>NC_083344.1:13201489-13869588 GCF_019175385.1 Lycium barbarum | reverse complement strand
CGACCAATAATAAGAAACCGTCGTCATCATGAGAACCTTTACATATAAGAAAATCGCGATTAAATTATAATTATTTTTTCTCTCTTAAATGAAGAATAATTCCCCACTTATTATGAAGCAACTCAAGCCACCAACTTGTAAGTTGAAGATGAGAGCATAATTCTGAATACATCAAAAATGTTTGAATTTTCACTAATTGTGGACTAACATTAACTTAATGGTTATGGTTGATAAAAGAGGCTAAACAAATATAGTTGGTGAACATGACTTGAGCTGCTTATTTATTGGATTCCTTATTGGTCCTGAAGCATCTCATGTAATGGTGTGGACTAGCAGTAGTGTAGGCTCTGTTAAATACCTAATAATGCCTGTTATGTGGAGACCCATTAATTCAAGGCTTGATGCCTATAAATATAATATGGGTAGGTTCCTCTCATCTCCTCGACCTTAAGGCAACGCCCATTCGACTGCCAGTTATAGGAGGAGAAATGAGAGGAAGATCTAGTCAATCGTTCCATAGGTCTAGAACATGCTTCTGCATTGATGTGCATGATGACTTAACAGTACGCCCGTTAATCTCACTTTCATTACGGTGTTATTGAGTTATGCAATAATCATATGGCTGTTATAAATTAACTTACATAAAAATTCATTTTTGGCACAAATGTTGCCCGTATAAACCATTTAACATTAGAATTTTTTTTATTTGGACAAAATAGATGAAAGTGTTTATTCCTAATGATATCATTCATTCCATTGAATGAACTACTCTCTGGGCACTTGTGCTACACGTTTAGAACATTTGACTTTAAAATTTTGTTATCTGAACAAAAAAATCACAATAAGAATATACATGTATGATGAAAACATCTTATGATTAGTAAAATAGAGTTATATAATACATAAAGATTCATCGTCACATTTTTGTGAATTCTCATATAGACGAGCTTTGCAACTTCATGCATAACAATTTATTAAACAAGATAGGCCCTGTTATGGGCACAAAACATAAAAGGAAAATTAAATTATAGTATAAGAATAACAGTACTTGTACACAGAGAAAAAAATTAATAAACCTTCCCAAATAGCCTTTTAATACAGACATATGAGATAACATCAAGTAGAGCAAAAAAGTTTTGTTTTTACATTTTTCACTAAAAATCACTCACAAAAGTTCAAAAACAACTCCAATTTGTTGCCAAACACAACTCCAATTTCCAAATACCATTTTTCACGTTGAAAACAAAAACTACTGGCCAAACGGGCCCTAAGGGAATATAAAGTAAATTAAACTAAATTCAAATTCCACAAGCTATATAAATAGGTTATATCATCCACATAATCAACAAAAGGCCAAAAAGCAATAAGTCAATAAAAAATTCAAAATCAGTGAAAAAAATTAACCTTTTTTACTGTAAATTGGTTGATTCAACAACCGACTTGACAATTTTTCGAATGATTAATTTGATTGCTTTAGTGATCAATGAATATGATTTTCAAAACCTAAATGATAATTAGGGGAATTTTGAAATAATTAGGTTGTGGAGTTTTTGTTTGTGGAAAATAGAAAGTGGAGTGTAACGACCCTCCCGGTCGTTATGGAAAATGTAGGATCGCCCCACCAAAGAGAACCTTCCCAAGGATAGAACGAGCTAATAGAAACTCGATTGTATAAGTCTAAGAACTGAAAACTTGACTTGTTTGTGTTGAGTCCATCGCGGGGGGGAGTGACGTAGGAAAGTAGAACTCCGTTGGGAACTCCGAGGCCACGGGTGGATTCGTATGGTGTTTTTATGTCTATGTGCATGTTTTGTTTGTGTTTGTGAGGCCTCGGATGAAATATTGGGTGATAGAGTGAAAAACTGGGGGAAATTGCGAACTTAAGCTCCCCAAGTTCTAACCCTTGCTGAAGCTTGAATTATAGCCTCAGTAAATTTCTTTATATTTGAAGGCCTGACTAGATTGGGATTAACAGCTGTCAAAGAAAAAAAAAAGTAAGACACAAAAGCAAATAAAATAGAAGATGAAGAAGAAAAGAATACCTCTAGCATTCCACTTCTCGGGAAAGTTATCGGCATCACTTCCCACTAAACGAGAAGTGGGGATAAACACAAATTCTTCAAACCAAAGACGATCATGACCATCTTCGGGATCTTCAAACAATTTGTTGACTCCCGAACCTTGAACATTATCATGGAACCTTAAAGAAAACGAATGGAGTTTAGATATAAAATATGATCGAGGGTAAGTTCCATCCAGGGAAGCTGAGCAACATGCTCATATAGTTGTATGAAACGCCAAACCCCATGAGTAATTTATGCCACACAAATTTTCAAACGACAACAAAGTTCATTCACTTACGGAGAGAGTGGCAATGAGAACCCGATGGTGAAAGGATAAATATACACAGTTGAGTACCCGTGAAGGTACGAAGTTGCAGACATATCCACACCGGAAACTAAGATTTCAAGGGAACGATCCGTCGAATGACATTTCTCGCTGATTGAATCGACGAGATCCTCGGTGATACGAGATTTGATCGCGGAAACCTCCGCCATTCTTTCTCCATCCAATTCCTCCACTGGTCGAGCATCACCCTTCCTTTGATGAATTATCAAATCACTAAGATGAGAAGGATGCTTGGGAATGACATTGTCAACAGAAGGAAGGAAAAAACGCCAACTTCTTCTTCATCCACACCTGAGTTGATCGAGGTAGAGGGTTTAGTAGAAGTAGCAGCAGAAATTGCATCTCCCATCAATTTCTTCTTTAGAGCAGTATTCTTTTTGGGTTTCTTAGGAACGATGTTTGAAGGAAATTCATTAACAATGGTGGTCTTTTCTGGTGAAGAGCCTTGATCAAGTGAAGGAGAAGACATGGTTACAAGAAAGATCGAAAGAGTCAAAGAAAATCAAAGAAGAAAATAGAGGAAGCTAAAATTCAAAACTTGAGCAGAGATAACAAAGTGTAGAAAAGTGAAGAAGGGATGGATAAGACTCAATTCTATAGATGAAAATATCATCATTATTACCTCGGTAAACGGCGAGAAAATGAAGGGTGTAATAACGGCCATGCACACCACGTCTGACTTCATCATTAAGACGTGTCTAATCAACTTCTGCAGTTAAGCCACGTAACCCCTTCATTTACGGCCCACGATCTCCCACCATGTACCACATTCCACGCCGAAAATGATTCAACTCTCAAGCCAAGGCATGATTCTTGAAAGTCAATAGAGCAATTTCTCAGGAACATTGCCGTGATGAACCCGAAAAATTGAGGGACTATCTGTATGGGTAGAAATTTGGATTACACAAATAACCATGTGAACTCGCAAAAGGAGATGAAATGAATCGGAAAGCAACGCCGAAGAAGTAGAATCGATGCAACTCTGTGAACATTTACGGCAACATACCAAGAAAATATCGGAGATGCCAGAACACGATATACGGGATAGGGAAGTAATTACGTGTTATGACCTTAATGGAAACAATAATGCATGGGGAGAATCACGACATTTATTATCGGTCATTAACTCAGGAGTTAATGACATACGTTACATGACAACGGGCAGATCAACCTGTAGACCTATAAATAACTTATCATTTGTACATTTTTAGGCACTGAATACAGACAAGAGAAATATACTGAAAGCTTTACTTTCTTGCTCAATCTTCTAGTTCATATTGATATTTATGCCAAGTTCTTATAATTATGGAAGAGAAGGAAAACTAGATGGAAGCACTCATAACGAAAAGAATAAGTTTTCTTTCTCTTCTTATTATCATTTAAGTCTTTAACTGTTCATCTTGTTAGTTCAATCAAAGTGTTTAGTTTAAATCGGATTACTACCTACTGTGGTTAACTCCTTTATTTCCTTTACATAAATTTAACTAATTGGGAAAAGTATGAAATTTGACTCAAACAAAGATAAAAGCCTTACTCCTAATACATCTTTACTCATCTTACTATATCAGCTAGTCTTTGGGCACGTGGGTTGCACGTATATCCCATTTTATATTAGAAACTTTTTTATTTGAACATACCTTGTAATAACTCAACAAATAAAGTCTTTATGAGAATATCTATAAAGTTATATTCAATATTTTGTGAATTCTCATATATATGAACTTTGCGTCTTCACAATTTTTAAAGTATTAATCTTTATCTTCTGATATCCATGTAAGCATAACTTTCAAAGAGTAATAGATTCATAAACTATGATGATTAATTCTTACCTATTCAAAACTTATCAATGTATTGAACTACAAAGATTGAAATAAAAAAATTAAAATATTAAAAATGAATTAGATTCCATCTTACCTAGAAAGTTGATTGTTATCTTCATAACAACCTCTAAACGTTTAAAAAAAAAGTGTTATTAAATAATAATTATTTCCTCTTCTGAATGGTCAGTGTGTTTCCCACTTATTCTAGAGTAACCCGAACAACCAACTTGTAAGTCTAATCCATCCGCGTTGATTATACTGAATTGACTAGTCTATGGGCACGCACATCGCACGTGTACACGTGTAATCTATTTTAAATTAGTAAACTCGTTATCTAAACAAGATGAATTTTTATTTAAATTAATTATATTACACAAAAAATTTACCATTTTTGCTTATCTCTATGACCTCCGGTGAATTAACCAAATCATTTTTTCCTCTTCGATATCTGTATTCTTCTTCCTCTACTACCCATTTGACCCTAGTACATAGTGACCCTCAACTATCAACTTCAGGTGTCTCTATGATTTGGTAGTGAAGTATGTTGACACCTAATTTTGGCTCGACGTGCTTAAAATTAACGTTTTGGGGGGCCTTGATTCGTTAAAGAGCACGAAATACATTTTTACACATTTTTACATTTTTTCAACAATTTATTGATGATTATTCTTATTTTAGGAATTTTCTCAATTTATTGTTATTTTCCAAGAATCATTATTTTGCACATGGTTGGGACATTATAGTTGATTTAAGTGGGGACATTATAGTGGAAGTAAATAAATTGGTTGGGAATTAATGGATAAATTGAGGGGACATGCCCATGTGCATTGGAAACGTGGAAGCAACTATGGTAGTACCTCATGGATGAAGCAAATTAAATTAGTAGTATTATGTATTCATATTGTAATGAGTCATATTCCTTGGAATGCAAAGTTGCACGTGAAAGGTGGAAGAGCAATATGTCAATTGGTGGGATTATTATTATATAGATATAAAAGAAAGGGGAGGACAATATTAAAATCTAGCCCATATGCATCAGATTGGTGCCACATTATTGTACAATGCTTATTCTATTAAAATGAGCATTTGCAAACCATTGTAATATTCCTTACTTTGACATAAAGCTCGTGGGAAGAGCAAAAATCCAACACATATTTGCACAACACAAAAGCATATTTTCAGATTTTGTCCATCCCCTCTCTCTCTTCTAAGAAACCCTAAACATTTTTCCCTCTCCTCCTCTTCAACCACAGCCGCCGCCCACTCTTCACACCGGAGCTCTGAGCTCCGGTGAACTCAAACCACATCACCACCACGAACTCCACTCCCGTCACACCCCAAACACCACCATTGCCCCGCCACTTTGTCAACCTCTACTCCCTCCGCAACACCACTCTCCACTGCCAAGCCAATCCCGACGAACTCCCTCCGTCGGAGCTCCGGCAGAAACTCACCACAAACCAAAAAGACCCCAAACAGCCCCTCCCCTATTCTGTGTTTTTTTTATATATTATTTTCGTATATGTATCTGTTTGATTCCTATTGTTGGACTGGTTTCGTACAACTTCCCGTCATTTTATTACGAACTCCGGTGACCTCTATTACTGATGCTAATTGTCTCCATTTTTTTGCCTATATAAATTGTTCATCTTTTGATAATTTGGCTTGGTTTCTGTTGGTTTGTTACGTTGCTACTGCCCGCTGTTACTATCGGTATTCGGACTGATTTTACATTTCTTTTACTAAATAAATGTTGGCTTTGTGCCTGAAAAAATACTTTTGGCAATAAATGGTATTGTTACCTTTTTTTTTTTATCGCATTTAGTTAAATTCATTTGGGCGAATACTAAACCCAAATGGCCGATGAAGAAATTTCCGTCGATTTCCAAGGCCTTCCATGTACAAAGACGGATTTTTTTATTTTAAGTTTATTCATTATTTCTTTAATTCGTCCGATAGTTATTTATTCTCTTGCTAACATTTTTATTAAGTCTCATGTAGGTATCCGGAGTTACTTTTTGAAGATACACTAAAAAAAAGTCAAATAGCTTCTTAAATCCTCTGTTTATATTTTGTTTACATTCTTACAAGCATAAAATATAGTGAAACTTTACTTTTTTTTAGGGTGCAGGTTGGTGGTATTTATTTATGATCTGCTTAAGTGATTTAAATTTTATGTGTTTTAGACAAATTAATATTAGACAGTTATTATTTTTCGTAGCTAATATTCTTACAGTCATCATGTTTCGCTAGAGTTTTAATTTAATAGCTTAGCACACTTAAGTAAATAAATAGAGTGATTTTCCTCAATATTTAGGCTTTAAAATGTACTCTCATAATTAATTGATTAGACGTACATACTTAGTTAGTTAAATTAGTTAACTCAACTTGAGTAATTTCATGTCCATTCTTTATACCATTTTCACATACACAAGCTTCTAAGTTGCGCATAACTTTTTTTTTTTTAAATAATTGTTATATCACATATGTATAAAATATGTATCGCATGATTATTTATCTGAATAGTCATATTAGTTATTCTTTATTCTTAATTCTATTAATTTTTGTAAATAATAATCAAGCCTTTTTACACATCCCTCGTATAGTTAAATTGGTCCAGCCGGGAACCACATTTGTGGATTCTGAAGGATGCCTAACACCTTCCTTCGGAATAATTTGAACCCTTACCTAGAATCTCACTTATTTTCGTAGACCATGTTAAGCTGCATATATTAATAATTTATAGGTACCCTAGTATACCTTAAATGCTAGGTGGCGACTCTGTACATAATTAACTATTTCAGAGCTCCATAAGTTGTGCTTTGTTTAGCATTTGGTAAAAATGAGGTGCAACAACATGGCGACTCCGCTGGGGACACTTAGGTTCTAACCATATGGACTCAATTTGTTATTCGAGGTATGTTGTCTTTATTTAAATTTTTCTTTATTTTACTTGCCTGTATTTATTCGTCATGTATATCCTTTCCCTTTGTTCCCTTATTTGTTTACGTACATATCTGCTTTTAATTTCATACACTGTATTATTGCCTTTTTTACTAGCAAGTTTTATTTACCATACTCATTTTTTACTTTATTGTAAATTATGCATCTTGCTTTTACTGTTTCTCTTTGATTGCTATCTTTTGGTGGTTTTATATTAATATTCATATGTGTTATCGGTTTATATAAAATGGCATGCCGTTCATATTTCCTCCACTTCTGGAAAACTCACAATATCACACGTACACGCGAGGTGTGTTTTGCGCACCCGCGAATTTTTTTCGTAGAATCCAAATTTTAGGAGAGTTGGCGTATGCGCGGGGTGCCCGAGTAACGGGGACCGCGTACCCTTCTCACTCGAGTAGTCCGCTCGGGAGCCTTGTGTCATAGGAAAACCAACTCTTAGAATTCCTAGGTTACTGTACATTCCATTTTGCAGTTGTTTTTAGCTAGGTTGAATTTTATCCTTTATTTCGAACATTCTTTTCATTTTTCACATACTCTTTATTTGTTACATGTTTTGTTTTTAAATAAATATTGTTGTTATTTGCTTTGCACTACCTTAGCACTTTATCTAACTATTTTTGTTGACTTGTGTTGAACCCTGCATTTTGTAAAATATTTTTTCTTCAATCATGCATTTTATACCCTATCTGCAAGAACTACGCACACCTGATTCTCTTCTTTGATGAGATACGTAGGCAGCCCTTTTGGGTTCGGTATTCATTATTCAAAAAATCACAAAAAAAGAAATCCTTTATTCTGAAAAATCACAAAAATATTTTATTTCTTTCTATCCTATCTGAACGAACTACGCGCACCTGATTCTCATCAAAGATGAGATACGTAGGCAACCCTTTTCGGGTTCGGTACCCCTATTCAAAAAATACAAAAATATTTTTTAGATTCATATCTTTGACTTGGTTGGTACCAACACAGTTAGGAATGTGCATAGGAAAGAAACAAGTAACAATCAATATGATGGGGAGGACTGACTTCGTGGTAAACTATAGATTCTTTTGGTACCTCTCATTCACACCTTAAATGACACTTGAAAAATTCTCTTGCATGCTTGTAAGACAAGAACAAAACCAACCTCATTGTTTCATGTGCATTGTGTGGTGAGCTTTATATAACGTTCAATTGCATTGCATTGTGATCTAGAACTTGGCCTGAATGTCTGTTGAGGCGAAATTATGAGTAACACTCAGCATAGAAAAGGATCGTAGGCCTTCTTTGACCCGTTTGAGCCTTTCTAGCCTACCAAATGACGTTATCCCTAGCATTCCCCCTTTGAGCCTAAAGCCTTTTCTTTGACAACCACATCATAAGCCTATACCGTTTCTGAGTGCTTACATGCACTATCTCTCTCTTGGCCCAACCTCCCTGAGCGCACTAAAAACGTGCAACCGCGGATAGAGATCTGAGCTGAAGCTTCAAAAAAAAAACAAAAAGGGGATTCGACCATCCCAGAAAAACAAAGGCTAAGAACGACCTCCAAAGCAAGAAAGAGCCCACACAAAAAAAAAAAAAAAAAAAAAAAAAAAAAAAAAAAAAAAAAAAACTTAGTCATTCAGAATCTCGGACATACAACCCGTTATTTTTTTTTTCACACTCAGGCATACAACCTGGAATTACTATCAAGACCTCGGGCATTCAACCCCGGTCAATTCCCTTAATCCCCACAGAGTTTCGGGCATGCAACCCTAAACTCAAAACGAAAAAAGGGCTTTAACTTGCAAAAGAGGTCGCACAAGTACAAAAGAAAGGGACAATAAAACAAAGTGTCAGAGCACACAAATACTGAGCACAGACATAGTGCAACGCTTAGGGAAGGATTAGTCACTCCTTACTCAAATAATATCCTACCCTTTTTCCAAGCTTACATTACAACACCATAACAAGCCCTACGTGATTCTATGCTAAGGTTTCTCTCATTAGTGGATACTTACATGACGGCCAAGCTTATGGTATTACAATTGCAAGCATTGAACATTGTTGACACCCAATTTTGTCCCGCCTCTCTGCCAAAATACCTATTTTAAGCTTCTAATATTTTTTGGAAAATAAAAAAAATATACATTATGTTTACTATAATTATTAGTCTCTTATCAATACCGACACTTTATTATTCTATTATAATAATAATAATAATTATTATTATTATTATCATTATTATTATTATTACTATTTATTAATATTATTATAATTCACAGTTCTTATCATTTCGGCATTTTACCAGCTTACGCATTTATCTTTGCATAAATAAATAATAGTATTTATTTAGTGCGGATTTTCAAAGAAAAGTAACATATATTATTACACGGCTATTATAACACCATATGATTTTATTACCCGAGTCTAGTAATCACATATTTTTTGGTATTAAGTAATACTTTGTCACCCTCGGTATGTTCATTAATTAAAATGGGTCTCTTATTCAAATTTAGAAGTCAAACTGTTTCTTGCACTCAGTCCGTGTTTTGACTTACCGGGCTCCAAATCAAATCCCGATTGACTCCTAATATTTTTTGGACTAGTCCATATCTCTTATCTCAATTTTTAGAATAATTTGTGTTTTAATTTATTAGCCTATTCTCTTAATACCCGGTCTAAAAATTGACCCAGTCCACAAATGGACCGGGTCTGACTCGTTTACTCAAAATAAGGGGAACCCTTTTAGGGTTTCCCCTCATTTTTCTCTTCCGCCTCATCATCGCCTCTTCTCCACCATCCTCCGCCTCTCCACCTCTCCACCTTCCCGTCAATTATCACCACCATCACCACCATCGTCACCTCTACACCACCATCTCCCCATCGTTCTCTTCCTCCCCTTCATCCTAAAACCTAGCCGCCGGGCACACACACCCCACTGCCACTAATTCTCACACCCATACCTCCATTACCTCCACCGTCCCACGCCTCCCTGTTCCCCATTACGACTGACACCCCTCTGTCACACCATTTCGCTTTGTCCCCCACTTCGTCACACCACCCGCTCCTCTCGTTCATCGTCATCTTCCTCTGACACCCACGTTACCCCGACACCCCCACGTATCTGTCACCTCCACCCTTCGTTGTTCCCCGCTCCTCTCAAACTCAAAATCAGTCTATAAATATTGATTTCGATCTATTAAGAAAAGGGAAAAACGGAAAAAACGGGAGAAAGCAGAGGAGAGGTAGCTTAACCGTAGAAATCCCCTAGTAATCAAGTGTCAAATTTAGGATAATCGCAGGAATTCCCATAGACGACATCATTTCTTTTAGCCTTATTGTTCGATATCGAGTCAAAAATCCACACCATTTTTTGTTCTGTTTTTTTTTTTTGCTCTTGGCATCTGTTTGAACTCGAGTGTATAAGATTCGGGTTTTTCTTAGTACTTCGAAGTGGATTTGAAGTGTTCGCGGTTAAATCGAAACCTTCGCCTCGCTTCGCTGCACCCGGAGAAGGTAATCCTTCTTCCTTTAAGATTGTTTTTCGTGTCATTTATTTCATCGCTTATGGTCTCTGTTCGGATTTAGTTTTAAGTTTGTGTCATTATCTTGTTTTGTTATCAGTAGCAACAGTTCAGTGTATCCCCTTTAGACTGGTATTTGTCGATCAATCTAGTACATGTTGGTATGGTGGTTTGCATACACTAGCTGTCTCTTATTTATTCAGTCTCTAAGCGAATTGTTGTCCAAATTTACCCTGAAGATGTGCCTTATATTAGTAATGTGTTCAACTCTCAAGGCCTGATTGGAATGAGTTGTTCTTTTCGTATATCGCTTGGATTCATGTGAAATTTTCAACTTGACTATCAAAACAATAGGTATAACAAGATTAGTTTTTTTTTCGGATCGTAGCCTATCGTATCTAAGTCGACGAAGAATAAAGCTTGTTTATACAGTCAGTTTTTGAATCCTACCAGAGATTTCATAGCTTTTTTTTTTTTTGTTAAAAGGGATTGAGGCATTATGGATGTTTCTAATTGAATAGTGGATATGTTTTAAGGTAATTCAGCATTTGTTAGTCCCATTATAAGTTGGTGGTTCGTTGATAGCATCAACAGGTTTGGCATGTCCCTGTTCAGTATTTGTTTAATAGTAGTTTAATATCCTTCACTTATTATTGAAACTTGCTTTAAAACAAAATGGGATTGATGTCTCTCTTACTGATCAAATCGTGTTGCTGATAATATTTTAAATGATCCTGTTCGGGTTCTGCATTCCATGGAGATCTGTTCAGTCCCTTGTCTTACAATTTGATTTATTGTTAAGGTGCCCCTCTTTTTTTTTAGATGTCTATCTGTTGCATGAGGTCTACTGTTAGTTTAATCTCAGTTCATCCCATCTAAAATATGAACTTATATTCAGTATGCTTTAGGTGATTAATAACTTCAAATGATGAAAGGTGCCCCAAACTGGCCTAATGTGGTAATGTAGTGCCCCCCTGCTAATGTACAAACTGGTCCTCAAATCCCTTTTGGTACTAGCATGAACCTGCCTATTTCAGCTAGTTCCCAGTTTTGAATAAAGTAAAGGTAAAGGTGAGTCCATATAAGGCTAATAAAATCTGAAAATCATGGGGGAGCTTTTCTATTTGGTTGAGATGCTAAGAATATAAGGACATACCAAGTATACTGCCCCACATATTCTGATATATCACAGGCTTATATATCGAATATGCATTTGGTATATCATTCATCATTAAGTGTGCATGATCTGTTAAAAGAATAAGAGCATTGTTTCTGTCACTGTTTCTCCTTGGTTGACCTTTTGGTTTCTTTGTTTAAGCGTGAAGGGTCGTATATCCGAGTTGATAGGATTTGTTTTGATCTAGCCTGTCGTTTGTCCCCAAACTGTATACACATGTATATACATGAGATATACTTGCGATATGCATAGTATATATATATGATCTGTTGGTGTTCTGAATTTATGTATTTTGTGTCTGACATCATTCATTAAGTAGATACTGATCTCCCTTTTCTTCTGTTTATGCATGGCTATCGCATACGAGTCCAAGGGACTCGTTTTTCTTCCGCATTTGGCGTTGGGCTAAAAGCCCAACATGATCTCTCCCGTGTCAGCCCAATCCGTGACCTGCAGAAGAAGAAAAAAAAAACATTGGGCCAAGGCCCACTAGACAAGAACAATCCCCAACAACAGCAAACATATCCGCAGCAGCACATAAATCTGCTGGGCTTCGGCCCAGCAGTGGCCCAAATAGCAAACAGCAACAACACGAAAATGGGCCCGAGCCCATTTAAATCATTTTACTTCTTTATTTTATTTTCTATGTGCATTTAATTTGTGATTACCTGATTAACATTCTGCTTGTTTTATTTGCTTAGATTAGGCGAACCTTAGCAAATTAGTGGGTTAGATTAGTGCAATGGGTAGTTAATATATAAAAAAAAAAACTAATAATCAATTCCATAAGTCTCATTTTCTTTCTTTTATATTAACGATATTTTATAATATCTATAATACTTATTTTTAGAATAATTAATCTTTCAATAGCTTAAATTCCTATTTTGGAGTTGAAGGAATCATGTTCTACTCTTGTTATCTTGAAAATTTTAAACGCCACTAACATGCAAATAGGAATTAAAGAACTTTGTAAACACCTTTAAGATTATCTGAATTATGCATACTTCTAGCCGAATTAATAAAAACATAATTTCGTTCATACGTCTAAAAAAAAAACAAAAAAAACGCAAAGTCAGTTAATACCTCATCGTTTAGTTTGTTTGAAACATTTATTAAGACATATCATATTTCGTAAATCTAATCTTGCATAGCATTATTCTACTTCCATTTAAACTATTAGCAACATTCATAAACTTTATCTCAAAAAGTATTCTAAAATCTCTTTTAATGCAGATTATTGATCTCATTTTAGATAGTATTATTATTTGAAGTCATTTATAAGTCTTATTATAAATAACATTTAAATTCTTCTTTTACGCAAATTATTATACCTTTTTACGAGTCTTATTTTAAAATAGCATTACTATTCTCATTCAAAGTTTAACCACATTCATAAAATCATATTTTTCATCTCCTTATACAAAACGCTTTATTTCTCTACAAGTTAGTTTAAATAGTATTATTATATTTTCTTTAAAACTTTAATAATATGTACAAGCTATTTTCTTAAAATTTAAGCACTTCATTAAATTTTAATTAATCAACCTAAGTTTGGTCGGATAACCGTACGTTAACGGATTCTAAAGGATGCCTAACCCCTTCCCTTTAGGATAATATAGAGCCCTTACCTAGAATCACACTGGTTAAGCAGACTATTAATTGAGGTTTAGTTTTAACTTTGCCTTAGTTAATCTCTAGGTGTCCTAATTCACCGTTAAATTAATTAGGTGGCGACTCCTTAAAATAAAATAAACAGGAATCACCAATACGTCATACTCCTAAATCGACCCGGTTAAAATAGGGTGTGACAAACATCTTTCTGAGTTTGAATGTACTTCTCTAGATGTCTCAAAGTTCAAAAATACTAAATATGTGTGAAAAGGGACTTTCTTTCTGGCGAGGGCACTTGAAACATGAGGATAGGTATAGTTCATAATCCTTGTTTGAAGCAAAATGAACCAATCTTGTCGATCTTTAGGTATGTCTGACGTACCACTTGAAGCTATAGGAATTACCAATAAGTCGATCTTGGTTTGTTGGACGATAAATAATGGTGAATTCTTATGCACAATACTAATTGTTGGTACCAACTGAAGTCGGGGCATGTTATATCAATCATTGTTATTATTAAAAAAAAAAAACAATTTTGCTGGATTTTGCTTTCGTGATTTTGTTATTTTTTTTTCTTAATTTTGTTTTTTATCGTTGCACAGTAAATATAGTTCGATGTTGTTGTGTTGTTACTAACTCTACGAGGTATCGACATCTGGTCTTACCATGAAAGATCCTCGTATTTCTCCGCTGAAGCATGAAATTGGGAGAACATTTTTGAGTAGCTTAAAAAAAAAAAAAAAAAAAAAAAAAAAAGCAAGTGCACATCACTTTCCGCTGGAAGTATGCGAATTATTGTTTGTTTAAACTGGGACAAAATTTTTGAGGGGGCCCTCAAAAATTCCACCAATGGCACATTTTGAGAGAAAAGGCACGGGCTCTTCCGGCCCCACAGTAGGACACTGCATTGGCTCGTCCAGCCCCACAATAGGACACCGAGGGCGTCATAGTCTAAAGGCATCATTCTCATTGCCTAAAGGCACCATTTCATGGCCCAAGGACCTTACCTTCTGCACTTCATTCACGCCGAAACAAAGGCGTTACCCTCCACACCTGCATTGCTTTATTTATTTTTTTTCAAATGCCCCCGCGTATGCTCGCGGCCGCATTGCACTGCATCTGCATAAGGCTGCGCACCGCCTTCAATGTTGCATGGGCTGTGCACCGCCCTTTTAAAAATTTTGCATAAGGCTGAGCACCGCCTTTCATATGATGCACGGGCTGCGCACCGCCCTTCGCATCGCTTTCATATGTTACATGGGCCATGCACCGCCCTTTGTAATTTCTGCATAAGGCTGAGCACCGCCTTTCATATGATGCACGGGCTGCGCACCGCCCTTCGCATCGCTTTCATATGTTACATGGGCCATGCACCGCCCTTTGTAATTTCTGCATAAGGCTGAGCACCGCCTTTCATACGATGCACGGGCTGCGCACCGCCCTTCGCATCGCTTTCATATGTTACATGGGTCATGCACCGCCCTTTGTAATTTCTGCATAAGGCTGAGCACCGCCTTTCATATGATGCACGGGCTGTGCACCGCCCATCGCATCGCTTTCATATGTTACATGGGCCATGCACCGCCCTTTGTAATTTCTGCATAAGGCTGAGCACCGCCTTTCATATGATGCACGGGCTGCGCACCGCCCTTCGCATCGCTTTCATATGTTACATGGGCCATGCACCGCCCTTTGTAATTTCTGCATAAGGCTGAGCACTGCCTTTCATATGATGCACGGGCTGCGCACCGCCCTTCGCATCGCTTTCATATGTTACATGGGCCATGCACCGCCCTTTGTAATTTCTGCATAAGGCTGCGCACCGCCCTTTGCATCCCTTTCATATGTTACATGGGCCATGCACCGCCCTTTGTAATTTCTGCATAAGACATCGCACCGCATCTGCCTTGTTTTATTCTTGTTTTCTTAATGCCCTTGTTTTCAAATGCCCCTGCATATGCTCGCAGCCGCATTGTACTGCACCTGCATTTGTTTGTTTTAAATGCCCTGCGTATGCTCGCAGATGCACTGCACATACATTGCATCATTGCTTTGTGAATGCTCGCAAACACTGCACATGCATTGCTCGCAAAAAAAAAAAAGGGGCGTTACATAACACGACCGTTCTTCATCCTACACTTGCTAGGACCATTCTAACAACACTGGGGCAAAATTTTGATTGGACGATCAAAATTTGCCACAACATCCATTAGTTATCACCTTTCGAACTACACTGGCCTGATTCTTGTGATTGACGAGATATGTAGGAAGTTCTATGCAGAGTTCGGTCACATCGAGACGAGAATCATTCTTTCCCCAGCAAGTATACAATCCTTCCCCTTTTTATCATTTTTTTTTATCGCAACCCTGCCGACAAACTGAGAGTATTGTCAAAGCTCTACCAACGTCTGGCCTCTTTCTCCGTACATATCCTTTTAGCAATTCTTGGTCGAGCCAAAATAGGCTAAATGTCAACGTCTTCGTCCGAAAACTCTTTCATCGTCTCCGATCGAAGAGGGACAAGTTGTTGACACCTAATTTTGGCTCGACGTGCTTAAAATTAACGTTTTGGGGGGCCATGACTCGTTAAAGAGCACGAAATACATTTTTTTACACATTTTTACATTTTTTCAACAGTTTATTGATGATTATCCTTATTTTAGGAATTTTCTCAATTTATTGTCATTTTTTTAAGAATCATTATTTTGCACATGTACAGCGTAATACTACCATTTTTTGTGCAATTAATAATTGTTTCTTAATTTTATAGCAATACATTTTCATATCAGACATTAATGTTTATATTTTATACTTGCGTTATTATTTATACATGTATTAATTAACTATATTTTAGTACAGTCTGGCAGTGCAGAGAAAATCGGAGTAATTAATTTTTAAACGCAGAGTAAAATTTGGTCAAGTCAAGATCTCATCACTTTTTTTAAAAAAAAAAAGAGTTAATTGAGATGATGGGTTGGGGACAAATGGGTATGGCTTCATTATTTTTGGGCATAAAAAGGGGTGTTTGTTTATATTATAAGAAAAAGGGAGGTTAATTTAATGATGGGATCCAACACACATTTACACACACCATACCTTAATTTTCAGATTTTTTTTGCCCATTCTCTCTCTCTTCTAAGAAACCCTAAATATTTTTTTTCCTCTCCTCTACTTCACAAACAGCAGCCGCCGCCGCCAGCCAATCAAAGCTCCGAGCTCCGGCGAACACCACCTTCAGCGTGCACACAACCAAGAACCACCCACGTACCATAACGCCATCTCGTCTCACTACTCCCTCTCGTCCTCATCTCCTTCGCTGCTCCAATGAACTCCGACGCGAGCCACCAGCCCTCTACTCCCTCTGTTACACACCTCTCCAGCCAGCAACCACAACACCACCGTCCCTTCGTTTTCCGCCAACAACCACCACAACTCCATCTCCACAACACCAAACGAACAACCAACCGAAACCCCTTGCTTCTCTTTCGTCTTCATCACTGCTCCGGTGAGGAGCTTCTAGCTCCGATGAACCGGACCAGTCAACAATGAATGCCAATGGTCCCAGTCTGCTCCTTCCCTTCCTCCTCTGTACATCTCTCTCGTCTTCTTTCCCTTCACCGCAACCACATCGTCGCATTACCATCCACGCCGACGAGCTCCACCGTAGAGTAACCAACCATCAGCCTGTTACCTAACCCCTTCCGTTTCCTTCTTCTTCGTTGTTTAAGTGCTGACGAACATACCGGAAAACTCCAGATTTGTTGCTCTTGAGTTTCCTGGTGATATCCTTCCCTTTTTGAATTTTTCATGCGTGTGCATATATGTTTTTCCTCTGCTAACGTTCTTGTTAATTTCCAGATGTTAACAAAATAAAAAAAATAAAAAAAATAAAAACTATCGCAAAGCTTGGTTTTCCTTCCAGTGAACTCCATTGTCGTTTCCTTTTTCTTTACTGGTTATGGTTCGTTGAATGATTGGCTTGATGGATACCTTGGTTTCACTCAATTCAATATGTTTTTGGTGGAAAATATTTTATCATTGTTGAATCATTGCTGCACGTTTCTACTATTCTTGTTTTCAACTGAAAAGTTTATTATTTGATGTGTTTCTTTGGATAACATTTTGACACTATTAATTTTATTGGCTCTTCTCACTGTGACATGTTTGTTTGAAAAGATATTACACCCGTGGCCGATGAAGAAATTTTCGTCGATTTCTAAGGCCTTTCATGTACAAAGACGGATTTTTATTTTAAGTTTATTCATTATTTTTAATTCATCCGATAATTATTTATTTTCTTACTAACATTTTTTATTAAGTCTCATGCAGGTATCTGAAGTTATTCTTTGGGAGATGGCACTCAAAAGAAGTTCAAATAGCTTCTTAAATTCTTTGTTTATATATATATATATATATATATATATATATATATATATATTTTACATTCTTAAATTATGCAAGCATAAAATATAGTGAAACTTTACTTTTTAGGGTGTAGGCTAGTGGTATTTATTTATGATCTGCTTAGGTGATTTAAATTTTATGTGTTTTAGATAAATTAATATTAGACAGTTATTATTTTTGTAGTTAATATTCTTATAGTTATCATGTTTCGCTAGAGTTTTAATTTAGTAGCTTAGCACACTTAAGTAAATAAATAGGGTGATTTGCCTCAATATTTAGGTTTTAAAATGTACTCTCATAATTAATTGATTAGGTGTACATACTTAGCTAGTTAAATTAGTTAACACACCTTGCGTGCAGAATAATTTCATGTCCATTCCTTACACCTTTTCACATACTCAAGCTCTTAAGTTGTAGATAACCTTTTTAAATAATTGTTTATATCACATATGTTTAAATCTGTTTTTTTTTTTCATTCAAAAGCAAATCGTTCATTGTTAAGTAAATATCTTTATAATATATTCATTTAAAGCTAAAATTTTTAGTCACTGTAATTGCGCACTTTATTTACTTGTAAATTATCACGTAATACGTATTTTTATACATATGTAAATACTTACACCTTTTACTACATAAACATTCATGTTAGTTATTCTTAGTCTAAATTCTATTAATTTTTGTAAATAATAATCGAGCCTTTTACACATCCCTCGTATAGTTAAATTGGTCCAGCCGGGAACCACATTTGTGGATTCTGAAGGATGCCTAACACCTTCCCTTCGGAATAAATTGAACCCTTACCTAGAATCTCACTTATTTTCGTAGACCATGTTAAGCTGCATATATTAATAATTCATAGGTACCCTAGTATACCTTAAATGCTAGGTGGCGACTCTGTACATAATTAATTCTTTCAGAGTTCCATAAGTTGTGCTTTGTTTAGCCTTTGGTAAAAATAGGGTGCAACAGCTTCGTCCGAAAACTCTTTCATCGTCTCCGGTCGAAGAGGGACAAGTTGTTGACACCTAATTTTGGCTCGACGTGCTTAAAATTAACGTTTTGGGGGGCCTTGATTCGTTAAAGAGCACGAAATACATTTTTACACATTTTTACATTTTTTCAACAATTTATTGATGATTATTCTTATTTTAGGAATTTTCTCAATTTATTGTTATTTTCCAAGAATCGTTATTTTGCACATGGTTGGGACATTATAGTTGATTTAAGTGGGGACATTATAGTGGAAGTAAATAAATTGGTTGGGAAGTGATGGATAAATTGAGGGGACATGCCCATGTGCATTGGAAACGTGGAAGCAACTATGGTAGTACCTCATGGATGAAGCAAATTAAATTAGTAGTATTATGTATTCATATTGTAATGAGTCATATTCCTTGGAATGCAAAGTTGCACGTGAAAGGTGGAAGAGCAATATGTCAATTGGTGGGATTATTATTATATAGATATAAAAGAAAGGGGAGGACAATATTAAAATCTAGCCCATATGCATCAGATTGGTGCCACATTATTGTACAATGCTTATTCTATTAAAATGAGCATTTGCAAACCATTGTAATATTCCTTACTTTGACATAAAGCTCGTGGGAAGAGCAAAAATCCAACACATATTTGCACAACACAGAAGCACATTTTCAGATTTTGTCCATCCCCTCTCTCTCTTCTAAGAAACCCTAAACATTTTTCCCTCTCCTCCTCTTCAACCACAGCCGCCGCCCACTCTTCACACCGGAGCTCTGAGCTCCGGTGAACTCAAACCACATCACCACCACGAACTCCACTCCCGTCACACCCCAAACACCACCATTGCCCCGCCACTTTGTCACCCTCTACTCCCTCCGCAACACCACTCTCCACTGCCAAGCCAATCCCGACGAACTCCCTCCGTCGGAGCTCCGGCAGAAACTCACCACAAACCAAAAAGACCCCAAACAACCCCTCCCCTATTCTGTGTTTTTTTTATATATTATTTTCGTATATGTATCTGTTTGATTCCTATTGTTGGACTGGTTTTGTACAACTTCCCGTCATTTTATTACGAACTCCGGTGACCTCTATTACTGATGCTAATTGTCTCCATTTTTTTGTCTATATAAATTGTTCATCTTTTGATAATTTGGCTTGGTTTCTGTTGTTTGTTACGTTGCTACTGCCCGCTGTTACTATCGGTATTCGGACTGATTTTACATTTCTTTTACTAAATAAATGTTGGCTTTGTGCCTGAAAAAAATACTTTTGGCAATAAATGGTATTGTTACCTTTTTTTTTTATCGCATTTAGTTAAATTCATTTGGGCGAATACTAAACCCAAATGGCCGATGAAGAAATTTTCGTCGATTTCCAAGGCCTTCCATGTACAAAGACGGATTTTTTATTTTAAGTTTATTCATTATTTCTTTAATTCGTCCGATAGTTATTTATTCTCTTACTAACATTTTTATTAAATCTCATGTAGGTATCCGGAGTTACTTTTTGAAGATACACTCAAAAGAAGTCAAATAGCTTCTTAAATCCTCTGTTTATATTTTGTTTACATTCTTACAAGCATAAAATATAGTGAAACTTTACTTTTTTTTAGGGTGCAGGTTGGTGGTATTTATTTATGATCTGCTTAAGTGATTTAAATTTTATGTGTTTTAGACAAATTAATATTAACAGTTATTATTTTTCGTAGCTAATATTCTTATAGTCATCATGTTTCGCTAGAGTTTTAATTTAATAGCTTAGCACACTTAAGTAAATAAATAGAGTGATTTTCCTCAATATTTAGGCTTTAAAATGTACTCTCATAATTAATTGATTAGACGTACATACTTAGCTAGTTAAATTAGTTAACTCAACTTGAGTAATTTCATGTCCATTCTTTATACCATTTTCACATACACAAGCTTCTAAGTTGCGCATAACTTTTTTTTAAAAAAAATAATTGTTATATCACATATGTATAAAATATGTATCGCATGATTATTTATCTGAATAGTCATATTAGTTATTCTTTATTCCTAATTCTATTAATTTTTGTAAATAATAATCAAGCCATTTTACACATCCCTCGTATAGTTAAATTGGTCCAGCCGGGAACCACATTTGTGGATTCTGAAGGATGCCTAACACCTTCCCTTCGGAATAATTTGAACCCTTACCTAGAATCTCACTTATTTTCGTAGACCATGTTAAGCTGCATATATTAATAATTTATAGGTACCCTAATATACCTTAAATGCTAGGTGGCGACTCTGTACATAATTAACTATTTCAGAGCTCCATAAGTTGTGCTTTGTTTAGCATTTGGTAAAAATGAGGTGCAACAAAGTTCGAATATAATCAAATAGAAGAATCAGAAATCACAAGACCATTCAAGCATAACATAGGGTGATTTACAAAATTATAAGGCAAGCTTGAAGAGGAAAAATTGAGAAAGAGGAATAATAATAAAGAGATATGGAGATCTAATAAACCTGAAAAGGGGAAGAGATTGTCACCAATGCCAAAAAGCACAATGAAGTGTAGCATCGAGGAATTTGACTTTATATATCAATGTTGTCGGTGATGGTACACGGTTCTGTTTGTCTAATTACCTGCCTTATGGTTTCTTTTACATGAACCTCATCATCAAGATTACCGCATGTCAACATTGCTTTTACAAATAAAATTGCTATGAAATTTTCCATATGCAATTAGAACATTCAATACAGGAGTTAGAAAGATACACTAGCTTACTCCATACTCTTTTGAACACGACAAAACTTATAATATTGTTTTCTTTCCTTTTTTTTTTTTTTTTTTTGAGTAAAAACAATGTCTTCCATTGTTACATAGGTCTAGAACATACTTCCGCATTGATGTACAAGATGCTTAACAGGTACGCCCGTTAATCTCGCTTGCATTATGGTGTTCTTGATTTATGCAATAATCATATGGCTGTTATAAATTAACTTACATAAAAACTCATTTTGTGCACGCATATTGCACGTATAAACCATTTAACATTAGAAAATTTGTTATTTGGACAAAATAGATTAAAGTGTTTATTCCTAATGATATCATTCATGTCATTGAATGAACTACTCTTTGGGCACGTGTGCTACACGTGTAGAACATTTGACTTTAAATTTTTGTTATCTGAACAAAAAAATCACTGCAAGAATACACATGTATAATGAAAACATCTTTTGATTTGTAAAATAAAATTATAAAATACAAAAAGATTCATTGTCACATTTTTGTGAATTCTCATATAGAAGAGCTTTGCACCTTTATGCATAACAATTTATCAATCAAGATACACCCTGTTATGTGCATAAAACATAAAAGGATTAAATAATAGTAGAAGAATAGTAGTACTTGTACACAAAGAAAAAAAAATTTAGTAGACCAGCCCAAATAGCCTTTTTTTAAACAGACATATGAGATAACATCAAGTCAAGCAGAAAAACAAATCTAGATTACTAACAAGAAGTAAATATACATGTTAATAAATCGAAAAGCCAAGTCTCTACTTTATATTCAACTTCTTTGAATTTTCATACAAATGTAATTTGTGTCTCTACAACCTTTTAAAAGCGTTAATCTTCATCTGATATTCATATAACCGTTGTTTTTAAAGAGTAATAATCTATGAGGTGTGATTATTAATTTCTAACCTATTCAAAACTTATTAATAGGTTAAGCTACAAAGATAGAAAATTAAAAATTTAAATTATTAACCCGAATGAGATTAGGTCTTACCTAGAAAGCTCCAATCAATCTTTAGGATGATTTACAACTAAGTTGACATGGAAGAACCGCTATGACCCGGAGGCATGCATTATGCCCAGTTTAATAGTTACACCAGCTAACCTAATAACACTTAACACTCTGAGTGACATAGGCGCGGGAAGATCAGTTAAGGTCTCATAAGAGAGAGAGTGACCCACGCACATTGGCTTTAGGTTATAAACCATTGCAAGCAACCTTCAAAACCCGTTTGGGCCATGACAAGGAGTGGTAAAACGCACTCGATAGCTGCATTCATCCCGGATTTTTGTACTGCTAATCCTCCCTTCAAGATGAGAGCTCTCTTCTCATGGCAAGCGCTATCTCACCCCTTGCTTCGCAACTGTCGTCTTTTAGCTAATTGATGAGTGCCAAATATAGATGTGTCACTCAGCATGAAGAAAGCTGTCAAGTATTGAACGAAGGAAGGGAGGCTCTGGCAAGGTTGGCAGAGGTGAATGGCATCATCACACCAACCTCTAAATGTAAGAAAGGTTTTTTTAAATACTAAAATTATTTTTCATCTTTCGAATGACCAATATAGTTCCTACTTTTCTAGAGTAACTCGACCACCAATCAGTAAGTCCTAATCCATCCTCATTAATCTTACATAATCAAGTGGCTAGTATATGGACACGTGTGTTGCACGAGTAGCCTGTTTGACATTAGAAAGCTCGTTATCTAAACAAAATAATTGTTTAATTAAAAACGAACTAAAGCCAAAAAAATTAGAATTGTTTCTTATTTCTATGACCTCTAATGAATAATATTTCTTTCTTACGTATCTCATTTATTGAAATAAATCTCTTTATTTTTTATGAAGTCTCCTTAAGATGGACTTTGCCCCGCCACATTTTTTCAAAGTGTTAATGTCATTTTCTAATACTCGTGTAATCGTGAATTTAAAGAATTAAAAATTTATAAGGTGTGATTAATTTCTCACTTATTTAATGTTTATCGATAGATTGAGCTATATTGATTAAGATGAATTTAAATAGTAATAACGGTGAATGATGATTCATATTATTAAACTCAACTTGCTTGGGATTGCGGCGTAGTTATAATAATTACCGTTGATAGATGTTGATTGAAGATGTGAAAATTTTAATATATTAAAATGAGTAGGATTATGTCGTACCTGAAAAGTTGACCAGTCTTGAGAAATCGTCGTCATCGCGAGAACCTTTAAATATAAGAAAATTATTATTGAATTATAATTATTTTCTTCTCTCAAATGACGAATCATCCCCCACTTATTATGAAGCAACTCAAACCACCAACTTGTAAGTTGAATATGAGAGCATTACTCCTAATACATCCTCACTTGTCTCACTAAATTAATTAGCAAAAAAATGGTAGAATTTTCGCTAAATGTAGACAAACATTAACTTAATTGTTGTGGTTTATAAAACAGGCTAAACAAATATAGTTGGTGAACATGACTTGGCCGCTTATTTATTGGAGTCCTTATTGGGCTGAATCACCTCATGAATTGGTGTGGACATGCAGTAGTGTAGGTCCTGTTGAAGACCTAATAAAGCATGTTATGGGGAGAACCATTAAGTCAAGGTTTGATGCCTATAAATATATGGCTAGGTCCCTTTCATCTCGTCAACCTTAAGGAAACACTCCATTCGATTGCCAATTATAGGAAAAGACATGAAAGGAAGACCTAGTCAATCGTTCCACACGTCTGTAACATGCTTCCACATTGATGTACATGATGATTTACTAGGTACTTGCCTTAATCTTGCTTTCGTTAGAGTGTCCTTGATTTATGCAATAATCATATGGCTGTTATAATTAACTTTAAAAAACACACACACACACATTTTTTGGCACACGTGTTGCTAGTGTAAACCATTTAACATTAGAAAATTTGTTATTTAGCCAATAGATTAAAGTGCTTATTCCTAATGATATCACTCATGTCATTGAATGAACTAGTCTCTGGGCATGTGTGCTAAACATGTAAACCATTTGACATTAAAATTTTTGTTATCTGAACAAAAATATCACTGCAAGAATACACATGCATAATGAAAACATCTTTTGATTTATAAAATAAAGTTATAAAATACATAAAAGTTCATCGTCACATTTTCATGACTTCTAATATAGATGAGCTTTGCACCTCCATGCATAACAATTTATTAATCAAGATATGCCTTGTTATGTGCATAAAACATAAAAGAAAAAAGAAAAAAGAAAAAATTGTAGAAGAATAGTAGTACTTGTACACACACACAAAAAAAAAATATACTAATACACCTGCCCAAATAGCCTTTTTGAAACAAACATCTGAGATAACATCAAGTCGAGCGAAAAAACAAATCTAGATTGCTAATAAGGAGTAAACATATTTGTTGATAACTTGAAAAGTCAAGTCTCTATGAGAAAATTTCTATTCAACTTCTGTGAATTCTCATACAAATGTAATTTGCACCTCTACAGCCTTTTAAAGCGTTCATCTTCATTCTGATATTCATATTACCCTTGTTTTAAAAGAGTAATATATCTATAAGGTATGATTAGTAATTTTTAACCACTCAAAACTTATTAATAGGTTAAGCTACAAAGACTGAAAATTAAAATTTCAACATAACGGAGGATATAATTGACCCATTTCGAATAGTTTAGGTTTATCTTTTATCTTTTCCCAAAACTTTCAACATAACGGAGGATATAATTGACCCATTTCGAATAGTTTAGGTTTATCTTTTATCATTTCCCAAAACTCTTTAAGGCTCTTCCATCTTTCTCACACAGTGAGTCGATCTATTCAGTTACAAAAAATTTAACCCACCGCTATACTGTAAAGTAGATCTCAGAACACATGACTATGCAAAATAAGTGGACTGGTGTAATACTTCCACAAGTACTTTAGATTTTGGTTAAAAACTTTGAGCCAAAAATTTCATATCTTGGGGAGAAATGACAAAAATGGTCCCTTATATTTGAGAATAGGTTCAAAATAGTCCCTTAATTATACATTTAACAATTTTGGTCTTTTAAGTTTATCAAAAGTTAACACTTTTAATTCTCCATCAAATATTCATCGAAATCTATTTGTTGAAATGAAAACAGTGAAAAAAAAAGATTTCACTATAAACACCGAAAAAGTCCCACCAAATCCGAAAATATGCAATACAAAAAAAGTACACTAAACATAAAAGGATATAGAAAAATTAGTCGAAGCTATAGCTCAAAAAACTACACCAAACTCTAAAAATAAATTTAAAATAACTGAAACTACAAAAATTGTACCTCTAAATGTCAGTTCTCGATAATTTCTGCTTTCCTTTTTAAGGGTAAACTTAAAGGACCAAAACTGTTAACTGCAAATTTAAGGGACTATTTAGACCTACCTCAAACATAATGAGCCATTTTTGTCATTTTCTCCATTTTGGGCAAAGCTCTTTAAGACCATTCCATCTCTCACATACAGTAAGTTCGGTCTATTGGTTACAAAAATGTATATATAATTGAGATCCCTTGTTAACAAGCTTTTTCCGGTTGCTTTAGTTCATGAGCTATACTTGCCCTGTTCCTAACAGCTTGTTTGGATGGTTGTTACCTATTGTATTGTTGCTTCGGAAACGGGCCAAAAATACCTAATATATGGGAAAAGACTCACAAATAACCTTCATCCACCTATTGATTTAAAAATACCCTAACCTATTTTTATGGCTCAAGAATACCTCTCAAACTAACACTCTTAACTTTATGATTTTTTAAAAGGGAAAAGGGTCAAATATACCTCTCTACTTTGTTTCATTAGCCAACTTTATCCTCCATTAGTGATTGTGAACAAATATACTCCTACCGTTTACAAAGTTTACACTGATATCCTTATTCTAGATGGAAAACCCCAAATCAAATTACGTAACTCGATTTTAAAAAAATTACCTGATTCCTTCAGCCCGCCCCAATCCAGCCCCGATTTCATCTTCTTCTGCAAGAACAATGCTCAAAAAATTTGATTGAATCTCTTTCAATTCTCAATCAAATGAGCTCAAATTTGAGATACAACTTCCTCAAAATTCAGTGAACAAATCCCAACCACCAATTTTTTCAAACAAACATTGAATCAACAAAACTCATTTTAAAGTTTTTTCTTGAAGAATCCTAATACATATACAATTACAAGAATAAAAGAAACTATAACTAAGGAAGATGTCAAAATGCACAACATGTAAGCATATCACGCTCCAATTCTTTGATCCGAGCACGCAAAGATGCATTGTCGTTCAAATTTTTGTCCATGGCTGAAAATAAAGGAAATATTATAATTTCATACTCCTACTATAATTATGTTGGGAAAGCTGTGATAAACGATTTTCTCATAAATTTTAATCCTCTATGGAAATGGACAAATGATAAAGGAATCTGGATTTTGATGAATTAAAGGTATCACGTCCCAAATTGGGCAATGTGCGGCACCTATCATTTTCCACTTTGGTAGGCGAACCCTTTCCCAAATCATTCATTCAACCACAATTAAGTAATTAAGACAATTGAAATATAAGTCTCAAACGTAGATAATAATAAGGATAAGTAAATAATTGCAGAAATAATACAACAATCCCAAGGAATCTAGTCTAAGGCCGTACAAGAGCCACTACTACAAATACTACAAGTCTGAATACTAATACAAGTCTGGAAATGGAATACTATCTTAGAATATCAAAATAAGACAAGTAGTTAAGAAGAGGCATCCGGGCTGCGGATCCGTCCATGTGCTCATCATGGATGCTCATCAGCAAAGCCTCGAGAAATCAGCCACGAGACGAGGAAGTTAACCCTGTCACGTACTCTTCACTCATAAAAGAATGCAGCAAGGTAGTATCAATACAAACACTATGTACTGGTAGGTATCATAGGCTGATAACAGTTAGCTAACATATATAACGAAAGAGACTGAAAGATAATTATGCTCACAATCAGGTATCAATCAACACAGTCCCAGAATAGTATCAGAAGTACCGAAAGATCAACAACAGAATCATAGCCAATGGTGAAGCACCTAAACACAAGTCTGCCAAGTTTCCCACAATTCCTCAAAGTAATCACAACCACAAGTACAATCCACGAATCCAATCAATAGATGCAAATGAGATGATAATGATGAATGCATATGCAATGCAATGCAATGATACACACCCTCCGGGTGGAATACCTCCACGCCTCGATAGTTATGACCCATGAGGGACCCACGAAATTTATGTACCTGCTGCGGCGCACAGCCCGATCCAATATATATATATATATGTTGCGGAACGTGCAACTCGGTCCAAAATAGGTTTAATATATGTTGCGGCGTGCAACGTGATCCAATATATGTATAAAATATGTTGCGGCGCTCAACCCGATCCAATATAAGTATAATATTTGTTGCGGCGCGTAACCCAATCCAAATGTATGAGTATGAATGCATGAATGATATCAATGCCAATGAGAATCTTTCAATATCAATGGTGCCACACATGGACACGTATCACGAGAATCTATCAATATCAATGGTGCCACACATGGACATGTATCACGAGAATCTATCAATATCAATGGTGCCACACATGGACACATATCACAATAAGGCAACTCAACATCAATCCTAGTATCACAAACGTGACAACACGCTAATAGATCACAACAACGCAACAAGCCACAATTAAACAACAGTACCAACCTAAGTATTCCATCCCAACTTCATACACGAAGGCGTAACATGCTTTCTCCAATAATCACTAACTCTACATATGCTTCGCTAACCGAAGTCTAACCATAAGGTAAGCCGTAAACTACCTAGTAGCCGAGCAGAAGCCAGGAACAATCACACCTTTGCTTTGCCTTTACGGAGCGCCTCGAAATACTCAAAGTCTAACCATAATCGAATTCTAAGTTAGAAAATAAAAAGAACAATACCCATATTGCTAGGCTATCCTTTGAATCAAAATCAACTATGGAAAAAGGGGAAAATGGGCCCACAAGGGTAAAACGGATATTTTGAAAGTGAAATCGGTGACCCAACGTTCTAGAAGTTCAATTCCACTATTCAATTGATAGATTAACTCAAGAATAGGTCAATTACATCATTCAAGTCAAAACCCCTAATTTGGATATAAACCCTAACTTTCAAACCTTCAATTTCATCAACAAAAATGGAAGATTCAAGCCTTTTAGTTACTAAATCATCAATTTCCATACTTAGATTAGTCAAATCTACCAACAATTCTCATTTAGGAAGACTTTAACTCAAATAATGAAATAGACATCAAAACCCATCTTTCCTCTTAAGTTCTATAGAGATTCTAGCATGGATTCAAGCTTGGGGAAATATAAAGGAATGGATTTAAGGTTAGGGAACTTACCCACACGAGAAATCAGCCAAGAACTCTCCAAATCACCTCAAGAGATGCCTAGAACCAAATAACGAAGTGATAGGAAATGAAGGGTTTCAACTAAGCATTAAATAAGAAACTGGTCCCGTCACTCGCTGCAGCGGGCCGGCCTCAGCAACCCTCGGTTCGCTGCCATGAGTCCGCCACAACAAATCCCTGCCCGTTGTGGCGACTCACCACTTAACCATTACCCTCGCTGTAACGGACCAGGGCCTCGCCACAACGGGTCCTCTACAGCGTATCTAGTGCCGCTACAATGGACACCAGACACTAGAAAATCCTGGTTTTTCACAAACCCAATCTCGAAATCCGATAATGACTCGAGACCTCACAGTTACAAATTAGATATGCACTCATATTTAAAAATACGCTACGGACTCACTCGTGGTCTCGGAATTTCCAATGGAGGTGTGTTTGACTGGGTCAACACCCAATGGCCAAATACTAATTTTCCAGCCAATAACCCGAAACGCTCCCAAGTGCCTTGAAAATCGAACCGAACATCCCGCCAAGCCACAATCGACCATCTGAACCTCTCGGAATCGACAGATTTTCAAAAAAGGTCTGTTTACTCACAAGTCAACTATTGGTCAAATGCTTTCACTTCAAGGCTCAATTTCGCAACAGACATCATAAAACTCACTCGATCACCTCAGCAACCGTAACACCCATTCCCATGGGTCAAAATCGTACTAATAGGGCTCGAGAAAAGGTCAACATGGGTAAAAGGGTCAAAAGTGCTATAACAACCAAACGGGTCGTTACAAAAGGAAAGATTGAATGAAGAGATTAAGAAAGCCACTTTATGCGGGAAAAAAATGACTCAAAAACATATTAGTCATTGTTAGAGTTTGAAGCTGGAAGAAAAAGCTTGAAAATGGGTTTTGTTGATTCAATGTTTGTTTGAAAAAATTGGTGGTTCGGATTGTTTAACTGAATTTTGAGGAAGTTACATCTCAAATTTGAGCTCATTTGATTGAGAATTGAAGGAGATTGGATCCAATATTTTGAGCATTGTTCTTGGAGAAGAAGATGAAATAGGGGCTGGGTCAAAGGAATTGGGTAATTTTTTAAAAATTGGATTATTTAATTTGATTTGGGGTTTTCCCTCCAAAATAGAGATATGGTGTAAATTTTGTAGACGGCAGGAGTATATTTGTTCACAATCACTAACGAAGGATAAAGTTGGCAAATAAAACAAAGTAGACGGGTATATTTGGCCCTTTTTAAAAAGCCATGTGACTTATTATGATTAGCCACGTATGTTATTTAATTTAAAAAGTAAATCCAACCACTTTTAACCCAAACCCAGCGACCCGTTTAAACATAATAATATATGTGGCCAATGATAATAAGTCACGTGGTTTTTTATAATTTTAAGAAATCATAAAGTTAAGGGTGTTAGTTTGAGAGGTATTCTTGAGCCAAAAAAATAGGTTAGGGGTATTTTTAAATCAATAGGTGGATGAAGGATATTTGTGAGCCTTTTCCCATACGTTAGGGGTATTTTTGGCCCTTTTCCGTTGTTGCTTTGTACATTTATTTTGATTGTTACTTAATTTATATCAATTTAGTGCGGTCATATTGTTATCTTATTTTTTTCTCTTTTTCCTTTTGCTTATTATAAAATAATTTTATTTTATCATTTACATCCTATTTTCAAGGGCAAAGTTGACCCATTTTTTCTTGTCTTATAATAACCATTGGTAGGAAGGGTATGTTGAGTTATTTGAATAGTTTGACGCTAGGTTCAAAATACCCCCTTAAGTATGCACTGAACAGTTTTGGTACCTTATGTTTGCAAAAAGTCAACACTTTTAATCTCTGTCAAATATTTAACAATTTATGTTCATTAGATTTGACAGAAATAATTAAAAAAAAATAATCATAAATACAAAGAAATTATCAGCAAAAAAGAAAATATGTTACATAAAAGACTGCACTAAAAAGATATAAGAAAGAACAATTATTAGACCTCAAAATGTTGCACCAGACTCTAGAAATAAGTAAATAAAATAGCAGAAACTACAAAACTAAATGCGAGTTCCCGTTAATTTTTCTTTTTTATCCCACAATTATCATTAAATTTAACGAACAAACTTGGTAAATATTTAAGACAAACTAAAAGTAGCAGTATTAACTTTTGGCAAACTTAAAAGACCAAAACTAAGAGACTGTTTTGAACCTATCCTCAAACTTAAGGGACCACTTTTGTCATTTTCTCAAAAATTTTGAGCCAAAAATCTCACATTTTAAGACCATTCCATCTCTCACAAAACAACACACTAAGTTCGATCTTTTTTTATTTGGGTTCAAAATAGTCCCTTAAGTATGAATTTAACAAATTTGGTCTTTTACATTTGTCAAAAGTCAACACTTTTAGTGCTTCGTAAAATATTTGGTGTGGCTAAAAAAACTACACCAAGCTCTAAAAATAAATTAGAACTAGCATAAAGTACAAAAAATGTACCTCTTAATATGAGTTCTCGTTAATTCATTTTTTAAGATAGTTTCCGTTAAATCTAACAAATAAAGTTCGGTAAATATTTAGGGGTCATTTGGTGTGAAGGATAAGCAAAAATAGTCCCGGGATAAAATTTTAGTGCCTCCTTATCCTATGTTTGATTGGAATAAAAATCCGGAATAACTAATCCCGGGATTAGGTATTCCGGGATTGTAGCATTATTTTATCCCACCTTCAGGGTGCAATAACTAATCCCGGAATAAGTTGTTTCCCAACCAAACGAGCCCTTAAAGTGTTAATTTTTGGCAAACATAAAAGATCAAAACTGTTAAATGCATACTTAACAACAAAAAGATAGCCAGTAAAATCTCATAATGTGGGGTCAGAGAATCAGAAGGATAAAGTGTACGCAGACCCCTTACGTTGAAAGGTAGAAAGACTGTTTTTTAAAGACCTGGGCTAATGCATATTTAAGGGACTATTTAAGACCTACCTCAAACATAAGGAACCATTTTTGTCATTTTCTCTAAAGCTCTTTAAGACTACTCCATATCTACCAAAAATCCAATCGATCACTATACTGTACTTCAGATCGGAGAACTTAACTAACTTTTTTCTGATCAGAATATGGAGGCGGCTCCGTCCGCCAACGCCCCTTCCTCCTCCGTGAGTCACCGGAATCCGTTAAGAGTTGACTGGCCGACGGTTGACGGAGCGTTAGGTTTAACGGAACAGGATTCAGTTGATCACGCGCGTAGGTTCTTTAAGTTTGGGTTCTTACTTCTCCCTTGGCTTTGGGCTGTTAATTGCTTCTACTTTTGGCCTGTTCTAAGGAGTTCTACTTCATATTATCACCCCGAACTCCGTCAATGTAAGTCCCTTTATTATACTTTTGGTAAATAACTCTAGATAATTGAGATCCATTGCGTAATTATTACACCCTTTGTCCCAATATATGTGATGGTGTTTGACTGAACACCGAGTTTAATAAAGAAAGAAAGGCTTTTGAAATATATGGTCTAAATAAGTGAGTTCCTTACTTTTCTAGTGTTTGTTAAGTAAGCAAAAAAAAAATTGTGTTATCTTAAAAGCATTTATATGTAATTTAACAAAATATTATGGGGTTGGGATGAGGTGGGGAGTGGGTGTTCGTGGGTTGCGGGGGGTGTGATGGTCAAGGGGTGGGGATTGGGGGAGTTGGGTGTGTGTGGCGGAGACAACAACTTGGAATGTCAATTATGGAACTTGTTTCATTTTCCTAAGGAAAATGTTTTCCGTAACATTTTGACCAACCGAACATGGAAAAACTGGAAAATATTTTATTCCATACTTAGTTCGTGAGTTACACTTGTCTTGTTCGTAACAGCCTGTTCGGATGGTTGCTACCTATTGTATTGTTGCTTTAAATATAATGTTTGTTTTGATTGTTATTTAAATTTTCTTGTATCTTATCGTTCAATCCTAGTTATGTAACGACCGATTTTGTGTGGTCCGGTTGTTACCTTACTTTTTTCTCATTTTGCCTTTGCTTATTATTAAATAATGGCATCTTATTGTTTACCCTACCTTTTATAATAACTTTACCTTGTACCCTACTTGTCTATATAATATTGTAGGTTTATCCTTCAGATTGCTGATGTGTGGCGTTATGTAGTGATGAGAAGTGATACAATCTAACCAAATATTACATTTATCAAACCAATACAGTACAATAGTATACAATAGCATACATTATGAAACGATTTGTAATGATCATCAAACAAGTTGTAAAAGAATGAAGGGGTTCCGAGTATAAGGGCGAACTCATCTAACTGTGTGAAACAGGGACATGATTTCTTAAATGTTACATTAAATTCAAAATTCACACGTAAACAAAAGTTTTTAAAGATATTTAAAACAATGTAGTTAGAAAAACATTGTTTGACTCTCCAAGTAAATAGTGCCAAATTACTTTGGACAGAAGTTTTGATAAGTGTGTACTGTTTGCTTTTGTGTTTGGGGGTTTGGGGGGATATGTGATTTGGTCAGCTTCGGCATTAAGTTACTGAAGTGAAACTCGTCCTATTTGTTTTGTGTTTGATAAGCTAGAACCGACAGTTGTGTGGATCAGCCATGAGATAGTGAAGATAAACCTTACCATATTTGTCCATTTAGATCACAATTTGAATCTTGTCATGTTCTGTTAATTCTTGTTTCTATTTTTGTGTCGTTGCAAGTTTCGTGAAATTTTTCACCTAGTTCTCATCTGGATTAATATCATCCGAGAAAATGAACTCATGAAGGGTAATTGTTACTGTGAAATAGTTTGGCTAGTTTCCCCATTTAGTTAGTGTGGGTATATGTGATAGCGTTAGGTTGGTGTGGTACTTGTTGAATTGCATTATTATGGAAGTAGATGCTTAGATGGTCAAAACTAGGGTAAACGCCTCTTGCTCAATAGTTTTAGGAAACTTGTTGAACAATTACAGAAGGTGAGAAGTTCACAACTTTTGAAGTCTGGGGGCAGGATTGCTGATATCGGGTCTTATGTTTTTTCAGGGCTAGAATACTATTCATGAAACCTGGAATTTCGAATCACTAGATACTTAAAATCAATTTCTTGCTAACGAAGCTAATGTTAAGAGTGATGGCCAAAAAACACTTGATATTCAAGAAATATAAACCAAATGCCATCCGTGTTTTAGAGTTGTGACTTCTTTGTTTAAATGTAGAGACTTTCTACAGCTGTATATGCATTATGTTTAGTTGGATAATGAAACATTTTCCAGATGTTATATACCCTACTATTCTCGTACGATGGTTATCTGTACATGGAAAATGAATTAGATTTAGTTGGATGATGAAGCATTTTCCTAGGGTGGTTAGCCAGATTTTAGAGCACAAGTTTGAGAAGTAAAATACTGGTAACTGGGGCATAATTTAAGAGTGTATACTAAACATTGCTATAAAATATAATCACTTTTTTGAGATTATTTAAAATTAGAAACTAGCATGCTTGAGAAATATTGGATGGAAATGCATTTAGAAAATAACTATCTTTTGGGGGTTAAGTTACTTTATTAGCTCTCATTACACAACTTGTAATGAATGCATCATTTTGGTTGTAACTTCCCCTGCATTCTCTTTGTGCTGGTATTATGAACAAAAGGTACACTTAATCCATCAAAAAATATTTTTTGGGGTTAAGTGCGCGTGAAAAATAGTTGACAGACTGTTTTATTCTTTTGGGATACATGAGGAAAGAAGCTTGTTATACTTCAAAGAGTTAAGTGATTATCAAAAATAATCTCTAAAGGGGATGCATTCTCTTATATGAAACAAGGGAACCTTCTTTGCAGTACTTTAAATATTGGTTGCTTGGCTTACGGTACTGAGAATAACATTGAGAATCCTAAGTGTTCAAATTCCATGTAGCTTAGAGGAATGAGACAGTAAGATATGTAGTTACTTTCGCAAGCTGGCCCCGGACCACTCTTACCAAAAGGAAAAGAAGATGACATGTACCTTGTTGTCGGTCCAATGTTTAGTGCTTCTCTTCTGCTTTTGATCCTAAGAGTTAACTGTGTCGGAGGTGGAAAGAATATTCTTCTTGCTTCTTCCACTACTACAGGTGGTGGATATGCCATGTGAACAACTTACCCCCAATGTAAGTAGTTCTAGAGGTGTCAAATGGGCGGGTTGGGCTGAATTTGGGCGGGTCATATTGGGCTGAGTTAATAAATAACCCGCCCAAAAGTTACTTGGGCTAAAACGGGTTGGGCTGAAATGAAGCTAAAAAGCACGTCATAACCCAACCGTCCAATTCTTACCAAGTTTTAATTTTCGTGTTTGTTCTTTTGTAATTTTTTTAGTAACAAAACTATTCTTTCTTTATTATGGCTATAAATAACAGATCAAATAAAAAAATAACTTTTTGTAAATATTTTGATAAGATTTCTCATGGGTCAATCTGGGCTACATATCAGCCCAACTTTTTATGGGTTGAAATGGGCTGAGCTAACTTGAACGGGTTGGGCGGGTCATGCTTTCATGGGCTGATTTTGCCACCCTTAGTAAGTACAAATAAGGAATGGAATGCGCTTATCTAAGGGGACACAATGGTGGCAAGATACTCGAAAGAATAAAGTATAAAGTTTTCACAGAAGTGTGTCATGTCCCTTTTGTTAACTCAATTGTGCATAGGTGTATTTCAACAACTATTAACTCCCCTTGGTCTAAACGCATATGTGGTAGCCCTTCTTTAACTTTAGATGGATGATAGATTGTATAGGTGTTGAATGCAATTAATATCTATAGGTATTGAATGCAATTAATAGGACTTTTATCTCTAAAGGCGCTAATTTGTGGATGAAAATGGCTATTTGACAGTAATGTATAGTTACTCTTACTATTGAAAACCCAACTAAATAGTAAAATATTGAAAATGAAGCACCGTTTTTGCCAATCCCACCTCGACTGGCTATTTCATTTTTAGATGCCCCTGAGCCCATATAATAATGATTCGAGTCCTGTCATTGAACACAGAGAAATAGTCACTTCATCAATCAAGCTATGTACTTATGCATATAATGAACAAAGTTCAATGGAGGTTTGCATCCTGTGTGCAAAAGCACTTCCGTATATAATTCAGATGGTGCTTTAACAACTCTAGAAGAGACCATATGGCTGCTCGTTTGGCGTAACATAACCCCCTATCAAGGAAAGAACCTTATTCTTTCGCCATCTCTAGTCACAGTGAAGGCTCATTTCAAGTGGAATTGAATATTGAGGTTACATTCTGGAGGAACTGTTATTGTTCAGTTGGTCTTGGTCGTCTTCATGGCTAAATCCTATGAGCTTTTCCCTTGTTCACTCTGACTTTAAAAAAAATACTTTCTCCTTGTCTCATTTTCTATCCAATTCTCACTCACTCTCTCTCTCTCTCTCTCTTATTCGGTTTGCAAAGTTTGCCATAAGTGTCCGGTGCTGTTGGGAAGGTGAGCATTTTTTACCGGGAATTCCAGTAGAAGTCCTAGTTTTAACAGTTAATAATGGTCAAGGACTTTCTGGCAAGTCATACTACTTTATAGAAAGTACATATATAGGAATTAAGGTTTATCGCATGCTTGGGCGACTCCAATAACTCTTTTATATAAGTATCTCTATTTTAGTTTACTGGGCATATTACAGGGTCTATCATTGAGGTTTTAGAATGTTTGATTTATAGATGTTAGGTGAGCAAGGTGTTAACTGTTATGAATTATCGTTTTAACTTGGGCTGCGAAAACTTTTTCTAATAGTGAGTTTTTGAAATCTATGATTTGCAGATGTTGTCAGGTCAGCAATTGGTTTCACGGTGTTTGCTGTTATCCTCTCATCTTGGGCTCTTACCTTCTCCATTGGAGGAGAGCGTCTATTTGGTCATGCTTGGGACAAGCTCGTAATGTACAACGTTGCTGAGAAATATGGTTTGACGGGGTGGATTTAGGTACTTAAAGCTTTCATTTGTGGTCGAATCTGCTGGATACCAGATTTGTATGTATATATATATTCTTCCCTTGTTAAAGATGCTGAGACTGGAACATCTCACTTAGACAGTTACCATGACACTATTAAGTAGTGATGAAACCAGAAAAGAGGTGCACCGTTTGAACTCTGTATGCACTTTGCAGCTTGGAACTTGGAAGTTGTCATTTTGCTCATTTGCGCTCTCTCTCTCACAACCCCACCCCACCCCCACCCCCCACCCCCCGCCCACCCCCGCAAAATCAACACGCACACATTAACATTGAATCGTAGATGGAATCATAATATTGTCTAATTAAGGGAGCATGAGACTGCGTATTGTATTGTTAAGTGATTAAGAAGGATGATAACAGTGGATGATTGCAGATGGATAAATTAAATATATTATCTATACATAGCATAGCTACTAAAAGCTTTGATCAGCGAGACGCCATTTAATGAGGTGTCTTTGGAAATCTCTTCGTCATTTACATTAAGAAGATATTATTTACATGTAATATTTACCAACACTGACCGACAATAATAATGAAAGATAAACATCAATCTGGAACAATAAATTTTATAATTAGGGTATGAAAACCTAGAGGCGAATTCAGGATTTGAGAGTAGTGGAGGCATTATTGGTCTGTGGTTACAAAAATGTCGGGAAACAATATTTGTGCAGTCGGAGTGGAGTCGAACCCAAGTTTGCATACTAAATTTGTACACCCTGTATCAACCAGTGAAGCTACCAACCCTTGTGAATGAGGGTGTCAATCAGAATATATATACCTCATATTACTACTGTATATAAGGGAGAACCAAGGGCTTTTGTAATCCTCACAAAAATTTTCAAATTAATGTTGAATTTTTCAATTAATTACTTTTAGGTCTAATTTTTTTTTTTTTTAAAGTCAAATTTACTTCTTTTTTAAAAAATAAAATAAAATTATTATATAGAGGTAAGGGAAGGGGAAATGCGGGAGGGGATTACAACATGTGATTAAAACCCTCACCAATAATGTGAAAGTTCAAGTAGTCAACCAACTGAGCTACTAGATCCCTACGTCAACTTTATTTTTGTTCTTATGATCTACTTTTTAAAAGCCGTCGAACACTTACCTTATTTCTTCTTTCACTTTCTTCTATTGATCTTATATTTTACCCTAAAAAATAATCATTTTTTCGCTAGATATTCGTGTTTCTTGTCGCTCTCTCGTTTTTCCTTTTTCATTTGTTGCTTATTATCCTCCAACTTTTTTTTCCTCCTATTATTGGTTCGTCGGTTGTAGATTCTTACATGTAGGCATTTCTTTTACTTTATACTTGCATTATTGAATTTGTGAATTTCTGAAAATTTGTTTACTTACATGCAGGCATTTCTGTTACATTATATTTATACTTTACCGAGCTCATGTGTTTAAAAAAATTGTACTAAAATGATTTTCAGTTATAATTTTAAAAATGATTTAATCTAAAACTAAGGTTAAAAATCGCATTTAACCCGTATAAACCCTTAACACAAAATAATGAGTGCATAATTTAATAAAATCAAAACAGATTTGTTTTTATCTATAAATAAAATTACACGCTCACAAATTCACAAAAATATGAAAATATTTTTCGATTTATGATTTTTGCAAGTTGTAATTATCCTACTTTATCATCTTAGTTTAGGATATCGAATCACTTGTGTCCCTTTGAGATTTGCTAATTTTTCTACATAACTCTCTTCCTCATAAATAAAGTTTTCGTTAAAAATCATCTAATTGTGTGATGAAGAAACTTTAATAATTATAAAACTTATTAATAAGATATCATTAACCTGCAAATACATTAAATAAGTTATCTAGTAGAAAAATGCACTCCCTCCGTCTCAATTTATGTGATATAGTTTGATTAGGCACGAGGTTTAAGAAAGAAGAGAAAAACTTTTGAAGCTTGTGGCTAAAACAAGTCATAGATATTTGTGTGGTTGTAAATCATTATATTAAGGGTAAAAGAGGAAGTTTTAAGCTACATTATTTCTAAATATAGAAATGTATAATTCTTTTTGGTACAAATTAAAAAGAAATGTGTATCACATAAATTGGGACAGAAGAAATAGCAAGTTATACTTATTTAATAAAAGATTATATTTTTATATTTTGAGTTTGGGCCCGGGCCTTTCATAACTAGTTTATATATATACACATATATACATACTTTTTTCGAGGTTACCATGGCACACGACCCCCCTACTCTAGGGGTAGGTCCGCCTTTGCTGATTCCTATTTATAATCGCCAATCGAAATTATCAGGATTTTAGCCGAAGTTTAGGCTTTGCAACCAAAGCCTAAAGAGAATGACAATGGATAATATACTCGTTTGGTATGCGGGATGGATAGCAATACCATGAGATAAAATGTGTGATTATTGGTGGGATAATCAGATAATGAACAATCCTATGGAATTTATATATAATATAAAGCTAGGCATAGACAAGGTAATGTGACACCTCTTTATGATCTCCATTCCTCTTTATCTTTTTTCTCATTTTTTTTTCATTTTTCCCTTATTTGATGTCCAAAAAAACTGTAAAAAATAATTAATTACACCTTTATGTCATTGATCATTATTACTCAAAAATTAAATTCACCTTTATGTCATTCATTATTACTCCATTATTATCTTTTTCACCCACGCTATATCTGTATCAAAGCCTTTCGACTCTCCTTATGAGTATCACTCACTTACTTCTTTTTCTATACCACGTTCCCTTTACAATAAAATTCCATTACTTCAACAATTTAATAACGTAAATATTATTGCACCCAAACGTCAAACCTATAAATATTATTCCAGTATCATTTTGATTTCAACCAATCATCCTTTTCCGCTTCAAAACCAGCTTTGTTTCTAGCTTTATAGTTTATACATATGAGATCTCTGTCTCACTTTTTTTTTGAGTCTGCACCTTCAAAATTAGCAAGAAGATAGGAAAAGAATCCCTTGCAAGGATCCACCACTGTTTTTTGGAAGCCATCTTCACACCTTGTTGTGTCAACGTTAATTGATGAGTAGGAGGATGAAATAAAAGTCCGGTGAGAAAGCTAGAGATGAGTTTGATAAGATAGCGAAAGAGAGTGTATTTAAAATTCACGGAACGTTTTTTTCTATTTTTCTATTCTCCTCTTCTCTTTTTTCCTCCGTAACATTTCACTATATGTGATGAATTTATAAGATGATTATGAAAGTATTTAGATGGTAAAAAAATTATAAAAAGAAAGAGGAAGAATTGTACGAATTTTGCATAAATTTTGGACTAAACTGTGGATTTTATTGATATGTCGGTGGCAATTTAAAGAGGGTATAGTGAGAAGTGAATGAAAATGGCCTGAACAACAAATGAAAACGGAATGGGGAAAGAGAGGAGAAATAAGAAAGGGAAGAAAACAAATTTTACAGAATTTCCCCATCTTGATTCCATCATCCACGTTGATTTGATTTGAGGCCAAACTTTAAGCTCGTGTTTTTTTTTTGGGCTTGATGCTTGTGCGTTCACTTAATATATGGAATTTATGAGTACCGCGCAATACACTTTCCTTATTTTGTTATCTTTTATTTTGCCTTTAATATATTCTTTTATTTTGAGGAAATATTTTGAAGACAACTATACTTTAAAACAATACAATCGTGTATAATAATATATTTACCTACACATATACATGTACAAAAGGATATATAATAATAACGAAAGTAATTTCACCTAAATCAAATATATAGTGAAATTTAATATTTCTACATGACAAAATAAGAGGAAATTTTTGAATTTTCTTTTAGGGAAAATATTTCTGATGTAAAAGAATTTTTTTATTGGGATGTTATGGTCCTTTATATTCATAAGATTACCTTATGGTTTAAATTATCGCTACATTTTTTGATATAAGTTTTATAAAATATTTTTGAGCTGAAATTATAAATTTATATTTTAAGTTATTTGTTTTGAGTGAATTTAAATGTATTTTTAGTTGTTGCAAAAAAAAAAAAAAATCTTTATTATTTGATGGTCAAGAATAGAAAAAAAAATCGTTCGTCACTAAAAAATTTTGTAATCACGCTAAGCACATACCAGTTTACTAAAATAATGGGTTTGGCTATTTTCATATAGAATATGAAATATACTTATTTATCTCATCCCGCATATCAAAATGAATCCTAATTAATATGCTTGAGTTTAACTTGTAGAAGTTGAAAATCCAAAAAAGTGTCGAAAAGACGCAGAACTAGAGTTCTAGCTTTTTTAAGTTGAATGTATATTTTTTGTGGAACATTACTTTTGCAAGAAAAATAATTAAATTTTGATTAATTTTTAAGGGGTGACTTATTTTTAATGAGAAAATTTCATAAATAGCTATATTTTAGAGCTTACAATATTATAATACATAACGTAGCTATAATTTGCGTATTTATGAAATATAGCTACAATTGCTGGCGGAAGAACTGCATCGGAAAAAGTATCAACTGTATGAACGGAAGAGTTGAATCAGACACGTGTCAACCCTATTAGGTGGTACCAACAATATCGGCTGAAAACGCGAGAAAGAATTGTATACACGCATAATGTATCAAGGCGCGTGTGGACAAAACTCAAAATATAGTTACATTTCGTAATTTTTTAAAACTATAGTTATGTATCATAAACACAGTCTATTAAATATTTTCCATGTTTCCACATAGGTAGCAGGCCCACTACCGAATCAAAAAGCCACGCGTGCAAGTTTCACCACCCCGACAAAAAAAGCCCTTATTATAACGCCTCTGCAAAAATCGAATCAGCAACTAGTTTTGCCCTTCTCCGCCGCGCGCATCCGTTACAAACGGCGGCGCTAATTTAACCGCACACTAAGAAGCTTCTAGAAATGCCGAAGAAGAGCAAAGGGAATCCAAGCAACCACGACGGAGACGAACGGGAGATCTTCGTCGTATCATCATCCAGTACCGAATCACAAAGCGCCGACGCCGTACACAAGTATGTAAGCGATACGGACGAAGAAAACGACGTCGTGCGGAATGTTGACAAGGAGTATGTAAGCGATACTGATGAAGAAGAAGAAGAAGAAAAAGCGGTGGAAGTAGAGAAGAAGGTTTATAGGAGGAAGGGGAAGAAAGGAGACGAAACCGAAGCGAAAAAGGCGAAGAAAACAGTGGATAGTAGTGAGAGTGAAAACCTAAAAACGTATATGAGAAAGAAGAAGATCAAAAATGGAGAGGAGGTTGAAAATGTCGCTGCGAAAAGCAGCAAAAAGGAGAAAATTATGAAGGAGAAGAATGAAAAAGGTAAAGAACAATGGAGAGTTTCATTGCTTTTTTCTGCATTTAGTGATTTTGATTTTTTTTTTTTTGTTGCTTTTCTACTGATTTTTTCGTAAATTTTAACTGAAAAATGGAAACTTTAATCCAATATTTTGTTTGGAGCTGCAGATTCCGGGAAAACAGTGTTTGGTAAGAAGGAAAAAACAGGTAAAACGGCGAAGAACAATGGAGATTCTAGTCGTGGAGGCAAAAATGAAAAGAATAATAAGAAGAAGGATGAGAGGAAGGAAGCAGATGGAGAAAGAAAAGTAGCAAAAAAGGCGAAAAGCAATGGAGGTGAAAATGAGAAAGATGAGAACAAGAAGAAGAAGAAGAAAAGAGTAGAAGAAGGAGGAGGAGGAGAATCAACAAAAAAGGCGAAAAGCAATGGTGTTTTGAGTCCATTGAAAAAAGAAGAGAAAAACATGAAGAAGACACAGAATAAGAATCAAAATGGTGGTTCTAGTAATGGAGGTGAAAATGAGAAGGATGAGAACAACAAGAAGAAGAAAAGGGAAGAAGAAGGAGGAAAATCAGCAAAAAAGGCTAAGAGCAATGGTGTTTCGAGTCCGTTGAAAAAAGAAGAGAAAAAGATGAACAAGACACAAAATAAGAAGGAAGGAGATAAAGAGGCTGAAGAAAAGCTAGTGAAAAAGTCAAATAGTAATGGAGTTGCAAGTCCAGCTACAAAGGGGAAGATGAAAAAGGAGGGCAAAACAAATAATGGGAAGGTGAAAAATGAAGCAAGGACCAATGGTACCCCCAAAAAAAACGAGGAGAAGAAATTAAAGGCAAAGAAGAAAAGGGAGGATGATGATGAAGAGGAGGAGGAAGATGAGAAGAGTGAGAGTACTCTTTATCAATTTCCCCATAATCGGATCCATCGTATGATAAAGGATGAAAATCCTGATATTAGGATGTCGAACGAAGCAACCTTTGTTATTAACAAAGCTACGGTATGGCTCTATAGTCCTTATTCAATTGTTTATATTTGATACTGTGCATATTGTTTTCATTGTCTTATGTACACTGATATTTTTATTTTATTTTTTTGAACAGTTAACATATCTATTATCAACAAAGAAAATACACCAAAAGTGTACTTTCAGTAGTATGTACACTGATATTATAAAAGAGTTACTGATACGACATATATGATATCACCCAAAATCTCAAGTAATTAGACAAGATGATTTAGTCTAAATGCTGACCTTTAGATATATAAGTTAAATTTTACAGGAGAATGACATAATAGATGGAGATATTACACAAAATTAAAAGAAAGTGGATGGAATGAAAAGTAGTATGAGTGTACTATGTAATGGGAAGATAAGAAATGTTATAGCAATCGAATCATGGGTCGTCAAAGACCAACATATTCGCTTGATGAATGGTGTAGAAATGTTGATATTAAGATGAATGTTATGTAGAATACACAAAATTAGAGGGATAATATCCAACAGAGGGTGCAAAAAACAGAAATAGAGGATAAAATGAGAGAACTTAACCTAGATAGTTTTAACCATGCCTTACAATAAAAAAAAAAAACCATGTCTTACATAAGACTGTATATGCACCGACTCGTAGGTGTGATAATATGATGACTGAAGGAGATAACAGAGACGAAGTAGACCTACAATATCTTGGAATATATATTGACTTGGCTAAGAATAGACACAATGAAAGAAATTCATATAGGTGATACCACTTAGTTGGGATTAAGGCTTAGTTGTCTTACACTTGCAATACATTTTGTTTTTATAAGGAGCCCCTTTATCACGTCAGAGATTGATGCCCGTATTACGGATAAGTGTGTGGTTTAAAGAACCTCTAGTTCTAGAGAACTCCTAATTTGCCCTTTATTCAACATTAGAATCAAGTGAAATTGAATAGAATTATAAAACAAAATTTATCCATAGGATTCATGAAGCCGATCTCAACTAATTTGAGGTTGAGGCCTAGCTTAATTGAATTATACGAGATTACAAAAGCCACTTACCAGTGCGAAATTTGGGCTACGCTGCTAAAGACACACGATTTGGTCTAATAATCACAAATGGAACTCTCCTTTTTTACAGGATAGTATCACAAATATAACTAGGACCTAGTGAAGCCACAAGTAGTAATATGTAACATATCTGTGAATATTATTCACATCCTTAAGCTAAAGATGATCCTTAGAATACATAACATATCTGTGAATATTATTCATATCCTTAAGCTAAAGATGATCCTTAGAAGTACCATATTCTTAGCTGGCCTAAATACTCCTTTTAGTATCTAATTATGTTGGCGAAGTATTCATGTCTAATGCATTGAGGAGTAAGACTGGTGGAATATGGAAACCCTTGTTTCTAAGTCTGTTGAATTGGGTAAATGCTTCATGTATTTGGAAAATGTGAATCTAGTGTCTTTTCTGGACTAGAAAGCATCAAAGGCCCTGTTGTAGTTGATGCTTCCTGAAATATATTTTTATTGTGTCCATGTTGCTTTTCTCAGGTAATGTATTTGCTCCAAAATAGTTAATTATTGCCATCCAGATTTATTTCATTTTCTCTTTACTTCATTTTATTTTATAAGCAGAAAACATTTTGGAATTGCCTTTGTTGAGTAATGAGGTGTAGATTCTTTGCTTTGAAATTGTAGTAGCATTTTTTTGTGGTTTCATTGTTATTTCCTCATTTCTCTCTTATTTTCAGTAGCCTTGGTTGTTTCACTGAAATTTTCTTTTGTTCATATGTTAGTGATTCTCCCTTTCCTCTTCCAGCATCTTGTTCTTCTTTTGTTATGGGGTTTTGGTTTGAAATGGACTTTAGATTAAGATCAAGCCTAAGCTCAGGGTTTTAGGAGTAGTAAGCTACCTATTTGTATTTGTGCTCTCAGCCTATTTCTCTTGGGTTGTCTTATAAGGAAAACGAAGGAAAAGAAGAAAAGAAAAAGGATAAAGGATTTGCTTTTGAGTTGATTAATTTGAATGGTTGTGGAAGTTACTAATTCTGTAACAGGAGCTGTAGTAGCAGTAGTATTAGCTTCCTCTGCATGTTAACCTGCCATACATATTTACAATTTCTTAACAGATTTTTGGTTGCTTCATGCAGGAGAAATTTCTTGAAGTATTTTGCAGGGAAGCTTATGCTTGTTCTTTTCTGGATCGCAACAATTATGTTGGATACAACCATTTGTGTGAGTATCTCTCGAACCATCACTTATAAAGCTAGTTGAACCTGAGTTCCTGGTGTAATAGCTAGACTTTTTGATGTTACATTTTTCATGACTAGTGTCTGAGCACGCGTGTATGCCATTTCAGTGACAACAAACTTTTAAAAGATCACATAAATAATATTCAACAAATGTGTTTGAGACTTTGAGTTATAAAATAAAAATTGAATTTTCTTTTTGCAAGTTTTTGAAAATGAAAAATGTTGATCTGATTTAACTAACTTAATAAAGAAAAAGACTCCTGCCCCACAATATTATCCATCTTTTGTGGGTGGTAAATCGTAATGAAAAGTGAAGAAAAAAACTAACCACATATATACTAAATACAAATTGGCATGTCAACCAAGTTTAATAGTGTTTGGCTAAGAGTTTCAGGTCAAACCTTTACACTCCTATTTCCTCACGTTTTCTAACGGTTAAGAGAGATCTAATTTGCTGATTTTTCTTTAATTCATCTTTATTGCAGCATTTGATGCACATCTAAAAATTAAAATTGATAATTCAAACAATTTGATTAGAGGTGTGGGAGTACACACTATTTATATCTAAAATTCCATTTATTAGAATGTGTATTTACATTTATGTACAATAATATATAGGGTCAATATTTAAGTGAAGGGTAAAATAGTGGTTCAACTTTTGATGAACATTTGAGTAATTTAAGTTTTCAATTTGGGAGTTCCTACTTTTAGATTAGTATATATATATTTTTGATTCACTTAGTGCTTGTGCTTTTATGCGTAGCATTACTAAATTTATTCATTAATGACTTCCTGTTATTTCAACGCACTCTGTCTTCATTGATTTTCCATTTTCGTCATTCCAAGTAATTTGCCACCTTTGAAGCCTTTTGATGCTTATCATTGCATTTCTTATAAATGAAAATAAGTTGAGCTTGCATATCATATTCTTTCTCGCTTCATGCTTGTCATGTGTTACAATTTATCTTGTCTCAAATTGTATGGCTTAGTTTGGTCTATGAGGTTGACTTGATTATTTTTCAGTCTAATTATTTAGCATTAATTTACGGAAAATTTTTAGAGACCTCCCTCCGGAGTTTGTGTTTGTTATAAACCAAGGGGCCATTTGGTTTGGATTTTAGGAGATATAATCTCCACATAAATCAGCATAAGCTTATACAATGTTTGATTTGGGATTTGTGGAGATTTTTTTTTTTTTTTTTTAAACAAGAGGGATTTGAGGAGATTTAATCTCCATATAGGAATCAGTATGACCTAATACAACATTTGGTTGCTCTGGTATGTTTTCCTCATAAATAATAGGAAAAACTACATAATTGCCCATCAAAGGCAAACTATTTACCCAAGCATGTCCATTTACTTTGATGCCCATCCAAAGTACCTGACTGGCCAGCCCATGCTTCTTTCGGCGTGGCGTCTGTGCTTCAATCAAGTACTTGTTTCCTTTTGTCCTTCTTTTCTTTAATTTCTTTCTTCCTTTCTTGGTATAATAAAGAGAAGTTAAACTAACCAAATATAGAAAACAGAAATTAAAGAAAAGAATGACAAAAAGAAACAAGAAAATAAGTATGGCTACCATGACTTTACAGTTGATTAAGGACAAAAGGATCAAAAAATAATAAAAAGAAGTTAAAGTAACCAAAAAAAGAATTGAAGAAAAGAAGGATAAAAAGAAACAAGCAAACAAGTACGACACTTTAGAGCTAATTAAGGACACATCTAAGACTTGACAGCTACGGACAAAAATAGCTAGATTAGACTGACGACTGACATAGTGGGAAGGGAAAAGGGATATTTGGTATGGGCATACTGGTAAATATTTTGGGCTGCTGGGTATTACAGGTAAATAAAGTCCATATGGGCAAAAACAAGTAATTAGTTTGTTTTTGATGGGCAGTTTGTGTAGTTTTCGTGCATAATTGCTCATCAAAGGCAAAATATTTACCCGAGCATGCCCATTTACTTTGATGCCCACCCAAAGTAACCCGACTGCCCAGCCCATGCTTCTTTCGGCATGACGTCAGCGCCTCAGTCAATTTTTTTCCGGCCAGACAGTTTTTAGCTGTCACCGTCAGTACTTGTTTCTTTTTGTCCTCCTTTTTTATTTTTTTGAAAATGTAACATTGGTATTTATTGAGTGAAACAATGCATAGGTTGCACTGTCTGAGGCTCCTATTCCTGCCTCTTCCCAACTATGGAGTAGATTAGTAATCCTATTTGGCATTACCCAAACAATGCCCCTAAGATTCACAAAGATCCTCCAAAGCTGCATTGTGATCCTACAATGTAAAAATAGATGACTGACTGTCTCATCCTTTTCACCACACAAGTAAAACTTTCACATTTTTAGGTTTTCTTGAGTCAGTATTGCTTCCTTGCCAACCGCCATGTGAAACATGCAACTTTGAATGGTACCTTCACTTTCCAAATGTGCTTCCAAGGCCAAAGTTGCACCTGCTGGTTACTCTGGTTCAGAAATTTGTATGATGTGCTCACTTTGTAAATGCCTTTGCTGTCTTCTTCCCACCACAATTCACCACAATTTATCTGCTCCTTCTTGTGTGCCTTTAAACTCTTCTATTAGCCTAAAGAACTCTGTCAATGTGTTGATTTCCCAGTCATTGAAGTTTCTCCTGAACTGAAGGTTCCATCCATGAGTGTCCCACATCTCAGCTACTTTCTTGTGTTGGCTTACTGCCAGCCCATGAATGTCAGGAAATAATTCCTAATGGAGGACTCATATTAGGTTAGAAGGTTAGTAGGTAGTCCCGCTTATCCTTTTGTATTGTACTAGTAGTCATAGTTTTGCTCTTAGTTTCTTGTCCTCTGATTTGTGCTACTACCTGTTGTTTCTTGTACTTTAATTATCTTATTTATCTGTGGTGGGTATTGCTCCTTTTTTAGTCTGCTTTATCATGGCTTTTCGCTTTCGTTATTTTCATTCCATACTGCTTTGAATTGCTTGTCTTATCTGACCTTTTTTGTCATGTTTTCTCTTGAGCCGAGGGTCTTTTGGAAACAGCCTCCTTACCTTCCAAGGTAGGGGTAAGGTCTGCGTTCACTTTACCTTCCCCAGACCCCACATTGTGGATTTCACTGGGTATGTTGTTGTTGTTGTAGTGTAGTGTTTCCCAACCATTTGTCCTACCAAAAAGAAGTCTTGTGACCATTACTTACCTTAATGGTGGAATGATTCCGCAAGAAAGGCCAAAGAACTCTGATGGATCTCCACAGACTGGCACCATAAGGAGTGTGCACCTCCTTGGTGATCGACTTGTTTTCTTCCCCGTATTTTGCTTTGATCATTCTTCCCCAGTATGGTTGAGGACAAAAGATAATGCCTTTTTGTTTCACTTTTCAAAGATAAAAATAAATATAGTAGTTAACTATTTTTAGCAACAAAAACAAAATAGTTAGCTACTATATTTATTTTTATCTATAAAAAGTAAAACAAAAAGACAACAAGAAGTAATGAAGAAAATACTAAATCACTAGCTTATTTATTAAGACTAGATACTAGAGCCCGTGCCAGCACGGGCCCAACATATATTTATAATTTTATTCAACATATATTTATAATTTTATTTTATGCAATTATAAAAAGAATTGATATATTCTACAACATTTCTTGAAAGTCACGTATATAAAGATAGAAATTTTGAGAGCACTAGCTCAATAATTTGTGCCATGATGTTATTTCTTTGTTTCAGTTTATATGACTTTATTTAAGAAAAAGGCTAATTGACACTTTTTAAACTACGCGTTAATCAAATTTGAACTAGAATTTCAAAACTTATTGATTTTTTAACTACTTCTAAATACGGAAACGTCATTTGAACTACCATTCCCCTAGGCTAAAACGTGAAACTTTTTATACATATGGTGATTATGTATATTGTGTCATATAACATGGGCATAGATGCGGTATAAGATTTCTATCCTTTTTTTTCACTTAACCTATCATAAGTATGTACTAATAAATTATTTTGTCTATTATGGTGCTCCGTATATAATTAGAAACTTAAGATATTGGAAAATGCCTTTTGAAAATGTAATACCCATCTTAGTTTCTTTTTAGGATATTAAACAGTACTGTAATAAACATCCGAGTAATTTATTTTATTAGTTGTAACAATATTCAATTAATTTGATTATAGAATTACAGTTGGTGAGGTAAGATATTACCCATGGAACTACAAAATGTAATCAGTTGTAATAGTTACTTTTAAAAAATGAAGCTTGATAATAATATATTCAGAACTACTTTTGAAAAATTAATCACCATTATTGACTTAACGGGGGATACTTTGAGAATTACATGGATAGTGCTTGATCTTTTAATATGGGGTCCACGTTTTTTTTTTACATGAGTTGGAGGTGGACGACAAAACCACCTTCATCCCATGCTTATATATAGTATAATATAATATAAAATCTAAGTTAATAGTAAATGCATTTTTATAAAGTTAATTTGGTTAAAACAAATCATCTTTACATTTTCTTGAAAATTGATTTGACTTGTTGAACTTTTTTTCCGCGTAGTAACTAAAAGCTAATAATAGTTTTGAAATCTATCTATCTAATAAATTCAGTAGTAGATATGTTTAGATTAAATTTATTACCAAGCACTCAATGATTAAAAGTATCTTAAACATTCTTACTCAATTACACTGCTGAAGACTTAAAAAACCAAGTATGAAAAACATCACGTTCTAAAAAAAGTGAATGTCTGGTATCTATTTTTAGAAGCTATATCACACGGGCTAAACTTTTTTGGTAAAAGATATATGTTTTGATAATCTTAAAGAGGCAAAAGTGACACACTAGATAGTAGGTGACTTCAAATTTTGCTGATAGATTAAAGAATCCTTTGTGATATGATTCTATTTCCTGGACGGATGGTTTATGTGTATTTTCTGATCCGAATATTTGATATGCAATTCTTTAGTCGTGTTGTATTTGTTGCTTTGCGTGTTGAATCTACCCAACCTGCTTGGTTTATCATAAATGGATAACATGATTTTACTTGAAACGTATTTGACAAAAGAGAAATGAAATGGAAAACTGTTATTGGACTTGGTTAAGAATACAAGAACTCCTGATATAGGATTTTTTAGTTTCATGACTTAGGACAGTTTCCTAGTTCGTAGGATTTTTACTTGTGACATACTCCTTAAGAATATTCTGCACAATGTTCTTTACTCTCTTGACGTTAAACATGTTAGACTAAAGGTGTTGAAACAACTTGAGTTCCCATATTTTGATGGAAATACTAAAAGATGACCAGACTAGTAAATAATTGGTTCAATAGTATCGTCATAATAGTGAACAATCATCGAGAATAAAAGCTGTAGTGGAACTTTGTTCCATCTAAAGTTGTTTGTAGTTGCTTGTGAAAAGAAGTGCCTCTTGCAGCTAACATGTAAACAATTTATTCTCAGAAAGAGGTAGAGCGATGCAAATTCCTAAGGTATCATTAACATAGCTTACTTTGGCGGTTGAAGAATAACTGCAAAAGAATCTGATCCATCTCACCCATTTGGTTGCAAAGGCCATCTTCCTCAAAAGGACATTAGATAACACCATCTCATTTGGTCAAAGGCCTTCTCTATGTCAAGCTTGCGCATAATTCCAGACTCAGCTGATTTCAGTTGCCAGTCTAGGGCCTCATTAGCTATTAGAACTGCATCTGTGATCTGTCTGCTTTTAACAACGGCATTCTAGAAGTTAGAGAACAGTTTTGCTAATGACCTTTAATCTATCTGCAAGTAACCTGTCCACCATCTTGTAAACACTGCCAATCACGATGATTGCTCTGTAGTCCCTGAGCTGTATTGCCCCCTTGTTTTTAGGGATCAAGGCAAAGAAGGAGGCATTGCATGACTTCACCAGATGACCCTGTTGATGAAAGTGATTGAGTGTCCCCATTACCTCTGGTTTAATAAAATTCCATGACTTTTGAGGAAAAGCCATAGCGAAACAATCTGGGCCAGGGGCCCTGTCCGAGGCACATGATTAAATAACTGCTTGCACTTCTACAAAAGGACTCTAATATCTCCATCCTTTATGACTAGCTAACTCCAGAAAATTGGCTCCATCTTGGACTTCCAATGTATAGGTTCTGGTAAAATTGCAGTATCTTCTCTTTGATCTGTACCTTATCATCAATAATCTCATTGTCCACTTTCAGCTGGTTAATATTGTTGAGTTTTTTGTGTGAGTTTGCTATTGACTGGAAATATCTAGTGTCCCTGTCCCCCTCTTTTAGCCATTGACACCTTGACTTTTGCTTCCATGTAGTTTCTTCAGCCTTGGCTATCTCTTCTAAATCTGTTCTTCTTCTCTCTCTCTCTCTCTCTCTTTTTTTTTTTTGGGAAAATAGAATGCGCTAAATTAATTTCACAGTTTCTGTTTTTCAGCCTGTGGTGTTTCAGTGAGCCTTTCTAGAGATGCAAGCTCCTCTAGGGCCTTGTTCCTTCTGGCTTCTAGCTTACCATAGACATCCCTGTTCCAGTTTGAAATGTCTTTTCTGAGATTCCTCAATTGCTGAATTAGGATGAATCAGTGCTGCCTCTAATATTGTAGTTCTGCCACCAGACTTTCACCATATCAATGAAACCTTGTTGCCGCAACCACATTTTCTACACCATTTTCAATTATTCTTTGGTTTCAACAGTATTTATTTTGTCTCAATACATGGATCTGAATAGATATAGATTATATAGTTGGCCCCAGCTAGTTTGGGATCGAGACATTATTGTTATTATGTTAATTCAAATAGGTGCATGGTTTTGATTCCACTCAAGACCTGTCTCTACCACTATGTATGGGTTAACCCACTCCAAATCAAAAAAGAAAAAAGGGAAAACCGAAAAAGAAAAAGGAGAGAAAAGAAATCCGCAAGGGTGGCTCAGTTGGTTGAGCATGGGGCTTTCATAATGGAGGTCTCAGGTTCGAAACCTCCTGCCTACAACAGCAGGGGATTTGCCTTTTGGGTCGAGCTCGTCGTATTGGGCTTGCCTAGTACGGGTTATCTCTCCTGTGTAGTTTGCGAGCTATTGCACAGGAGCTGGGCTTACCTTGTGCGCACCCAAAGGGTAGCGGCTGCGGGTTCCCACGTCATTAAAAAAAAAAAAAGGAGAGAAAAGAACCCACTTATTTTAGAGTTGCTCGTGTTGAGTTCAAATGTCATTTCTCAAATTGCTACCAGTAATGTGCAACAAATTTAAATGAAAACCTTAGAGGAAGAAAATTTAAAATGGACAAAAAGGTTATTAACAACTAATAAAAAAACTCATCAAAAGGTTATTAACCAAAAAATAAAAATAAAAAAAAGGGACAAAAAGGTAGGATTAGGGATATAACGATCCTGAATTTGCAATTTTGTTGTCTTACACTGGTCCTAACTTCCTATTACCTTTTGATTTGTTTTGCAATTCAGTTCGATGTGGTCAAGTTAGACCTAGATTGTGATTGGAACACTGTTTGTCTGGTAATAGGTTTGTCATTACGATTTTAAGTTTTATACCCTGTCAATGTAAATAATGTACAATACTATCAGGTTATCCAAAGGATATCATCAGGTTACACCCCACCTGGTGGGATTATACTAGGTATGTTGTTGGATGTTACTGCTACAGGAAGTAAAACTGATTTCTGATTACTTAAACTCTGTTTATAGTGTTTTCTGGAATTCTGATTTCTCAAGAAAAAGATGTAATGCTTTGGAATTCCGATTGGTGTGTCAATTTAAGGAGAGAAATACAAGGAGCATAGCTCAGATATAATCTATGAAGCATGCTGTATCAAGTTATTTATTAAACTTGATTCGGGCTGTAGTTACAAGTATGACCGATTTGTTTATGAGAAACCACTTTATTTGCATTCTTAGTGACTTGGACATGTTTTTGGTTGTTTCAGCTTCAGTTGTTTCCAAAAGACCCAGATTTGACTTTCTTTCAGGTATCAGTTACAGTTTCCCCAATAACCAATGATTTGGCTCCAATAGAAAGTTTTCTTCTCTTTTCCGCTGATTCATTCTTTGCCTATGATACTATTTATGCAGATTTTGTTCCCCAGAAAGTGAGAGCGGAAGATGCTTTGGCTGAAATCCCCAAGGTTGAGGAGACGTGATTAATCCAGAGTTGATGCCTTAATACAATTTTTTGTTGTTCTTACAAGACAACCACTTTTTGCACCAGCTATTGAGGGCAGTGACATAGTTTTCAGATTTGCTTCATTTGAATTAGCGTGTTCGTATTAAATAGAGGATATAGGGAGAGAAGGTTAGGGAAGGGGAAAAAAACCTGGGGTTTAGGGGTGGTAAATGGGGCAGTCTTGTTCTAATCAAATTGGTTTCCTATTTGTGCAGCTTATGTCTGTAAATAAACATGTACTTCCTGTGAACTATTGAACGTTTAGCTAGACTTAAATGATAGTAGTTGACAAGTTCTGATCAGTTAATCGGGCGTAATGCATTTAGACCATAATGTCATATTTTTAGGTAAACCCTCATTGTGATGCTGTGCATCTGCGCCTCTGTTAAGAGACATGTCTAACGCTTAATCTGGTGAATAGTGGATTTAATGCGCAGCTTATTTTTTTTAACACTTACAAATTTGTTAAATAACAATTCCAATCATGTTTGTTATGGTAATAGTTCTTAATAACCATAAATTAGAACGAAATAAAGAGAATGTGTACATTATAGTCTTAATCGCTTACAAACATGAGTTAGATCTGTTGTGTTGTTTTTAGTTATGTTTCTCTCCTGAAGGACTTTTAATTAATTGAAGACTTAGGGAGGGCACACGCACCAAATCTTCTCTATAGTAGCTAGATTAATTTGATACTCAAAAAGAATATCGTCTTTGGTTACTATAAGAGTCATCTACTAATTAATTAAACAAAATATAGTAAAGATAGGATAGTTCTCTAATGATTTTGTTAAATACCTTTATGTAAGGGTGTATAAAAGATCTAAGAGATGGACAATATTGACCAAAGAGGCAAAGACGTTGGTGTGCTTACCTTTCAATTTTTTTTTTTTTTTTTTTTTTTAATATTTAGAGTCCTTTTTGTTGATTTGGATCATTTCTTGGGGAGCAATTATTCCTCCTGTTTTCTTGTTTCCTCGTTTTTTGGCGCCAAAATATCTCTAAAGTCCCTGTTTACTTGACGAGCAGAACAAAAGAATGATACTATTTTTTTTTAAAATATTTAGAGTCCTTTTTGTTGATTTGGATCATTTCTTGGAAGCAATTATTCCTCCTGTTTTCTTGTTTCCTCCTTTTTTGGCGCCAAATTTTTTCTAAAGTCCCTATTTACTTGACGAGCAGAACAAAAAAATGATACTAAAATCATGGAAAGACTTGCTAAACAAAATATGCTAAATACCATTTAACTGACCTCTAGAACCTCACAAAATAAAAGCATCATATTAAGCAAACAACTCAGTAGAACCTACTAGAAATAGAAACTTTTCAAAGAAAATTGAATATATTAAAAAATATAAATAACAAAATATATTCTATAGAAGAAAAGTTTAGTCCAATAAAAATATCCTCCAAGTTCACCGATATAAAGACTTACTAATTCACATTCTAGTGTTGCTAAATAATCTGTGGATATTCTTTGCGAAAGTATAGTAGTATGTATTTTAAGGAACTCCAAGTTTTTATTTTATTTCACACTATATCCTGAGATAAAATAAGAGTCCCATCAGGTAAGTGCCACTGTCCCAGATCCCCTTTTGTCTTTGCACGCCAAGAACCATTAGGTTTCACTTCAATTTCTGTAACCAATTCTCCACAAGTTTGCAGCTGTACCACCAAAGCCAAAAAAGAAATACTCCATAAATAAAAATGTGAAGCTTTTTTCACTATGAAGATCACTTAAAATGTAACTGCCCATAATTGGCGGAATTGGTAACCCAAGATAATACAACTAACAAATTAAATTACATACAAAATATTTATATTGTCCGTGTATATAAACTCATAAGGGGGCTAAGATGGTTAAGATCACAAGTAGGGGTGTCAAATGGGCAGGCAGACTGAATTTGGGTGGGTCAAAGGATTATTTTATGACTCGCCCAAAAGTTACATGGGCTGAAATGTGCTAAAAAAACGAACCATAACCCAACTCGTCCAATTCTTAGTAAGTTATAATTTGTTCAAGTACCTAATAATTTTTTGTTCTCTTCATTATAGCTAAATGACACATCAAACAAACAAGAAGTCTTTTTAAAAATATTGACAGTTTCTCATGGGTCAACCTACGCTACATATCAGCCCAGATTTTAGATGGACTGAATTGGATGAGTCAAAATGGGTTGAGCTAATAAATGAGCGGGTCATTACAGGTTGAGCAGATCATATTTTCATGGGCTAATTTTGCCATCCCTAGTAGCAAGTTATAAATATATGAGACGTGAATAATAAATGAGAATAACAAGGTTGAAACATTGTGATCACAAGCAATAACAACCCAAACCTGAGAAGTGATCCGATTGAAATATGGATCTATAATGACATGATCCAGAGAGTAGTTCTTGAGACAGATGGGGCATTGCCACTACATGAAATGAACAACATTTGTTACTAAATATATCAGACATAATTTTTTATCTGAATTAAGCTGATAGAAAAGGATATCAGATGCTTGCCTTCCTCGACCTTTGATTCATTTCAACAAAGACTTGAAGATCAAAGCAGCCCATATGTATACAAGGCTTAAATCTTCCGGCAATTTTCATTCTTGAACCACTCAGCTATAAATGCATAGATGCCAAACGAGAAAATCATATACTGCAGTTAGCGCGCTGTGCCACAAAGAGGCTATTTAACAACTTGCGCATTTGCTTACAGGGCATCAAAGATTGACAGGAACAAAATCAGCAACCACAGCTTCGAGGTCACAATCGTCGCTGTCAGCATTTTCAGTTGCTGTCCGACCACCAACACAACGACGAACACGAGCAAGAGCATCTTCAAATATCTCACCATCAGGCTCCTTAGGTATCATGTTTAGAATCTAGATAGAAAATATAAGGCTATTCAGACACCATAACAGACTCAATAACTTGTACATGTCCATTATTAATTAGTCAACCTAGATGTAAAGCCATTAGACACAAGTAACACAAAAGGAAAATGCTTTCCATGAAAAATGTTTTCTAGGAAAATAAGTGAGTTTCTTACTTAAATTTATGTGTTTAAGTAAAATATTATTCTAAAAGTATTTGTATATAACCTAAACAAATACAACACGAGGTGGTGTGTGGTGGTAGGGGGGTGGGGTGGTGCGGATGGAGGTTGCGGAGATAGGGTGAAAACGAGGTGTGTTGAAGGGTGGGGATGACACAACCAATGTGGAATGACACTTATGGAACTTGTTTTCCTTACTTCTACTAGGGAAATCATTTTTCTCATTTTTAAGAAACTTGTTTTCCTAGAACATATCTTTCAAAATATTTTGACCAACCAAACATGAAAAAATTGGAAACATTTTCTGGAACACACCTGTGGACTATGCTCAAGAATCAAAGTAGCAATCAAACTATCTCAATCGAACTCAAAACATAACTAAAAACATGTCCGACAAACAAAACACGGCAGACTAGTCATAACGTCAGACACTGCTTATCTGGGGTAGATATAGTACACAACTCATAGAAGCACAGTATGTAGCTAATGGAAATGCCATAAAATAGGGAAAATGACGAGAAAAAGTAATCATATACACAATAAATTGTTCCAAAATAAAATTCCAAACTTCTCTGAAATACTTAATATGAGATTACTTTTGAAACAAATAAGTTACCTAGTGAATTAGAGAGTTTTCCATTTCAAAAAGAAGTGCAATAGAGAGATTTGACTACCTGTTGGATAGTACGTCGCTTTACAAGTCTAACCCCTAAGCAAAAGACACGAGCGTCGCATCCTGTTAATAAAATCTTGTTCATTCCGTCTCTGAAGCATCTTGTGATCTGTCAAAAAAGTAAGAAATAGACTTGAGAAAAACATTGACGAAATCAAAGGCAGTTTCATATATATCTTAATAAGAAAACCAAGATATGGCAAGTACCAAACATGAAATAAAATTACATCAAAGTATAATCACACAGATTTGCGTTGGCAAAACACGAACAACACATATATGAACAACTAATCTGCCCCTCCCAAAAAGTTGAAGACGGTAGGGTTTTCGCAACTGAATACTCACTATTGCACCATCATCTCGGCTGTTTGCACCCAACAATTGTGAGCTAGGTCTATCTATGCAGTGCACTGGAAACCCTGTTGTTTCAGAAATAATTGAAGTTACTGAACTGGCAGAAAACTTTCTAACAAAAATTAAAGGGGAACCAGTTTTCTCTCATGTTTATGGATTGTAGTTCTCGGAGGAAGACAAACAAGAATAAAAGATAACAAAGATACATTTAAGCTGAAAAGGGTCCAAATGAAAAGTCAAAGACAATTTTACTAGAAGCTGTGAGTTATACGACAAATTACAGGAAAAAAAAAATACTTTACTTGAGCAAGACAGAATAGTGCATACCGTTGACCTGCAAATCAGCATTCTGAGGCCACTGCATCCTAAATTGTACCTTGTCGTTCAGAAGCATGCACCAAGCCTGAAAATGTTACGAAAGAAGATCATGAATACATAGCAACTATTTGAATTCAAGTAATTACTCAACCAACAACCTGAAGATCGTATTCCTGTTTTGCCAGTAAGTATCTTCTGGCTCTACTGAGTTGGAATGTTTTCTCAATCCTCTCTACAATGTTTGTGCTGCAAATTTGCAAATGTAACAACTTAATCACAAACAGGTCCATTGCCGCATCACCAGTATAATGTAAATATCATAAGGCAGTAAGTTCACCATAAACGAGCAAAAAAGGCAAATCTAAAATATAACATAAAGAGGACATAGAAGAAGAGTCATAATATATAGTCATGCCTTGAAAGCAGATACAAAATTCTTCTAATGAACAAGAGCAGTTTGTTTATATGTTTAACAAAATTTATTAAAAGAACACTCGTTTAGCCCCAAAAGAAAGCCATTATACTACTATATGGTTAGTCGAATATATTTTTCTTTGGCTAAGATTGTCAATGCATTTTTTAGAGGCTTTAACTATAATAAGCTGTAATTTATAGTACATCTTTCTACGTAATTTCTAAATATGCTTATTTTCAAAAGTCTAAGAAATCAACATCAAATGCTCAAGGAATTAACATTGAAAACTTAAACCCAGCCAAGAACAGTAACAGAACAATTTCATGGACAGTGTAACAAGGTACAGGTAATTTACTCACCCATCTGCTGGAACGCTAGTAAAAACCAACTTCACAGGATATAAAGGGTTTTCTATCATCTCCCAGAACCTGCATATAGACATATCAATCACCGAATGTCAAAGCATTTACAATTCCATATGTAAGAAACGAGTCAACAACTCAACGTGTCACTTACGTATCCATAAAATGAAGCGTTGGCTTTGAAGAGTCTAATAAAAACTCAGCTCTTTTATGATTTCATGATCCCCGATTACTGTTAGCACCCACATCTTGTGTACAAAGCCTTACATATAGCAAATTACAGAGGAGATTTTTTCACTTATTGCTTCATTCACATGCATAACACTTATACTTCACATATAATGAAGACTAAACAATAGCTCATTTGAGATAGAAGACAAAATTTGATAACAGGTAACCGTGACGAAACCAAGTCTAACAATTAGCTGAAAAGAAGTGGAGTCAAGAGAAAGCCTAAATGTATCTAATTCCAATACTTGGACATATCAGACCAAAAACATGGAGATAAAAATCTGAAATTGCACTAACTTGGCTCTATTGAACGGAATAATCAGCAGTCTGTTTATAGCTAATGTTCTGGCAAACAAGACGGGGACCCGGGGGGGGGGGGGGGGGGGGTTTGGAGGGGTAATAGGCGATGCAAATCCCTGTTCTTCTAATTTCCTCTTGTCTACTTTCTTGCTCACGCCAATGCCTAATAAAACAGTTAAGAAATCTGCATGGGATTCTGTACCAAGAACGTCGGCTTCTCATGTCGATCTTCGTTCGGCCAATTGGACAGCGTCATCTTTGTTTTGTTTACTATTCAATGTACCCAACCCCTAGTTGTGCAACCCCAACCACCAATTTGTTTTTTGGGGGGTCGGGGGAGGATAATTGAGTACGCATGACTCCATGGACTATGACCTTTAACAGAGAAAACAGAATGGGCTTGCATCAAAACATCCCGTGTTTTAGAAAATCTGATAAAGCGAGGTAAACAGAAATTAAGTGATACTTACGGGTCCGCACGACTCAATCTGCACAATTCGCAATAAAAAGTTTCAGGAGGATTTGGCGGAGCAGCCCCCTCGATGGGAATAATGACACAATTCACATGTTGCCATGTGCGGCATCTTCCATCTTCACACTGCATGCGAGATTCCGTTATAAGACAAACAAGTGCACTGAATAGCAATTTAACATAATGAGACGGACCATCTAAATAACTTGACTTATCTTTCCAGTAGAGGCTTAAATTAGAGGAGATAAACCTTATGCAAACTGAAGATACTTGGTATACAAAAGCAACTAGACATTTTCTTTGATGAGAGGAGGATTTCCTCAATCAAGGCAATCCACAGAAATATTTATTCCTGCATATGTTTCTTGCTCATAATTAAGGCAGAAGAGCACATTAGTAAAACCTGAATCATTGTTTCACTTCGTGATGAGCTTCCACAGGGACATCGAATCTTCATCTGGTAAGAATCTTCAATTTCCTCTATTAACTTTACACTACAGCTATCTGAGACAACTTGCATTTTTCTGGAAGAGGCAAGAAAATATCACTATCACAATACAAAGATATTTCAAGTGAAATATACGAGGGAAATAAATCTCACTTCGGCTTCATCTAAGTTCAGAAAGGCAAAATAAATCAAAAAGAAACACATCCTACCAATGAAACGAAGAAATAAATACAAGTTCAGTTCTCTGTAAAGCTTTATAATAGAGACTTCTCTCTAGTTTTTTCTCATACTCATGAAGCATTTGTCCTTAAAGAAGAAGCTTTTAGTACCTGAAACTTGGTGCCAGTTGATGTGCCAAGTTCTTCTCAAGGTCACTTTGAGCGGAGTTCTTTCTTGAATCATCATTTCCATCACTTGGCCAAGTCATTGGAAGTGTTAAATTTCTATGAAAAGATATGAAGACTTGTAACGTCAGCTTCCGTATCCGAAAATGTCAGTATACTTGGATTTTTTAAGAACAAACGACAAGACAGCAATTCAGAATTAAGAAATGTATGTACCGCTCCACAAGCTTGCATTTGCAGCAATTCAACATATCGATGGTATAATTACCGAAACGGATGTCAAGGACTTTTGCCAATTTTGATATCTGATGTTCTGGTAACTTGTCCCAGAATTTTAACACTTGAAAGTTTGTCAAGTTCTCTAGCAAAATATCTACACTCCAAATTAATTTTAGGTGCTTAACACTGTTAGATCTCCAATAGTTCAGATGAATTCCCGCCCCTGTTGCCGAATAACCTGTGCTTTCCTGGCTTGCGCCAACCACTTGAAAGCTTCTCCAAAAGGGAGATCACTTCTTTACGGATCTCTGCATCTTTAATTCTGGCAATGGACTTTGAGAAATCCTCACTAAAGAGAACCTGCTATTTCACCGAATTGTAAACAGAATAAAAGAATTAAATCCTGTAAAGAAGGAATATCAAGCACTTACTAGCAAAATCCAAATCCAACAGACTTTTTCAGTCATCAATATTCAAGAAAAAAAAACATTAAAAAGCAAAATACTTTTCGCCAACGAGTTTTAAAACAGTAGGTAGTTTATGCTTAGGGAGGAGTTGTGGGAAGGCCTTCAAATTTTTCATCGTAACTAATTGACTTAAAGAAAAGATCGATTATAAGCCAAATGAAACATCATACCTTCCACTTGGCTGTTCTGAATATAGGGGAGTCCATGCTGAGTAATGTTTCAATCTGTCCAACCTCAATGGTAGCACTCAAAATTGCTTGAGTCAAACTTTTTTCTTCATTAGCATCAAAGAAACAACCCCGAGCCTTGGAGTCGATGACTAATTGCTTCCAAATGGAACCACTCTTCACCAAAGTTGTGGCATTCCCTAATACCCAAAGGCAGAATCTGCGTACAAAGCCAATGAAAGAGCATACTCATCAATTATCTTATCACTGATTGTAATGTTCAAACACTTTGCATAATATTGTTGTCCAGTAAATTAGTACCTTGCTCGAGTCAGTGCTACATTTTCTCTCTGATAACTAGAAAGGAATCCCACTAATCCACTTCCATTACTACGAACAGTGGAGATAATAATCACATCTTCTTCACTGCCTTGAAAACCATCAATAGATCGTACATTCACTGAGAAGTGACTGTTGACATCTGTGCGATATTTCTGCCCAAGTTTTTGTTGAATCGCAGAAACTTGAGCCTTGTAAGGAGATATACAACCGACAGAAATCTTTCTCCTTGAAGTAACAGAATCTGTAATTCACAAATGAAATTAGACTTGCCAGCACAATTGCCATGCGAACCGAAATATAGTACTGAAAACAAGAAAATTTCATCATAGGCATAGATGAAGTCCGTGACAGATAGAGTATTACCTTTATAAAGGTTGGCAACGATCTCATCTATGACATAAACTTCTGCCATATTTCTAGTACTGTGTTTGTTATCATACTGCTCTTTTCCATTGCTTATGTTAATAAAAGAATAGGAGCCAAAAATATTTCCTTTAAGAAATCTCTTCTCATACATTGCTTTTTGAACATTCGGACCATCCATAATTTTATTTTCATAGAACTCTCTGTTTGGAAACAAACTTATTGCAGGATGCATTCTATACTGAACATTAAGAAGGTGCTTCTTGTGCCCCACAATTACCAGCCTCTCAAATAAGCTCCTTCCAAAGTCAGCCTTCTCACAGATCTGTCAATAATGGACACTTTGTCAATTATCTAAGAGCAACAAAGTCATAATTTCTAAAAATTAATAAAAATATAAGCGGAAAACCTTGCTGTGAACCATTGCAGGCAACTGTTTCTCATCCCCAATGAGTATGGCATGACGGAGACCTGGGAGCTGTAGGGGAATAGTGGTCTCACATTCCTTCAGCTGAGCTGCTTCATCAATTACCAACATCTCCAGAGGCGTCATTCCTTCTGTGTACAATTTCGATTAGCTAGAAGCAGTGCAGAAAATCAGACATGCACCTTTCAGACAAAAACCTCGAAAATCAGTGGTATTTGGAAGAGAGATTCTCTCACTAAGAGATTTCAATACTTTGATGCTTTCTGTTTTAGTTGCACATGTATTCGCCAAATGTATCCCATTATTCCCAGTACGGAACAGTGTTCCAAGAGTTTGAAGCATCTCAAGAACTCTGATCATATCTTTAGCTACTTCTAGTGGAATGAAAGAAGTAGGCAGATAAGTGTACAAGCTCGTTAGACAAAATGTCAACTGCTCATGGATCATTTTGAATTGACTTATGACAAACTCCTCAAATGTAAAACTACGGACTTGTTTCTTGTTTCTTGCCTCCCCCTCATTCGAAATGGCCTTGTTCGCTTTGCCAACCGATCTCAATCTTTTATCATCATTTGATATCTTCTTCTCATTATCTTTTAAAATCTGAATGACGAATGTTTTCCGCAACTTACTCTTCCTATTCTCAGCTAGTCCTTGATTATTTATACTTATCGTTCCTTTCTCTTCCTTTGCAACATCATTCATTCTATGTTCCTTATTTTCTTTTACCAAGTATTCACGGTATTGCTCTTCAGGATCTTCAAGCAAAGATATCATGGACTGTGTACGATTTTTCCACCCCTGATCAGGAGACAGAGAGCTCGCAATAGCAGCAAGTCGGTTATCAAGAAATACATCGAACAGATCTTCATGATCATCAATCCCCATTCTTTTTCTATTACCAAATAAAACTATGTCTCCTAACCCATAAGTGTCATATTCCAGACCATCCTGTACTAGTTGCATCACCCTCTTTATAATTCCCAACACAGCAATGTTGGTGGGAGCACAAGTCAAAGTTCTGCATTTCATGTTAAACAGGAGATAAAGTAAGGAAGCAACTGCTTTTGTTTTTCCAGTTCCAGGAGGACCCCAAATTAGCTTAACAGCATTCTGGTGACCACACTCTCTTGCAGCAATGCAACTTATAACAGCCTCTCGTTGCGCATCATCTAGACCAAAGGAGTCAATGGTTGTCCTATGATTTGATATGGCACTAGTTTTTGTTTCATTGATGGAGCAAAGAGCGCAATTCTCCTCATCCTGCAAATCAGTGAAAATTGTAGATCAAAACTGACAGGAAAAGTTTCCATAAAATATTCCTTTCAGAATGACTACAAGAGTAAAAGAGAGAGAGAGAGAGAGAGAGAGAGATTCTCTTACAACACTTGGATCAACTTTCAACACAGTCCTAATAATGTTCAAGTTGGCACTTGCCGTGTCAGAATTCAAAGCTTTCCATATTCGAATACTTGTTGTCAAATTAGAAAGGTAAACAATGAAAAGACTGTCTCCTTGTTCACCCTTTTCCCTGTCTGTTTTTTTAAACAAGATAGGCCTCGAAGACAGGATTGTTATCCCGTTTGAACCTTCATTTTTGCCATGGACGAATGCAATGAGAAATGACCTTTTTGGCCTGTTCAAGTCCCCAGTGCTCTTCGGCCTCACATCTGATAGTGCAATCAGATCTCCGACCTCCGGTTCATATGTTTTTCTAAATCTTTCTCCCTCGATAGCAATGTTCAACCAAATGTTGTAGTATAAACCCTTGGCTGGCTTATAATCTGCTGATATTTTGACATCAAGTACCTCGACATCAAGTACCTCAAGTGCAGGGGATTGAGAAGCATTTGTCAAGCCTGAGAGCAAATCAGCATGTGTTTCTTCTATTAGTGGACTGATGAATGACTTGAAGTAATGATCAGTTGACAAGAATGTCTCTGGAATTTGTTTAACCTGACAAGTATTAATGGGACTAGCTGTTTAATAAATCGCACATAAACGAGACAACGACAATATCAAAATATGAAAAAAAAAACACAAAAATCTTTTTGGAACCACTATGTTTAACAAGGAAGAAAACAGCTATCTCCAATAACATAAATATGCAAGTCCTTACTTGCAACCGGGGACACAATGGAAGGCGCTTTACTTAATAGGACACGAGATGCAAGCCCCAAAGCATGGGGCACTACATGGATCTTTAAAGGGCGCTCGTGGATACGTAGATACTCCAATGAACTTGCCACAAATTGACATACTGGCAGCGGATGCAAGATTTTTACTAAGAGAATTCAAAATATAAAGGAGTAAACATAAGTGGAAGACATGGATATTCAACGCCTACTATGTATATAATTTTTTACTTTGTATATGTAGTTAATTGTCTTTACGCATTCACAACTCAATTCCAGAGAGAGAGAGAGAGCAGCACCAAAATTTCCTCATAAAGCAACAAATATCACTCCCTCACAGTTCCCCCAACAAATTCTTTAAATACAACATTTCCCTAGACAATCCAGAATCTGGATAATTTGACCTGAGCAACGTAGACATTAACTATGCCTACTCCTAGGAGGCATTTCTATCTTATTTACCGCTTAATTTGGATCAATTTAACTTCACTGAGTGCCAAGCATTTATCGGAGACAACCTCCCTACCCCACCAACCCCACAAAGGTATATAAGGTCTGTGTACATCCTACCTCCCAGACCCCACTTGTGGATTACAGTGGGTATGTTTTTGTTGTTAACTTCACTAACTAGTGAGTTTAAGAAGTGGTTTAAAACAAAAAAATCACTTAAACAGCCTTTAGTAAGAGAAAATAAATTGAAAGGAAAGGAGTATTTTATGATATGTTACCCCCTCCATCCTAATTTATATGCCACTTTCGGCTTTTTCTTTGATCGCGTTTTTTTTATATGCCTATTAAGTATTTTGAAGTGTTAATTATTGTGACTTATAGTACTTTCTTACGTAGTTTTTAAATATATAAACTTTATTTTAAAAAATTTAAAGATCCTAATAAAATGACATAGTAATATAAATATGAAAAATACATAAAATATTTGAAAGTTTAACAAAATAATTAAGAATCTTTTAGTGCCATAATTTAAAGCATCACTTCTAAATTCTAATCTCGATGAAATTAAACTTCAAAAAAAGTTTAGTCTTAAAAAGTGACTTGCACATACAGACTACAGTTCAACTCCATATTAATTAAGCACTTCCATACATGCAAATAAATCAAACACTTGCTGAGGTTATTAGTCAGAGAGTATTCCTTAAAGATAATTATTTGAAGGTAATTATTCTTCAAGACTCCACTTAAACGTTAATTAGACCCTTTTACCAATTAAGTAAAAATATAACACATGGCCAATAATAGTTGAAGATATAAAGTAATTAGATTACCATTTTTTCAGAAATATTGAAGTAAAATATAACACATGCAGACCAATAATAGGTAAAGATATAAAGTTATATTACCTATTTTCAGAAATTCAATCATATGTGATTTAAAACATAGAATGTATATATGATACTAGAATAAAGGATTCGAGTTGCATTAAGATCAAGGATTAGCTAAAAAATGGCATATTACTCTGGGACCCCTCTGAACTTGACACCTTCTATTCAATATGTATACCTGAACTATTATTTGTCTTGATTATACCTTTGAACTTGACAATTGGATAGCATTTACCTCTTGAACGCTGACATGGCAAAAGGCGTGGTCGATTTTAGTCATATAGCTACTTTGGTGTCAAAATAGTTTAGACGGGGAAGGAGGGGTAATATTTAAAATATTTAAGTTAAATCAGTTGATAGTATAAGGAATTTTTACACTGTCAATGTAATATAACTCATTAAAATAGGTACTGTATTTCCTACGTTTCCAAATAAAGTCTATGAATTACTCCTTGTTATTCACTGGGTATATTGTCGTTGTTGTAGTTGAATTATCCCTTGTTATTGCAGCTAATTAAATTTGATGGTGTACGAAATGTCTATACTTACACTCCCAATATATATGTATAAGTAATAAGTTCATACTCACACTCAAATATTTTTGCGATATAGAGAGAGAGAGAAAGACAAGAAAGACTCAAACCTCGTGTTTGAAAAGATTTTTGTTGAGAACATCAGCGAAAGACCAAGAAAATATCACATCTATCAAGCCTGGAATAACTATTTCTTCACTTCTTTTATTCCTTATACGAACACAATATTCCTCTTTCAAGCCTGCTGCTACTACTTGTTCTTTTTTCACCTCTTCTCGATGTGGAACATTTTCTTGCTTCAATGAAGCAAAAATGGAAGCAAGTTTAGTCAACATGGAGAATACTAAATGGTACTTTAGACAAATTAATATATTAAGCACAACAGTGTCAAATGATCAAGGTATTTAATTAGGTGAAGATCGAAAATGAGAAATTTTGAGGAAGACAATTATGAGTCGAGGTTGGGATAGATTAAGGGAAATTAAAGGACTTGCAATTAGGAGGCACAATACTACTACTGCTACGTATATAAATAGGAATAAGAATTTCAACAATTAATTACGAATGTCGTTATATAATATGCACGCAGTGGGGAAAAGCGGTTTTAGGGATTAATGTTTCGTTTTCTTCGTTAGGTATTGAACATTGACGAGGCTTTACATTTATCCATCTCATTAATTAATTCTTCTGCTCTTTCACTTCTCATTATTAAAAACATTTGACATGGATGCACGAGTGGACTTAGCTATGTACTACTCCAATATGGCTATATTAATGATGCTACCACTACTATGTTTATTTTCATTTCTCTTCCCCTCCTTAATTTGTTCTTAGATATTATGTTCTTTAAGTTTTATAATTAATCAAAATTAGAATATTATTAATTTGATTTTTTTTACCATATTAGTTACAAATATGTGATTACTAATTAAATTTTAATTTTAAATTTTTTATAATTAAATTCTATTTTTAAATCAAACTAACTGTGTAATACACTTATGCAACCAAATAACACGCTTGTAATTACACTGCAATTACATTATGGCAAACAAACATGTCATTGTAATTACATTATTGTGTAATTACTAGGATGTGTAATTACTACCCTAGTAATTACACCAATTCCAATTACCAAGTGGCTTCCCAAACAAACCCTTAATGACTGAAAAAAATTTGGGCACTAAAAATGACTTATTACGACTGGATTCATGTCCCTCCGTAAAGAAGTGGTCGTTAAAAGTCAAGTTTCTTGTAGTGCAACCTAAAAAGAAAAACAAATCATAGGTAAGGGTATCTTTGTTAACGCAAGCTCGGAGAGGTTATGTGTTACACCCCGCACTTTCAGTGTTACACCCCGTACCTCGGAGAAGCTCTGGTTAAATTTGAATGTAAGTATGTCGAGCTATGGCTAGGTAAAACAACTTTGGAGTGTGAGGAAGGAAGCATTATTAAGTATATTGTTTAAGTAAAGGATGAATTATGATCTTGTAAGTCGTAACCGGGAAGGACAACCTTGGAACCAAAGTACATGACCATTATCAAGTATGATTAGTGATAAATATCATGTATGGAGAGTTTTGGAAGATTTCGGGATCAAGCAAATCGAAGAAAATAAGTTTGACGAAAATTTAGAAAAAGTTGGCAGGATTTTGGGCAGCTTTTTAGTCAACTTTGGAGGGGTATATCTCCTAGTATATTAGGAGTTTTAAAGTTTTTCAAAATCCTAAAATGAAGTTCGTTGAGTCTAGTTTCCAATGCAACAAACCTCTCATCGATACGATGTCGAAGCAAACAATTATGAACGTTACAAGTTAAGTGGGTAGAGCAGGGCGCACTGCTACACTGCCGCTACAGTGCTATAGTATTGCTACAGTACCACCGACTTTGACACCCTATATAAGGGTTAAAACCACATTTTTTCTCCATAATAATTCCCCCAAATGTTCTAGAGAGATCAGCCACCATATGAGAGCATGCACACAACATAAAAGTGAGGATTTTGAGTAATTTCAAGTGACGGAGTATTAATCGAGGTCCGGGTAACGTGTAGTCGCGATTATAGTTTTGTCTTGCGTTGGAATTGACTTGGATTCAAAGTAAATATTGAAGATATTGCTGCTCTAGCAAGAATAAGGTATGAATCTCTCCTTATTAATATTAATTTCAATTTATTTACGGAGATAAAGTTATTAAATAGTCGTATAACAAGTTGGATAGTTGAGAAACTTGGAAAAGATCGCGTGGGATGTTTTATGGAGCCTATTGGTGTTGATAATGTTGTTGTGATGTTGGTATGGTTGTTGTTGCTGGTCATTGGATTGTGATTTCGGGCTAGGCATATAAACAAGGGAGATGTTGCTCGAATTTCGGCAGATTCTAAATGGATTTAAATTGAAGGCTTAAGATAAGCATGTGACAATGATCCTAACAATAGTATGAATGGTTTACATGTAGATTTACGAGCTTGGAAGGATAAACGTTGAATAGTTAAGGAGACCAAAAGGTATGTTAAGGCTATTCCTCTTTCTTTTAAAGGCATGATTCTTTTCCTACCAACCCATGCATGAATTCCAAAAAAAAAAACAAAAATCCTCATTTCCAAGAATGTTAGAGATTCATGACTCTTAAAGTTTTTATGGTGCTAAATATGAATAATTTTTATTTTTTATGATAACCATGACGATGATTATGAGGGATTTATTTATCAAAGCTCCAAGGCATACAGATTTCCTAATATTATGAGATTATTTTATTCATAGAGATTTCCAAGTACATGAGCTTTATATTATTATGAGGTGATTGAGCTTACTTTGCAATTTCTTAATTTCCTTCATTGTTGGTAATCTCACCTTATAACCCTTGTTCCTTCAAGGTGGGATAAACGATGATGATTGATTCATAATATAATCGGAGGCTACCGACCTTACGTCACTCCGATATAGTTGTGGCTTTTGATTGGGCTCTCACGCATATATATATATATATATTTTCTCACACCGCGCCGCGCTATAGTCGGCCGAGCATGGCACGTAGATGTGCACACCACTGCAGTGGGCATGTCATGATATTGCTCCGGACGCGGGCTAATGATGATAACACCGAGCCTTAATGGTCGGGCATGATACTATATATATATGACACCGAACCTTAATGGCCGGGCATGGTACTATATATATGTATAATTTTTTTTTTAAATGGCTAAGCATGCATGACACTGCCTTATGAGGCATCCAGATGTACATGTTATCTCTCATATTTCATGTTACCTTTCAGATCTGTATTATGTTGTTATTCATGCCTTACATATTCGGTACATTATTCGTACTGACGTCCCTTCTTGTGGACGCTGCGCTCATGCCCGCAGGTAGGCAGGGAAACAGATCAGACCCATAGGTGTTCTATCAGCGAATTCTCAGGAGCAATCCACTTATTTCGGAGCTGCAGTCTATTTGGTATTGTCCTTATGATCACTTGTATTCTATGTAGAGGCTCGTAGACATGTGTGTACAGTTAGATGTTTTATAGCTCCACCGGTTCATATTGTTGTATAATATATTGGTGGCCTTGTTGACCTTATTTTGACTCTTGATACTTTACTCTTAGCCTTGCCGGCTTTATGATATATGTTATGTTGTGGCGACCTTGTCGGTTCGCATATGAATATATGTGCTGAATGATCGGATATTCCTATGTTGGGCCTTTTCTGCATGCAGGTGTTCTTTGAGTCATGGTTTATAATGTTCAAAGTAACGGATAAGTCAGGTGGTTCCCGGCCTACGGGTCGGAGCCCGTCATAATCCTGGTAGGGGTGTGCCTAATTGGTATCAGAGCAGTTCGTCCTAGGGAATGTCTACGAGCCGTGTCCAGTAGAGTCTTGTTTATGGGTGTGAAGCGCGCCATACTTATAAACAAGAGGCTGCAGGGCATTTAGGAACTATTGACCTTTCTTTCTTATCTTAGATCGTGCTATAGAACTAAATCATAGGATATGATGCCCCTGATTCTAACCCAAATGTTTGATCATAGATAAACACTTGATTATGCCGCTTTGAGGTAATTGCTGAGAATTGAAGTTGTTCATTCGAAAGGTATGTTTCCTGTTTTATTAATATGGATAGATGTTGATATAAGAACTTGAGCAAGATATTATGGGTATTTGTGATTGCTCTGTGGGGTGTTGGATGTGTTTTCTGAGATATGTGCAAGAATGAGGTGTCATACCCCTTTTTAACCGGGTTAAAATAGAAGTACGACATATTGGTGATTCCTATTTTGTTTATGTTAAGGAGTCGCCACCTAATCATTTATGGTGAATTAGGACACCTAAAGTTTATTAAAGTTATTTTAAAGTTAACTCTGTTTTAAAAGTCTGCGAAACTTAAGATTCTAGGTAAGGGTTCAATTAGTCTAAAGGGAAGGTATTAGGCATCCTTTAAGACCCATTAACAATGGTTAACCGACCGGACTTTGGTTAATTAATTAAAGCTAAATATGTAGATGTAATATTTAAATATTTAAGAAAATATCTTGTAAGTATTGCTAAAGTTATAGACAAATAGAATGTTATTTAAAATAAAACTTGTAGAAAAGTAATAGTTGCATAAAAGAGTTTAGTTACAAATGAACTAAAAGAAACAGAATGTTTAATGTTTATATGTTTTTGGAGAAAATGCCTAACAAATTTAAAATAGTTATTTAATAAAGTTTTATAGAAAGACTATTAGTTCAACGTATATTGTGCGAAGGTTGTTTTAAACAAATATGTATTTCAAGTGTTGGAAAGGAACTAAAGTGAAAAAGTTATCCGTTGAAACTAATTTGCTTTTTATTTCTTAGAATAAGCTAACGTTAGTGTAAGCTTTGTGACGTTTTAAACTTTTAAGATAGTAAGCATAAATTATGATTCCCTTAGCCAAAAGATGTAGTCATGCTATTTTGAAAATCCATTACTCAAATAAATGTTATAGATACTATAAATAGTTTAAAAAATAGAAGTGAATGTAATTTGTGGAATTAACTACCCATTACTAAACTAAAACCCTTAATGTTACTAAAGTTTATCTTAATTAACAAGCACAAATGTTAGTCATACAATACATGTTAAATGCACACAGAAATAAAAATAGAGGGATAGATATAATGTAAATGGGCTTGGCCCATTTGGATTGCTGTGATCCGTTTGCAGCTAGGCTTCGGCCCAGTAACAGTTTTTTAAATGTGTTGCTGCTGTTGTCACGCCTATTGGGCTTCGGCCCAGAATTTATGTTTTCCCCCTTTTTCGCTGTAGACAGAGGCTGAACAGGAAGGATTCCGTTGGACTTTGGCCCAACGCCGAATACGGGAGATGACATTGAGTCTTAAAGTAAGACTCTTCGACTCCGGTGTGTACATGTAAAAAGAAAAAGAAAAGAAAAAATAGGATTAGAGCGGTGGCATGATTCGGGATTTTATAATTGGCAATTAATCATAACAGCAATTTCAATATCCCAAACCAAAACAGGTGACTGGTCATATACGTTCATGCACATAATCAAACAACAATACACTTGCAATGTAGGGACGAAAAAGATGGACAGGCAGAAAACATGAGATGCCTTATAGGTTTTCATTTTCGCTACTATATTCTGTGAGACAAATAAGGTATGAGGGAGACGATAATCTTTCTACATGCTTCCTTATTCATGTTGGGTCATTTGTAGCAGTTGAGTAAAATGAGGGTGCCAAACAGATAGTATTCTAACCAATAGCCATGAACAATTTAGGCACAAAACAACCAACATTCGATCGAATAAGACAGGATCGTGACATTTAGGCATACTAGTAAGCTGCAGTGATCCTTTCTTTCGTACAGATCCAAACATGTATTTCACAAGAGCGTATGTTCATCCAATTTATGCAATGCCCTCAGGTGAGTACAAACAGATCCAACTCATTAGGAAATGATCAAATAGTACATATCTAGCACGTTTCGTTGATAAAGAAACTTCAACGTTATCACTAGACTCAACAGGTCACTTGTATGGGTTTAAAATTGCTAAAGCCGAGTTTTCAACAGAACTGAATCACAGCAACAGTGAAACTTAAATAAGTAAGACCTTTGTTTGGACAGAGAGGACCGAATCAAATGTAATTTTGGATGTGAAATAGGCCAAGCCCAAGAAATGGAAAATCAGCAGATTTAAATAACATAAGGCATGACCTATCCTTCTTATTTATCTTAGTTACTGGACTGAAATCAGTGACAAGGTATTTAAGTATAATAAATTATGTGAGTCAATGATAGAATCAGGTATTCAAACATCATATCAACCAAACAGATCCTTCATGGTAAATATGCCATTTTTTTTAGCACAGCCGAAAAGGAAAGGGGAAGGGATGGTGCAGTTCCAGACCTGCAACTAACAAAATCAAGTGAAAATCTTTAATCCCAGTAACACACCAGCAAATATCCCATAGACAAGATTCAGCCCACATAGAAATTTTGGAAAGAACTAGGAAATATGCAAATGACATAAAGGGACTGACTTAGCATATGATTAATTGACACAAGAATAACAACTTCCACTGAACTTAGCAAAAGGATTCAACAGGTATAAGGTCAGGCATTTTAGAGTTAAAACCTATATGTGGATCTAAACACATAAACACATAAACATGCTTATTGATCAACAAGAGAGTAGGGAAGGGACAAGCCCACACGAGCAAATTCAAAATGTGCAGAAAAAGGGAAAAAAAACTCATGGGCATCTCATATATCCCAAGCTAAAACAAATATGCCAAAGCAAATACAAAACACAATTACATGCATAACCAGAGAGAATACCCAGGTATCTTGACATGCTTCAAAAAATAGGTAATCAAGTGAACATGCATATTTGGCATTCCCATTTCGACATGTTAACTAGATGCAGCAGCTTCACCATTCTTACAGGTTCGAACGAATGTCCTCTAAAGGCGTATACTCATATGATTCATACAATGCTTATAAGTAAACTTAAATAGATTCTACTCAACAGGGAGTGATCATATAGCGTACAGTTAGCGTGTTTTATCAATAGGGAACCTCAAATATATTTTTCAGAATTAAGCATAGCCCTAGCATGTATTTGAAGGTACTGAAGCTGGATCTAAAGTGCTGTTCAACCTTATTAACATGTTCTAAAATTTGTAATATTGATACTAACAACATATTAATTGCAGAGGCTTCATAGCTTGAGCATGAGTCATTCGGATGAATACACAAGTAGTCTTTTTTTTTACTTAAAGTACCAGGTCAACGTCATTCTAATCCTAATGAATGCAGTTTAGGCCCTATTTTCATGAACCAAACAGGATTGAATGTCTCGACCCAAACTCTAATATATGACACTGAAGCTAAACCCAAAACTGACCTGTTTACCACATTTCTCATGGAACAGAATTGAAACCAAAGATGAAAGGGAAAGAAATTTGAGCTAGGCATCAGGGAATAAGGGAAAACACACCCATACAAACATTGCCACTTCCCTATATAACTAAATTCAGGCAACCAAACACACCACAAGTCACAGACCAAGATTACTGATTCAGATAAAACGAGTGCCCATTATGAATTAAACTGGTCACAAATAAGCCACATGAGGGCATTTAGATTTTACACTCACATACACAACCAACTGACACATACTAACCTATCGCAAAATAATTGTCGTTAGTCTAAATCTGATTTTGCCAACTTAAACCCAACCATTGCATACTAACACAGGTGGATAAACTGGAACAAAACTAACTTGTATGTTGGTCCACAGCAAGGCCAGATTAACCAACTAATTTATAACCTAAACCTATATGAGAACTTCACAAGCCTAATCTAAACAGAAACCAACACCACATCTATTACCAACGACTATTAGACTAATCCATAAGCTAACTAATAAGTACATAAACATATGAAACACATAAGATAACAGGACATATTTAATTCGCCGATAGTTACATAAAGCAAAAATGTTTACTGACCTTTCGCGTGTGCAGTGAACGAGGCGTCGGAGTCTCGAATCTATGCTCGAACGCGAATGACACTCGAATTTTTTGAACGCAAAACTCAATAAATCCAAGACACACAATGCAGAAGAAGGTTTCAAAAATCAAAGAAATCAAATTGGATTTTGTCGGAAGCCCTTTGTTGCGGCTAAAGTTCGTTGAAAAGGAAAGAAAATGTGGGGGAAAAAAACAGCGGGGTATTTCTATAAAAAATGATGACTAATCCTTTCACAGTATAAGCTTGTGTTTTGTAGGAGGAATCTTGGGATTCCAGATCTTGTTCGATCTAAAGCTGATTAGGTTTTTCCGCTAAAAAAATCCCCCCTTTTTAGGTTCCAGCTCCTCCCTCTTTATAGCGTGAGGAGAGAGAGGAGCGTATGAGAGAGAGATGAAGGAGCGGGGGGGGGACATACAAGAGTGGAGATGAACGTGAGGCGTGGGGGGACAAGGGGAAGCCGAAGGTGCAGAGGAACGTGAGGGAGAGGAGGGAGAAAGGGGCAACGGATGAAAGAGAGGTGAAGGAGGCAGCGTCTGTTTGTTGAAGAGCTTAGGGTAGGAAGATGAAAGTGATAAGTGGACTGGGTCGGGTCGGTTTGGAGTGGGTATTGGTCTATTCCGGGTAAGAAAGGGTGATGGGCTGATTTGAGTTATTAAATAGCATGGGCTGATCTGTTAAAATATGGACTGAGCTGAAATTGTTGGGTGAATTGTTAAGGGATGTGGGCTGGACGTTTGGGCTCAAATGTTGGTCCGAAATATGAGTTCTTATTTCTTTGTTTCAATTATTTGTGGGCTTCTAATTTAACAACTAGTACAATATATATTATGTGAAGATAAATAGTAATTAGTGTATAGAAAGTAAAGGATTTAACAAAGTAAAATTAATTTAACGAGTACAAATCCTACAATGAAACGATGACGAACCATTTAAAATTTGTGATAAAGTAATAATAGTAATATTGATAGTAGAATAGTGTAGATGAAAGTAACGATATCAATAGTAGTAGAAATAGTAGTGAAAATAAAATACTTAGCTCGTTAATAAATTTAGAAGCCCAAGGAAATAAATTAGAATAAAGGAGGGACAAAATTGGGTGTCAACATGAGGTAGTAAGAATTATAGAGGAAACTCTGCCGAAATTTTTAAAAATTGAATTGTTTGCATGTCTATAGAGAAAGAGTAAAGGGAAAATGTGACCATCAGCCGTTTGGTAATTCATGATTGAAGGAAAAACTATGCGATGCTTTCAAAGAGAAATTTTAGAGTGATTTTAATTTAATTTAAAGGAGAAAACTTGGAGGGAAAAATGGTTAGTAGTTCAGAAACTGGGATGAGTTGCATTCGAGATTTCGGAGGATTGGGACCTATTGGAAACATAAAGAAAGTTGACATTAGGAACTCAAATAAAGTATTACGGTTTATAGATTAGATTGACAACAAAGAGATATTGATATGAGAAAGGAAGTTAACGAGTACGGGAAAGTTCCACCCTAGAAGTATATATATATATATACGAGATCAAGATTGGTTTGTACTCATAGTGAAATGTTCTGCAAACTTCTAGGTAAATATTATTAAGTGGCAAACGGGAAAGAGCACTTTAAGAGCAAAGGAAATCAAGGAGGACCTTGAGGACAGAAGTACGAGAAAATGCGGTTATAAATTAATGAAAGGAAGTTATGTGATCGGTGACGATAAGAGGAAGCTTAATAAATTAGTAAGGTTGGCCAAAGGTAGACAGTGATGGCATATGACAGTGGACCTAGAATAGAGATGCGATTATAAAGGAAACATGACGAATATACGAGTAATAGACATACATACGAGCAAGCTATGGTATCGTAAAGGGAAATAAGAAATGAATGAACAAAGAAAGAAAAAGGCGTATTTTACTAAAATTTCATGATGAGAACGAGAATCGGCGGGACATTAGAAGGATTATGATACAAACAATTAGTTAAGAGAAACTATGGGACACTATGAGCTAAATTAAGGAAAGGACAAATCGTGAGAGTGAATGAGAGAGAGTATCAACTTTTACTGGTATGGTATAAACCTAACTCGGAATCGGGAACCAAGAGTAAGAGGAATCTCAAGGGTACTCGTGAAAGGATAGCTATGAAGGAAAATTGCGGCTGAAGGAGCATGGTATAGTCTGGCATTCTATAAGGAGCCTAACGAATTCCGATGTCACCATTGATTCATTAACCTAAGGGACTAATAGGCATGAAGGAAGGAAGTGGTTTGAGTTGGGTCCAATATGTGTGGACGTTTGACTTGATACAAGAATCCAGTTAGCAAAAAAAATAATAATAAGGCAAACCATGCGATGAAAGTAACTCCGGCATTATGTGGACTGGAGGAGTTGAAGGATCGCTAGGGTCGGCCAAATGACTACCAAAGACGGTCAATACTCGAATGTTACTGGTATACGAGAACTTTCTTAGACGAATTAGAATATTCCAAAGTACAAAAGAAGGAAATGTACTGGCTTGAAGGAGCCGAAATTCGAGATGGACTAATATATCAAGGATGTGCTAAAGAAAAGTGGAATGGACTAAATGCAAGTATATTATGAGACATACATAGGAAAGGAGGCATGACAAGGTAATGAAGGTTTAGCAAATCAAGGAAATAAGTTTTGTCAATGCAATACGTTGTGTTCCGGGCTATGATTCGAATCGCTCGTACCAGAGAAATTTTTAGTTACAATTAAATTTGCAGCAAATGTACCCCAAAAAGGTAACAAAAGAAGCGAGAAGGCATACAAGTGACCAAGGATAAGTATCAGGGACAGTCGGGATTAGTAAAGAGAAATCGTAGCACTGGAAGAGGTGAGGGTATTAAAAGAGGAATATTTTTAGGAATTTCAATGATCGTCAAAAGAAATAAAGACAGTATGCCTATGGATAGCACGACAGCAGTACTGCCTGAGACTAGATATACCTCCTGCGGCTTGAAATCATAAGTCACCGTTTATATAAAATCGTGAGAGTATATGTCATAGGACCATATAAATAATCGTCCTGATGAAATGGCTAGTAAAATGGTGTGGGGACGACAATAAATATTTGAAGAAGAATGAAAGCTAGTTAAGTCTCAATTAGCCGCTGGTACAGGAGAGCCAAGGACTTAAAGAGGGAAGACACTCGTATTGAAAAGAAGTTGTGATTAAGTAAGATTTTATTTTAGTCTCCTGCTTATGAGTTATTTTGTAATGATGTTAAGATTAGAGCAGAGGAAATTGGAGGAAAGATTCAAACATAGATTTGAAGATATTTTGAATAGTAGATTAGCTTGGGATATGAGCATTAGTATGTTATAACTTGTAAGTATAATCTTGTGATGAGGGATAACGACGGTGATAAGAAAATGCTGCATACAAGTGTATAAGGGATAATGCTGAGGTTGTTGTATGGGTCGAATTGAGTCCCATTTGAATAAAAATCCCTTGGCTATAGTATTTTTGACGCATCAGATAAGTAATATGAAGTAAAGTAATTAATGAGAATAATAAACCATTAGCAAGGAAATGCTATTGCAAGCCATCTGGGCGCTACCATAGGTGGAACTATGATGACATTGTAAGGAATTAAGGAATGATATGTATATAAAATCGATTAGTACTAAGAGGGATAATTTAAAGTAGCACTAGAGAAGCAAGCAAGGAAAAGTGTCACAGCCAAATAAGAAAATTGTCCACTATTAGAGAAATAGAGGGCTGCGAAACAGGAGGGACTAAGAACGGAAGGTGAAGTCATGGAAGTAGATGAAGATAAGATCGCAGGAAAAGGATTCAAGGATATAAATAAAGGAGATGGACATTTATGGAATTAAGATCCGCTTGATTGATAAACCGAAATGACAGATAATTACGTCAAACTATGGGAAAGACTTATTAAGTGAGAATCGGGAAAAGGTTAAAAGTAAAAGGAGAGCCCCAAAGGAAATGAGCCAAGGATATCACATTTGATTGGAATAAGCGGGTGACAATGAGACTTCATGGAACAAGTAACATGATGGCTCTTATTGAAAAAAGGGATGAATGAAGGTTACAGACAAAGAAAAGAATGAAAAGATTCGAATTCGCTGCATGACTAGGAATCTTGGTTATTCTTCGACAAATTTCTGAATTCACCCCTAAGTTATTAGCCTAACTAAGGATCAGAAACCTTAAGAGTAAATTGAAGGAAAGGAATCATTAAAGAAGAGGTTTGAGATGTTTTTGATATAACTACAAGAATTACTGTTAGTTAGCCAAGTGCCAGAAGTCCAATTGAAGGAAAGAGAAATTAAGCGAGACATTTCGATGTTAAACTAGTTGAAAGATAAAGTACCGCAAAGATTAATTCGACTGCTATAGAAAGCAAAGGATGCTAAAATCTTACCAGTATTGAGGTTATCTTTAATGGAGGAATAATAAGAATAAGTAAACTCCAAGAAGACAAGGGCCTGGGACATCTGTAAAACGTAAGAAAGATACGTGGAGATCGAAGAGAACAAGAATTTTTGAATAAAAAATAAAGGGATCAAAATTGGATAAAAGTATGTGGTAAGTACGGGATGAAAGAGAACACAAGAATGTAAACAACGAAGGCTGAAGAGACAATGAGAACGATAAAGCATAAAGAGTTGGTAGACAGACAGATAATAAGAAAAGAGACGAGCTTGAGTACGGGCGTAAATTTTGGCCACAAAAGAAGAAGGATAAACAGCGTAATTCGGATAAGTTAAGTTTTAAATGAGAAAGTAAGACTGCAAGTAAGTAAAGTAAATACCGACAAATACAAGTAAGAACATTGACATCTACCTCAGAGCGAACTCTACCTCAACATTCGAGGATGAATGTTTTTGAAGGGGGGGGGGGGAGAATGTTACACCCCGTACCTCAGAGAAGAACTGGTTAAATTTGAATTTAGGTATGTCGAGCTATGACTAGGTAAAATAATTTTGGAGTGTGAGGAACGAAGCATTATTAAGTATATTGTTTAAGTAAAGGATGAATTATGATCTTGTAAGTCGTAACCGGGAAGGACAACTTTGGAACCAAAGGACATGACCATTACCAAGTATGATTAGTGATAAATATCATGTATGGAGAGTTTTGGAAGATTTCGGGATCAAGCAAATCGAAGAAAATAAGTTTGACGAAAATTTAGAAAAAGTTGGCAGGATTTTGGGCAGATTTTTAGTCAATTTTGGAGGGGTATATCTCCTAGTATATTAGGAGTTTTAAGGTGTTTCAAAAGCCTAAAATAAAGTTCGTCGAGTCTAGTTTCCAACGCAAAAAACCTCTCATCGATACGATGTCAGAATAGAGAATTATGAACGTTACAAGGTAGGCGGGCAGAGCAGGGCGCGCTGCTACAGTGCTATAGTACTGCTACAATGCCACCGACTTTGACACCCTTTATAAGGGTTAAAACCCCATATTTTTCTCCATAATAATTCCCCCCAAATGTTCTAGAGAGATCAGCCACCATATGAGAGCATGCACACAACATAAAAGTGAGGATTTTGAGTAATTTCAAGTGACAGAGTATTAATCAAGGTCCGGGTAACGTGTAGTCGCAATTATAGTTCTGTCTTGCATTGGAATTGGTTTGGATTCAAAGTAAATATTGAAGATATTGCTGCTCTAGCAAGAATAAGGTATGAATCTCTCCTTATTAATATTAATTTCAGCTTATTTACGGAGATAAAGTTATTAAATAATCGTATAACGAGTTAGATAGTTGAGAAACTTGGAAAACATCGTGTGGGATGTTTTATGCAGACTATTTTTGTTGATAATATTGTTGTGATTTTGGTATTGTTGTTGTTGGTCAGTGGATTGTGATTTCGGTCAAGGCATATAAACAAGGGAGATGCTGCCCGAATTTCGGCAGATTCTAAATGGATTTAAATTGAAGGCTTAAGATAAGCATGTGACAATGAGCCTAACAATAGTATGAATGGTTTACATGTAGATTTATGAGCTTGGAAGGATAAACGTTGAATAGTTAAGGAGACCAAAAGGTATGTTAAGGCTATTCCTCTTTCTTTTAAAGGCATGATTCTTTTCCTACCAACCCATGCATGAATTCCCAAAAAACAATCCTCATTTCCATGAATTTTAGAGATTCATGACTTTTAAAGTTTTGGGAAAATACATAACCCCCCCCCCCCCCAACGTATAGCCAGATTAATTATGACGCACCCAACCTTTGCGGGCGACCTATTACTAAACCTGTCAACCGGTTCAAACCGGAACCGGTATAACCAGTTAACTGTTTATTTATTACCGGTCCGGTTTCGATTTTTTTGAAACCGGAACCGGTAAAATCGGAACCGGACCGGTTAAATTATTTTTTTTTTAAAAAAAAAATAGCCGTTGCGGCCCAGCACTTATGGACGTTATTGGACCGTTGGCAACGGTCCATTTGCAAAAATGGCCGTTGCCAAACGGCCATAAATTAATTCCCCCCCCCCCCCCAACCCCCCAAACCTTTTTTTAACACTTTAACCCATTCCCCAACCCTATATAAACCCTTCTTCATTTTCATTTTAATCCACACCAATTCACTCTTCTCTTTCTCTCAATTATAGTTACTTTGCAATAATTAGCCACTTTAAATTTCTCTCAAATAAATATTATTCTAGTTTCAATTATTAATTTTACAATTATAATATTGTTGGTGGAGTTGGTGATTTTGCAATAATCCGAAGTAGCTTTGGTGGATTTGCAATTCTAGCCGCCTTCACTTTGTTGGAAATTAATCCGGCAATTTGGTACCTTCGTTCCAACTCTATCTTTATTTTTCGCAATTTAATTTACGCAATTTAATTCTAGCAATTTAATTTGTTGTAATTTATTTTCTTGTGATTTATTTGATTGTGATTTAAATTAATTCTATTTAATAATGTCAAAGAGATTAAGACGTGGTGCCGGTAGTAGTAGTGGTATTGTTAGGGGTGGGCTTAATGAGGAAACATTTGTGGAAGAAACACCTGAATTAGGTATTGATGTTGGTGGAAATAATCCACTTTTAGGTCATGAGGCAATGCAACAACATTTTACCGACACTTTTAATGAAGATGATGATGATGATGATGAAACACAACCCCCCGAAAATCCCATAGGAGATACATGTCCTCCACAATCACATACACAAGACAAACCGCCTAGAACTCGTAAGCCAACAGCTAAAGTTTGGAAATTTATGACTAAGAATAGGGAAAACCAAACAGCTACATGTACCCTATGTGGACAAGTATTTAGTTTTAAGCAAGGAACTTGTAAGGATGGTGGAACGGGTACACTAAATGGTCATATGAGAACCAAACATATGGATGTTTGGGGAGAGCAAACGGGTTCAAATGTGGGGGGTATTCAAATGACGATAGACCCACGAACCGGTAGAAACTTTAAGTATGACAAGAAAAAAGAGCGTGTAGAAGTAGCTAAAATGGTAGCTTATGATTGTTTACCGTTTTCCTTTCCCTCGGGTTTGGGGTTTGTTACTTACATTCAACGTTGTTATAATCCGTTATTTGAGGGTATTCCTAGAAGTACTTGTAGAGCCGATGTTATAGATTTGTTTAAAAAATATAGATTTTATTTGCGCCATGTATTTAATTCTTTAAATTGTAATGTTTGTCTTACCGCTGATTTGGGTCTTAGTCTTAACAAGTTAGATTTTTTTGCTATTACATGTCATTGGGTTGATGACAACTGGGTTATGCAAAAAAGAATTATAGCTTTTTTATATGATGAAGGAAAAGGTCGTCACGATGGAAAATGTTTAGCGGATTCAATGTCTACTATTATGAGATTTTTTAACATTTATAGAAAAACACTTTGTATTGCTTTAGATAATGCTTCTAATAATACAAAGGCGATAGGTCTTATAAAAAGATAACTAAATCCTCCGCTACGAAATATTTTTCATGTAAGATGTAGTTGTCACATTTTAAACTTAATTGTTAAAGATGGTCTTGTGCATTTTGAAGATTCTGTTCAAAAAGTTAGAGATGCGGTTGCGTTTCTTTTTTGTAATGCTAATAGGGGAAGAATTAGAGATTTTAAGAATGCTTGTGTGGAAAATAACCTTAGACCTAGGAAAATTCAAGTAGAAATTGAGACTAGGTGGAACTACACTTACATTATGCTACAACAAGCATATGAGTATAGGATTCCCATACAACAAGTTCACAACAAATATAATACTGATAGTGATGATTGGTTAAATTTTTCGCATTGGGAAGATATTAAAGAATATGTTGAACTCTTAGAAATTTTTTATAATGCAACTCTTGCTTTTTCTAGACAATTCTATCCCACGGTAACCGGAATTTTAGCCTACTTAGCGGAAATAGCTAGAGTTTTACAAGAGTATAAATATAAACCCGATTATCAAGTGGCTATTTTTGAAATGATAATCAAATTTAAGAAGTATTTTTTTCCCATCCAACTTTATTTATATTGAGTTCTCTTTTAAATCCTTGTTTAAAAGTGTCTTATACTAAAAATTTGGTTAGTCAAATTTATACATTTTTAGAAATTGAAGAGGGAGTTCAACCATCTTTAGCTGAAGTCGAACTCGCTATTGATGATGAGTTTAGAAAAGTTTTTACTCATTATTCTAGTTTGGAAGAACGTGCTACACCCGTTGCTCCACGCCCTACTACTTCTCAGAGTAGCAAAAGGGGCTTGTCGGGTTTAAAAGTTTTACATTCACAGCCAACTTCTTCTTGTACTGCAAACTTTGATGAATATAACTTTTATTTGATGCAGCCAAATGTGGATATCAAGGAACTGAATGAATTGGACGTCTTAGCATGGTGGAAGAAGTACAAGGCAAGCTATCCGGTACTTTCAAGAATGACTCGAGATATCCTTACGGTTCAAGTATCAACCGTGGCTTCGGAGAGCGCATTTAGCTAAGGAAGACAGCAAATTGGAGACCATAGACATTCATTATCCGGCTTTAGCTTGCAAGTACTAGTGTGCATTCGCGATTGGATAAGATCGGAGCGACGCAACCAAAACTTAGAATCTCCATGTTTGTTATTCCAAGTACAGAATGAGCCAGAAGATTTGAGGTCTTGCTTCCCACATACGTCCACACATCTCTTAAAATCTCTTATTTCAGCTACTGATATTGTGCTTCCAACTCTTTTATTACTATTCGACATACAGTTGAAATCTCCCATCACTGCCCATGGACCTTGAACAATCTGATGAATGGATTCTAGTTCCTGCCATATTTCTCTCCTTAGTGCTTGATCATTATATCCATATACCAAGACACGCTGAATTGTTTTCCAGTTCCTCTATGTTGAACCTCATAATGCATCACTTGTGCAGACATACTAACTATGTTGACATTGAATACCCTTGGTTTCCTTGTTAGGTGTGGAATTGGCCAAACAAGTCAATTCTTTTGTTCACATAGTCGTGATGTAAGCGCTTACCTCATAATAGTTGTGATGTAAGTGCTTACCTCATCATAGGAAATTCATTCCTATAAATAGGTAGCTTATGGTTCATTTGTAAGATATCATTAAGATCATTTGCTATACACATCCCAAGAGAGAAAAAATCTAAGAGAAATACTCTTAGTGAAAGGCCTAAGTAAGAGAAGGTCTTTGAGAGAATTTTCTGTGGTAAAATTCTTGAGTGTAATTGGGATTGGGGTTGTGAGGTTGAGTGTTGTAAACACTTGTAATATTTCTTCTTTAATAAGATCTGCAGCAGCAACGTGGACGTAGCTCTCACATTGAGGGTGAACCACTATAAATATGTGTGTGCTATTTATTCTTCGCTTACATCACGGCGTAAGTAGGTTCTGTCTAAGGAGGTTGGTATTTAAGTGGTCCAGCTGTGACCCTCCAATCTTTCCTGGGAACCTGCTTACAAAGGTCGGATTTGGGATTTAAATCCTAACATTCCTTACTAACCATATCCTCCCACCAGGATGTTTAAATAGGTTAGTACTAAATGACCATCCATTGCATAGGTTAAGAGATACCCTCTGAGCATTATTTCTTGTAACCTTGGTTTTCAGAAGGCCAAACAGACCAATCTTACTATTATGCAAAAATAGATTCATCTCCTTCTGCTTCTCTGGTCTGTTCAGCCCCCTGGTGTTCCAAAATCCTATGCTATCCATTTTCTGGAGGCTTACCCCCAGCCTGTCCTCTTCTTGGAACTGCACCAGCTTCTGCCCCTTCAGGGATAGATGCATCAGCTTTAGAATTGTTACCTGCCTTCTGATTCTAATTAGTAGTGCCCTTGTTTGTACTGCCACCTTTTTGTGCTTCTCTATGTGCGGGATCAGCAGTTCTGCTTGTTGTTGTGCTTGATCTAGCCTTCATATTCACCTCAATCTCCTACTAGTTCAATATGCTAAAAGAATTAGCAATATTGACTGTAGTTCCTTGTGATGGAGCACCTTGTGGAGTCTTCTTATTTCTATTCTTCTGCACCTGTACAAATCCATCCTTGTCCTGGTTTTGTTCTTTCTTGTTTAGGTGTTTCCTTCTTTTCCAGGGGTTTGCCCTTCACTGCTTCCTTAGTCTTGTTTAACTTCCTACATACTTCCTTTGAGTGCCCAAAGTTTTTGCAATGGTCACATAATACGGGCCTCCATTCATAAGTCACCTCCTGTTCCACAATTTGGCCCTTCTCATTCTCAAACATGATAAAATCTGGAGTAGCTTGATTTAGTGGAACTTCCACCAAAATTCTGGCATACATCAATCTTTCCCTTATGTTTGTAGTACTATCAGTCTTCAATGGTTTCCCAATCAGACTAGCAATTTTTGTAAGTGCAGGCTATCCCCAATACTTAAGGTCTAGCGCTTCCAATTGAACCCAAACTAGAACCTTTTCCACCATCACTTTACTCATCTCAATATCTGGTTACTACCCCTTCACAACCACTGTTTTAGGATCAAACATTTGGATCCCCTCATTAATTGCCTTGTTCCTACCCTCCATACATGAAAATCGTACCACAAATACACCCTTGTTAGACTGAGCTACCTTTTCTATGCCTAATGGGCTCCATATATGTTTAAAATAGCCTTCAATTACAGTTAGGGGTGGATCAGATCCCAACACATAACATATCACTGTTGTGCGCCAGTAAACAACTTCGTCCTCAATGTCTTCTAATGTTATTTTCACATTCATTTCAGGTGTTATCTCAATTAATTCCAACCCCTCCCGATTTGGGGATTTTCTTACAGTCTCAGTCCATTTGATCTGCCCATGAACTCGTAACCGATGCTTGTGTTGGGCTCTGTTGGTTGCTAGCCTGTGGTGTTTCCATCTTCAACCCCGAATTTGGTGATTGTTGCAGTACTAATGGCGTAATTCCTTGTAGAACATTGACACTCTTCATTTTCTTCGCATCATCTGTCTTTGGGACCCCTTTCCTCATGTAGGTGACAGTTGTAGTATTCCCCTTGTCCATTTTTCCCTTCCTCCTGGCTTCGATTTTCCTGCCATTCAGCCTTAGCTGAAGGAAGTTCGCATCCTAGAGAGAGAAAGTTGATATCCTAGCTAACAAGATATTGTCGTTAGCTATATATAATATGGCTATATTAATGATGCTACTGCTAATATGTTTCTCTTCATTTCTCTCCCGCTCCTTTATTTGTTTCCTTTCGGTCGGTCTTTATTTTATGTGATGCACTTTAATTGCATACAGAGTTTAAGAAAAAAAAAAGTTATTGGTCTAAAAGGATATTTATATGATTATAAATTTCCTTATTAAGGATAATTTCAAAAGTTTTAAGTTAAATTATTCTAAATATAAAAATATCATTATTTTTTAAAATATACTAAAACAAAAGAGCTCACACCTAAATTAGGACAAAAGGAGTAATTCCTAGTGTATATAGTACAAATATACACACACAAAATCAAAGATTTTCTTTAGATAAATGTTAGTATGATGGAGGGTTTCTAGCGTAAAGTTGGGAGTCACAGAAAATTCCATATATACCATAATTAAGAAGGAAATTACTATATATACTAGTCTAGTTACGGGTTCGAAGTGCATTTTTGCTTTAATATTCAAACAAATGCAGTTCTATTGTCATAGAATATTTGTATCACCGTAATTGGTTGGGTGAAAAAAAAAAAAAAATTGGAATCAAAATATTTTACGTGACATAACATAATTTGTGTCACTTTCTTTTTCATGATGTATCAAAATGTTTGACATTCCATTCCTTACCACAATCACAACTTTCAAATTCAATTATCTATTCATATTTTGCCCTCGACACATTCTTATATTCTCATAATAATTATGTCAACTTAAAACGAAAAAAAAATAATCATAAGTAAGGGTATTTTAGGCAAAATCCTTCTTAACTTTTAGGAGTTAGTAAATACTTAATCCGTGTGCCCAAGCTCAAAACCTCAATTATTTTGGACCGGAATAATTACGAATGTCGATATATAAGATTGCATGCAGTGGAAGAATTAAAAGTCATATATGCATGGGGAAAAGCGGTTGTAGGGATTAATGTGTTTTTCTTCGTTAGGTATTGAAGTTCTATGAGGCTTTACATTTATCCATCTCATTAATTAATTCTTCTGCTCTTTCAATTCTCATTATTAATTTGACATGCATGCACGAGTGGACTTAGATATATACTACTCCAATATGGCTATATTAATGATGCTACCACTACTATGTTTATCTTCATATTTTCATTTCTCTCCCCTCCTTAATTTGTTTCCTTTTGATAAGTCTATGCAGTTTGATTGGATATAGAGTTTAAGAAAAAAAGAAATATTTATTGGTCTAAACAAATCAGGAATATTTATATGATTATAAATTTTCTTATTAGGGGTAAAGTCGAAAGTTTTAAATTATTCTAAATATAGAAATATATTATTATTTTTTTAAATATACAAAAAAGAAAAGAGGACATCATGTAAATTGATACGGAAGGAGTAATTCCTAGTGTATTAGGGGTGGGCATGGTACGGTATTAGAAACTTCGGTATGGTAATTTCGGTTTTCGATTTTTAAAAACACTATACTATTACCATACCAAATTAATTCGGTATAGTTCGGTATTTTGAAGTTCGGTGTCACACCCCGACTTTACTAGGGTGTGATGGGCACCCGACCCCATACCCGGAGCCGAGCGAACCCGCTGACTCTTATTACGTACTTAATTTCCTTAGACTCTTGCATTAATAAGGAGTGGAAAACATAGTAAAGCTTTCAAATTTTTTTTTTCATCGTACTCAATCAATATAGTCTGTGATCATATGGACTTTATAACATAACATAAAATGACACATAGGCCAGTGGAGCCGTTCACAATACCGACATCTTATACCCACGACTTTGTCTGCAAAGTCTCTAACATTTATCAGACATCGTAGCACATGTACTCTAACTCGGTAGCACTCCAGGAACAAGTGGAGCTTGCTGACTCTGCGGGAATATCTTCTATATTAGCTTCAACTCATCTGGGTGTACCTGCGCGGCATGAAACGCAGCCCCCGAAGAAGAGGGGTCAGTACGAGCAATGTACTGAGTATGTAAGGCATGAACAACAATACAAGGAGAGGTACCAGTGGATATAATCACAAAGGAATCATATGGCATCTCGTATGGAACATATCATGTCATATCATATCGTGTCATATCATATCATGTCATGTCACATCATGTCCTGTCGTATCATGTCATATCATGTCATATCATATCTTGTCGTATCATATCATATCATGTCATATCATGTCATATCATAGGGAGTCATATAATGTATCATAGACTGATTGAAGTACATGTACATATGAATGCCACTTAGGGCGGAAAGCATGCATGCTTATCGGTCATATCATATCATAGCACCGAACAAGTCGGCTCACCCACATAGCGCCGAAATACGTCGGCTCGCCCATATATCCCGCGTCCGGGATGATAATGCCAGCTGACCAGGTGGCGATGAAACATGTTTCCCTTCCCCATATCCCCATATACATGTATCCCTTCCCCCCTCCCATATATATATATAGCATGCATGAGAGCCCAAGGAAAGTCATGTGTCTATCGGAGTGACGTAAGGTCGGTAACCTCCAATTGTATTATGGAATCATCATGGTCGTCATGTCACGCCTTGAAGGAACAATTATAAGGCGAGACTATCAATGAAGAACATTATCTCGGGAAAACATAAAACAGGATCATAACATATTACTTCATATACTTTAAAACCTTCAAAGTAGTCATTATCCAAAAGTAGCTTAACATTTCATATCGTCGTATTCATGGTAAGAACATATCCTTGGCATATTCGTCATAGACACTTTCTCATGTCTGGCTTCATTATTGTCATCATAACTTCGTAGACGTTGTTTTAGTTATAAAAACTTTCAAAATTGTAAAACTTGGATTTTGGAGAAAAATTGTATATTTTGAAAAACATTTATAATTTTTTGGAAAGGAAATCATGTTTTGAATTCATAACTTCTAGCTTTTGAAAATAAGGACGTTATAGGGAACATATGAAGACTCAGAAACATATTTAGGGTCGATCGGAATTAGTATACGAAAGTTATGAGCGTTTGAAGTTCAGAACCTTTTATGAACATTTCAGAAGTCATTTTTGGAAAATCATTCTTATCATAATCATCATAGAACATTCTCAATCTTGACATCATCATTGTCATCGTGAAACATATCCATCGTCTTTGCCATAAGAGCTTACGACACCATAACCTTTATTTTGGAGAAATACGAACGTTTTGAAAAACATTGACGGGTTATCGGGGAAGTAAGCATACCTTAGAATCATAGACATCTAACTTTCAAAACACGGACGATATGGAAACAATTACAAAATTATAACATCGGGATCGTGCCATAGAAAGAAATGGACGAGCCTTAACATACCTGTTACACGTCCTATTAGCTACGCTTATGTGTCCGAGCTTGTAAGTCTACATTTAAGATAATTCACACTAATGTTAGCCTTTTCATCGTACACTTGTACCATAATTCAAATTATACTATTTTATATTCTGCCGAAAATCGGGCAGCATCTCCCCTGTTTATATGCCTAGCCCAAATTTTTAACTCAGCAGCCAACAACACAATAACAGCACCAACATCAATAATATCTTTTTTTCCATATCAACATATTCCATAAAACAGCCCACACGCTGTTTTTCAACTTTTATAAGTAATTAACTCAGTATACAATTATTTAATCGCGCCTTCTTCGTAAATAAACTAGTATTAACACAAATAGGAAGAGATTCATACCTTTCTCCTTTTAATATTATTGTATCTTCCCTTTTTCACCTTAATTTTATGCCACAACGCACCGCCATACGATTCTGCAGTGAAAACTATACGCTATCCGGACTGAAATTGGGAAATTATACCTGGTTTGGGCTAAAATTTGGTGGTGAAAAGTTGGGAAATTTTCTGGAATATTTAGGGGGTTTTTCGTGGTTTTGGGACGAAAATGAGGAGGTCTCCCCCTCTTTATAATTGTTTTGGAAGCTGCCAGAAGCAGCTGGAAAAATGCTCTGCGCGTTCGCGCTTACTTCTGGCGTGATCGCGTAGAGTTAAATAATTTCCTTCTGCGCGTTCGCGCCCCCTTTGGGCGCGTTCGCGCAGGGTTAAAATTTCTGACTGGATGTTCGTTCAGTAAAACGGTCATAACTCTTGATCCCGATATCGTATGAGGGCCCACGACCTATGGTTGGAAAGCTAATTCAATTATCTACAACTTCTATTTCTGAGAGTTTTCCCAAATTCCAAACTTATAATGCCGTTGTTTCCCTTTCAAGTCAGATCATCCGAAAACGTTTCCTTAAATCGTCCTTTTGGAGGGCTTATGCCTATTTTTGGCTTATGGGTCCTTCTTGGACTTGCTCAACTTTCCATATACTACTCGTATGTATCTTCATATGTCCTTTATAAAACTCCGATGTGTGGGCCCCACTTAGCTTGCAGCAACGAGGGCTTTTTGTCAAATAACGTATGAACTAATCTACACCATATGGTCTCCAAATGTCATATATATATGCTATTATTACCTTCTTATAACACCACCTTCATTCCTAACTTGATTCTTGAATTTTCGTTGAGCGCGTTCGCGCCACGTGGGGGCGCGTTCGTGCTGTATCAACCCTTTGGCCTGTACTAGCCGTCTACAGTTTTTGGTAACGCGAAATTTTTCCGGGGTGTAACATTCGGTTTCGGTATTTTACGGTACGGTAAATCGGTAACCAAATTTTGTTCGATTTCAACTTATATATACTCATATAGTAGAGATTTATGAATTCGGCTATTTAAGAAATGTCTCAATAGTATCGTGCTAACACCTTACACATGTCAAAATATTCAAAAGAAAGCACAAGCAATCCCCTTCGTAAATCAATTAGACAAAAGGGGCATTTCAATCAAGTTTAATTAGTCAAAATTCCAACATCTAAACAATTAATTTTGTACTAATACTAGATTATATAGTTGTTAATATTTTAATACTAATATATATGAATTGTATATGTAACTATATACTTCGGTATGGTATTCGGTATTTCGGTATATTTTTTATAAATACCAAATATACCGTACCGAATACCAAATTTTTTAAAAATGCATACCAAATACCGTACCAAATACCAAATTAAAACCACGGTATAAAAATATCGATTTCGGTATGGTAATCGGTATATACCGTACCATGCCCACCCCTAGTGTATATAGTAATATATGTTGAAGAATGAGAAAAGTCCCTCATCGATGGTTAATGAGATGGGTGGTCTCCTTATATGAACTTGGGCAATCCTCCCCTCATAAGCTAGCTTTTGGGGTTGAGTTAGGCCCATGATCCATTTCTTTACGTGATATCAGAGCAGGACCCATCTCACCTGATGTGGGGCCCCCAAATTAAATTGTGCACGCACCAGATGTCCAGTCCTGGGCGTGAGGTGGGGTGTTGAAGAATGAAAAAAGTCCCTCATCGGTGGTTAATGAGATGGGTGGTCTCCTTATATGAACCTGGGCAATCCTCCCCTCATAAACTAGCTTTTGGGGTTGAGTTAGGCTCATGATCCATTTCTTTACAATATATAAATACACACACAATTCCATATACCATAATTAAGAAGTAAATTACTACATATTCTAGTCTAGTTACAGGTTCGAAGTTCACTTTTGCCTAAATATTCAAATAAATGTAGTTCTATTGTCATAAAATCTTTGTATGATCACCATATTCGGTGTTAGGGTTTTTGCCCTGATTTTTCTACCATATATGAGTTTTACTTTTCTCTATAAGGAAAGTCAAAGTCTAACCATAATCGTTTTACTTTTCCTGAAAGGAAAATATAATTCTCTTCCATATTTGGCTTGTCCTTTTCTTGAAGGGAAAAGTTTTGGACCTCTATAAATTAAAGAATTTTTCTCATATGACACAACACAATAGCATCCACAATGTAGTCATTAAAGATTCTTGTTTAGGGGGAGATTATTCTCCCAATAGAGGTTATGCTTCTTTATATTAGTTTTTCAATATGTAGGTCACTTGACCAAATCATACTATAATATTATGTCTTTTTAGTATATTTTATTTGTTCTTGATTTATCGTCGTTCAATGTTTGTAATTGTAAGCTTCCGCATGGCCCCCTATTATTTCGATCCTAACAGTCGGTTGGGGTGAAAAAAAAACAAATTTGGAATTAGGTGATAAGTAATAATATTCGAGATAACTCAGTTACGATATTTTTTTTTTTTATGTGACGTAACTTAATTTATGTGACATTTTTTTTTCATGATGTATCAAAATGATATTTTCTTTTTTATGTGACATAACTTAATTTATGTGACACTTTTTTTTCATGATGTATCAAAATGTTTGACATTCCATTCCTTACCACAGGCACAACTTTCAAATTTAATTATCTATTCATATTTCGTAAAGCTTGTCGTGTAAGTAATAATGACAATGTAAATGGATATACCATACGTTGAGAGTGATGCAAAGGATCAATTCCCGGTTATAATTAAAGCTAATACAGTACAATCAACAATGGTATATTAGCCAATTGTAAAGTATCATTGACTTTTCGCATAGTTCACCATGCAATAAAAATAGCCTTTTTATATGTAACTTGCCATTGGAATATTGGATTGATGATAAAAAATGACGAATACTTTTTCATGTTGCTTTATTGCTTAGTTTTGTGATCCTTCACTCGCACTGAAAGAGTAAATTATTATTATGGATGTTATGATGCTTTATAATATCTGTTATTGTTTCCACACGGTCAAAGTGGATGACATTGTGGTATTGAGAAAATTTGTGGGATATAGAAAATTTGTAGACATCCTAGAACTTATGAAAATGAATAGGTACCAAACATATGAAACGTTTGCTCTCTTGTCGGGTATCTTGAAATGGAGGATGATATTCTGAACAAGAGAAAGCGGAAACGGAATACGATTTCCGTTCGTGAATATTATTGTTACAAACTGCAAATGAGAGATGATGAAGAAGTTGAAATCTTACACACTGGAAGAATATTTCAGCAATATTCGGTTGACGAATATATAAAACTTGAAACACAAAGGTTGGATTTTTATTCATTTAATCAGGATTTATTCAGAACGGATGTACTGCAAGGACTCATTGATATTTTGATATTGGGTGAGAGAGATGCTTCAATATCGATAAGAGAAGATTTCTCTCGAATTCTTTTATTGGTGGGCCTAGAGATAAGCGTCAACGCTACATGGATGCTATTGCATTAGTCTAGCGTTTTGGTAAACCTGATTTAATTATAACCATGATGTGTAATCCATCTTGGCCAGAAATAAAGGAACATTTAGCATCTGTTGATGAAGCACAAAATAGACCTGATCTAATCAGCAGAGTGTTTAGCGCAAAAATAGAAGAACTAAAAACGGATATCCTAAAACGAAATATTTTTGGAAAACTTGCAGCTTTTATGTATACCGTAGAATTTCAAAAACGAGGTTTACCACATGCTCATTTCCTTCTAATACTAACTACTGAATACAAGTTGTTAACACCGGAATCTTATGATAATATTATTAGTGCTGAATTACCTGATCAAGATGTAGAACCATATTTATATTCATGCGTTCTTAAACACATGATGCATAGTCCTTGTGGTAATCTTAACCCTACAAATTCTTGCATGAAGAAGATGGGATGTTGCAAGTTTAATTATCCAAAACGCTTCGGCGATCATACCTCAAAACGAGATAGTAAAGATAAGAGAGCACTACTTGGACAATTCGTGGGTTGTTACATACAACCCTTTTTTGCTTGGAAAATTTAATTTTCATATGAATGTTGAAGTATGCTCTGACATTAAAGTCGTGAAGTATCTATATAAATATATTTGTAAAGGACATGATAAAATTGCATGTTTTGTATATGCTAATGAGAAAAACGTAGATGCTAGATGGGTATCACCACCGGAAGTTACATGGCGCTTGTTTGGTTTCTCTATTAGTGAAATGTGACCAAGTGTATGTTCCCTTCAAATTCATTTTGAGGGACAACAATTTGTTTCATTCAAAAACAATGCTAATATACGTGCGGTTGTCAATAATCTGATGACTAAGCTGACCATGCTAACTGATTTTTTTTGCATGAATAGAACTAACACGGATGCTATAGAACTTAATTTGTTGTATAAAGAATTTCCTGAATATTTTGTGTGGTCGCCTAAGGACAGGAGGTGGTCACGCCGAAAAAAGGGCATACTATTGGACGTGTTGTAACATGTCATCCAACAGAAGGTGAACTCTATTATCTAAGATTGTTATTAATGAATGTTAGAGGACCGAAATCATATGAAGACTTACGAATTGTTGATAGAGTACCGTGTAGTAGCTTCAGAGAATCTGTTGAAAAACGAGGTCTTTTACATTATGATAACAATTTGATTGAATTCATGTTAGAAGCAACAAGTATCAAATGCCACATAGTTTAAGACGCTTGTTTGATACATTATTAGTATATTGCAATCCAGTAAACCCAAGAGAATTGTGGGAACAATTTGAACAACCCATGTCTGAAGATTACAAGCTACTACCCAATATTGGAAGAAGCCAAATCCGATTTCAAGTTTTAAGTCATATTAATGACATATTGCATTCTATGGGAGCTGACATAAATGAATTTAAACTTGTTCAACAAACAATCCGGCCTTCCAAACAGCAAAAAGAAGCAAAGGATGTTCATTTTGAGAGAACAATTGTCGTTAGTGAAGAAGACGTGTCACTATACAAGAAGCTAAATAGAGATCAACTTAAAGCTTATAATATAATTACTGAGAGAATATTCTCACACAAAGTGGGAGCATTTTTTATTGATGGTCCAGGAAGAACAGGGAAAACATTCGTATATCGTGCTTTACTCGGAACTATACAGTCTAAAAGATATATAACATTGGCAACAACTACTTCTGGTGTGGTTGCTTCCCTTTTTCCTGGTGGACGAACTGCACATTCACGCTTTAAAATTCCAATAAATGTTGATGATACGTTTAGCTGCAATATTAGCAAACAAAGTGCACTAGCATGCTTAATTAGAGATGCAAAATTAATCGTGTGGGATAAAGTGTCAATGGCAAAAAAAAAAAAATGATTGAAGCTTTTGATTTACTCTTGAAAGACCTCATGCATACAAATAAACGTTTTGGTGAAAAAGTTGTGGTTTTTGGAGGTGATTTCAGGCAAACGCTTCATGTTGTGCGCAACGGAAAAAAATAACATTTCATTAATGAAAGTTTATTATATTATGACATTTGGGAAGAATTTGAAAGATTGCCCTTATCCGAAAATATGAGAGCAAAAGGAGATCCTCAATTCTGTGATTATTTAATGAGAATTGGAAATGGACAAGAGAAAGTCAATTCTACAAATAAGATTGAAAATCCAGATTCTTTCATTATTCCCTTTACAATTGAAAGAGAATCTTTAGATAAATTGTTCACAATAACGTATCCAAATATGCACACATTTTTCTCAATATCATCTTCCTCAAATTCTTGTGTTATTCTAACAACAAAAAATGATTTCGTAAACGAAATAAATGACATGCTTATAGCTAAATTTCCAGGAACATCAAAAATGTTTGTCGGTATTGATGAAACCATTGAACCTAATGATCAGGCACAATTTGAAGACCTATTACATACTCTTAACCCTGCTGGTTTGCCGCCGTATAAGTTATCATTGAAAGAGAATTGTCCAATTATATTATTACAAAATCTAAATCCATGTGAGGGCTTATGTAATGGTATACGGTGGACTTGCTATGACTTTAAAAACACATGTTATAAGTGCTAAGATTTCATCCGGTGACTTCAAAGATACATGTCTTTATCCCAAGAATACCATTAATAGCATCTCAAGATGAAAAAATGTCAGTTCTTTTCAAAAGGACGCAATTTCCTATACGACTATATTTTGCTATGACCATAAATAAAGCGCAAGGTCAAACATTGAATTTTGTTGGAATTTATTTGCGAGAACCTGTCTTTTCACACGGTCAACTTTATGTTGCTTTATCTTGCAAAGAGTTCAAACTGTGTAAAAATGCTGATTCGGCCCCCAATAGCAACTGATCATGATGATCGCTCAACATATAATGTAGTTTATGATGAAATCATTCAAAAAACTGTTCCGCAAAGATAATATAGCATAACCAAGTACTGTTTTGTTCTTTAGTAGAGTTTCGCCTTATACCTGAAGTCATTAAGACAATTTTTTTTTTTACTCAGTTGAAATTTTGCAAAACTCTGCCTTAAGGCCTAACTTTGCTACGAAACTCTACCTTGCGATTTTTTTAAAATTTTTGATTGAGCGGGAGTTCGAACCCGAACCCAAAACCATGAGTTTTTAGCGAAGGGCAAATATTAAAGACCACCAGTTTGAGGGGAAAAAATTAAAGACCACCACCGAGTAAGGACGATCATGCAAATTGCCCGCAAAGCAGTTGGGCAATCAGACCTGCTCTCTCCAGCCATGATAGTTTTGCTAAGAGTTTAAATTATTATGAATATCATATCAATTGTGGGATGTCAACTGAATTTAGAATAAGGTTCAATCGGGAGAAATGGTTTTTTAGCTATTTATAAACTTTTTTTAGTTTTATGATTCTTTTATGAGAGATCTTCATTGTCTGCACACAAGAGATCTGAAAATAATACATAAGAGATTTGAAAAAACATTTTTCTTTTATCCAAATTGTAAAAGGACAAGAGATCTCCTTTCCTCTGCATTGATCTAGAATGATATTTGTACTTTTTCCATGTACATTGTTCTTGTATTAGTCAATAATAAAAGTTAGGCAAAGATTCCTGCATATTGTGCCTTTTACATTATTAAATTGCTGCCAAAAGACAGAACTAAGTCCAAAGGACAAAACTAAGCCCAAAAGGCTCAAAAACTATTCTAAGTGCTGGGAAGGCTAAGTTAAGTGCGGGACCTGACAGCAGCACAGGGACAAACCTCGGGCATAAGAAGTTTACTCCGTGACAGCCTCAGTTATCACTGATACAATACACAAGTCCAATTAACATCTCAAGCACCATCATATGATACACAACAAGAGTGGCACTTCCAATAATGTCAGTACTAATGATAATGCTATTCAAACATTAAGAGAACAAGTAGGGCTAGAATTCCTGATTTACTTCATGTCAATGTACATGTCATAAGCTAGTTACACGAAGCTGCTTTCCAATGAGATAAAAAGCTGATTGATGAGACCACTAGCGGTGCGATAGTTGGGGTGAATGGGAGTGTTTCACCCCTTTAGTGGGTCTATCTGACGTGAACCTGATATAATCGGACCAGTGGATTTTGGATACCGATATGTTCAACACAAAAAAAGAGGAACGAGATTTCACTGAACGGAGTTTCTTACACAACATGGATATCAAACCTTCCATAACCTTGCAACTGTTGGATAATAGCTATGAGAAATTCCCAGACTTCTACAACTGTAAAAACCCATAGCTCATCGATATCTTTGTAAAATGCACCAAGAAAAATCGGTGCTAGTCCAAAATCAATTCCAACCATCAATTAGAACCATGTTATAACTACGAACTATTACAAGTACCTCTGCATGTGGTGCTTTCTAAAATAAGAAAGCCCCTAACAAAGCCTTGTTGAACAAACAAATGCAAACCATAATCACGTTATTCTCTAATAATATGCTATTCAATCTCATTCCAACAAGAAAAAGAAGCCAATTGAAGGATTCTCAGAGCTCAAGACAAAAGGGCTATGCAAAAATCAAGCAGACAGGGCAAGTAAATATGGAGTGTGGTGCAAGTTTAGCACACATGGACACTAAACAGAGCACCTCCAGAATCAGTCTAAGATTGCAACCCCTTTGCTAAAAAGGTATTAAAAGTAACTTCCAGGGATAGCAAGAACATATACCTGGAAGAAAACCAGAAAGCTAAAAAAAAGAAATCAAACATATCTATCACAATCTTGTGGCAACTTCATCTTCAAATCATATCACGATTCACGACGAACTGTGAAGGAGTAGGAAGACTAATCAGGCTCTAAAACCCCTTATTCAATTCATCAATCCACCTTAATAAAACTTAATTCGTTCACAATTGTATCAATTAACTACGAGCTAATCACAAATTATTTAAGGCCAGCTTTTAAATCCTCACAAGTGAATCCAAATCTTCACGGGGATCAACTAGTCCACTATTTTCACATCTGATCATGTATAGTTACCCTGTTTTTTTACTGGTCGTAAACCTACCACACTTTTTTTTTTTTTTTTTTGGCTCTTCATTCGGATTCAAAACAAGCAATTCTTTGCGAAACATTGGCTGAATCAAATTCACAAGCACATGAAAAGACAAACGAATAAATACAGCCAAACAGATCAATACTCCGAATCAATGCTCCTTTTTTGGGCAAAGCCTATGCACTAGTAATTAGAAAAAAACAAACACACATGTAAAACATCCAAAATTCCCTTAATTGAGATGAGCTTCTTTTATCATCTTCCTAAAACTGAGTCAAATTCAGCCAACAAAAATAAAAAGAAACAAAAAACAGAACCATCAAAAGATTTAAAAAAAAAAAATATTCCGCGTTAACAGGGTCCACAAAAGAGATGTGCCGCGTGCAAGTATTAGTGGCTGGTTCTACAGCTCGAACACGCTAGAGACAACTTTACTGTTGCATGGTAAAACAAAAACTGAATTAAGAACCCAAAAAAAAAAAAAACTAAATTATCCTGTATGACGTGGCATGATCCGAAATAAAAGATCGGAACCCAAAAATCAGGCTCCGGATCGATAACGGTAGAATTTTCCCAACACATGTAGAGCAGTAACGAATCCGATAAAGCAGAGACTCATAACAAGCACGACAGTCGGGCTGATTTTAAGACCGGGCGAATCATCGGTGTAGAATCGCAGCATGTTGCTAGCGTTGCCGGAGCCGACTACGCCGCCGCCTGTGTTGGAGGAGGAGCCGCTGAGTCTGCGGCGGCGCATGCCGGCTGTAGCGGCGGCTGAGCCACGTGGTGCGGCGGTGGTACCAGGACGGGTTGTGGAGGAGGAAGTTGACTGGGAAGAAGAGCCTCGCGCCATTGTTTGTGTGTATGTGTTAGTTGTTCGGCGTGAAGAGTGATTATTATTTTGATGATGAATGAAATTTTGAGGGAATATAAGAGACGTGGAAGGGTAATTAATGGGAAATTTAGGGAATATAAGAGAGAGAGAGAGAGAGAGAGAGTGGGGTGAAAGTGTAATTAAATGGGGAATTTAAGGGCTGTTGAGATGAGGTGTCAGTTTGATTAGTTAGGCTGGTGGTTTACGTGGATAAACATGAGTGCATAGTGCACAACAAAACAAAAGGCACTTCGGGTCGTTTGGTAGAGACGTATATACGAAAATAGTATTGAATATAATAGATTAATATTACTGGGATTAGTAATGCTAGGATTATTTTTCATTATTATTCTTTCCGTTTCAATTTTTGTGAATCTATTTTCTTATTAGTTCATGTAAAAAAAGAATTGTTAGTGCTATGATTTTAATGATGATAAACTATTTTTGTAGGTACTATACTCAAAGGTCCACCAAGCCCATTGGACATACAAAGCCCAAATTGAAAAGTGAAGTTTAGTCAGCTGCAAAGAAAAGAAGCCCAAATAAAGCTCGGTCGGCTGCAAAGGGAAATAACCATGAAGTGCAAAGAAAATAAGCCCATGCTTATTTTTGGAACAAGGATCAGATCCTGCCAAGATTTCAATCAAGTAAGATTATAAAGTCTTATGCTATGTCAAAGGAAAGGAAATCAATCAAGAGATCAATCAGTGCAAATCATGAAGATTCCAAGATTGAATCAGATCAGCGTATACAAGGAAACAGGTACCATTCAAGGCCAATACTGCACAAGGAAAGAAGCTGTACAACATTGAATAACTCTTGCTTTACTCTTGGAAATTAGGATCCTCAATATTCCTAATTTACAAGAATCAATTCTTTTGGGGTTGACATCTCTGCTGAAAAGAGTCTAACGGCTACACAAATTGAAGAATATAAATACAAGACTCCGGAGACAAAGAAAAATATACCTTTGTCTCATTCTCTCAAGTTCTCTGCTTTACTTTTCATAAACATTGTATTTCCTGAGTGATATAGTGTAAACAAAAAGAAAGGAGAAATATAGTATAGTTTGTGAGGCACTGTATCAAAAGATTACGAGTGTTTTGAGTGTAGACGTAGGAACTCCACTCAAATAACCATTGTATCAAAACTATTTACAAAAGAGCTGCAAAGAACACCCTTGCACTCCAAGGGGACTGGACCAGGATTCACATTGAATCTGAACCAGTATAAAACATCTGGTGTCATTTAGTTTCTGCACTTTAATTCCTACATTACTTTATAGTTGACTAGTTTGTTCATATAGTCGACCGCCTGAGCGAAAAAGTTACAATTCACCCTCCCCCCTCTGCACTTTCAATTGGTATCAGAGCAAGGTCTCATATTTTGTTGCTTAATCGCAAGTGAGAAAAGATCAAATAGCTAGATATCAAATTCCTGGAGCAATCTTGCAAGATGGGCACTCCACAACAGGACCACCATACTTCAATGGTGAACACTACTGTAAGTGGAAGGAAAGGTTCAAGATCTTTGTGCAATCAACAGACTATCAGGCATGGATCGTGATCAAGAAAGGACCTAAGCCTATTCCAAATGTAGATACAAAGGATGCAGATACAACAAAGATTATTTAGAGTCACATGATGTGACTAAAGAACAATAGGAAACACTGACAACAAATACTAAAGCAATAGCCTTGCTTTACTGTGCAGTTAGTGGAGAAGAGTATCTAAAATATCCAACTGTGAGACTCCAAAAGAAATGTGGGATAAGCTTGAAGTCATCTATGAAGGAACGTCAAAAGTAAGGGAACCAAAATTGATGCGCTGAGGCATGATTATGAAGCTGTTAATATGAAGGATGATGAGAATATTGAATCAATGTTCACTAGATTCAGCAAAATCATTGGAGAACTCAAATCCCTTGGAGTAACTTATACCAACTCTCAACAGGTGAGAAAACTTGTTAGAAGTTTACCAAAGACTTGGAAAACCAAGGCAATTGTCCTGGAAGATGGAAATCTGCACAACTTTACTTATGATGAACTGAGAGGAAATCTGATGGCCTTTGAAAAGAATCATATTCAAAGATATCAAAGGATGAAAAGAAAAAAATGGTTGCTTTCAAATCTCAAGTTGAAGAATCTGATGATGAGTTTAAAAAGGAAGAAGTGGTCATGATCTCTAGACATGTGATTGAAGCCATGAGAAGAACAAGAAACAGTAGAAAAGGAAGTTCAAATTTCAGAAAAGGTAAAACTTCTACTGTTCAACAAAGGAATGACGGAAAATGCTATGAATGTGAAAACTATGGTCATATCGCATCTGAGTGTCCTGAGGCAAAAAGAAAATCACCCAAAAACTATCAAAAGCAAAGAGCCTTTAGCAGTTGGAGTGAAGATGATGATGAATGAATAGAGAACGTCTGCTTCATGGCAATTGGTGAAGCAAGTGAGGTAAGACCTTATCACTATTCTAACTATAGGGAAAGTCAAGAACTGCTTGATCAAACTCTAGAATATTTAAATATAGTTTTTGATGAGTATAGGAAACTTAAAAGAGAAAAAAAAGACTGGGAACTTAAACTAGAAGTAGTTGAAATAGAAAGGGATCTTCTTCAAGAAGAAGTTGAGGATTTGAAATTGCAACTAAATGGGTTGCGCAAATCCACCAGTCATAGTTCATTCAGGTCTAACCAATCGACTCGTGACAACAAGTTAACTGGAAAAAGGCCTATCAGTGATGGAAATACTTCTGGAAAATCTAAGGGTGTGTCGACCTATTATGAAGAGACAGATCAGTCTACTAAATCTTTTAAATCAACTGAAAGGATGTCTCAAAGAAAAATTCATTCCGTTAATAAGTCGACTACCCAGGCAATCACTGAAGAACACTCTTTCCAAAAATGCTTTTGCTGTGGAAAAATGGGTCACAAATTTTTTCAATGTCGATTTCGTTATACATCATCTCCAGGCTGGATATGGAAACCCAAAACTGATCATCAAAATACTGACCCTCAAGGGCCCAAGGAAGCTTGGTACCTAAAAGAAAGTAACTACTTTGTTTTACCGGAACACCACAAGAAGAAATCAAAAGGCAAATGGTATCTAGATAGTACGTGTTTCAGTCATATGACAGGCGACAGAAGCTTGTTCAAATCAGTTGCAAATTTTGACGGAGGACTTGTAACTTTTGGTGACAACTCAATAGGAACAGTAATTGGTACATGAACTATTTCTTTCAATAATTCTTATGATATCACTAACGTTTATCTTGTTAAAGGACTCAAATACAACCTCATAAGCATCAGTTACCTATGTGATTCTGATTTAGAGGTGAGGTTTAGAAAGACAGGCTACATCATAGAAGATAAAACTAGAAAAAAAGTCCTTCCTGGAAGCAAAACAAAGAATGTATATGTGTTAGATTCAGTTAAAAGTCCAGCTGGACACATCTGTTTGGCTTCAATAGGAGAAGATCCTTGGATTTGGCACAAGAGACTTGGGCATGCTAGCATGCGACTAATTGAGAAATTGGCTAAACATGATCTAGTCTTAGGCTTGCCTAAATTAAATTACTTAAAAGATCATATATGCGATGCTTGTCAAAAAGGTAAGCAAACAAGAAGTTCTTTTAATTCCAAAGATATTGTATCTACTTCTAAGCCCCTGCAACCTTTACATATGGACCTTGTTGGTCCTACTAAAACTGCTAACATTGGAGGAAAAAGGTATGCTTTTGTTATCGTTGATGATTTCTCCCATTTTACTTGGGTTACATTTCTTGCTCATAAAGATGATACTCTAAAGAATTTTAAATTTTTTTGGGAGAAAGTTCAGTGTGACAAAGGATACAACATTACTTCAATAAGAAGTGATCATGTAGAAGAATTTGAAAATAAAGCATTTGAGGACTTCTGCGATGAACAGGGTTATACGCATAACTTCTCCTCACCAAGATCTTCTCAGCAAAATGGTGTTGTTGAATGAAAGAATCGAACCTTACAACACATGGCAAGAACTATTATTTTAGAACACAGCCTACCACATCACTTTTGGGAAGAAGCTGTAAGCACAGCATGTCAGGTATTAAGCAGGTGCTTGATTCGACCAATTCTTAAGAAATTCTCTTATAAGCTATGGAATGGTAAGAAACCCAATATTAGTTATTTTCATCCATTTGGATGCAAATGTTTTGTGCACGATAATGGAAAAGACAACATCTATAAGTTTGATCCTAGAAGTGATGAAGGTATTTTTGTTGGCTATTCAAATACTAGCAGATCTTATAGAGTATTTAATAAACGCACTATGTCTATTGAAGAGTCAGTTCATGTTATTTTTTATGATACTAATCGCTTGGTCGAGAAAGAAAAATTTGCAGATGAAGAAAATTGTTAACCTTCAGTCACTATGATTACTCCTTCAACTAATCAAATTAGTTCTCCAAAGGAAACTACTTCTGCTGATGAGTCGACTATGATAAAACATTTGCCCCTGTTGCTCGGTTAGAATCTATTCGAATTTTACTTGCTTATGTTATTTTTAAAGGTTTTAAATTTTTTTCAAATGGATGTTAAAAGAGTTTTTCTAAATGGATTTATTGAAGAAGAGGTATTTGTAAAACAACCACCAGGTTTTGAAAAATCCTAAATACCCCTATCATGTGTTCAAACTAACTAAGGCTTTATATAGTCTTAAACAAGCTCTCAGAACTTGGTATGATCGATTAAGCACTTTCTTGGTAGAACATGGGTTTTCTAAAGGAAAGATTGATACAACTCTTTTCATCAAAAGAGCTTCCTATGAAAATCTTATTATATAAATTAATGTAGATGATATTATTTTTGGAAGTTCTAACCCTTCTTTGTGTAAGGAATTCTCTGATCTCATGCAAAGTGAATTCGAAATGAGTATGATGGGCGAACTAACTTTTTTCTTGGGACTTCAAATTCATCAATGTGACAAAGGAATATTCATTTGTCAAAGTAAGTATACAAAAGAACTCATTCACAAGTTTGGACTAAGTGATGCCAAAGCAATGAAAACTCCTATGAGTCCCACATGTTCCATTGACAAAGATGATACAGGTAAAGCTGTTGATGAAACTAAATATAGAGGGATGATTGGTTCTTTACTACATATACTCCCTTCGTCCCGTGTCTTTCCTTTTTGGTTTATTCCAAAAAGAGTGGCTCTTTCTATATTTAGTAAGTTAACAATTCGAACATCATACATGGTAAGTTTATAACCACATGATTGAATGGTAAGTTTATAACCACATGATTGAAATGATATTTTGTACATTATACACATCTTTAATTTAGGACCACAACATTCAAAAGTCTCTTTTTATTCCTTAAAATCCGTGCCTAGTCAAACTACGACACTTAAATTGGGACGGAGTATAATGCAAGTGACATTGATTGCACAAAGGACTCCTTGCTGGCTGGTTAAGTGCCTTGCTAATCTAACATTCACCCAGAGTTCAAACCTTCTCCACAATGAAATTGAGGGATTCTTTCTAAATTTTTTGTAAGCACCTCCTCTTTGTTCGTCTGCTAAAAATACATTTTGTGAGTGAGGCTCAAGAACCAGCGATGCCTTCCTACTAAGGATCAAACGAACCTGTCAGCCTAAGTTCGTTTCCACATAAATCATGGACAATAAAATTACTTGAAACCAACCTGTTTGAACTAGATTTTTCAAGCAAGCTTACAATCTTAACTTTGAAAAATTATTCATTTTTTATAAATGTCAACACTTTGTTTCAAAATACTCTGCGTACCCCACTAGTACCTGTAGATAGGGGTGTATATGGATCGGATTGGTTCGATTTTTTTAAATACCAAACCAAACCAAACCAATTGTGTCTAGTTTTTAAATTTATAAACTAAACCAAATAAATAAATTCCGGTTTTTCAACTTCGAATTTTCTCGAGTTATTTGTTTTTTTCGGGTTGTTTGGGTTTTTTTTCCAAAAAAGTCTTCATATAAAATATATGACTTTTACTTCAAATATTTCTTTAGTCCTAGTAAGAAACAACTATATAACTATGGTATTTCTTAAGAAAATAACACAAAATGTGAGATGGGTGATGACATCGTATTAAAATATTCAACAAAAAGATAATAAAATTGGTTAAAATAAGTATTGCTAATTAATAAGTCATAAAAAAATGACTTTAATCTAAATACTCATACAATATGCTAAAATAAGTACGGCTAATAAGTATTAATTACATCACAAAGAAAAAAATTAAGCTATGTATTTTTACGCTCTAAACCAAATATGCAAAACTAAATTAAGAATAAATATCCAACATTATTGCCATTCCTAGTGTTAGAATTGAATTTATTTTTTAGCGTTAGTGTTGAGTTGGTTTTGATTTGGATTTTATTTGAGTTACTAACATCCATGGGATATAAAACTTATTGATATTCAAAATTCTAAGTTCAAGCTTAAAGTAATATGATAAAAGACAAAAAATTATGAAAAAATTTAAGAAATATTTACAAATTATATTATGAATAAATATTTTTATGTATAAAATATTTTAAAAATTAAATACACGTAATGTCGGGTTGGTTTGGTCTGGTTTGACTTTTTTAGCTAAAACCAAACCAAACCACTAGTCGGATTGTTTTTTTTTTTCTAGATTTGACTCAGTTTATCGGTTTGGTGCGATTTGTTGGTTTGCTTTGTACACCCCTACCTGTAGATATTCTTTTAATGACCCGATGATGTAAAAAATGTTTCCACTAACAATGTATTAAACTTAAACTATTTCTAAAATACTTTGTGGCCTATTTTACCTTCAATGATGTCAATGGTGGTTCCCATTTTTCACTAGTCAATCTGAAATTTGAATCTACTTCTTGAAAAGGTGACTAAAAGATCACAAAATTGGACCATACATAATTAATTTCATAATTTTTTATCTCAATTTTGTTGTTAATCATAAGTTCAGTACTATTTAGGGGTGGGCGTTCGGGCTATCGGATTGGATATGAAATTTTCGGTTTGGATATTCAGTTTTCGGATTGAAGAAATTACAATCCAAATCCAATCCAAATAAGTTCGGATTGGATTGGATATTTTAAGTTCGGTTTCGGATTATTCGGAGTTTCGGATTTGACTCTTGAGACTTAAGGCAAACTTATTAGGAACGAAATTCATGTGGTAGTTCCACAGAGGTAAATCTAAATCATAATTGCTCAGTAAAAAACAGCCTTTCAGTTCAAATTAGGATTAACAAATCCAAGTCATGTCCAACATAGTAAATCCATACCAAATAAAAGCATTCTAGAAAAGTGAAAATGAATAAAACAAAATCTAAGTAGTCATTTGGAAAAATAACAAAGAACTCTGCCATGAGTGACACTAACGTGAGACTTTTGAGACTTGAGAATAAGAAACGCTATATTATATTTGATTTAGTAGAGAATTATATATTAGACTTAATATTTTAATGAGTAGGGCCTTAGGTACTAATCTATTGGACCTTTAGAAACTAGACTTACTGGTATTGGGCACATATGATATACATTGGGCTAGATATAAGGTATAAAAATTTCGGATTTTTGGATATCCAAAAATCCGTAGTATTAAATCCATATCCAATCCGAAATCCATAAATTTTAAAAATAAAATCCGAAGTCCAATCCATAATCTAAATATACAAACCAAATATTTAAAAAGTTCGGATTTCGATTTGGCCCAAACTGTGCCCACCCCTAGTACTATTAGCGAGAAGATTTGTAAAATACATGGCAACTCAAAGAATTTTAACTCGCCCGGACATTTGATACCCCTATTGTAAACCGAAATTCAATGCCTTATTTGCATTTAGCAGAATTCTCAGATCCATTTCTCGATCCCCTAATTGCAGAGATTTACACCGTGCATCAATTGTACAATGCTGCAATTAGAATCAAATTTACATGTCATCATTATCTTAAATCAATAAAATAATCTAGAATGTGCCTTCTAAATCATTTATATACTTCTTGTTCTTTCTCAAATGAAAACTCTCTTGATCCAACAATAGTAATCTCATGTTGTTCGCAATCCTCTTGTACTGACAAAGGAACCACTTGTGACGAGCTAGGTCCAATAACTTCTGACGAGTCATGTTCCAACTGACCAAGTTGAATTTTGTGCATGTAGGACGACGATAAGCCATCATGAGCCTCTTGGTAAAACGGGAAGGTTGAAGGCGAGCCCACCTTGTTCATCTCCCAATGATCAACCTCGTAGTTCGATCTATGAGGCGAGTTCTGTGGGCTCCCCATATCGCTTCTGTAGTGAGCTGCACCCAATAAATGCACTGGTGACATGGCATGATGAGAAGGTGTCCCCGGCCTACTTGACATTGGTGTCACTGTATTAGAATGCTTGCTTTGATCCTTAACATGTTTTTTTGCTGTGTGGTGCCAATTCTTCAATGTTGTTGCTACTCTTTCATTGAAGATGGTTGATTTCATGTTTGATCCCATCTGCGCTCACAATTATACAAAAGTACATTTGAGTATTTTTGCTTCAAATTAAGTATATAAAAATACAACACTCATAACTTGATAAATTACCCGTTCTTTCCTGAAAAAAAAACTTAAATTCTAAGGAATTTACACTTTTATGCACTAGTAACGTAAAATAACTTTTACATTATAGAATCACTAGAGAAAATAACTACAGATAACCTCACATAAGAGTTAGGATTTTTAGTAATTCATGAAAAATAAGGCGAATTACCTGCTACAACATATTAAAATGCATTAATAATTTGAAATTTCTTTCTCCCAGCATATATAAGTTAATGATATGCTTAATATCTTCTTTGGATAATATTTCAGCAGTTAATTGTTTAAGCAGTACTGGCATAATTTGCATATTCAAGATCTACATGATAATTCTAAAATTGTAATCAGTTAATTACCTGTGTTACAAGGGCATAAAGAGGAAGAGTGACATAACTGCATAGAATCTGAATGAGAACCCTGTTCATCATACACACCATTATAATATGTTAATGCTTGGATTAAAGAGGAGACAAGAAATTAAATTTAAAAAAAAACTAGCTTATGATAAATGAGTATTAGTAATTCTTACCCCATAGTTATTCTGATGACGATATTCTCAGGATGGTCGTGGTAACAAGATTTCAACTCGAACTGATACTGGTAACATTACCACATGAAAAGAAAAAAAAGAAAAAAAAAGGTTTCAACTTTGGTCTCTTTTAGTTGTAAAATTTCAATTTCTTTTTCGAAAATTGTCCTTAAAAAGTATTGCAATGGTAATGGCAAAATTGCAGTGGTAATGGCAAAAAGTTGGCGCATAGTGCTTACCCAAGTCCAAGCAAAGAAGGCCAATTGGAAAGCATTCTGCATTTTTTCAAGAAAAATGTAAACAAAATCCATTAAGATGTGTTATAGGAGATCTAAATTGATAACTAGGGAATGAAAAATGTAATCAAGTTATATACACTGAAAAAGTAAATGTTTTTTTATATTATAAAAGATAATTTAACTGGTTATAGCAATTTTTACTCTATTTTTCAAGTTATAATCATATCATATTTGTTATAAATTACCTCTTATTGAAGATTACTTACCTGATTGTGTAAAACATTATTTCATCTGCTTTAGTTTATGTGTCTTATAACCTGTTTGGCCAAACTTATTTTTCCCCCAAAAGTACTTATTTTTTCAATAAGTGCTTATTTTAAAAAAGGTAAAGTGTTTGGCCAAGCTTTAGGGAGAAAATAAGTACTTTTGGGAAGTAGCAAAAACAACTTTTTAGAAACAAAAAAAAATAGTTTTTGCCCAAGAATACTTTTTTGAAAAGTACTTTTGAGAAAAATACATATAGAAACACTTTTTAAAAGTTTGACCAAACACTAATTGCTGCTTAAAAGTACTTTTTAAATTAATTGGCCAAACACAAACTGCTTTTGGCCAAAAGTTTTTTTTGAAAAAGTATTTTTAAAAATAAACTGTTTTTAGAAGCTGACCAAACAGGCTTATTCTCTTTTTAGTCTACTTAGAAGGAATATCAGTTTCTATATTTAGTAACTCGTTAGTTCCGACATTATATGTGACATAATTAGAACTACATGATTCGAGAACATTTTGACTCCTTATATATATCTTTAATTTAAGATCATAAGATTCAAAACTCTCTCTTGCATTCTTAAACTTTGTGTCTTGATCAAATTACTACACAAAATGAAGCAAAGGGACTAGTATATATACACCAGGGGTGGCAAAATCTCATAAGATCATAACTCGCCCAATCTATTTAGGTTTGGGCGGATTAATACTCGTTCTTATTTTATTAACTCAACCCATTTTGACTCGCTTAATCAACCCATTTAAGAATTTAGCTGATATGCAATCCAGATTGACCCATGAGAAACTTCTCTAAATATTTTTAAAAAGACTTTTTTTTTTAATTTGATATGTTATATATAGTCATAGTATAACGAAAAAAGTTTTATTAGGTACTCAAACAGATCATAAGAAAACAAACAAAGAATTTAAGATTTTGTAAGAATTGAATGAGTTGGGTTATGCCTGATTTGTAGCCTATTTCAAATCAACCCATTTTAGCCTAAATAACTTTTGAATGGGTCAATTTAGCCCATTTTAACATGCCTAAGTTCAGAACAACCCGCTTATTTAACACCTCTAATATACACTATCAATCCACATAATTTAACCTCAAATGAAATAAAATCAAGATCGGTTAATCAATTACCTGAAAGAGGACAAAGTTAATGAGAAAAAGAACGAGATGAGGACGGTTGAACCAAAAAAGGTGATCCCCTAGCTGAACCACAGGTACACCCTTCACTACTTCTCCTTTTTCTGAAATCCTTAGCCCCATCTTTGTTATTATCACTTGTAGCTTTGTCCCTACTAACAATATCACCTGCATTGTAATCAATCGGGATAATTACCTTTCTGACCCACTCTAAAAAAATAATAATCGACAAATGTATATGTTTTGTATATTAAGGATGAATATATACATTATATACATATTGTATACATAAATAGACATAATCAATGTATATATTCGGAATATTTTGCTAGTGTCCAAATTAATTTGGGCCGATATGCAAAAAGTGAAAAGATCCCTCTTTAATTGTCATTGCCACACCTTAGATTTATATCATCTATTGTTTATGAATGAGACTATATATATTCTTCGTAGACCCAAAGAAAATGAAACAAATAAATAAATGTAAACTTTGAATTGATATATGATGTGAAAAAAGATAATGGAATGTCCACATGCACAAAGTCAATTAAAAGATGTATACTTGTGAACTACTACAGCACTTACAATCAAGGGGATGAATGGTAGCCAGAGATGGGAATACCAGCCTGTCCAGTAATAATAATGAAATTTGTTAGTCAAACATAATATCAAAGCAATGATACGATCGATGTTGCGTGATAATTAAAGAGTACTATTTCAAGAGTTTTAAGGTCTATATACTAATAATATATTATTAGAAGTATTTACTTAATCAGGTTACTTATAAGATAATTAAAAGTTATTTTTTACAATAAGAAATCGGTAACATGGTGTTCGAAAAAACCGAAATGATATATATTTCACTTGAGAAAGTATGTGCTATTACAAGTTAAATTACATGGACTGTTTGAGAGTTTAAAATTAAAAATTCCATTCTTAAGCATATACTAAAACAATTGAGTTGGTTACATAATACAACGATGAACATATTTGTGGAGTAGTTTGTATTTACCATGAGTATTGAAGAGTAAGAACAGCACAGCGAGAAACCACATTGGGGGGCTGAGAAAAGCATAATAAAAGATTAGCATAAGATTAATTATTAATGTAGGCTAAATCAGGTCAAATATTATGTTCACAAATTAAAATTGAAAGGTAAATTAAATAACCTGATTCCTACGACCACTTTGAAATCTTCTTCAAGTGATCGTTTGATGTACTTCCTGAAATCGAATTTTTGGTGGCTTTGAGGTGCCAAATGCGCCTGATAATATTACATTAAATTATTATTTACATTTGAATTTAATAATTATAACAATAACTAAACGCATATCTAATTTAGTTTTTTTTTTCATGCATGAAATTAAAAAAATGAAGATGAAGTTACCGCGATAAATCCATGCCTTAGTGTTAAGTAATCAACTTTTGGGACAGATCTTACGAATTGCCTGAAGAAACAAACCTGCAAAAAAGGCCAAGCTAAAATTATTTTAAAAATAAGAAGATGGAATATTCAGCTTATTTTCTTGTTTTAAAGTTTGAGGAGCAACCAGAAATGAAATGGACTTTTACTCAGTATGGCCGTCCATAATAGCCCAAAAATGTATATGTTTTTATTTTGATGTATATATACTTGTAATACACGCAACTAGTATATATTTATTATATATATGACTAGCTATTGTAATTATTTTTGTTGAAAAGCCAAAATGTGTAAGTTGCCCGATAAGAAAAAGAAAAGCCATCAAGACATTCGACTTGCCAGTCAAACACAACGTGAGGTTGACTAAAACTAAACATAAACGAAGAGCTCATAATTTATGTTTCAATTTCAAGAGTAAATATAAGAAGTGTAGATAGTTAATCAGATGTGAACATCACCAAAGATTTCTTATTAGAAATTTCAACCAAAAAATAAAATGTGTAATAAAATGTTACACAATACGTACCTCTACTATGTAAATTATTGTTATTTTGAAGTCAAAAGTCAAACTAATTGCTTTTAGAAAAAGTCAGATAATTGAAAAGGTAATTATTCATTCAACGATCTTTGGCTATATATGTAACGTTATACTCTTTCTTTCCACATTTGTAAGTTTCTTTAACGGAAAAGGGCCAAAATTACCCTTGAACTTTGAAAAATAGTTCATTCATACTCTTCGTTATATTTTAGGGCCAATTATACCCTTACAGTTATACTATGGGGTCAATTATACCCTTATGTCTAACGGCTGTCACGTGGCATCATCTCAGCCCTTCAAAATTATTTTATCCTCAAATAATTTTTTATCCACTAAAATAACTCAAAACGACCCGAATTTTTTTTTCAGCAAAAATAATACGAAATTATTTTTATATTTTTTCTGGAAAAATAATTCGGTATTATTTTTGTTGGAAAAAAAAATCGGGTCGTTTTGAGTTATTTTAGTGGGTAAAAAATTATTTGAGGATACAATAATTTTGAAGGGCTGAGATGATGCCACGTGGCAGCCGTTAGACATAAGGGTATAATTGACCCCATAGTATAACTGTAAGGGTATAATTGGCCCTAAAGTATAACGAAGGGTATGAATAAATTATTTTTCAAAGTTCAGGGGTAATTTTGGCCCTTTTCCGTTTCTTTAATAACCAAACCTCCAAAGATTAGGGGAAAAGTCTGTATTTGGCATTTATTAATTCTTGACCTTTTTTTTTTTTCACATCGATCAAGGCCAGAGAATGGAGTGATAATAAACAATTTCTTTATTAGTAGGAATAGTAAGATAATAAACGGTTTCATCGTGCAGTAATCAGTTAGGTCGACATACACTTAAGAACAAAGTGTCATTAAACATAATATAGTACTTATTTTGGTACATTATGCATCAATGATCGAGCTTTATATAATTGACAATTATTAGACTTAGACAAAAAATATTCTGAAATGGTATTTTTGTTTTTACTTAATTGAATATAAAGTCTATTTTTCGCATATTTTATTGCTTTTCTAGCAAAGAAGTTGCAGCAATAATTCAATGACATTTCTAGGACGTGAACAGTATTGTACTATAGATATATTTATAATGCATGTCGCATCAATTTGAATAATCTTAACCATTTGCGATTTTGTTGACCTAATTTTAATATACATGAAGGGTCCTTCTTGATTTTGTGTTATTCTTTCCACTTATTTGCATTATCATTGTATTTTAACTTATTATTATAACAAGCGGCATAACTTATTATTATAACAAGCGGCATGCCTTACTTTTCAGTTTTCATAATACTCATCCACTTATTATGCCAGTTATTAATTGTTATTCCATCCGTCCCAATTTAATTATCTTACTTAATTTCTTTTTTGATTTGTTCTAAAAAGAGTGTCTCTCTCCATATTAGGTATGTTTTTTAATTTCAACATTCTAATGGCAAGTTTAAGACCAAAAGATTCGAAGGACTACACACATTTTTAATTTAAGACCGCAAAATTAAAAAATATGTCTTTATTTTTTAAACTCTGTGCTTATTCAAACTAAAATTTTTAATTGAGACGGAGGGAGATTTTAGATGATCTCACAATATAAACCATCTTTTACACGATCATTATGTAAGAAGTGAAACTATGGAAAAAAGCAAAATAAATAAATAAATTATGGAGATTAATTAAGAAATATGCTTACAATCCAAAGTAGGACAGGATTTTTGGTCCAAAAGCTCAAGTGCCTTCTCCCAAATGATGTTTCTCTGGTAAACCGAAACCTCTCAGGATCTGTCACGTACGTAAGTTATATCAATGTTAGATTAATGACGTCTTCTAGAATCTTTTAATTTTCTAAATTTTTTCTATATTCATGAATGAATGTTAAAAAGAGTTTGAGTTATCTTTACCGTGAGAAAATTGGTATTCAGCTGTTTTGGCTTCATTTTCCCATGACTTCCAATTTCTCATCTGAAAAAACAGAAGAAATACGAAAAAATATTAAACAAAGTCAGAACGAAAATGTATAACAACTTTGAAAGAGATGCTAATTCCTAAAGGCTTAAAAAAACAAAACAAACAAAATCGGTGTCAAATAAAGTACCTTAGCTCTTCCCAAAGCCAAAGTGGTAATACAGAAGAGAACGTGAAAAACAGCCAGCACAAATATGAAAATGTGTAATTGATGAATGCCATCAGAAGACACAAATGGTACTTTTCCCTGCAACAATATCAAAAAAACGTTTAACAAAACAATCCTACTATTAAATTGAGGAATTAATATAACTTAACTTGTAATAGCAAGTTATTTACTATTTTTATCGGGTAGTCACCAAGTAATGTTTATCATAGAAATTTATCTTCAATTATCTTAAAAGTAACTGGAAGTGTTTGAACTTATGTGATGGTGTTTGATTTGATACGGAATTTAATCAAAAGAAAAAAAAACTTATGATCTGAATAAGCCATAAATATTTGTGTGGCTATAAATCAGATCTCATCAAAGGTAAAATAGATATTCTAAAGCTAAACTGCCATTTAATCTATAAAAATGTCATTTTCTTAACACTGAACAATAAGGGCCTGTTTGGAAAGCCACCCAGGTAATTGGAATTGGGTGTAATTACACAGTTTGGCCTGTTTGTTTGACCAAGTAATTACACAGTTAGGTGGGAATTGGGTGTAATTGACAGGGTGTAATTACACTCTCCAATTCTCAAGGGGAGGCTGAGAATTGGGTGTAATTACACCCTGCAATTACATGGTTACTTTTTAGTTTGTTTATTTTTTACTTTAATTTATTTTTATTTTTAATTTATTTTTAATTTCTATTATTTTAATTTTTTTGATTTTTTATTTCTATTATTTTTAATTTTAATTTTTAATTATTTTGATTTTTTAAATGTATTTTTATTTTTATATTATTTATTTTTCGTTTTCTTTCTTCTCATTTCCAACCTTTACTTCTTGTGGTTTCATGTAATTGCTCGTATTTTTTATTTTTTCATTTAGCATAACCGTGTTATTATTCTAATATTTGAAATTACACCTCTTAATATTGGAAAGAATGAATCATTAACAAACTTGACATATAACAAGTGACGTTATTAAAGTAGAATTTCATTGTGAATGAGGTTATAGACTTATATTTTTCCTTTCTTTTGAATTATTTACTTAAGTTACGTTGGAACTTACTTATGTAATGTTGGAAATTTGACATAAAAGTATTCTATTGAGCTTTTTCTTTTTCTTTTGAATTTAGGTTATATTTCCAAATTTAAGTTATTTGCTTTCACATTGCATGTTGTGTACTTTTCACTTACCTTTGATGGATTTTTTATGTCAAACATTTGAATAATGTTATGGCATTATATTTCTTAATATTATTTTTTTGTCAAACATCCAATCCATGACGTTCTCACAAAAAAAGTCTTCTTTTAAGTTTTATAATTAATTAAAATTAAATATTAATTTGAAAAATATATATCAATTATTTTTTACAATATTAGTTACAAATATATGATTATTAATTAATATATTTTCAAGAAACAATGTGCTATTAAATAACTAATTTAATATCATTTATAAAGGCAATATTTTTTAAATATTAATTTTAAATTTTTTATAATTAAATTTTATTTTTAAATTAAATTGACTGTGTAATTACCTTTGTGCAACCAAACAGCACGCTTGTAATTACACTGTAATTACGTTATGACAAACAAACAGGTCATTATAATTACACTATTGTGTAATTACTAGGCTATGTAATTACTACCCTAGTAATTACACCAATTCCAATTACCAGTGGCTTTCCAAACAGGCCCTAAGAAAAGAGTGTCAACATAAATTTGGAGGGAGTATATGCAAAATCTTTTTGATACTATCGTTTAAATTTATTTATTTGTCCTCGTGAATAATTTATTTATCTTTCCTCGTGAATAATTTGATATGCTTGATCTTTCAAGATTCCCCTCTTTGTCACCCTCCTCCTTGCCCCCAGAAGTTTGAAGGAGCTTTCCACGAAGTCTTATATGTTTAAATTGTTCAAAACTGGTAACTACAATATAATATGAAAATTAATGAAAAGAAATTATGATGATGTTTGATTTGGTACAGAATTTAAAAAAGAAATAAAAAATTTTAAAACTTATAATTCAAAATAAGTCATATATAGGTATTGTGGGGTTATAAAAAAAGATCTCATTAAAGGTAACTAGAATTAATGAAAAGAAATTAAATAATTCATGCCTTGGCTGCACATTTGTCCTCCCCACCAGCAGCCAACATTCGCCGAACGCCGCCACCGGCAGCTTCCATAAGAAGTCTCCTGCGGTGTTGCTCCGATGAGTCATCTGGAATTTCTTCAGCTTTAGTTATAGTTATATTTTTTTCTTTTTGCTTACTACATGGATGCCATGAATTTCCAATTTTTTCTGATACACATATGTTGGAAATTGGACTTTGTCCTACTGTTAGCAACAATGATATGAATCCCAGCAGCATAAGCTCTGTACCAAGTAAAAACATAAAAAAAGAATTATTGTTAACAATAAAAATTAGCTTAAAATGGTTACGACAGTGACAGATCCAATCATGAGTTCACAAATTCGGAAAAAACTTAACGGAAGTTTGTGAATAAATGATGGTTTGATGATGAGCAAGAAATATCTGATTCAAATACTATAATATAGGTTAAAATTTAAGAAAAGAACCTGCTTTGATCTTTTCAAGTGATTCATACAAGGCACTTTTATTTTTAGACTTCAACCACTGCAATCAGAAAAACAAAAAGAAGAAGAGAGAATTAAGAACTCATAAAGATGTGTTTTTTTTTTTTTTTTTTGCTTTCTGAAACATTGCATGGCAAACTACTGTATCGTACCTTTCCAATGAAGTGGATAATATGCTCAATCACAATTGAAATTGCAACCAACACAAAACAAACTACGGCAACCGCCCATGTCGGTGTTTCCTCCAACGATCTTCCATCACCACCACCAGCCATCTAATTTTGCTTCGTTGTCGTCGTAGTTGTCTCTAAAGAACCACTCAAACTTCTTCCTCAATATATATATATAGCTTTAGAAAGTAGTTATAAGAGTGAAATGATTAAAAAAAAAAAATGAGCTGTCTTTGGTGAAATAATCCAAGAGAATAAATGCTTGGAATTAATTGCAGTGACCTAAGAGAGTAATTAAAAAATGAGAGTATTAGGTGGTTCAATTGCTAGGAATTAATGGCAGTGACATAAGAGAAAAGTGCAAGGAAGAGAATAATACTAGGAATGAGTATAAGGGAACAATAATGGTTCAATCAAATTAAATGACAATTTTTATAGTACTTAAGTGTTTGTGGAGAGGAAGAGGCAAATAATAAGGCAATGGAAAGACAAAATGAGGTGGATAACTTTTTCGACTAATAATTGCGCGTGAGAAAATTACAAAGATGGAAAGGAAAGGATGGCTGACGACTCACTTTATGCAAGCGACAGAAATTAATAGTTATTAATTATTTGACTTAATCAAACCATATGGAGAAGTATACTATTTTCGGACTATTTTGATGTCCAACCATATGCTGGATATGAAATACTGCTCAATATAATACTTATTTAGTAATCATGTATATCTGGGGCGGACCCAGCACGTTGGGTAGGGGCAATTACCCCTAACTTCGAAAAAAAATCATATTACTATTATATATAAAGGAGAATAAAAGAACTTTTGTAGTTTTCACAAAATTTTCTCAAAAAATATTAAACTTTTCAATTAATTACTTTTAGGTTTTAATCTTATTTTTTAAAATCAAATTTACTTTTTGTTCTTATGGTCTACTTTTTAAAAACTGTCGAACATTCTGCCTTATTTACCTTTTTCTATCAGGTATCCGGTATCCATTGGAGCTCGCTAATCCAGATTCGTGTAGCATAGAGCCCAATCGGGGGATCTCTCCCTACCAAGAATTTTTTCATACCCAGGCTCGACCCCGAAACCCCTGGTTAAGAGAGGAACAACTCTATCTGCTGTACTTTATTTTCCCTGTTATATTTTTCTATTGATCTTATCTATTAACCTAAAAAATAGTCATTTCTTCGCTAGATATTCTTGCTTCTTGTTGCTCTTTGTTTTCTTCGTTTTCATTTGTTGCTTATTATAAATTTTTACATGTAAGTATTTCTTTTACTTTATATTTATACTTTAATGAGCTCATATGTGTTTACCAAGATTAGTACAAAAATGATTTCAGATAGTTTTAAAAATTATTAAATGATGCCATATAATGTTAAAATAAAGACAATATTATCAGTTAAGATCGGGTTATCTTTAAAATCTCTTGTTTAGTTAACTAAAATTAATCTTTTAAACACAAAATGAGTTTGAAGTAGGGCAGAATTAGAGTGTCAGCTACCGATTTGATCGGATTCAGTAGCACTTTGGTCCAAATTCTGTATTTGTCTTAAAAGTTCATTAAATATGTACAAGTTATTAATTTAGAACTAAATAACTTAAAAAATTAGGATTCGAAACTCATATATTTCAAATTATGGATCCGCATTAATTTGAAGTAAATAATTTCATTAAAATGAAAGTTAAGATATTAAAGGAGTGAAATGAAAGTTTTTCTTTTATATATTGAAAATATACTTATTTGAAGTTTAATTATTACCAACATAAATTATATTTCCTTAATTAAAATATTACTTTTTATATCTGGAGTTGGATCTGGGCTTAGCACGGGCCTGGTGAAACTAGTGTATATATACATAGGCGAAACTCATAAGCGGCCGTCTAAATTTATCCACATATTCCTTATAACCACCTCAACTAACGATTGTTCCAATTTGATATCTAAGAAGTACATATTTAAACCTATTAAGCACCTTTTGTAGATATGGCAAAGTGTGTTTAATACACACAAAATAGGCGCGTGGAAGACATTATTTTGCCTATTTTTCCATTTTTTGGTGACAGCTTTGCAATTAATAGCACCAGCAAACATGACAGCTTTGCAATTAATAGCGCCAACAAACATGACAGATTTGCAATTAATAGCACCAACAGATTAGAAAGAAGTAATGCTGATAATGAAATTGAAGGACATAAAAATCTAGTTGATTGAGAAGTGAATCTACAGTTGTCCCAAGTCACACTCAAGAAATTGAATTGCTTCTTCTTCTTCGTTTGCTTCACAGCCCACGCCGCCGCCGCCGTCGCCACAAGGTCACGCCGGCGATTTTTACGGGGTCCGTAATAGTGGCTCCACAGATGCGCCCTCAATATTCGTCCCAAATTCTTTGGCCCTCACGCCGGCTTTTCTGCATTTTTATCGCATCTTGTTCATCATTTTATGTTTCAAGTTCTTTTCAATTTTATTTTTGCTTATCCTTGTTGTTTTCTTGGGTGGTAACTCTCTTTGTCGTGAGATTTTGATCATGTTCGATTACTTAAAAAAAAAAAAAAAAAACAAACAAAAGGCCTCCTAGTATTTTTGCAGTTTGATCCTTTCACGCAATAATTTAGTTCGTGAAACCTAATAATGTTTTTTTTTTGTGCTAGTTTGGTTCAATTTTTTGTTGTGCTACAAAAGTCGCGGATTTGTATATATATAGACACACACATATATATAAACTATATAGAAGCATGGGTTTGCACTCATGTTTCGTCGTCCGTCCATCATTAAAAAAAATAAAAAGTGTGGGCTTCATACTAAACACTAACTAATATTAAAAAAAAAAAAATGGAACCCATCATCTCCAAACTCACAGAAAAAAAGTGGACCCCATATTAATAAAATCAAGAAATATATAAAATAAAATAAAAAGTGAATCTCATATTAAAAAAATAAACAATGTAAAAAAAAAAAGTGCATCCTATATTAAAAAATCAAACAATATTCATGTAATTTCTAAAGTATCTCATTAAATCAATAATGATGGATTCATTGTCACATGCGTATTAACCCATTAGTGGGACCAATGAAATTATTGTACAACAACATACTTAAAATACTTATATATTAAAATAAGATAGAATTTAATAACTTTTTTATTTTTTCCTTACTCTAATAAATGTGAAAGAGATTAATGTCATAAAAGAAAAAATAATATTAAATGGAGATCAAATAATTAATAAGGTAAATTAGTGAAATTCTAATTCTAATTGACGTTTTCTTAAAAACCCGTGCAAAAGACAACATGACAAGTAAAATGAGTTAAATAAAAAATATTTACCAAAAATTATAAAATAGCAGTTCTTCATTTAAATAGAAAATCAAATTTTTACTTTGTTTCATTCTAAACATGTAAAATTAATATAATAATTAGAATTAGAATTATCCAAATCAAATTTTGATAAAAAAAATAATAGGTATTGTTTAGGCCCAATCTATATACATTAACAATAGAATATTTTACACCTTTAAATTAATCGAATTAAAATTCAAAGTACCAACTGATGCTTAAATATTGCTATTGTTTTATAAGCAAGATCGTCATCCGTCCTTTGATCCTACTTTTTTATTTAAGGGCAAAAAAATCATTTGTGGTCCCACCCACTTTTCTATTTAAGAGCAAAAAAATAACATTTTATACTTTATATTACTAACTCTTCTAGAAAGTAGATAGAAATACTTTATTATATTTCTATTTTTCTACTATATAGAAGCATCGGTTTACCCATGCTTCGTCGTCAGTCACTTTAAAAAAAAAAAGGTGGATCACATACTAAAAACGCCAAGCAATATTAAAAAAAAAAAAAAAAAAAAAAAGTGAACCCCACCCTCTCCAAACTCATGAAAAAAAAAATTAGATCTCATATTAAAAAAACAAGCAATCTGAAATCTAATCTAAATATTTAATTGTTGTATTTGTTATTCCGCCATTCCATTTATTTGTTATGTTTACTAAAATAAATATACTTAAAATATTTATATTTTAAAATAAGATAGAATTTAATTATTTTTTCATTTTTATTCTTACTCTAATAAATGTGAAAAGAGATTAATATCAAATGGAGATCAAATAATGAATAAGGTAAATTAGTCAAATTATAATTCTAATTCACGTTTCCTTAAAAAATCATGCAAAAGACAACATGACAAGTAAAATGAGCTAAACCAAGAATATTTATCAAAAATTAAAAAATAGCATTTTTTTGTTTAAATAGAAAATTAATTTCTACTTTGTTTCGTTTTAAACATGTAAAATTAATTTAATAATTTGAATTAGAATTATCTAAATCAAAATTTGATAAAAAATAATAAGTATTTTACACCTTTAAATTAATCGAATTAAAATTGAAAGTATAAACTGATGCTTAAATATTGCTATTGTTTTATCTCAAAAAGAGGAAAATAGTTTTCTTTTAAACAAGTCTTCTCTTTTAAAAAGTATTAATAAATTTTCATAGCAAACACGTATATAATAAAGTTTTAGATACGGAGCACAAACTACAATGTTATATTAATCGTGTTTTGAACATAGTATATATATATATATATATATATATATATATATATATATATATATATATATCCATAAAAACAATACAAACTTATGTATGTATATATATGTTACACCCCGTAGTTTCCGTTCGTTGGGTATAAGCTATTCAATTGTAGACATCGGAGTTATTGTCAAGAAGATGCAAGATCATAGGTGCTCATTTTACGATTACAAGAGTCCGAGTTCGCGTAGCAGGTTATAGAATGATTGGAAAACCAGTAAACTAAGGAGGTTAAGCTTCTGAGGCTTTGAAGGAAAGTTGGGCAAGGTTTGGTACGGAGGTTTTGATCCAACCGGGAGAAAGAATATCTTTTAGTATAGTTAGTGTTTTAAAGTGGAACGAAAGTCTAAAGTGGATTTCGCGAAGTCTAGTTTCCAACGCAACAAACCGCCCCTCAATCGGACATCGGGGGTAAGGAGATATGGACGTTGCAAGTTGGGCTGGCAGACCAGGAAAATAGTCTGTGCGAACGCGCCAGGGGGTGGCGCGAACGCGCAGAAGGCCAAGGGTCAACACAACGCGAACGCGCCACCACGAGGCTCGAACGCGCTGGGAAATTTTGAAGACCAGGTTCGGGATGAAGGTTATATGATAAGAATGTAATAACAACCTATATATGACATTTGGAGACCATATGAGGTGAATTAGTTCATATGGCGCTTGATGAAAAGCCTTCGTTACTGTAAGCTAGGTGGGGCCCACACGCGCGGGGTTTTATAAGGGACATATGAAGAGATATATGGATAGTACATGGAAAGTTGAGCAAGTCCTAAGAAGGACCCTTAAGCCAAATATGAGTGTAGGCCCTCCAAAAGGATGATTTAAGGAAACGTTTTCAGGTGATCCGACTTGGAGGGGCCGTAACGACATTATAGGTTTGGAATTTGGAAAAACACAAAGAATTAAAGTTATAGATAATTGAATTAGTTTTCCAACCGTAGGTCGTGGGCCCTCACACGATATCAGGATCAAGAGTTATGACCATTTTACCGAACGAACATCCAGTCAGAAAATTTAGACCTGCGCGAACTCGCCCAAAGGGGGCGCGATCGCGCTGAAGGTTTTTTATGTCGGTTCAGGCAGAACCTGAACCGTTATAAAAAGGGGGTTATCCCCCATTTTTCAGCCAAACACACATAAAAACATCCCAAACACTCTAGAAAATTCCCCAACCTTCCCACACCCACTTTTTAGCCCAAACCAGATATAATTTCCAAATTCCAGTCCGGGTAGCGTATAGTTATTGGTGCAGAATCGTATAGCGGTGCATTGTGGCCTAAACTTAAGGTGGAAAAGTGAAGATACAATATTATTAACGGGAGAAAGGTATGAATCTCTTCCTATTTATGGTGATACTGGTTTATTTACAACGATAGAACGGTTAAATGGCTATATGGTAAGTCGATTAGTTATGGAAAGTTGGAAAACAGCGTGTGGGCTATTTTTGGGATATGTTGATATGGAAAATGATATTATTGATGTTGGTATTGTTGTTGTGTTATAGTTGATGAACTGAGAATTCGGGCTAGACACATAAACAGGGGAGATGCTGCCCGATTTTCGATAGAATATAAAATAGTTTAAATTGAAACTTGGGATAAGTGTGTGATAAGAAGACTTACATTAGTGTGAATCCTCTCGAATGTGGATTTACGAGCTCGGGCAGATAAACATAGACAATAGGAGGTCGAGCAGGTATGTTAAGGCTCGTCCCTTTCTTTCAAAGGCATGATTCCTATGTTATGACTTCATAAATGCTTTCATATCTTCCTGGTTTTCAAAAGTTAAATGTCTATGATTTCAAGGCATGATTCCTTTCCCGATAATCCGTAAATGTTTTCCAAAACGTCCGTATTTTTCCACAACAATGGTTTATGATTTTGTAAGCTTTTATGACTACAACAATGGACATGTTTTTGTAATGACAACGATGACGTCAAAGATGAGAATATGTCTATGATGATTATGATGAGAAGGGTTTCATGTTTGAAAGTCTCAAGTTGTGGATTCAATATGAATATGAGAATATTGAGCTAGTTTTTGATCCTCCATTTTATTCCTTGATAATGACTCTGCTTTCTAAAGACTTCAAAGTCTATGAATTGATGTCTTATGAGATTTATGAACTTATTCTATATTTTGCCCCTTGATGTTATTTTTCATTGATAGTTTCACCTTATAATAATTGTTCCTTCAAGGTGAGACAAAGCGACCATGATTATTCCATAATGTAATCGGAGGTTACCGACCTTACGTCACTCCGATAGAGACATAACTTTCTTTGGGCTCTCCTGCATGCTGCTTATATGATATATGTATATGTAAATGGGGAATATGGAAAAAAAGGGTGAGCGTTATATACGCGTAACCACCTGATCAGTTGGCGTGACATGATATCATCCCGGACGCGGGATATATGGGGTTGAATGGAGCGGAGCCGACGCCTCGGCAATATGATATGTTCTATTTTCTATGTGTATGAAAAAGAAAAGTTTTTCGAAAGAAAGCTAGCATGCATGGCACCCGCCCTAAAAGACACTCATCTGTACAGGTTACCCTCTTATCTCATGATATGCTCTATATTTCCATTCTGTTGTTATTCATGCTCTATGTTACTATTCATGCCTTACATACTCGGTACATTACTCATACTGACGTCCCTTCTTGCGGACGCTGTGTTCATGCCCACAGGTAGACGGGGAGACGGTACAGATCCCTAGGAGTCTTGTCAGCAGCTTTGCAGAAACACTCCACTACTCCGGAGTTGCCGCTTATTGGTACTTCCTTTTGTGTACATGTTTTGGGGCATGGCGGGGTCCTGTCCCGTCTTAATGTTCAGTATTCCAGATAGAGGCTCGTAGATACATATGTGTGGGTAATAGACGTCTCATGATCACCTCCGTGTATATTTTTGTATATCACTTTTGACACCTTGAGAGCTTATGCACATATGCATGTTTTTGTGAAAATATTTAGCGACCATTTCACCGCAAGTATGTTGGGAATTATAATTGCACAGGTTGAGCAATAGATAGTATGATAAAGGGTGCTCGGTAGCTAATACTGGGTACATGTCATGGCCCTCTTGTTGGGTCGTGACAATATATATATATATATATATATTATCACTATCCAAACACAACTACATATACATAGATACACTATAATCCAAAGTGTTGGGCCTGTGCACAGCACAGGCATAGGCCATCTAGTATATATATATATGTATGTATATCTGTATGTGTGTATATGTATATATGTACATGTATATGTATATGATATATTTTAAAAGGATCCCTCAAATAATTGCAAAAGTAGTTCAGTTGATAGGAGTGCTCACTGGTCACCACCCGAAATTAAATCTCGGCTCCAATACAATTTTTTTTTTGCGCTTATATACTTGTATAATTCTCCATTGCTACGCTATTAGTGACCGGTCCGACATGGTATTATCCCTCAGTTGTCATTAAAAATTTCATTGCCGTGTATATTAAAATAATGATGTCCCCGCCGTCTTAAAATCCTGGATCCGCCTCTGATGTATATGCAAATTTCTTAATTTGACTCTCTTAATAACGTGGAGTACGAGTTAGTAATGGACTATGGTAATGAACGTAAATTTCAAGTATTTAGATTATAGGGAAAAGGGTCAAATATACCCCTCTACTTTGTTTTATTAGTTAAATATATCCTCCGTTAGTGAAAGTTAACAAAAATATCCCTCACGTCTTCAAACTTTACACTTATGCCCCTATTTGGATGAAAATCCCCAAATCCTTTCAAATTATCCAATTTTAAAAAAATTACCCACTTTTTTGTTGACCCATCCCGCTCGACCCGCCTATCATCATCATCAAGCTCTAGCTTCATCTTCTTTCATGGAGAAAAAAGGAAAAAAACAAGAACACACTCAAATGATAAAATCTCAAAACTCACCTCAAATTTCATCTTTAAATCCAACTCCAAATCTTGGTGAAGCCAATACTTGGAGTCTATCCAGGACAAGTTGAAATTGAATCGTGTTCTTTAATGATTCAGATATTTTAAAATCCCGTTCGAGTATTTTTCTTTTTCTTTCTTAATAAATAAGGTAAAAAGGTTTACAAAATCCTGTATACACAAATTCTGCTGTGCAGAAGCTTCAATTTTCCTGCTGATGTCTAGGACACATAGGAAAGTAAACAAGAAGTTGAAAACATTATTGAAAATCTATGACAGAAAGGCCATATAAGATGTTGTATCATCACAAATGAAGCATAAATCAAGAAATTTAGCTACACAGACACACCCAAGAGACTTCTTAACCTATTATTCGTGAAGCTACAATACAAATGGTACCAAATAGATCTTGATAATGCATATTTTACCTGATATGCGGAAATTATCTTGATAATATGAACACTATGAAATATTTTACTCAATCTACTGATATATCAGTGATGTTCTAATGATGTCACCAACATTTTTATTTGTCACTTCACAACAATATCATAACAACAAGCGACTGCATGCACCGCCCCCAAGTACTGGTTGCACTAAGATTTAGAGTTAGATTTAAAAAATAAATTTGAGGTGAGTTTTGGGATTTATCATTTGAGTGTGTTCTTGCTTTTTTTTTTTCTCCATGAAAGAAGATGAAGCTAGAACTTGATGATGATGATAGGCGGGTCGGGCGGGGCGGGCCAACAAAAAATGTGGGTAATTTTTTTGAAATTGGGTAATTTGAAAGGATTTGGGGATTTTCATCCAAATAAGAGCATAAGTGTGAAGTTTAGACGGCAGAGATATTTTTGTTAACTTTCACCAACGAAGGATATATTTAACTAATAAAACAAAGTAGAGGGATATATTTGACCCTTTTCCCTAGATTATATATGTGTAATTTTCGTAAGTTGTGTGTACCAGTTAATTTGTTATAATAGTTTAATTACTCTCTATGTCTCAATTTATGTGATACTATTTGTTTTTGAGAGTCAAACAAGAAAACCTTTGATCGGAATTTATTTTATGCCCTTTAAATAATTAAATTGTTAATTATTGTGACTTAAATATTTTTACGTAATTTCTAAATATGTAAAAAAAAATTTAAAAAATTTAAAGATTGTATGTCCGAATTCACAGTCAAAACAAAAAAGTATGACTCTCGAATCCGAACTGTATCACATATATTGAGACAAATACAGTATTATTTTTTTGGATTGACAATTACTAATACTTATTTTACAGATTACCTATAATTATTTATAAGTAACATGATATGACTTTATCAAACTATATGTCGTACCCCTCCGGATGTAGTAATCTCCCTGTCCCAATATATGTGGCACAGTTAGTATTTTTTAGGGTTAAAATTTTCAATTTTGATCACAAAATTGGTCATGGAATCTCTTAATTTTTTGAAATAAAATTTACGTATTTGAAAACTATATAAAAGTACTATAAGTTACAATAATTGATAATTCAAAATATTTAATTATAAGACATGAAAAAATTACGGTCAAATAAAGGTTTGTTATTGACTTTCGAAATCCGAAAGGTACCGTGTAAATTAGAACAAAATGTGTATTATTTTCAGGCTATTTTAATGTCCAAACATTATAATTACTTTTCGTTGTTAATTAGCATATAATTAGGTTAGGTAAGTACCGCTCAATCTAATTTTTTAGTCATAATATGCAGATATCTTTGACTATCTTAATAACGTGATTTGATGAAAGTGAAAACATATTTAATTTTATATATGAGTTAGTTATGGACTATGGAAATGAATGTATTTTTCAAGTATTTTAGATTATATATACGATGGTGTAAAAATATTTTATGTTACCTATATAATCTAACATATTATAACGCTTTAACTATTATTATTCTAGTCTAGACTAACAATTGCTAATATATATCTCAGATGTACGTATAATAACTTTGTAAGTAACATAATTTGTTTAATATTTTTTCGTCTGCTAGTAGCATAGATCTTGATACTCCGGTTCAAAAAAAAAAAAAAGATCTTGATACTAATATTTACTACTCCCTCCGTCCCAATTTGTTTGAAGGTTGATCAGTCTGGGGAGTCAAATAATTTTTTGCTTGACTTAATTTTAAACGTAGATTTTTCGAGTATTTTATAATAAAGTTTACATATTTGAAAACTACATAAAAATACGCTGTATAATCAATAATTTACAATATATAAAAAGAGTTGAAGAAAATCATAATAAAAAAAAAAACTGTTTGACTCTCCAAACTGATCAACCTTCAAACAATTGGAGTACGGAAGAATTAGTATAGAAGGAAATGTCAAAATTTGGCTCGAATCTTTTGAAATTGCTCAATTTTGGCATCCATTACACTTTGGTCATTCCTTCTTTTGCCGGTAGCAAATCATGCCATTAGGATCTCCGAAGTCGGATGGACTCCACATGTTCAATTTTTTCAAGAAAAATACTTCAAATTTACTCATCAATTTTAACTATGATCTAAAATTACCCTTAGGCTAGAGCTCTACTAGGACAAAAACAAGACTATTTTCATTAGTACGGGAAATATTAGATTAAAAGTTTAACGAAATGTAAAATTGCTCAATTTCAAATAGTATTGGAACAAATTTGATACTTTGACCAACTTCAGAATAAACTTAGTACTTATCATAACGAATGCAATTCTTGAGGTGCCTTCTAACCTAATTCATAATCTTCTTGTTTGAGCTTTTTAAACATGGTTTTTCCACTTATAAAATTTTCCTCAAATTTCTTTTTGCCTAAATGGGGATTCTTTTCAGTATGAATTTTTTAAATGTACTTTAATTTAGACAACCTTTTGTCACACTAGAATTCTGATAATATACAAAAATATTTTGAGTACTATTAATTTATTATCACATATCATCTTGGTTGACAATTTCTTTAACGAAAACATTAGACGAATTCCCATTTATTACAATCTATCTTTTAAAAAATGACACACTTTTGAAAATATATTTTACCCCTTTGATAAGACTGGAATTTCCGTTATTATTCCCCCAGATTAACCTGTTTTCGAAGAATAATAATTAGCAGCCGTTGGATCTAGCCATTTACCAAGCAAAGACCACAAATAATCTTTATTCCAGGCCAACGTATATTATTGACTTAGAAGGCTTGATTAAGACATAATATATAGGATGAAAGATGGAAACTGGATTAAACTACTCATATTTTAATAAAATAAGGGTTCATTTCACACATTTTTTTTCTCTTTTCACAGAATATACAAATAAAAAATTGCAGTATACAGCCAACAGGAGAAAAATGGTTAGAATGCTGACTCGTATGAGTATATATTGTGTATTTAAATACTGGTGAAAATCTTGTCGTTGACTACGTATTGAGTTTTTGACCGTATATTATTCATACAAGGAACTCTGATTCAACTAAATAGAGTATATTAGTTAATTGGGTTTTTTTTTGTCGAAAAAACTTATTTTATTTTTGCAGGTAGAATATCTAACCCTGTTGAATTTAGCAGAGTCTATTTAATGCACATTTAAATTTTATATAATTCTAGTAACTTTGACTTAACGACTATTTGATAGCTTTTATATAGGGATTACTACATAGCATAACTAACATTACTACATATTTATATTTAGTAGCTATAGTTTAAAATAATTACATTCCATAACTAATAATTATATGTTAAATATATCTTATAGCTATATATATATACAAAGTAAAATACCCCATCATCACATTATTCACTTCCAACCCAATTCTCCCATCTCTCTCCCGTTCCCCCACCCAAGCTATGTCGCCGACCACCAAGATCTGCTCTGCCGCCGAGGAAATGGTATCAGCTGGACCTTTTTCAACCCATCAAGATGCCGTTCATGCTGCCAGCCATATCTGGTTCAACAAGGTTACTTATATTAATACTGCCCAATTTCCACTTTACAGATGTTAATTACTAATTGATTTATATCAATTGAATTGATCAAGCTGATGTAAATGGGTGGCTTCAAGCTTTTGCTGCTCATCCACAAATTGGTCAAATCCCTTCCCAAAATCACAAAACCCCTACGACCACCACGACTTTCTCCGACCACAGTGAGCTTTTAAGATCAGATTTGGTCAGATCTTGACCGGATCTGACCGGATATACACCAGATCTGAAAAATCACCTTTCTTTTTCAGTGTATTCATTAATTTTTTAGCATACAATTCATTGTATTCATTAATTTTTTCGTTGTATTTGTTGTATATTTACTGTGTATACAATGTTTTTCGCTTGTTTTTGTTAATTTTTTGGTGTATCTATGTTGTATACAGTTTTTTTTCGCCTGTATCTGTTGTATACATATCGGAAAATATGATGCATTTGTGTAATTATTGGTGTATATGCATTAAGTTTTTTACTTGTTGTATTCATGAATAAAATAAGCCAATTTATGAATACAGATAATTATTTCATGAATACATTGGGAAAAAATTATTTTAGTCATGAATACAGCGAAAATAAAAATTGAATACAGACAAAAAAAATGAATACAGTAAACAAAAAAGTAGCTACGAGCTGTAAATAAGCAAAATATTGCTATGCCAGATTTTTAACCCTTAAAATGTAGTCATTTATGAAATTTTCCCTTTTATATATCCCTCAGACACTGATGTGACAGAGAGAGTAAATAATACACAATCTATCCGGGCTTGCTCTATTTCTTCCCTTTGTATTATTCATCGACTCTCTTGTTAGCTAGCTATTATGCCAAGCGAAGTTGTAAAATTAATCAAATTGATCATTAGTTCCTCTTTTCTAATAAAATTTAAGTTTAGGCACACCTCTATAACCATACTAAATTGTGTTATATCAAAAAATAAAGCATTCAAATACATCCGAATAAATATATATTTTATGCAGAAAACTATAGATATTGAATATTTAAAATAGGAAAAAGGTTCAAATATACTCCTATATTATGTACAATATAGAACAAAATATACTTTCCGTTAAAAAATGATCTATTTGTACCCCTGTCATTACACAAGTAGCTCGATATACTCTTTTTGGCTAATGAAAGTGAAATAGTTAATCTTAGAATTATTTTTTTGATATTTTTGTTAAAAGGAAAGCCATACATGAATTTAATTAAACCAATAATAGCGATCGAGACCGACGAGTTTATTGGTTTAATACCGATCGAGAGAACCAAAATTTCAAATATTAACGATAAGGTTTTGTCAATTTTTCAGACCGATGAGTTTCAGAGAAATTAAGAATGCTATATATCCTTATTGATGTTTTGGCAATAGTGGTAGTATTTTTAGTCAATGATTGGATTTATACTGATTAAACTTTGATCAATCTCGACATAAATTTTCACCGTTTTAAGTCAACGATTGGATTCATACTGATTAAATTGATCAATCTCGACATAAATTTTCACCAATTGTTCTTTTTTGGACAACTATTTAGTAAATGATCCTATTTTTTTTTTTTTTTTTTTTTTTTTTTTTTTGTAATTTATCAATCTTTTAGGCTACGGTTTAAAAATCTCTTTTGAGCAAACTGAAAATGGTATGAGAAAACATTACAATATATCTAAAATTTTGTAAGTGTATTCAATCTTTACGCGTATTCAATCTTTACGCGACAATCTAATGTCTTTTGAGAAATATATGAGTAAATATTAGATCCAAGTGTAATATTATTTGAAAAGATAATTACACAAATTTTAAAAATATAAACAAAATCTAAATAATAACCTAAAAAGAGGACATTTGTGTAAATCAACAATTGTGCGGTGGTTGAGATGAAGCCTTAGGAGATACTTCGAAGTTGTAATAATAGGAGGTTGGGGCAAGAAAATATGTATCTATTTATTAAAAAGGTGAAAATAATTATATTTGTAAACTTTTAAAAATTGACTGAGAGCCTGTTTGGCCTATCAGCTAAAAACTGCTTATTTTGAGAAGTATTTTTTTTAAAATACTTTTAAAAAAAGTACTTTTGATGAGAAGCAGTCTGTGTTTGCCTAATTCATTTGAAAAGTGCTTTTGACTGCTTTTAATAAGCAGATTGTGTTTTGATAATCTTCTTAAAAAAATGCTTTTGAGTGTTAAATTACGAAACAGGACAATTATCAATGGACGTTTACTATCAAGATTATTTTATTGAAAAATTATTTGGGATATCTATTATGAAAGGTTTTAATTAAGTTTTTACTTTTATTTAGTTAAAATTTAAAAGTACATATTAAAATTTTCAATTAATATAATACATATGTAAATTTTCTTAAAAATAAATATTGATATAATATCAACACGATGATTTAATATACTTAAAATTTTACAACCAAAATAAACTTCAAAATCATTCCACTGATTATAAAAGTCTATTACATACGTGAAAGCTAACTTTATACTACGTAAAATAAAACAAAAAATTATTAGTTAAAAATTAATGTATTAAGGGAAAATGAGCTAAAAGGGTTCTTTGAGAGTGGAATGAAGAATAGGGGATTTCTATTTCTTTTTCCTTTTCTTTTGTTATAAACATTTAATTAGGGGTTAATTATGAAGAGATGGGGTTGAATTAAAATATTTGTAAACTTAGGGTAAAAAATTAAAAGATCAAAAACTTTTAACAAAACCCAAAATCCCATCCATTAAAATATTTGTAAACTTAGGGTAAATAATTAAACGGAAAAGGGCCAAAATTACCTCTGAACTTTGAAAAATAGTTCATCCATACCCTTCGTTATACTTTAGGGTCAATTATACCCTTACCGTTATACTATGGGGTCAATTATACCCTTATGTCTAACTGCTGCCACGTGGCATCATCCCAGCCCTTCAAAATTATTTTACCCTCAAATAATTTTTTACCCACTAAAATAACTCAACTCGACCCGATTTTATTTTCCAGCCCAAACTAATACGGATTTTTTTTTTTGCTGGAAAAATTATCCGTATTAGTTTTGTTGGAAAAAAAAAATCGGGTCGGGTTGAGTTATTTTAGTGGGTAAAAAATTATTTGAGGGTAAAATAATTTTGAAGGGCTGGGATGATGCCACGTGACAGCAATTAGACATAAGGGTATAATTGACCCCATAGTATAACTGTAAGAGTATAATTGACCCTAAAGTATAACGAAAGATATGAATGAACTATTTTTCAAAGTTCAGGGGTAATTTTGGCCCTTTTCCGAAAATTAAAAGATCAAAAACTTTTAACAAAACTCAAAAAGTTGCTTACAATAAACAACAAAAAGTTGTTTCGACAACTCCTAGTTGCTTACAACAGAACTCCAATTCTTGTGAAAACTTAGCAAACAATCGATTGTTGCTTAAGCAAATAGTAGTTGTTTATGTTAAACAACACGAAGTTGTTTATGAAACTGTTGGTTGTTTACATTAGAACTTATCGAACGGGTCATTGGATGTTCAATTGTTATCAAATGAATACGTTGATTTCAAATATTCATATAATCAAACAACATTGATTTCATTATCACCAGATTAGTAAGCTATTGTTAAACTATTGGTAGAGTCAATCAATTTTGCGATCAATTGTGATATTATTAATAAGTTGGGTTTAATCACTCATTGGACGACTCGTTTGATATTTAATTGTTATCAAGTGAATACGTTGACGTTCAAATATTCATATAATCAAACAACATTGATTCCATTATCACTAGATCAATAAGTTATTGTTAAACTATTAGTAGAGTCAATCAATTTTGCGATCAATTGTGATATTATTAATAAGTTGGGTTTAACCACTCATTGGACGACTCGTTTGACATTTAATTGTTATCAAGTGAATACGTTGATGTTCAAATATTCATATAATCAAACAACATTCATTCCATTATCACTAGATCAGTAAGTTATTGTTAAATTATTAGTATAGTCAATCAATTTTGCGATCAATTATGATATTATTAATAAGTTGGGTTTAATAACTCATTGAACGATTCGTTTGATATTTAATTGTTATCAAGTCAATAAGTTGATGTTCTAATATTCATATAATCAAACAACATTGATTCCATTATCACCGGATAAGTAAATTTTTGTTTAAACTATTAGTATAGTCAATCAATTGATGATAAAATTAATAAGTTGGATTTAATCACTCATCAAATGACTAGTTTTTACAAGAAACAAGGTTTTTATATTAGTTAATTTTCATTTGTGATCAATCAATTAATTTCCAATTGAGTTCATGTATAAGCAATAATGAGTTGCTTAAACAACTTCGTGTTGTTTATTATAAGCAATCTTTATTTATTTAAACAACTACTAGTTGTTTACCTAGTTTTAATGAGATACAAGGTTATTGTATAAGCCACAAGGAGTTGCTTGAACAACTTCTTGTTGTTTATTATCAGCAACAAGTGTTTGTTACTGCAACAAACAATTGTTTATTAACTTTTCCGGCGAAGTGGAGTTGCCTGAATAATAATGTTGTTATTATAAGCAACAATTATTTTTTTAAATTTCTTTTTTAACGAGAAATGATTTATAGTATAAATAGTTAGATATTTTCTGAAACAACCAGTATTTGTTTAGGCAACTAATAGTTGCTTGCGTATTTTTTAAGAGAAAAACGTACAGGTTTTTTTTTTTTTTTTGGTAAAAAGTGCTTTTATTTTTGGGTTTTGTGTAAATTAAAAAAACTTAGGGGTTTTTGTGTAAATTAAAAAAACTTAGGGAGATAGAGTCCCTTTTACCTAATTTTTAGAACTTGAGTCCTAAATTCTTAAATAAATAACTCAAAAGACTCTTTTAATTTCATGCCCCATGTATTAATGAGGGATATACTTGGTAATCAATCAATATATATATAACAAAGCTAGCATAGACAATCCTATGTGGCACCTCTCTATGGCCTCCATTGCCATTTATCTTTTTTCTCAATTTTTTGACATTTTCTCTTCATTTCTCTATTTTATACTTTGCCTAATAATTGCCCAAATAGCTATTGAAGTCTTAAAAATGTAAATATCAGTTTTCTTGAACAGACCCACGTAGTTGTAGCACTTAAATGTCATTTGCATTTATATTTTCTCTTCTTTATTGCTTTGAAATTTTCATTTCGTAATTGATCTTATCCATAACTCTAATGCTTTTAATATTCATAAATCCCAAATATTTAATTTAAAACTTTAAGGTACCTTATGGTATTCATCCATTTTTGCCTATATAAATTTGTACTTTTGTTCATGAGAACCCCTACCCAATGCTATCCTTTTCATTTAATATTTGAAGCACTAATGTCAGTTAAATTCACTGCAGTCCTCCTTTCATGCTTTAGTTTGACCGAAGGAAGAAAGCTCTTGAATGTTGTTCAGTTTGTGGAAGGAGATATTGACAAGAGCTCGAAAAATTATGTATTGATTATATATATTTTTTTCCTTCCATTTTCTTATGATTAAGGTTATGGAAAATATGGTGTGTGTTGTAGTTTTATCTTCTCTGTTTATTTCTCGTGTGATCTCCTTATGAGGCCATGATTTTTTTTTGTTATAGCAGCTTTGTATTATTTTTTGGGCTCAAATTAGTCCTTTTTTTGTTTTTGTTTTTTGTTGCTCAAATTAGTCATTTATGACTTTGTTGGAAGAGTGCTAATTACTAACCAAGTTTTAAAATATACCGTGCGTAAATTGAATAAATTTTAAACATTGACAGATCTGTTTAAGTTTTTAGCACCGTCAAAAAATATGCTTAGCGTGAAAATTGATAATCGCTCCGGATCAAAAAGAGCATCCACTTAACCTTTATTTTTTTTGGATAAAAACGAGTGTTCACTTATCAAATCAAGAAAAGAATTAACCTTAATTTTCCAAGTGATCAAATCCCAATGCCTATTTAATTAGGGATAATTTAGTCAAATTACTTATTTTTGCCTAGAATTTAGTATTTTCTTAAAGGGTGTGCAAATGACTAGTTGGACACTGTTTTTGATCCGGAGGAAGTAACTGATCAACTATCAAGCAACATTTGGAAAGAGGGAATAAGGTAACTTAAAACATTTGTACACGTGAAGAATCATTTAGGTTTTATTAAAAGATTTGTTCTTTTCTTGTACTTCCTCTCTTACTTTGAGAAATAGTGTATTTATGTAATTTTCTTAAAAATTGGTGTAACTTTTATGAATGAATAGCATGTTCTAATGTTAATGTAATTTGGGTTTTGTCTTCTTAAAAATATATTAAAGGTCAACATATATACGTGAAATCATGTAGGAATTCACGGCTGGTAATATGTAAAATTGGATCTTCTTTTTTGAAAATGTTAAGCAAAATCATCTTAAAAGTGACTGTGAAGGATGAGAGTTTAGTTAGTTCGGAGTATTAATTACTCATAAAGATATGGAATGTTTGTGTGTTTTCAAGATAGAAACAAGGCAAGTGGGTGCAGATTTCTTTGTTTTGTATTTTAATTCTATATATTTTTTCAATGTAAGGAGAGTCTACCAGAGAATATTTAAAAAAGAAGAACATAAATATGCATATATTAAATATATATTAGAGAAAAAGACTTCATTATTTCTGCGAAGAAGAACACAATTTTTCTTAAAACTTCAACTTTTCAATAATCAAAGAGATAACTGATTAAGAAACGTACCAAATTTACATATATACATTAGCCCATTTATAGAAATCGGGACATTTGTATTGCCACCAAAATGTCATTCAAAAAGCTTTATATTTTTATTTTTTATTTAATTTAAAAAATTATATCCCCTTTGTCCTAATTTATTTGAAGATTGACCAGTTTGGGAGTCAAATAGCTTTTTCTTTGACTTAATTTTAAAGATAAATTCTTCGAATACTATATAATAAAATTTACATATTTGAAAACTACATAAAAAATGCTATAAGTCTGCATAATTAATAATTCACAATATATGAAAAGAGTTGGAGAAAATCGTAATAAAAAAAATAGTTGTTTGACTCCCAAACTGATCAACCTTCAAACAAATTGGGACAGAGGGAATAATATTTTTATAACTGTGCGAAGCGCTGACCGATTCACTAGTATGTATTTATGATAGGGATATTTTTGTCCCGAAAAAACTAACTTTCAGCTTCTGCTTCTGCTTTTTTCAAGAAGCAGAAGTTTTCTGCTTCTCCTCAACCACAAAAAAAACTACTTTTGCTTATACTTAAAAACAGTTTTACCAATTGGCTAAACACCTCAAATATCCCAAAGAAAAATGTTTTTTTCTAAAAAAAAAAAAAAGCACTTTTGCCCTCAAAACCGGTAGGTGAAACAGGCTCTAACATTTAAATACAGACAATAAAAGTTGTTATACCATGTAATTTCACTCCAAAAATCTACGTTCAAGCCTGAGCTACAACTTTTAAATGAACAATATCAATTTATTGACATCTATGTGTGTGTATTAAAAATAAATTACAGAAAACCCAATCAACAAGCCCAAAAGAAACTAAGACAAACTTGAATTTGTTAATTTATTACTTTAATACTCCAGTAATATCTTTATAATATAAGATATTGACTGATTCCGAGTGATCTGATTCACGGCTGGCCGGAATGGCCAAAGGCCAACAAAAGAAGAACCAGAATAAGGTGCAGCTATATGAAGTGAAGACCAAAGCAGTACTGTTACACCTCAGAAATTTCCCCGCGAACGTACAATGAAAAGTTGCAGGTTGGCACTTTGTTCCGGTTGGTTGTAAAGTGGAATACGGCCCGTAAAGTGATTTACGGACCGTAAACTGCTATCGTCCTCCAACCTTTCAAAAATTTCAACTTTCTGTCAAATGCTTCAAATGGTTAAATACGACTTGGAATACGGACCATAAATCGAAATACGGCCTGTAAACTGAGTCGTAAATCGCCATGATCTCCAGCTTGCCTTTCTGGTTTTGATATGCTTAAATACGACCACGATATACGGCCCGTAAATTGGAATACGGACCGTAAACTGGGTTTACGACCACTGTGCAGTTCAGTTACTGTTCATTCCGGATTAGATTTTAAGTCATTAAAAGGAGACCCCAGCTCATAAAATTCATTTCATCTTCACGATATTTCTCTCAAGAAGCCTCTAGAATACTCTCTACTCTTCATCACAAGGAAACCAAAGGAAATTAGTGATCCACTACATGAAACCCACGAAATCAAGTGTAAGAATCACACTAAAGTTTATCTTTCACAAGAAAACCCAAAGGAAGTAAAGTAGGATTTTAGTGCTAAGGGAGAAATTCCATTCAAGACTTGTTCAACCATCATCTAAGGTAAGTTTCATGACTAAAACATGTTTCTTAAGGTATTGGAAGGGTAAGATATTTGAATTGTAAAAAGACATAGGAAATGGGTCATTAATAAGTGAATAGTGTCAGGGTTGGATGGTAGTTGGGTTGAACCATGAATGTTGGTGTGCTGTGATTATGAATGCATTATAAATGACATCTAGACCATGAAATAAGTATTATATGCGAGGAAACGCGATAGTAAGCTATAACCATAAATGTGGACAAATTGGAGAAAAATGGTGGAATGTGGTAAAGATAAATGATGATTTTTGAATACCATATTGTGAACGTTGTTGTGAGCATTTGGGAGTAATATAGAATATGGGAAAAGTAGTATAAACAAAGGAAGTGCTGCCCAATTTTCCCTAGAATAGTAACGCGTTCTTATAGTCGATTAACTAATGTTAGTGCGAACTCTCTCTTGAAGGTAGAAGCGCGACGTCGAAGGGAGAACAAGCAAACGATAGCTTAGTAAACGTCAAAGGTATGTGAGGCTAGTCCCTTCTTTCTAATGGCATGAATCCTATAGCGTAACTTGTTTCTTATCCATGAGCCTATGTCTATAATTAGCTACACAAAGTAATGAGTTAAAGTATAGAAAGTCTAATGATGTTATTTATCGCTTACCCTCACCTTATATGCTAATTCCTTCAAGGTGAGGCAGAATGTCCGTGATTGTTCCATAATGCAATCGGGGGATCACGACCTTACGTCACCCCGATAGAGTATGTATTATGATAAGCTAAGCATATTGTGATGAGCATATGATGATATTACTATTACACCGCGCTTATTTGGCCGGGCAGTCACCACCAAGGCGGGCAGCTATGCGATACACCATGGCCAGATGGCATGGGCAGACACCACTAGTGGGCGGCATGCGATGTTACCTCGGACGCAGGAGGCCTGGACGCGGGCTCATGTTATTGATTATCACACCGATCCGATATGGATGGGCAGCTTATACATTTTGCATATATGATAGGATGATGAGTATGAGTAAGATAGCATGCATGACTCATTTTCTTTATACTTGACAGTCAGATTCAGATGTTTCATATTGATATCATTCCCATTACCATTGTCGTATTTCATTGTTTATGCCTCTCATACTCAGTACAATGTTCGTACTGACGCCCGTTTTTTTTGGACGCTGTGTTCATGCCCACAGGTAGACAGGGAGGAGAGCTCGACCCAAATTCGTAGTAGCTGTCAGCTGATTTGAGAAGCACTCCGTTGTCCCGGAGGTGCTTATGATTATTATTTTGTGTATATAGTCATGCATATGTATTTTGGGCATGACGGGGTCTTGTCCGGTTCTTGCGTTCAGTACTCCAGTAGAGGCTCGTAGATGCGCAGTGTGGGTTAGATGGTCTCACGGGATGCTTTCATGTACATGTATATATTATTTTGATGGCCGAGAGGCTTATGCATATAAAAGTATTTTTGTGTTCTCAAAATGAAAAGATGATTTTCTTATGTCCTAAGTATAAATCGATAAAAGAGCATTAAATGAGTAGCAGAACGAATGGTGCTCGGTGACTAGCCCCGGGTACCCGTCACAGCCCCTAGATGGGTCGTGACAAGTACATCGTCGACCATTAGAGATGGTACAGGAGGTAATCAAACCAACAAAGGTCACACAACAAAGCGGAGCTAGGGTTCGAGAAGAGGAGACCACCAAACAAGGGGAAACGACCTATTCGACGTCGATCTCGGCTATTGGGGCAAATGACAAACAAATTGGGGAAAACGCACAAGCAAATAATAGCAACTGCTCACAAACAAATGAGGTATGTGCTATTGTCGACACAACTCCAAATAAAGTAGATACAAAGAGGAAATTGGCGATGGAACAAAGGGAGGTGCCGAAGCAAAATTGGTCAAATCTGTTCGCTACGAATAAACTTGCAGCTCGGGGTATGAGTTTGACATACATCGCACCTTTGATTGAGAAAGGGGAAAAGGTCATTCAGCTAGATCAATTTGAAATCAATAGAGGAACAGAGCAATGGATGCAAGCGGTGATACTATATGTAGTGGGTGATTCTCCATCCATCAGTGCAATTGAGCAATTCATTAGTACTCAGTGGAACTTTGCATCAAAGCCAAGGGTGTACTATTACACAGATAATTACTTTGTGGTCAAGTTCAACAGGTTGGAGGACAAGAACGAGGTATTGTACTCCGGACCTCACACTATGAACAATAGGCATGTGATAATCAAACCATGGGCAACATATTTTAATTTCTGTGACGAAGTGTTGAGAACCATTCCAATTTGGGTTAAATTCCTAAACCTGCCCTTGAATTGTTGGAGTATGGACTCGCTGAGCAGGATAAGTAGTGGATTGGGAAATCCTATATATGCAGATGCTTGTACAACTACCATGGATAGAATATCCTTTGCTCGAGTCCTGATTGAGATGGACATAACTCAGCCACTACCAAAGAAGATTAATGTTCAAGATCCAAATGGGAAAAGGTTTCAGCAAGCAATGTGGTATGATTGGGTGCCTGTCTTCTGTCCAAATTGCTTGGTTATCGGGCATGACTGTAGCAAACAGGTTTCAAAGGGTAAAGAGAAATTACCTGTAAAGCAACCTGAGAAACAACCATTAAAACATGACACATTGCATCCAAAGCAAGCAAGGAAAGGGTGGAAGCCAAGCCAGATTAATGCAACTTCTGTTACTAGTACTGATCAGGGGACAAATCAAACGAAGGCCTCGGAAGCAATGACAACTGCAGGGAAAATTGTCCAACAGCCCACAAACACTAATGCAAATCAAGTAGTACCAACTAATGGGCAGAAAAGTGCTAATATTACTGTAGCACAATTCATTAGTTCAAATGCTAAGGCACCAGCGGCGGAGGCAGTAAGGGCAAAGTCACCTGGATGATCACCTAGGAGGAATAATGCCAACACGCAGGGGTTGCAAACCAAGAATGGTTTTATCCGTTTGACAAATCCAGGAGTTGCTATTGTTGACAAGCAAGATGAGATGGTGATCTACCAAAGTAATGTCAAGTGGAGGCACTAGTAGAAGGAGGGATGAGGGAAGTACCACCTCTTCACCCAGTCTCTAATGAAAGTAATTACTTGGAATGTAAGGGGGGTAAACAAGGTGTATAAACAGAAGGAGTTCAAGGAGTTTGTTAGAGGAAGTAAAATTAGTCTCATTGTAGTATTGGAACATAAGGTGCAAGAGAGGAATGCCGAGAAAGTAATAAGGAAAATAACACCGGGATGGGAATGGCTGGCAAATTATAACCAGAGTCCTAGAAATAGAATCTGGATACTATGGAATCCAAGGGAGGTGGAGTTTGTTCCCACTAATATGACAAGTCAGTACATTCATAGCATAGTAAAGAGTAATACAACAGATCTTAGGTTCACATTCGCAGCTGTATATGGTTTGCATACAATTGATGATAGGAAAACACTATGGATAGATCTCCTAAATGAAGGCGCTACGTAACAAGGTGAGTGGCTGGTTATGGGTGATTTCAATACAATATTAGATTCAAATGACAGAATAGATGGAAATGCAGTCCAGGATATAGAGATTAAGGATTTTGCTGAATACTTGATAGATGCACATATGATTGTTACGAGAGCAACAGGCAGGTACACATGGTCATATTTCTAGCAAAATTGATAAAGCTCTAGTGAATTCTGAATGGATGCTTAAATATTCATATATAAGTGTCCACATCATGGATCCTGGAGTCTCTGACCACTCTCCATTATGCATTACATTTCCTAGTCAAGATACCAAAACTCCAAGAACTTTCAAATTTCTCAATCACTTGGCTGATCATAAAGACTTCTTGACTAGAGTTGAGATAGGCTAGAACAAAATGCCCACTAATGGAGGACTGGCAAACATCTGGCACAAATTGAAACATGTTAAGATAGAAATGAAAGACTTAAATAGGAGGGAGTTTTCTCAAGTTGATAAAAAGATAATCCAGGGTAGGAAGGATTTGGCTGAACATCAAGAACTAATGAGAGATTATAGGCATGATCCAACGCTATTTGAGCAGGAGAAAATATTGAAACTCACCCTCGAAAAATGGTGCCTTATTGAGGAGAGTATACATCGGCAGAAATCTAGAGTCCAATGGCTTCAATTAGGGGATTCCAATTTAGCGTATTTTTTTGCTAACATGAGGAATAGAGGTGCCCAGAACTTCATTAGCAAACTGATGAATAACCAGGGAGTATGGATTGAAAAGGAAGCTGACTTAAAGAAGGAGATCTTTACATATTATAGGTCACTACTGGGTAATGCAAATACCCATTTGCCTGCTGTGGATCCTACTATTTTTTAAATGGACCAACACTGAATAGGAATCAACAACTTGCTTTGATTGCCCCAATAACTAGATAGGAGATTAACACTTCAATACAACAGATAGATGATCTCAAGGCCCCTGGAGGGGATGGTTTCAACTCGTGCTTCTTTAAAAAGGCATGGACAGTGGTAGGGGATGACATTGCAGATGCTGTGATGCACTTCTTTGATAGTGGCACTATGTACAAACCTGTGAACTGCACACATATTACTTTAATCCCTAAAGTGAAGAATCCCTCTTCAGTAAAGCAGTTCAGGCCCATATCTTGCTGTACAGTATTGTATAAGATAATTTCAAAGGTGATCATAGCTAGACTACAAGGAGTCATAGATTATTTGGTAGACCATAGCTAATAGGCCTTTGTTCCTGGCAGGGTGATAAGTGACAATATTATCCTTAGCCATGAATTGGTTAAAGGCTATGGTAGAAAGGGAATATCCGCAAGATGTATGTTGAAAGTGGATATGCAAAAGGCATATGACTCAGTGGAGTGGGTCTTTGTTGAACAGGTTTTGGTGCATTTGAACTTCCCAAGTAAATTTGTGAAGTGGGTGATGGAGTGTATCAAGACTGTGTCATATTCTGTTAGGATCAATAGTACTGCTACTATGCCTTTTGATGCTGGGAGAGGTATTAGGCAAGGCGATCCTGTATCTCCCTTCCTATTCGTCCTAGTGATGGACTATTTCAGTAGGATGTTGAAACAACTGAAGAAGAACCCACAGTTTAAACACCATCCCAGATGTGCCAAAATGAACCTAGTACATCTAGGTTTTGCTGACAATCTGTTACTTTTTTGCAGGGGTGACCAAAAATCTATGTCCTTGTTGTATAAATGCTTCTTGAGCTTCTCAGCAGTCTCAAGCTTAGTAGCAAACAAGGACAAAAGTTCCATCTATTTTGGTGGAGTCAAGGATGATCAACAACAACTGATTATGGAGGAATTAGGCTTCCCAAAAGGAGAAATGCCGTTAAGATATTTAGGAGTGCCTTTGAGTACCAAGAGAATGACCGTTGCACAATGCCAACCACTACTTGAGAAAATGTTGGGGAGAATATCAAGCTGGACTACAAAGTTTTTATCTTATTCTAGCAAAGTTCAGTTGATCAAGAATGTACTATTTTCTATACAAGTATTCTGGTCCCAGCTCTTTGTACTACCATCTAAGATTGTGAAGATGATTGAGGCCACTTGTCGGAGAATTTTGTGGACTGGGGGCACTAAAATATCAAAGAAAGCTTTGTTGGCTTGGGACAAAATTTGCTTGACTCTAACTGCTGGTGGACTGAACATACTTGACATTAGAACATGAAACAGGGCAGCCATAAGCAAGATGTTATGGAACATTTGTAAGAAGAAGGACAAATTGTGGGTGAGATGGATACATGAATTCTATATGAAAGGGAAGCAGATTTGGGATATTGAGCCTAAACAGGCATCTTGGATGGTGCAAAAGATGTTTAAGGTGAAAAAATACATAGAGCAGGCTGGTTTATATGAAGATGATCTAATGAGTATGCCAAAAGTCTCTATCAAGAAGATGTATTTGTTGATGAGATGTGTATTTACGAAGGAGCCTTGGAGAAGAATGGTATGCAACAATTATGGTGCACCAAAATGGATCTTCATTTTGAGATTGGCAGCACATGAGAGACTTTACACAAGAGACATGTTGGTGAAATGGGGATTGACAAAAAATCCTGGCTGTCCACTTTGCCGGAATGGTTTGGAAACTATAGCGCACCTATTCTTTCAGTGCACATACTCAGCAGCAACAGTTTGGAGGGAACAACAAAAGTGGCAAGGTATTCAGAGATTACCCATGGAATGGACTCAGGAACTACAATGGGCAAATGAACATGCAAAGGGAAGGAACAACAAAGCAGAAGTATATAGAATGGTGATGGTTGCAAGTGTCTACCATATATGGATTGAGAGGAATAATAGGATCTTTCAACAGAGGACAAAGGCTCCAGCTGTACTAATCAGGCAGATCATTCAGGAAGTATTTTACAGAGGACATCTTAAGGCAAGACTAGCATATAGACTGGAACAGTTGAATTTCTATCCATAGACTAGTGCTTGTTATGTACTGATCATAGGCTAGATTTTGGTGGTAACCTGAGTAGACTTGGTAGTTAAGAGTTGTTCTACTGACTGGGGCTATCCAGTTCAGTTTTTTTTTCCCCTGTACTAAAACGTTTACTTGGTGAATAAAAACCCTTTTTATTGCCAAAAAAACAAAACAAAAAAAAGATATTGACTGAATCAAAATCGTTGACATCGCTACCGCTGGTTACAAGATAGAAAGTATTTTTGTCTTTTCGAAAGAAAACAAAAGGTGACTTCATCGGAGGATAACTATCTTTGTGTCTTCATATGAGGTATTTTCTAACTACCCTTGTCGTTAATTATTGTCTTTTTTGTTAGGATAATTATTATTAAATCCCAAATTAAGGAATATCTATATGTCTTAGCTCTCATAGGTCATTTGGTTTATTGGATGTTTATATCAATCATGCTCAATAATTAAACTAGATCTATGTATAACAAACTCAATAACTGAATGAGGATGTGCAATAATATGCATAAATATCTGGACTATAAACATTATATAGAGAAAGAAAGTTAACTTTCAAAGTAATCATTACAATTAAATAATGTTCAACGAAAGACGCATTAGGGGTGACATTATAATTTCTCAGCTATCCTCCAAGAGAATGGTAACAAAATTGAACTTATATTGCAATTTGCTAACCTTTCAGTTCTCTATATGCTAGTTTACACACTCTTTTTCAATTGAATGGGCGCCATCAGAAAGCTTAGAAGATTGTCATTAAGTTGGCTACTAAAATATGTTTAAAAGGGAATAATTCCATGTGGTATTGACAAATATAATGATAAACATCCCATGCAAAATTACTAGAAGGATTGCTCAGTCAATTCATCTACTCAGTCACCTTTGAGTCATGACCTTATCTTTTTTTTTTTCTCCTCTGGTGTTCATCGGTATTTGATTTAGGCTCGATTAATTTGGATTTTACTTGGGGGTAAATGTTTTCCGCCAAAGATAATTTCATTTTCAATCATCAAATTTAAAATATCTGATAATTACGAATTAAGAATATTCACCATGCCACTATAACTTTTTAGTCATGAGTCATGACTGTAACACCTCGTGCATTCGGGTTAAGATTTGATTCGTAAGATGGGGTATATTGAACCCAATTTGAGTAGTGTATAAATGGTGTTTGAAACCCAATCAAGACATGGGAAGAGTCCTTGAGCAAAGTAAAGTCGGAAGCTACCCTACGGAGCGTGTTTTCAAGTGAGTTTGCACCATATCTCAATTAAAATGAGTATACGGAAAAATATGTAAGGAATTTGGGAAAATTTCCTCTTGAAAGTTGTAGATCTTTGAAATACCTTTCCAACGGTATATTATGGAGGTCAAACAGACATCTGTACAAAAGGTTATGCCCGTTTTACTAAAACAGTGTTCTGTCGATTTACGGTGGAATCTACGGGCCGTAAAAATTATACGGGCCGTAGATTTGGGCCATAAAACTGGTCCAGAAAGCCCAAATCAGTGTAATTGATTTAAGGTGGGATCTAAGGTTCGTAAAACTTTTACGGGACGTAAAATGGGTCCGATAGCAATTTTAAAACTTCGTTTTAAGGCTTTGTCACTTCATTCTTCACACCCCCAAGCCCAAGAACGACCTTCTATTCTCTCCCATCATCAAGAATACCAAGGTAAGCCTATTCTAATCATTCCAAGTCAATTCTAATACATATCCTTGTAATCTAAACAAGAAATCATCATTCCTAAACTAGGGTTTTTAAGAAAACCCATCTCAAGGTTCAAGAACTCAAGATTTTGGAAATCTTCTTCAAAGTTAAAATCTTTAATTCAAGTTTGGAGCATTACCAGGTATGTAGAGTTACTATCTACGTGTGGGAACATCATTGTTCTTCCCCACGCCTCATAATCCATAAATTATGATTCTCTACTAAAACTAGGGTTTCTATACCATGCTCATGATAACCCTAGGTCCATGTCCATGATTATATTATGTATGAATTATTATAATTCCATCATTGAGTTCTTAATATTTCTTTATGATTATTGAGAATCCGTCCGTAATCCATGAAAACCCATATCTTGTATTCCATGGGTTCTTGCATGCATGTTTTTAAATAAAAATGCTTATTTCATGAATATCCTACATGTCTACAAGTTTTCATGCAAATGTATTATATAACTATCTTCATGCCATGACTCAAGATACATACATGCTAAATACAAGTTATTTCATGAAACCATGTTTACAAGTTATTTCGTGAAATCATGATTACAAGACAAGTACAAGTTAATTCACGAAAATCATGGGCTTCTTAGTCAATTATATCATGTTCATATTTTTGGGAGTTGCACAAGTTACCGAGAAGGCTCAGATAGCCTGAAACTGCGTAGCCACCGTAGGACAAGGATCGCTCCTCCCAGCTAGGATGATTCCTTAATTTACGCTGAATGGATCCATCAGGCACGTTACCACCTTATACCCTGGCAAGGTATGGGGGCTCTGCTGGTCGCGAGGTACCAGACTCCACGTACCCACGTGGTGATATTATATTGTCGGTTATGAAATGCTCTCCTTACCTACCATGTTTTACTCATGCTTTATATTATATATGTATTCATGGTCATGCTCATAACTAGGTTTCAGTTTCACGTTCAGTTCTTATATTTATTACTTTATGTCCCATGTTATTTCATTCAGTTGTTTTACATACCAGTACATTCAATGTGCTGACATCCCCTTCCTATTGCCCGGGGGCCTGCATTTCACGATGCAGGTACTGATTTACAGGACGACACATCTGCTCTGTAGGATAGCATTCGTATCAGCTTATTGGTGAGCCCTATCTCTTTCGGGGTTTGGTCAACTTTTTGTTTTATGATTACTTATGCATCTAAGGTATGCTGGGGGCCTTGTCCCTGTAAGTATGTGTTCCAGTCAGACTCATGGTAGAGGTTTCATAGACTAGACAAGTCAGTTATGTTATGTCAGACTTTCGGAGTCATATAACCATTTTGGCTCATTCATGTTATTTCCGTACTCATGTTTCAACAAGTATTTTTATTAAGTATTATGACTTATTACGTTTTATAAAGGCTCATCATGCATTCACGTTATATTCCGCTCATGTTATGCCTCATGATGATTCAACAAGCCATGTGGTTCGCTCGGTCACATACAGTAAGGCACCGAGTGCTGTGTTTCGCCCAGGCCATGGTTCGGGGCATGACAATGACTTACTGTCAATTTCACTTTTGTGACCTCTCAATCTGTTATCAAAAGAGAAGATATCTATGGTGGGGACAGAATGTTACAAGAAATTCATGGAAAACTTACTCACGTAACGTACTTTCATCAAAGCAGATAATTCAAACTTACAATTTACAAATTAAAGTGAAAATTATATATATGAATTAACCTATATAAGTGATAGATGTGTGTATTAAAGTAAAACCAATTACATTAATAATGTAATTTATACGAATAACAAAAGTGGTGTAGAGCATGCCAATACTTGGAATTAGTCTATGCCTACATGGTATGAATCTTTGAAATTTCAACCATGAAAAAGGAAGTTTGATGCACAAAACATCACGTGTTCATGTAGGATTTGTGTCACGACCCAACCCCGTAGGCCGTGACTAGTGCCCGATCTGGGCACCCAAACACATCTATCAAATGCTATCTCAAATTTTTATCAAACGCATTCAAGTATATAGCAGAAGCCGGCAAGGCTATATTTCAAATTTAGATAATTTCCAGAAATATTTCGGCAGAGTTTCCTTTGTTTTACAGACTATCCAAATTAACCCTGCGCACAGATAATACCAACAATGACCGCCCAGGGCCAACAAAGCAACATTTACACATATGCGGACCGGCCGCCGCGGCGAATGGGATCGCCCAAACACAACATATACACGCATCCGTACAGAAAGACCCCAACCCACAAACATGTCTACAGACCTCTAAACAGACCGACAGAATCATATGATGGGACAGGGCCCCGCCGTACCCATGAACGAGAATATATAAATACAGTAGTGACAGACTGTACCAAAAGATGGGCTCTGAATAAAAGAGCGCTCCAAATGGCAGAAAAGATATCCTAGACGGACGGATCAGCAAACCTGTCGTCGGTACCTGCGCGGCATGAAAACGCAGCCCCCGAAGAAAGGGGGTCAGTACGAAATATGTACTGAATATGTAAAGCCTGAATTACAGAAACAAAATCATAACTGGTACAAAACGTACAGAAAAAGTGAGTAGAAAATCCAAAGTATCAAATACATATTTTCAAAACATGCGGAGTGTGTACAGAAACATATGTCATATCAAATCCGGCCCCTGCCAAGGGACTCGGCAGACAGAACGTGGCCACCCTCCCGACGCTGGTGCCACAACACAGAAGAATCAGAATAGGGGCATAACCCCGTAACATAGTATATCATATCAGATGGCCATGGCAAATCATATCAGAACATGTGTACATGGCACAGCATACTCCATAAACCCATGTACACGTATACCTGCCCCCTCACATCGAGGCACGGCGAACAATGCAGAGGATTACGCTTGACAACATATCCTGGCCCGGGCTCAGTGTGGGAAACACTGGGGCATCCACGAATAGAGTAGTGAGAAACTAAATGCAGTTAAAATATCATAAATATTTTCAGAGACTCGATGAGGCATATCAATGACAAACCAATTCAATGAAGTCAGACGGGATCATAATAAGTGAGTTTCGGATGTCATAATGAATTACAGAAGCATAACCTTTCTGAAGTCGTTCCGAGTGCCAAAACAATTTATAAGACTTAATGAATTATTTAAAACAATTTTTTTGTTTAGTAGTTAAAAGAGTAGTCAGAACATTTCTTTCCAAAAACTGCTCGAAAGCGAGCCTTAAGTACAATAAGGGTAAAACCGGGACTAGTGGGCCCACCTTGGGACAAGCAAGGCGGTGGGCTCAAATTACGCATTTTAAGCTTATAAAGTCACCTACGGAGGTTCTGGGGACATTCCATAATTTTCTAAACAATTTGCGGAAGTTTGCACAATTCTTTCAATAAAGCATACTTATAGGGTTCAATTCCATTGAATGAAAAAGGGGTATTTTCAAATGCGGATTCCGATGAGCAGAATACTTTCCGAGGCTCAAATCTGATCCTAGTACACCTAGGACATGCCAAAAGAAGAATCGGGATAGCTTTACATACCTCGAACGCACTTCCAAGATAGCCAATCTAAAGCTAATCCAAATCTACGCCTCGGGCTCCCCAAGGTCTACAATTACGCCAACGAATACCAATCATTAGCTAAGGGCACTTAAGTCATTCATTCCAAACTAATCATTAAATTCTACAGAAAATTCGGCAGCACTTCCCCTGTAAATAGGCCATCCCGAGAATTTATCTCGCTCAAAATCAACAACAACAACCACAATAACCAACCTAGTAACATTGATAACCAATTCGAAAGGCAAAATAATAATAGTAACTCTCTTTTACATCATTCAACAACTTTCATAAATTCAACTCGACGACTTACCTTCAAGCCAACATCGATGCTTATATATTTAAATACTAACCCGAATCCATACCAACAATACTTAAAGACATTCTAAGCAATTCATACAACATTTCCAACAATCCAAAATTTTTCCCTTCCTTTCCACATAATGTAACTCTTCCATTCTAACTTCACACCACCCAACTAATATCAACATTTTTCCATATTCATTAACTAACTCAAGATTACCCAAACATATTTCAATAACATTTTAAACAATATCCAAGGATTCGAACCATTCCGCCCATTTTCATATTCCATTCGAAACTTCTACAATTGCAACGAAACTACCAAATCGCATTGTTTTCTTCCAAATTCATTAATAACAACCATAGATCACATTTAGCATCTTACTTTCATAATTGCATAAAAGTTATATAAAAATCACATAATTTCTCATAACAACATACAACCAATTTCAACACCAACTCAACTCGTTAACCCTTTATCTACGTCATCAATGTCACAACGACACCTCTAACAAGCTAAATAAATTTTAATTCACCATTCTCTTGTATTACTATGGCTCACAGCCACACTCCTCTTCACACACCCACATGACCTCTATAAAGTTTCTACCATTAATTTCCTTCATTCTCATCACATAACCCATTATAACAACAACAATAATCATATGAACATAATCATAGCCTCAATCCTTTCAATTTAGCAAGGATAGCAATATGTCCATAACACAACTTTAAATTTAACCATTTAATTCCTACATAATGCTACTAAAATCAATTCCTCATTCTTACTCAAAACACCCCCCTTACACGGCTCAATTTATAATTCAACATCAACATACATAACCCGTTTGTATTCAACACACATCTACCAAGCTATACAAGTCTAAACTACCTCCAAAACATGTAGAAAAGAATTAAATCTTACCTTAGAGACAAGCTCTAATTTTTCACCATGAAATGTCTTCAAGAAAGCCATGGCCGTGAGTTGCCATGGCTACCATGAGCTCCATCTTTTTCCTCCTCTTGATCTTCAAATCTCTCCAATTAATTGTGTAGAAGGGGGCAAAAATGGGCTGGCCGTGAACAGTGGCGCTGCCCGTGAACAGTGGCGGCGTGAACAGTGGCGCCGCTGTGAACAGGTGCCGTGAACAGTGCCCGAACCCCTCTCTCTCTCTCTAGGCTTGAGAGCCCCTTTCTCTAAAACCTAATTTGCAAGATTAATTGTAGTGTAGTCATCCACTTATGCTCATTTATATAATCTTTACAAAGTGGACATGTGTCAATTTTCATGACATGTGTCCATCTTTATTCAAGGCCAACCAAATCTCGCCACGTGTCGTGGGGCCCACTTTCGATAATTAAATTAATTCCTAATCTCCAATATTAATATTTTTATGCTAAATAAAATTTATAAGCAATTTTTGTGATAATCAAAGTTGAAAATTAAAAGCTCTTATTTCATGTCCGAAAATAATTCCGCCTTTAACTTGAGTCGATTTGCTTGCGGATAATTCGTCGTATAAATGTACGGGGTATAACATCCTCCCCCCCTTAAGAACATTCGTCCTCGAATGTTAGATTAATTCCACGGGTCTCACTAACAATTCGGGGGAATTTCTTTTATAGCCACACATACACGTCTTTCACAAATCAACATAGTCAAATAAAGGATTTGGATTATCTGTAGGTACCGGAAATAGGTGAGGATACTTTTTCTTCATCTGCTCCTCAGCTTCCTAAGTCATTTCTTTTACAAAGCGTCTTCAATCATCTGTTCAAACTCATTCCAATTCTGGAGCTGCGTTGCTCTTTCTTTTTTTTCACTAATCTAATCCGTCTCAGCCCACGCGACCTTTATCACGTAATTTAAGGCAAATCGGGGTCTTACATATTTTCAAAACGTTCTTGTAGCAGGTCCCACCCCGATCTAGAGAGAATTCTTTTACTTTTCTGACTATATAGTCACCGTGTCGTCCCCTATAAATCCTCAATATTTTTCTCCTCATGCATATACATATATAATTTTAAACAACCCACAAATTTAAGTTTTCATCCCACAAATTCCATCTCCAATTAGTCGATGAAGACTGATAAAATATTTCTGTACGACATTCTCCAACCACCAGCAAAAGAACACTAAAGTCCGACGAACTTCGCGAAATCCTTTGGTACTTAATTCACATAATTACCTCCATATTTATACCTATATATATATTTCTTCTGAGTCGTAAGCGAACCATTCAATTCCCAACTGCCTGTTATACATTTAGTATTCTTCAAATGAATCGAAACTTAATCGTTGGACATTTTTGCCTTTCACATAAGCTTTTCTGAAGCAACATGTGGTTGGAACATATTCTGATCCATTTAAATAAATTACGAATTTGCTACTCATATATGTTTTCTCGGAATAAAATTTCCCAATGAAGGATAATGCTTCTTACGAATGTCATGGAGGGTATCTCTTAACTTTAATCCAACATAATAGATTACCCTATCGGTATCGACTTTCAAAACATGTTAAGAACTTATATCTCATTTTCTCTCTTTATATTTCTGGCAAAATTTGGGCAGAGGTTCCTCTGTATTTCTTACTATCCAAGACCTGTACACAGGGAATACCAACCATGCCTCACAGGGCCAACACATATACGTATACATATATCATATCATATCGTATCATAGCCACACGGGGCTAACAATTGCAAACGAAAGTATACAGATGTCGAGACTTACCTCACATGCCCAAATCAAACGGCACCGGTGACACTTTCCTGTTTATTTTTCTTTTCAATCTTCAACTGTATATTTCCATCATACTTCAAATAGCTTCCCCGACATACATTTTTTTCATACCATCTCTTACCTGTGTACGGTATAGCTTCCAGCATCATCGGTCACTCTCTTACGTCGATACTGTCCTCCAGCTGAAATTTAAGGTTAGTAGAAAGAGATTCATTTCCTACGGCTGGCTCTATCGCACGATCTAAGATTCAAAGAAAGGAAACACCCTAAATGTCCTGTAGCCTCCTGTTTATCGATGCGGTGCACAACACACCGATAAACAAGACTCTACTAGACACGGTCTGTAGACACCCCAAGGACAAACCGCTCTGATACCACTTCTGTCACGACCCAACCCCGTAGGCCGTGACTAGTGCCCGATCTGGGCACCCAAACACATCTATCAAATGCTATCTCAAATTTTTATCAAACGCATTCAAGTATATAGCAGAAGCCGGCAAGGCTATATTTCAAATTTAGATAATTTCCAGAAAAATTTCGGCAGAGTTTCCTTGGTTTTACAGACTATCCAAATTAACCCTGCGCACAGATAATACCAACAATGACCACCCAGGGCCAACAAAGCAACATTTACACATATGCGGACCGGCCGCCGCGGCGAATGGGATCGCCCAAACACAACATATACACACATCCGTACAGAAAGACCCCAACCCACAAACATGTCTACAGACCTCTAAACAGACCGACAGAATCATATGACGGGACAGGGCCCCGCCGTACCCATGAACGAGAATATATAAATACAGTAGTGACAGACTGTACCAAAAGATGGGCTCTGAATAAAAGAGCGCTCCAAATGGCAGAAAAGATATCCTAGACGGACGGATCAGCAAACCTGTCGTCGGTACCTGCGCGGCATGAAAACGCAGCCCCCGAAGAAAGGGGGTCAGTACGAAATATGTACTGAATATGTAAAGCCTGAATTACAGAAACAAAATCATAACTGGTACAAAACGTACAGAAAAAGTGAGTAGAAAATCCAAAGTATCAAATACATATTTTCAAAACATGCGGAGTGTGTACAGAAACATATGTCATATCAAATCCGGCCCCTGCCAAGGGACTCGGCAGACAGAACGTGGCCACCCTCCCGACGCTGGTGCCACAACACAGAAGAATCAGAATAGGGGCATAACCCCGTAACATAGTATATCATATCAGATGGCCATGGCAAATCATATCAGAACATGTGTACATGGCACAGCATACTCCATAAACCCATGTACACGTATACCTGCCCCCTCACATCGAGGCACGGCGAACAATGCAGAGGATTACGCTTGACAACATATCCTGGCCCGGGCTCAGTGTGGGAAACATTGGGGCATCCACGAATAGAGTAGTGAGAAACTAAATGCAGTTAAAATATCATAAATATTTTCAGAGACTCGATGAGGCATATCAATGACAAACCAATTCAATGAAGTCAGACGGGATCATAATAAGTGAGTTTCGGATGTCATAATGAATTACAGAAGCATAACCTTTCTGAAGTCGTTCCGAGTGCCAAAACAATTTATAAGACTTAATGAATTATTTAAAACAATTTTTTTGTTTAGTAGTTAAAAGAGTAGTCAGAACATTTCTTTCCAAAAACTGCTCGAAAGCGAGCCTTAAGTACAATAAGGGTAAAACCGGGACTAGTGGGCCCACCTTGGGACAAGCAAGGCGGTGGGCTCAAATTACGCATTTTAAGCTTATAAAGTCACCTACGGAGGTTCTGGGGACATTCCATAATTTTCTAAACAATTTGCGGAAGTTTGCACAATTCTTTCAATAAAGCATACTTATAGGGTTCAATTCCATTGAATGAAAAAGGGGTATTTTCAAATGCGGATTCCGATGAGCAGAATACTTTCCGAGGCTCAAATCTGATCCTAGTACACCTAGGACATGCCAAAAGAAGAATCGGGATAGCTTTACATACCTCGAACGCACTTCCAAGATAGCCAATCTAAAGCTAATCCAAATCTACGCCTCGGGCTCCCCAAGGTCTACAATTACGCCAACGAATACCAATCATTAGCTAAGGGCACTTAAGCCATTCATTCCAAACTAATCATTAAATTCTACAGAAAATTCGGCAGCACTTCCCCTGTAAATAGGCCATCCCGAGAATTTATCTCGCTCAAAATCAACAACAACAACCACAATAACCAACCTAGTAACATTGATAACCAATTCGAAAGGCAAAATAATAATAGTAACTCTCTTTTACATCATTCAACAACTTTCATAAATTCAACTCGACGACTTACCTTCAAGCCAACATCGATGCTTATATATTTAAATACTAACCCGAATCCATACCAACAATACTTAAAGACATTCTAAGCAATTCATACAACATTTCCAACAATCCAAAATTTTTCCCTTCCTTTCCACATAATGTAACTCTTCCATTCTAACTTCACACCACCCAACTAATATCAACATTTTTCCATATTCATTAACTAACTCAAGATTACCCAAACATATTTCAATAACATTTTAAACAATATCCAAGGATTCGAACCATTCCGCCCATTTCCATATTCCATTCGAAACTTCTACAATTGCAACGAAACTACCAAATCGCATTGTTTTCTTCCAAATTCATTAATAACAACCATAGATCACATTTAGCATCTTACTTTCATAATTGCATAAAAATTATATAAAAATCACATAATTTCTCATAACAACATACAACCAATTTCAACACCAACTCAACTCGTTAACCCTTTATCTACGTCATCAATGTCACAACGACACCTCTAACAAGCTAAATAAATTTTAATTCACCATTCTCTTGTATTACTATGGCTCACGGCCACACTCCTCTTCACACACCCACACGACCTCTATAAAGTTTCTAACCATTAATTTCCTTCATTCTCATCACATAACCCATGATAACAACAACAATAATCATATGAACATAATCATAGCCTCAATCCTTTCAATTTAGCAAGGATAGCAATATGTCCATAACACAACTTTAAATTTAACCATTTAATTCCTACATAATGCTACTAAAATCAATTCCTCATTCTTACTCAAAACACCCCCCTTACACGGCTCAATTTATAATTCAACATCAACATACATAACCCGTTTGTATTCAACACACATCTACCAAGCTATACAAGTCTAAACTACCTCCAAAACATGTAGAAAAGAATTAAATCTTACCTTAGAGACAAGCTCTAATTTTTCACCATGAAATGTCTTCAAGAAAGCCATGGCCGTGAGTTGCCATGGCTACCATGAGCTCCATCTTTTTCCTCCTCTTGATCTTCAAATCTCTCCAATTAATTGTGTAGAAGGGGGCAAAAATGGGCTGCCCGTGAACAGTGGCGCCGCCCGTGAACAGTGGCGGCGTGAACAGTGGCGCCGCTGTGAACAGTTGCCGTGAACAGTGCCCTAACCCCTCTCTCTCTCTCTAGGCTTGAGAGCCCCTTTTTCTAAAACCTAATTTGCAAGATTAATTGTAGTGTAGTCATCCACTTATGCTCATTTATATAATCTTTACAAAGTGGACATGTGTCAATTTTCATGACATGTGTCCATCTTTATTCAAGGCCAACCAAATCTCGCCACGTGTCGTGGGGCCCACTTTCGATAATTAAATTAATTCCTAATCTCCAATATTAATATTTTTATGCTAAATAAAATTTATAAGCAAGTTTTGTGATAATCAAAGTTGAAAATTAAAAGCTCTTATTTCATGTCCGAAAATAATTCCGCCTTTAACTTGAGTCGATTTGCTTGTGGATAATTCGTCGTATAAATGTACGGGGTCTAACAATTTGGGTAAAGGACAACCTAGACAATTTACCTGACACAAGCATAAATGATTGATTTCATCATCCAAATCCATGACCGACATGTCCCACAGAGATAAACTTTGTTGTTGCTCCAAGGAGGCTCTCCTTCAATTTCGACCACGAAGAAAGAAGAAAAAAGGAAGAAAAAGAAAACATGCATTTCAATTTCTCAGTGAGCTAGGTTTATCAATATCCAAACAAAAATGTGAAATTAATTAACCCTATCTTCTCTTTAATAAATATCCAAAAAATATTCTGTCACGACCCAAAGCGGAGGGCCATGACGGGCACCTGGACCTTTCTTGCCGAGCACCACTAGACATACATCTGTAAACATAATCATAACATATATAGGTGGGCCATGAGGGCCATCACAAGATAATCTGCTGACTCACAGAAGCCATAGACTGAAAATGAGACAAGTCTCAAAGGACATAAATACATAAACATGTTGGACATACTGTACGGGCAGACAAGGCCATCCAACATCTTACTGTACATAACTGTCTACAAGCCTCTATTGGAGTACATAACATAACATGGTCGGGACAGGGCCCCGCCATACCCATAAATATGCATACATATCCATATTGACTCACAAGACAACTCCGGAACAAGTGGAGTGCGACAACACTGTCTGCTGAGATGGTATCCTACTAAGTGGGCCGTCAACCTGTATCTCAAGACTTGCAGGCATGAAACACAATGTCCCCGGGCAAAGGGACATCAGTACGAATAATGTACCGAGTATGTAAGGCATGAAAACAACATAATAGAGACATGGGAGTAACATGAGACAAGAGAGAATCAGCCTATACATCTGAATGCCTCTGAGGGCTTATGACATACATGCTTTCTTTTAAAAAACATATACGTATATATATATATATATATATATATATATATATATATATATATATATATATATATATATAAGCCACACTATGGGGCTATATCATTATCATTAAGCCGCTCTTTGGGGCTATCATCATCATACCGTACCCAACTACAGTGTGTGCACAATAGGTGGTCTTTAAGTTTTGCCCTTTAAATTGGTGGTCATTAATTTAAATTGGTGGTCATTAAGTTTTGCCCTTCGCCTAATATTCCGAGATTGTGGGTTTGAACTCCAGCTCAGTTAAAAAAAAAAAATCGCAAGGCAAAATTTCACAAGGCCGCAGTTGCAAAATTCTGCCTTAAGGCAGAAATTTGCAAATTTAGCCCATGTGCGGGCAAAAGTTAAAGACCACCCCTAGCGACGGACGGTCCTGCAAATTGCCCGTCTAGAGTTTTGTTGGATAATATATATAGTCAGTGTTAAAAAAAAATACCGTCATTTATATTTATTAGTTATAACAGGTAACATATCTTATTTGTAAAATTTCAAATCCACCTTTAGGAACACTTACCTGTCAGGGCCGGACGCACCTTATGATATGGAATGTCATCCGACACCGCTTTGTTGGAAATATTACAGAGTGTGTGTGTATATTATTTGAAAAATAAAACATCTAATACATATACTCCCTTCGTCTCGTGTCTTTCCTTTTTGGTCTATCCCAAAAAGGGTGATTCTTTCTATATTTAGTAAGTTGACAATTCAAACATCCTACATGACAATTTTATAGCCACAGGATTCAAATGATATTTTAGTACATTATACACATCTTTAATCTAGGACCATAACATTGAAAAGTTTCTTTTATTTTTTAAAATTCGTGCCTAGTCAAACTAAGACACTTAAATTGGGATAGAGGGAGTATAATATAAGTGACATTGATTGCACAAAGGACTCCTTGCTGGCTGGTTAAGTGCCTTGCCAATCTAACATTCAGCCGGAGTTGAAACCTTCTCTTCATTGAGGGATTCTTTCTAAATTTTTTGTAAGCACCTCCTCTTTGTTCGTCTGCTAAAAGTACATTTTGTGAGTGAGGCTCAAGAACCTGCGATGCCTTCCTACTAAGGATCAAACGAACCTGTCAACCTAAGTTCGTTTCCACATAAATCATGGACAATAAAATTACTTGAAACCAACCTGTTTGAACTAGATTTTTCAAGCAAGCTTAAAATCTGAACTTTGAAAAATTATTCATTTTTATAAACGTCAACACCTTGTTTCAAAATACTGTGCGTACAGCACTATTACCTGTAGATAGATAGGGGTGTATATGGATCGGATTGGTTTGAATTTTTAAAATACCAAACTAAATCAATTGCGTCGGGTTTTTAAATTTATAAACTAAACCAAACAAATAAAATTCAGATTTTTCAACTTCGGATTTTCTCGGGTCATTTGGTTTTTTCGGGTTGTTCGGGTTTGTTTTCCAAAAAAGTCTTCATACAAAACATATGACTTTTATTTCAAATATTTCTTTAGACCTAGTAAGATACAACTATATAACTATGGTAATCCTTAAGAAAATAACACAAAATGTGAGATGAGTGATGACATCGTATAAAATATTCAACAAAAAAGATAATAAAATCGATTAAAATAAGTATTGCTAATTAATAAGCCATAAAGAAAATGACTTTAATCTAAATACTAATATGCTAAAATAAGTACGGCTAATAAGTATTAATTACATCACAAAGAAAAAAATTAAGCTATGTATTTTTACGCTCTAAACCAAATATGCAAAACTAAATTAAGAATAGATATTCAACATTACTGTCATTCCTAGTGTTAGAATTGAATTTCTTTTTTAGCATTAGTGTTGAGTTGGTTATGATTTAGATTTTATTTGAGTTACTAACATCAATGGGATATAAAACTTATTGACATTCAAAATCCTAAGTTCAAGCTTAAAGTAATATGATATAAGACAAAAAACTATGAAAACATTTAAGAAATATTTACAAATTATATTATGAATAAATATTTTTATGTATAAAATATTTTAAAAATCAAATACACGTAATGTCGGGTTGGTTTGGTCTGGTTTGACTTTTTTTAGCTAAAACCAAACCAAACCAATTATGGTCGGTTTTTTTTTTTTCAACACCAAATCAAGTGAAACCAAACCACTAGTCGGTTTTTTTTCTTCATTTGACTCGGTTTATCGATTTGGTGCGGTTTGTTGGTTTGTTTTGTACACCCCTACCTGTAGATATTCTTTGAATGACCTGATGATGTAAAAAATGTTTCCACTTGTTTACCCTGAATTTCGGTAACAATTGAATTTGTAAGTGAGGTATAGGATATGTGGATGAATTTTAATCTATTTTTGATTGATACGAAATATATATGGATTTGTTGCTATAATATATATAGATATATGTGCTAATGTCTTGAATAAGTTTATTGATATTTGTGATTAAGCTAAATATAAATATATATATATATATATATATATATATATATATATATATATATATATATATATATATAGTATTGAATGGATGAACAAAACCAAAGAATACTACAGATCCAGACTAAAGTCAGAGAAAGAGAGAGAGCTTCAATATTTTTTTCTATTACAATGTTCTAGATCTTAAAAGCCAACTCCTAAAAGTAGGAAATGTCCTCTATTTATAGGTTTGCCTCATGGGCCTTGAATACAATACAAAGCCTTTTAGAATAAAGAAACCCTAAAAGGATAAGGTAGGACCGTACGGTCTGACACTCGTACGGTCGTTAGTACAAAATGACAGAATGGTCTTGACGAGTGGCAACACCGCAACCGGTTAACCGGACCAATGGCCACGTTGAGTTTGGTTCGGAGACACCGGATCAACGGATACACTTCTCTTATCTCGGGTCAGCCGCATTTGGTGCAATCCCCCCGGTCTGAAGAAAACACCGAACATACTCGCGCTCATTTGGACCTACCCTCGGCCCCCGGTCTCACCGGTCTTACATTGACCCGATTTTCACCGTATACAGATAGTCCCCACACTTTTCGGATCGTAGTTTTACCGTAGTAACGGGAAGTGGATAAGTCACAAAACCGGTGGTCCCATAAGCTCGTTCTTATCTTGTAATTTGGCGGGAACAATTATGTCACGTCCTTTTGAAATCGGTCACATGTCTCGTCCCGAATGGCCGACCTCGGGACAGCCGTAATGCACGTCTCTTCATATCCAGCCTCATTAATTGTGGGGCACGTGTCACCGCAACCGTTACAGTTCCACGCCTGCATAAGGCCCTTAGCCATTTCACTTTTCCATTTTCACTTCTTCACTTCATTTCTTGCTCATCTGATCATTTGACTTCTTCATTTCTTGCTCATTTGATCGTAAGAAGCCAACTTGCCATCTTCTCCATTTGTTATATTTTGATCGAAAGTGCACCTTTGCTATTTCTTTCATTTGTCATTTTGCATCCTTCAAGTCTTCAACTGCTTCTTCCATCCTTCTTACATTTCCTCTATTGTTTCGTTTTCTGAATTTTACCTCTCCCACTTCAAATCCTCAAATCTTCTCTTTCACACCTTCCAAATGTCTGCCAATACCGAAAGTACTTCCCAGGACGTTCCCTCGGTTTCTTCTCAGGGAGCCGAGCCAGCGTCAAAACCCAAGGGACAAACATTTGTTGAACCGACTGCTTTGGACATAGTGCCATCCAGTCCCAACTACAGCCACGAATTTGACGTCGAGAAGCCTTCTCCGATCGCGGATAGGGGTTTCGATGTAAGACGATACCCTTCGTCTATTACGGAGGATCTCCTTGACCAGGTCCGGGCCGACTGCAGATGGGATAATCGTCCGGTGCAAGTGTTCGCCCCCGGGCCCGACGAGTCTATTACCGATCATAGAGAAGGTTTCCTATACGTTCACACCTATCCATTTACGCTCAAACTCAACCCTCCAATTGACCCAGTTATTTTGGAGATGTGCCAGATGTCCAACGTGACCTTGGCCCAAATTGGTCTGATTATCTGGAGGGCCGTGGCCTGCCTCCGGTTATTGGCCAATAACGTCAACAGGGAATTCATAATGGCGCACTTCATTCGGTTATATTCCTCGAGACTCTTCCGAGGGTGCATGATAAAGCTCGCCAAGCGAGGTCGGAACCCGATCTTTTCCAAACTCGATGAGGACAGAGATCGAGGGTGGTTGGAACGTTATGTCCGGGTAAGGACCGCGGACATTATTCCGGCCGAGTACATGCCCTTTCCAGAGAGATGGAACGATAGGCGTAAGTTTCTCAATTCTCCCTCTATAATTATTCTTCCTCCATGCTTTGTCAACACTTGCTCCCTTGCATACATGTGATTTCTCCCCTTTTTTCTTTTTATCAGCCGAGGCATGGATACCTCCGGCCTTCCGGAACCTTACCGAATGGGTTGGAGCAATCATCAGTCCACACACTCATGAACAACGGACATGGGAGGACCTGTCGCGTGGTCGATGGGTTGCCCAAAATCACAATAATCTTCTCCTTGATTTGGTATATATTTCATCCTCCCCTTTTTCCTTTTCTTTTTATAACCCCTTCGGTATTCAGGTTTACCCAATGGCTCGGTGGAGCCAAGACTAGAACCAACAACCAAGCCTGCTGCACCGATTTCTGAATTTGATACAGCAGGGGCATGTCGGCTCATTGCTGCTGCTGGTAAGAAACGGAGAAAGCCCTCGGACAAAAGGCAGAAACCAAAGAAAAGGGCAAGGAGTGTTGTTCGGACTCTGAGGGGTGAATCAGAGTCCGACTTTCTTATTCGAAGGGTTGGTGAGGGCCTCTCCGTCGCCTCTGTTCTAGAGGAGGAAGCCACTATTCCGCCCTTTCTTACAACTGAGGAAGGACCTTCCATTCCGACTCCGCACACAGGTGGGGAAGAAGTTCTTTTTCCAACTCCTCTAAGTTTGAATTCATTGACATTTGAGGTGACGCTTCACCCGAAGATATTCCCCTACAGAGGCCTAGAAGATCCAGGCCATCTTCGAATATTGAGGCCGAACAAAGAGGAGAGTCGGCCCCTAATACCGAGGCTCTAACGGACACCAATCCACTGCTCGGTGATGACCAAGCTGCAACATTCGAGGCACTTGCTTCTACCGAGGCTGCTGGGGCTGTCTCGGCTTCTCCTACTGCTGCGCCAAGGTCCGATAACCTGGACGACATGTTCTCGGGTATCCTACCTGCAACCGGGGAAACAGTAGGGTTCGGGCATCTCCCTATTCCTCGAGCCACGAAAGAGGCTACCTGAGCCACCGAATCGGGTGCAAAAGATAGTCTTGTAAGTATCTTCCTGGCCCCTAGCGTGGAACCGAGAAGGACGAGGTAGGCCGTGGTCACCGTCCCCGAGGATTGTAGCTTTTTGTCCTGTCCGATGGGAGTAGCAAGTTATATGAGGCCTCTTATTTCAGACTCGGATAAGAGAAAGATGGCCAGAGTCCCTTGGCAGTGCCTCATTAACGAGGGCATGCACGCAGGCAATCGGGTAAGCTTATCATCCAATGTTTCCATAATTCCATGTGAACTTCAATTCTAGCTTTATCTAAATTAACTTGATTTGTTTCTTCTGCAGAGTGTTATGCTCGTCAATGAGGGCTTTATCCGCGCCCAACACAAGGTTGACGACCTTAAAAGCCAGCCGGATGCCCAGGGCCGAGAAACGGAGAAGTTCCAGCACCTTCTTCAAGAAAAAGAAGACCAATTTACCTTCAACCAGAGCTCGAAACGGCGAATCTTCGTTTGAAGGCCAAGTTGGCTGAAATGGTTAAAAAGAACCGGCTCCTTGAAGCGGATAATGTCGATTTGAGCCAAGACAATGCCCGTTTTACTTCGAGGCTCAGTGAACTCGATGCCACTATCTCCCAACTTCGAAGTGAACTTGATTCGGTCAAGGCCGATGCCGTGAAGATGGAAGAGAAGCATCAACTGCTTGAATCCGAGAACGTTAAAGATAAGGAGAAGTTGAGGGTAGTTGAACAGAAAGCCGAGGCTCACGCCTGGATTAGTGACGAGCTCAAGAGAACATTCGAGGAGGCAGCCGAGGCCAATGACATGCTTCAGGCCGATCTTGTGTCGGCTAACCAAATTCAAAGAATTCTCGATGAAGAGAGATCAGAACTAACAGCTAAATTGGCAAAAGCTGAGGTCGACTTAGAAGAGTCTCTTAAGGACGTGGAGGCTGCTGAGGCTCGTACAACGATTGTGGTCGAGTATGAATGGTGGAAATCCCGGAGGATTACCCTCGAACAGGCTCAACAAGGGTTCGGGGCCCTCCAGGCTTGGATACTTGAAGCCAAAGCAATCGAGAAGGAGGCTAAGAAAGCCCTTGATGCCGAGTCTGCGAATTCCGAGCGAACGATTTTCGAGAACTCCGGCTTCAACCGTACCGGGTAGATCAGGACCTGCACTAGCCTTTATTTTGTTTTTGCTTTTTTGACTTGTGGAAAGTTCAAATGTGAAAACCTTTCATATATGAAATGAGCATTTCCCTTTTGATTGTCTCTTCATTCTTTTATCCGAATGCTTGTTTATGAGATTTTCCTTAATCACTTATCCCGTTAGGAATAATCAAAGGTTCGGAGCCATTTATTTTTTCCAGACTGTGCCTGTATTGACTTTTCCCTTCGTTCGGTACATTTTGTCCGAGGATTTTATCGAGTGATTTGCTCGCGGGACTTATTTATGCTTTGTGAATTCAGACGTCTCCGAATCACGTTAGGCATGTTAGGGCCGAGGTTTTCTGACCGCTTACTTACCATAGATTAGGTTCGGTCACCTGAATCCTTGCCTTGTCGAATTTTGATACGGCAGTCCCCGGGTAGGGTAGTTTAATGAAACGATGCCGAATTTCGACGGTAGTCCCCAGTGTAGAATTTTTAATAAGAAGACATGTCCGAGATGAATTTTTCATAATTTTCTTTATATTGCAAGTATTTGCACGTACATAATATGAAGACTTCATCCGTTTCCTTTTGCTTTTGCCGTAGCAAATACTAAGTGGACACGATTCGTTTTTGATCGTTTGGTCCTTACATTGAAACCTAGTCACAGAAGGTCCGGGATTAGACAAGGATAAGAAATATAACATTTTTAGGACTTTTCCGGGGTAGGCACTTAATAGTGTTCATCTGCTTTGTTGAGTTGAACTCCTTTTAACTTTTCGGGGTAGACCTCGATGTGGGTATGATAGTCCTTTAGTGCTTATCCGAGCTGCATGATCGGGTAAGCCCTATAAAGTCCCCACTCGAGGGCAGGACCCCGAGTTCCCGGATACTTTGCCTCGTTTTCATAAAGTAACACGTTGTACTTGTTACCTCATTAAAAACCTTGCCGAAAAACCCACTTCGGGACAAAACCTTACTAAGGAAAAGAGTGCAACACGTGTTTTTAGACCTAACTTCATTCGGTACTCGACTTTCTGCAAAAGAGAAGATAGGTTAACAATAAAAAATAATCACAAGGATTGGCATCCATACCTTAGCAGTAACATCTGTTCAAATGAGCCACATTCCAGTTATTGCGCAACCGTTGTCCGTTCATGGATTCCAGCTGGTACGACCCTTTGCCCGTTATTCCTATTATCTTGTACGGCCCTTCCCAGTTCGGACCCAATTTCCCGTTATTGGGATTCTTGGTGTTCAAACTAACTTTCCGAAGCACCAAGTCCCCAACTTGGAAATGCCGAAAATTGGCCCTCCGGTTGTAGTATCTCTCCATTCTATGTTTTTGAACTGCTATACGGACCAACGCATTTTCGCGTAGTTCGTTCGCTAGGTCGAGTTTTATGGCCATGGTCTTCTCGTTTGACCCACCGATGGAGTATTTGAATCGGAGGCTCTGTTCGCCAACTTCTATGGGGATCAGAGCTTCGGCCCCGTACACCAGTGAGAAAGGCGTTTCTTCCGTGCTTGATTTTGACGTAGTTCTGTAAGCCCATGATATCTCCGGTAGCACTTCCCTCCATTGATGTTTCGATGTTTGAAGTCTTTTTCTTAGATTTTGAATTATTGTTTTGTTCGTGGATTTCACCTGTCCGTTTGCACTCGGGTGATACGGAGTTGATACAATTTTCTTGATCTTCAACCCTTCGAGGAAATTATTGACCTTACTGCCAACGAACTGAGGGCCGGGTGTAGCAACTCTCCGGGCTGATGGATCATCGGGGCATGCCTTTGACACCCATCACATTTCCAGATAAAATTCTTCGCGTCCTCCTTCACCGGTTCCAGTAATAACCGGCTCTGATAATTTTTTGAACCAAGGCTTCTGCACCAGAGTGATTACCACAGGTACCCTCGTGGACTTCTCTCATCACATAATCGGTTTCACCGAGACCCAAACATTTGGCCAGGGGTCCGAAGAAGGACCGTCGATACAATTGACTGTCTATTAAGCAGAACCGTGCTGCTTTGGTCCTTAGTGATCGTGATTCTTTTGGGTCACTCGGGAGCTTTCCATCTTGCAAGTAGTCGATGTATTTGTTGTGCCAATCCCAAGTTAGACCCATCGTGTTTATCTCAGCATGCCCGTTTTCTACCGTCGAATTAATCAACTGCACAATGGTACCGGGGTTGATTTTCTCCCCTTCGACTGAAGAACCAAAATTGGCCAATGCGTCGGCTTCGTTATTCTGCTTTCTGGGTACATGCTGCATGGTCCACTCTTTAAACCGGTGTAGTATCACCTGAGTTTTCTCCAAATATCTTTGCATACGTTCATCCTTAACCTCGAAGACACCATTCACTTGGTTAACGACCAAGAGAGAGTCGCATTTTTCTTCGATTGTTTCGGCCCCCAGACTCCGAGCCAATTCCAAACCTGCAATCGTGGCCTCATACTCGGCTTCATTGTTTGTCAATTTAATAGTTCTAATCGACTGCCTAATAGCATCACTGGCGGGGGTTTTAAGGACGATGCCCAACCCGGAACCTTTTAAGTTCGAGGCCCCATCCGTGTGTAGAGACCAGATACCCGAAGCCTTTCTCAAGGTTAGCAATAATTCTTTTTCGACCTCGGAATCATGGTGGGGGTAAAATCTGCCACAAAATCCGCTAAAATTTAAGATTTAATGTCTGTCCTAGGCTTATATTCGATATCATATCCGCTAATCTCTATGACCCATTTGGTTAGTCTACCCGATAATTCCGATTATGCATGACATTCTTTAGCGGGTAAGTAGTTACTACGCATATCGGATGGCATTGAAAGTAAGGTTTCAGCTTTGTTGAAGCCCTTACCAATGCCAAGGCCAACTTTTCGAGGTGGGGATAACGAGTCTCCGCATCCCCTAGAGTCCTACTCACATAATATAGTGAAAATTGCGTACCTGCTTCTTTTCGGACCAAAACAATGCTTACCGCTACCTCGGATATGGCAAGGTATAGGAACAGCTGCTCGTCTGCCTTCGGTGTGTGCAGCAGAGGCGGACTTGATAAGTATTTTTTTAATTCCTGCAAAGCTTTTTGGCATTCCGGTGTCCAGGCGAAGTCATTCTTCTTCCTCAATAATGAGAAGAAATGATGACTTTTATCCGAAGACCTCGAAATGAAACGGCTCAGTGCCACTATCCTTCTGGTGAGCCTTTGCACTCATTTGACGTTATTCACCACCTCAATATCCTCGATGGATTTGATCTTGTCTGGGTTAATTTCAATCCCCCAGTTCGACACCATGAAACCCAAAAATTTGCCAGATTGGACTCCGAAGACACATTTCTTTGGGTTAAGCTTCATGTTGTATTTGCGAAGTACATCAAAGGTTTTCTGCAAATGTTTTAAATGGTCATCTGTTTCCAGGGACTTGACTACCATGTCATCAATATAAACTTCCATTGTTTTCCCTATTTGTTCTTCAAACATTCCATTAACTAGGCGTTGGTAAGTCGCTCCGACATTTTTTAACCCGAAAGGCATGACATTGTAACAGTAAGTCCCGTACCAGGTAATAAAGGATGTTTTCTCTTGATCCTCCGGGTGGATCCGAATTTGGTTGTACCCGGAGTAAGCATCGAGAAAACTTAACATCTCATGCCTGGTCGTTGCATCAATTATTCGATCGATGTGAGGTATCGAAAATGAATCCTTCGGGCATGCTTTGTTCAAATCCTTGTAGTCAACACACATTCTGAATTTGTTACTTTTCTTTGGCACCACCACTACGTTGGCCAGCCAATCCGGGTATTTTACCTCCCGGATAGAGCTTATTTTTAAAAGCTTTGTTACCTCATCTTTTACGAAGGCGTGTTTTGGTTCTGCCATAGGCCTCTTTTTCTATTTCACCGGGGAAAATCTCCCATCAAGGTTGAGTTTATGAGTCATCACTTCTGGTGGCACACCTGTCATGTCTATATGGGACCATGCAAAACAATCGGCATTAGCTTGAAAAAATTTAATTAACTTGTTCCTGAGCTCCAAGGTTAACCCCGTGCCCAGGTATACCTTTCTATCCGATAGATATTCGAACAAAATTTCTTGTTCCAGCTCCTCCACGGTAGATTTGGTTGCATCCGAGTCATCCGGTAATACTAACGATCTGGGTACGCCGAAATCGTCCTCTTCACCCATCGGGTCCGACCCCTTCTGCTCCGTTTTCGAACCCGTATCTTTTAGTTGCTATTTGGGGTCCTTGCCTCCGATTGATTCATCATCTCTTGGATCCGGCTTTTTTTTGGAAAAAGAGGCGCTTCCTCGACCGCGAACATATCCCTTGCAGCGCACTGTTCACCTCGGATGATTTTTATCCCCTCTGGGGTCAGGAATTTCAGCAACTGATGTAGCGTCAATGGCACTGCTCTCATTCTATGAATTCACGGTTTAACGAGCAAAGCATTATACTTTATATCTTCCTCGATGACATAGAATACCGTCTGTTGTATGGTGCCGTCAATGTTGGCCGGCAAAGAAATCTCTCCCTTCGTGGTTTAGGAACCCACTGAGTACTCGGGCTACCGACACAATCTGGACGAGTAGCCTTAGCTTTTCTACCACTCTCCACCGGATGATGTTGGCCGAGCTACCTGGGTCAATCAAAATACGTTTAACTTGTGATTTGAAAATAAGAATAGAAATTATCAATGCATCATTGTGCGGTTGAATGATTCCTTCTACATCCTCGTTGCTGAAGGAGATGGAACCCTCGAGTACGTAATCCCGGTTGCGCTTCTCACGCACAACTGAAACCTTTGTTCGTTTCATAACCGGCCCCCGAGAAGCATCTGGTCCCCCAATTATCATGTTGATCACATGTTGAGGTTCCATCGGTTCGGCCCGTTTGTGAGATCCCCTTTCCTTGTAGTGGCTTTTAGCTCGTTCACTCAGGAATTCTCGAAGGTGGCCATTCTTCAATAAGCAAGCCACCTCATCCCTTAGTTGGCGACAGTCCTCAGTTCTGTGCCCATGGGTTTCATGATATTCACATACCACGCTCCGGTCCCGCTGACCCAGGTCTGACCTCAATGGCCTTGGCCATCTTGCTTCCGTGATACGGCCAATAGCCGAGATGAGATCCGAGGTATTGATGTTGAAGTTGTACTCCGATATCCTTGGCGGGTCCTTGTTGCTAGCAGAAGTCCCGACATCACTTCTAAATGATAGACCTCGACTGTTCGATGGGCGCTCGGCCCGTTTATCACCCCGACCAGAGAAGTGACTGGGGCTAACTCTTGATCTTTCCGATCTGAAGCTTGATTTTTCCGAATGAGAGTATGGCCGGTATCTTACCCTTGATGATCGCGTTTCTGGCTCGTAAACTTTTGTCGACCTTTCAGAGCTTTTGCTCATATTTATGGGTCCCGGGGGAAGCTCGAGTTGGTCATCCTCTACCTGAATCTTTGATTCGTACTTGTTATGAACATCTGGCCAGGTTACAGCCTCATATTCCAACAAGTTTTCTTTAAGTTTGAATGAGGCAATCGAGCTCCGAGGATTAAGCCCTTTGGTAAAAGCTTATGCAGCCCATTCCTCTGGGACCGGAGGGAGCTCCATCCGTTCCCTTTGGAAACGGTTCACAAATTCTCTTAACAACTCATCATCCCTTTGGGCTATGCGGAAGATGTCCGCCTTCCGTGCCTACACCTTTTTAGCCCGGCATGGGCTTTTATGAACGCATCTGCAAGCATTTTGAAGGAATTGATTGAATGCTCAGGAAGATGGTCATACCAGGTCAACGCCCCCTTCGATAGTGTTTCCCCAAATTTTTTCAACAAAACGGACTCAATTTCATCCTCTTCGACATCATTTCCTTTTATGGCACAGGTGTACGAAGTCACGTGCTCCTGTAGGTCTGTTGTACCGTCGTATTTCTGGATATCCGGCATCTTGAACCTTTTCGGGATCAACTTCGGAGCCGCACTTGGAGGGAAAGACCTTTGAATGTACCTCTTCGAATCCGGCCCTTTTAGAATCGGAGGAGCCCCGGGATTTGATCCACCCGAGAGTTATATGTTTCCACTCTCTTCTCAGTTGAATCTACCCGTTTTGCCAAGGTTTCGAGCATCTTCAGAACTTCGGTGGATGAACCGGTTCCCCGATCCATTACTCTCGACTATCCGTGTTTCATCCCTCCTCGATTCGGTGGCACTCTTTGACCTCTCCGGAGCTGCCTTATCATTTTTGCTTTGCAGCTGAGCTATTGCAATTCCTTGTTCGTCTATGGCGGTTCCCTGTTCCTGCAACATTTCAAAAATTAAACGTAAGTTAATCTCATTCGGAGTATCCGGTGCTTTCCGGCCTTGGGCCTCAGATAAAGTAATTGAGTTATGCGTATTCAAGGAATCAGTGGCCGGTAAAGTGGCATTCTCCTGGTTCACGGTGTTCTGCCGGTTGAGGCCTTCCCTCGAATCAACAGAGTTCGGATCGATTGGATCTGCTGGTAGGTTTCGTAACCCACTGTTCTCGTTTTTTGCCACAATCTCGTTGTTGTTGATATGACCAGACTGTCCGCTGCTTGCTATTTGGTCCGTGTTTTGCAAAAATTAGCAGAAGATTCTTTTATCAAACGGGTAAAAAGAGGTAGAAGCAAAGACTAAAAAACCACAATTATCCTAGCCCCACGGTGGGTGCCAAACTGTTTACCCCGAATTTCGATAATAATTGAATTTGTAAGTGAGGTATAGGATACGTGGATGAATTTTAATCTATTTTTGGTTGATACGAAATATATATGGATTTGTTGCTATAATATATATAGATATATATGCTAATGCCTTGAATACGTTTATTGATATTAGTGATTAAGCTATATATATATATATATATAGTATTGAATGGATGAACAAAACCAAAGAATACTACAGATCCGAACTAAAGTCAGAGAAAGAGAGAGAGCTTCAATATTTTTTTTTCTATTACAATGTCCTAGATCTGGAAAAGCCAACCCTTAAAAGTAGAAAAATGTCCTCTATTTATAGGTTCGCCTCATGCGCCTTGAATACAATACAAAGCCTTTTAGAATAAAGAAACCCTAAAAGGATAAGGTAGAACCGTACGGTCTGACACTCGTACGGTCGTCAGTACAAAATGACAGAACAATCTTGATGCGTGGCAGCACCGCAACCAGTTAACCGGACCAACGGCCACGTTGAGTTTGGTTCGGAGACATCGGATCAACAGATACACTTCTCTTATCTCGGGTCAGCCGCATTCAGTGCAATCCCCTCGGTCTGAAGAAAACACCGAATATACTCGCGCTCATTTGAACCTACCCTCGACCCCGGGTCTCACCGGTCTTACATTGACTTGGTTTTCACCGTATACACCACTAACAATGTATTAAACTTGAACTATTTCTAAAATACTTTGTGGCCTATTTTACCTTCAGTGATGTCAATGGTGGTTCTCATTTTTCACTAGTCAATCTGAAATTTGAATCTACTTCTTGAAAAGGTGACTAAAAGATCACAAAATTGGACCATACATAATTAATTTCATGATTTTTTATCTCAATTTTGTTGTTAATCATAAGTTCAGTACTATTAGCAAGAAGATTTGTAAAATACACAGCAACTCAACGAATTTTAACTCGCTCGGACATTTGATACCCCTGTAGTAAACCGAAATTCAATGCCTTATTTGCATTTAGCAGAATTCTCAGATCCATTTCTAGATCCCCTAATTACATGAGAGATTTACACCGTGCATAAATTGTACAATGCTTCAATCAGGATCAAATTTACATGTCATTCTCTTAAATCAAGTGTAAATCAATAAAATAATCTAGAATATGCCTGTTAAATCATCTATATACTCGTTCTTTTCTCAAATGAAAACTCTCTTGATCCAACAATAGTAATCTCACGTTGTTCGCAATCCTCTTGTAGTGGCAGAGGAACCACTTGTGACGAGCTAGGTCCAATAACTTCTGACGAGTCATGTTCCAACTGACCAAGTTGAATTTTGTGCATGTAGGATGACGATGAGCCATCATGAGCCTCCTGGTAAAACGGGGAGGGTGAAGGCGAGCCCACCTCGTTCATCTCCCAATGATCAACCTCGTAGTTAGATCTACGAGGCGAGTTCTGTGGGCTCCCCATATCACTCCTGTAGTGAGCTCCACGCAATAAATGCACCGGTGACATGGCATGATGAGAAGGTGTCCCTGGCCTACTTGACATTGGTGTCGCTGTATTAGAATGCTTGCTTTGATCCTTAACATGTTTCTTTGCTGTGTGGTGCCAATTCTTCAATGCTGTTGCTATTCTTTCATTGAAGATGGTTGATTTCATGTTTGATCCCATCTGCGCTCACAATTATACAAAAGTACATTTGAGTATTTTGTTTCAAATTAAGGATATAAAAACACAACACTCATATCTTGGTAAATTACACGTTTTTTCTTTAAAAAAAACTTAAATTCTAAGGAATTTACACTTTTATGCACTAATAACGTAAAATAACTTTTACATTATAGAATCACCAAAGAAAATAACTACAGATAACCTCACATAAGAGTTGGGATTTTAGCAATTCATGAAAAATAAGGCGAATTACATGCTACAACATATTAAAATGCATTAATAATGTGAAATTTCTTTCTCCCAGCGTATATATATAAGTTAATGATATGCTTAATATCTTCTTTGGATAATATTTCAACAGTTAATTGTTTAAGCAGTACTGGCATAATTTGCATATTCAAGATCTCCATTGATAATTCTGAAATTGTAATCAGTTTATTACCTGTGTTACAAGGGCATAAAGAGGAAGGGTAACATAACTGCATAGAATCTGAATGAGAACCCTGTTCATCATACACACCATTATAATATGTTAATGCTATGGATTAAAGAGGAGACAAGAAATTAAAGAAAAAAAAAACTAGCTTATGATTAATGAGTATTAGTAATTCTTACCCCATAGTTATTCTGATGACGATATCCTCAGTATGGTCGTGGTAACAAGATTTCAACCCGAATTCATACTGGTAACATTACCACATGAAACATAAAAAAAAAAAAAAAAAAAAAAAAAAAAAAAAAAAAAAAACTTTGGTCTCTCTTAATTGTATAATTTCAATTTCTTTTTCAAAAATTGTCCTTAAAAAGTATTGCAATGGTAATGGCAAAAAGTTGGTGCATAGTGCTTACCCAAGTCCAAGCAAAGAAGGCCAATTGGAAAGCATTCTGCATTTTTTCAAGAAAAATGTAAACAAAATCCATTAAGATGAGTCATAAGAGATCTAAACTGATAACTAGGGAATGAAAAATGTAATCAAGTTATATACACTGAAAAAGTAAATATTTTTTATATTATCAAAGATAATTTAACTTGTTATAGCAATTTTTACTCTATTTTTCAAGTTATAATCATATCATGTTTGTTATAAATAATCACCTCTTGTTGAAGATTACTTACCTGATTGTGTAAACATTATTTCATCTGCTTTAATTTATGTGTCTTATTCTCTTTTTAGTCTACTTAGAAAGAATATAATTTTCTATATTTAGTAAGTAACTCTTTAGTTCCAACATTATACATGACATAATTAGAAATACATGACACAATTAGAACTACATGATTCGAGGACATTTTGACTCACTATATATATCTTTAATTTAAGATCATAAGATTCAAAAGTCTGTCTTGCATTCTTAAACTTTGTGTCCTGATCAAATTAATACACATAAAATGAAGCAAAGGGACTAGCATATATACACTAGGGGTGGCAAAATCAGCTCATAAGATCATAACTCGCCCAATCCGTTTAGGTTTGGGTGGGTTAATACTCATCCTTATTTTATTAACTCAACTCATTCTGACTTGCTTAATTCAACTCATTTAAGAACTGGGCTGATATGCAACCCAGATTGACCCATGAGAAACTTTTCTAAATATTTTCAAAAAGACTTTTTTTCTATTTGATATGTTATATATAGTCATAGTATAACGAAAAAGTTTTATTAGGTACTCAAACGGATTATAAGAAAACAAACAAAGAATTGAAGACTTAAGAGCCTGTTTGGATGGGCTTATTTTAAGCAGCTTATAAGCTTAAAAAAAATAAGTTAGGGTAGCCTAACTTATTTTTTTGGCTTATAAGCTGTTTGCACCTTATAAGCTGCTTTAGATAAACTAAGTCAAACGGGTTCAATTATTTTTTTGAGTTTATTTTAAGCACAAAATGACTTTAAGCTGGCCAGCCAAACACTCAAAAAAGCTGAAAACAGCTTATAAGCAACTTATAAGCCAATCCAAACGGGCTCTTGGTAAGAATTGGGTGAGTTAGGTTATGACCTGAAGCCTATTTCAAACCAACTCATTTTAGCCCAAATAGCTTTTGAACAGGTCAATTCGGCCCATTTCAACATGCCCAAATTTAGCACAACCCGCTTATTTGACACCCCTAATATACACTATTAATCCACATAATTTAAACTCAAACGAAATAAAATCAAGATCGGTTAATTAATTACCTGAAATAGGACAAAGTTAATGAGAAAAAGAATGAGACGAGGACGGTTGAACCAAAAAAGGTGATCCCCTAGCTGAACCACAGGTACACCCTTCACTACTTCTCCTCTTTCTGAAATCCTTAGCCCCATCTTTGTTATTATCACTTGTAGCTTTGTCCCTACTAACAATATCACCTGCAGTTTAATCAATTGGGATAATTACCTTTCTAACCCACTCTAAAAAATAATAATCGGCAAATGTATATGTTTTGTATATTAAGTATGAATATATACATTATATGCATATTGTATACATAAATAGACATAATCAATGTGTATATTTTGAATATTTTGCTAGTGTCCAAATTAATTTCAGCCGACATGCAAAAAATGAAAAGATCCCTTTTTAATTGCCACACTTTAGATTTATATCATCTATTGTTTATGAATGTGACTATATATATTCTTTATGGACCCAAAGAAAATGAAACAAATAAATAAATGTAAACTTTGAATTGATATATGATGTGAAAAACGATAATGGAATGTCCACATGCACAAAGTCAATTAAAAGATGTATACTTGTGAACTACTACAGCACTTACAATCAAGGGGATGAATGGTAGCCAGAGATAGGAATACCAGCCTGTCCAGAAATAATAATGAAATTTGTTAGTCAAACATAGCAATGATACGATCGATGTTGATTGGTAATTAAAGAGTTCTCTTTCAATAGTTTTAAGGTCTATATACTAATAATATAGAAGTATTTACGCAATCAGGTTACTTATAAGATAATTAAAAGTTATTTTTTACAATAAGAATTAATTGGTAACATGGTGTTCGAGAAAACCGAAATGATATTTCAATTGAGAAAATGTGTGCTATTACAAGTTAAACTACATCGACAGTTTGAGAGTTTAAAATTAAAAGTTCCATTCTTAAGCATATACTAAAGGAATTGAGTTGTTTACATAATACAACAATGAACATATTTGTGGAGTAGTTTGTATTTACCATGAGTATTGAAGAGTAAGAACAACACAGCGAGGAACCATATTGGAGGGCTGAGAAAAGCATAATAAAGATTAGCATAAGATTAATTATTAATGTAGCATAAATCAGGTCAAATATTATGTTCGCAAATTAAAATTGAAAGGTAAATTAAATAACCTGATTCCTACGACCACTTTGAAATCTTCTTCAAGTGATCGTTTGATGTAATTCCTGAAATCGAATTTTTGGTGGCTTTGAGGTGCCAAATGCGCCTGATAATATTACATTAAATTATTATTTACATTTGAATTTAATAATTATAACAATAACTAAACGCATATCTATTTTTTTTTCATGCATGAAATTAAAAAAATGAAGATGAAGTTACCGCGATAAATCCATGCCTTAGTGTTAAGTAATCAACTTTTGGGACAGATCTTACGAATTGCCTGAAGAAACAAACCTGCAAAAAAGGCCAAGCTAAAATTATTTAAAAAATAAGAAGATGGAATTTTTAGCTTATTTTCTTGTATTAAGGTTTGACAACCAGAAATGAAAGGGGCTTTTACTCAGTATGGCCGCCCGTAATAGTAAAAAAAAATGTATATGTTTTTATTTTGATGTATATATACTTGTAATATACGTAACTAGTATATATTTATTGTATATATGACTAGTTATTGTAATTATTTTTGACGAAAAGCCAAAATGTGTAAGTTGCACAATAAGAAAAGGAAAAGCCATCAAGACGTTCGACTTGCCAGTCAAACGCAACTTGAGGCTGACTACAGCCAGTGGCGGAGCCACATAGAGCCTAGGGTGTTCATCTAAACTCCTTCGGCGGAAAAAAATACTGTTTTTACAAGGATAAAATTATTTTTTATGTAGATATAGTAAATGTTGAACCCCCTTAGGCTTCTTCGTATGATTACTTTTTTATATTTTGAACCCCTCGACGAAAATCCTGGCTCCGCCATTGACTACAGCTAAAAATAAACTAAGAGATAATAATTTATGTTTCAATTTCAAGAGTAAATATACGAAGTGTAGATAGTTAATCAGATGTGAACATCACCAAAGATTTCTTATTAGAAATTTCAACCAAAGGATAAAATGTTACACAATACGTACTTCTATTATGTAAATTATTGTTATTTTGAAGTCAAAAGTCAAACTAATTGCTTCTAGAAAAAGTCAGATAATTGAAAAGGAAATTATTCATTCAACGATCTTTGGCTATACATGTAACGTAAAACTCTTTCTTTCCATATTCGTAAGTTTCTTAAATAATTAAACCCCCAAAGATTAGGGGAAAAGTCTGTATTTTGCATTTATTAATTCTTGACCTTTTTTTTTTTTCCACATCTATCAAGACCAGAGACCACTAACATTAAAGAATGGGGTGATGATAAACAATTTCATTATTAGTAGGAATAATACGATAATAAACGATTTCATCGTGTGCAGTAATCAGTTAGGTCGACATACACTTAAGAACAAAGTGTCATTAAACATATTATAGTACTTATTTTGGTACATCATGCATCATTGATCGAGCTTTATATAATTGACAATTATTAGACTTAGACAAAAATATTGTTAAATGGTATTTTTGTTTTTACTTGATTGAATATAAAGTCTATTGTTCGCATATTTTATTGCTTTTCTAGCAAAGAAGTTGCAGCAATAATTCAATGGCATTTCTAGTTCGTGAACAGTATTTTACTATAGATATATTTATAATACATGTCGTATCAATTTGAATAATCTTAAGCCGAGGATGAGTTCACCATTTTAAATAAAATTAAAAAAAATAAAAGGAAGTGCATTTAGTTGGGTTTAATCCCACGATCTTAAGGGATTTAACCTAGCACTTAACCAGTGCTCCACTCTATCTAATTTGACCATGTGTTCCTTCAGTTAATATTAGATATATTTTAAGAATTATATACATAATATATCGAGTTTAGTCGGGTGACCATGTTCACGTGACCCATTTTTTATGCCTATATTCGCCCCTGATCTTAACCATTTGCGATTTTGTTGACCTAATTTTAATATACATGAAGGGTCCTTCTTGATTTTGTGTTATTCTTTCCACTTATTTGCATTATCATTGTATTTTAACTTATTATTGTAACAACAGGGATGCCTTACTTTTCAGTTTTCATAATACTCATCCACTTATTATGCCAGTTATTAATTGTTACTCCATCCGTCCCAATTTAAGTATCTTACTTAATTTTTTTTTTTGTTTGTTCTAAAAAAAGTGTCGCTCTCCATATTAGGTATGCTTTTCAATTTCAACATTCTTATGACAAGTTTAAGACCAAAAGATTCGAAGGACTACACACATTTTTAATTTAAAACTACAAAATTAAAAAATTTATCTTTATTTCTTAAACTCCGTGCTTATTCAAACTAAAAATTTTAAATGAGACGGAGAGAGATTTTAGATGACCTGATAATATAAACCTTCTTTTACACAATCAATATATAAGAAGTGAAACTATGGAAACAAGCAAACAAAAAAAGAAGAATAAATTATAGAGATTAATTAAAAGAAATATGCTTACAATCCAAAGTAGGACAGGATTTTTGGTCCAAAAGCTCAAGTGCCTTCTACCAAATGATGTTTCTCTGGTAAACCGAAACCTCTCAGGATCTGCCACGTACGTAATTATATCAATGTTAGATTAATTACGTCTTCTAGAATCTTTTAATTTTCTATATTCATGAATGAATGTTAAAAAGAGTGAGTTTTCTTTACCGTGAGCAAATTGGTATTCAGCTGTTTTGGTTTCATTTTCCCACGACTTCCAACTTCTCATCTGAAAAAACAGAAGAAATACGAAAGGTATTAAACAAAGTCAGAAAGAAAAAGTATAACAACTTTGAAAGAGATGTTAATTCCTAAAGGCTTAAAAAAACAAAACAACAAAATGGGTGTCAAATAAAGTACCTTAGCTCTTCCCAAAGCCAAAGTGGATATACAGTAGAGAACGTGAAAAACAGCCAGCACAAATATGAAAATGTGTAATTGATGAATGCCATCAGCAGACACAAATGGTACTTTTCCCTGCAACAATATCAAATAACGTTTAACAAAACAATCCTATTATTAAATTGAGGAATTAATATAACTTAACTTGTAATAGAAAGTTATTTACTATTTTTATCAGGTAGTCACCAAGTAATGTTTATCATAGAAATTTATCTTCAATTACCTTAAAAGTAACTGGAGGTGTTTGAATTTATGTGATGGTGTGTGATTTGGTACGAAATTTAAAAAAAAAAAAACTTATGATCTGAATAAGTCATAAATATTTATGTGGCTCTAAATCAGATCTCATCAAAGGTAAAACAGATATTCTAAAGCTAAATTGCCATTAAATATATAAAAATGTTATTTTTTAACACTGACCAATAAGGAAAGAGTGTCAACATAAATTTGGACGGAGGGAGTATATGCAAAATCTTTTTTATTCTATCGTTTAAATTTATTTATTTGTCCTCATGAATAATTTGATATGCTTGATTTTTCAAGATTACCCTCTTTGTCACCCTCCTCCTTGCCCCCAAAAGTTTGAAGGAGCTTTCCACGAAGTCTTATATGTTTAAATTGTTCAAACTTGGTAACTAGAATATAATATGAAGATGATGTTTGATTTGACATGAAGTTTAAAAAAGAAATAAAAACTTTTGAAATTTATAATTCAAAATAAGTCATAGATATTGTGTGGCTCTCATTAAAGGTAACTAAAATTAATGAAAAGAAATTAAAAAATTCATGCCTTGGCTGCACATTTGTCCTCCCCACCAGCAGCCAACATTCGCCGAACGCCGCCACCGGCAGCTTCCACAAGAAGTCTCCGGCGGTGTTGCTCTGATGAGTCATCTGGAATTTCTTCACCTTTAATTGCATCTTCTTCTTTTTGCTTACTACATGGATGCCATGAATTTCCAATTTTTTCTGATACACATATGTTGGAAATTGGACTTTGTCCTACTGTTAGCAACAATGATATGAATCCCAGCAGCATAAGCTCTGTACCAAGTAAAAAACATAAAAAATGAATGATTGTTAACATTAAAAATTAGCTTAAAACGGTTACGACAGTGAAAGATCCAATCATGAGTTCACAAATTCGGAAAAAACTTAACGGAAGTTTGTGAATAAATGATCGTTTGATGATGAGCAAGAAATATCTGATTCAAATACTATAATATAGGTTAAAATTTAAGAAAAGAACCTGCTTTGATCTTTTCAAGTGATTCATACAAGGCACTTTTATTTTTAGACTTCAACCACTGCAATCAGAAAAACAAAAAGAAGAAGAAGAGAGAATTAAGAACTTATAAAGATGTAGTTATGTTATTTATTTATTTTCTGAAATATTGCATGGCAAAGTACTACTTATATCTTACCTTTCCAATGAGGTGGATAATATGCTCAATCACAATTGAAATTGCAACCAATACAAAACAAACTACGGCAACCGCCCATGTCGGCGTTTCCTCCAACGATCTTCCACCACCCCCACCACCAGCCATCTAATTCTCTAAAGAACCACTCAAACTTCTTCCTCAATATATATTATATATATATACCTTTAGAAAGTAGTTATAAGGGTGAAATAATAATAAAATTAAAAAAAAAAAATAAAAAAAAATGAGCTATCTTTGGTGAAATAATCCAAGAGAATAAATGCTTTGAATTAATTGCAGTGACCTAAGAGAGTAAGAGTTAAAAAATGAGAGTGTTATGTGGTTCAATTGCTAGGAATTAATGGCAGTGACATAAGAGAAAAGTGCAAAGAAGAGAATAATACTAGGAATGAGTATGAGGGAACAATAATGGTTCAATCAAATTAAATGACATTTTTTATAGTACTTCAACTGTTTGTGGAGAGGAAGAGGCAAATAATAAGGCAATGGAAAGGCAAAATGAGGTGGATGACTTTTTTGACTAATAATTGCGCGTGAGAAAATTACAAATATGGCAAGGAAAGGATGGCCGACGACTCACTTATGAAAGAGAGAGAAATTAATAGTAATTAATTATTTGACTTAATCAAACTATATGTAGAAGTGTACTATTTTCAGACTATTTTAATGTCCAAACATATGCTAGATAAGATGTACTGCTCAATATAATATTTATTCCTCCGTTTATTTTTATTTATCCACTATTTCCTTTATAAATTTTCGTTTTACTTGTCAATTTTCATATATCAAGATAAGATAAAAAAAAATTTGTTTTACCCTTAGCATTTATTACTCATTCCAAATCATTTTCCCAACTCGAATACAATTATACCCCATTTAATAGGGGTATTGTGGTAAAATACTTATCTTAATCATTGTTTCTTAAACGACGTAAAAAATTAAAACGTGACAAGTAAAAGTGAACGGAGGGAGTATTAATCATGTATATGCAGATTTCTTAATTTGACTCTCTTAATAACGTGGAGTATGAGTTAATTATGGACTATGGTAATGAACGTAAATTTCAAGTATTTAGATTATATATGTGTAATTTTCGTAAGCTATGTGTATAATTTAATTTGTTATAACAGTTTAATTACTCTCTATGTTTCAATTTATGTGATACTATTTGTTTTTCGAGAGTCAAATAAGAAAATCTTTAATCGAAATTTATTTGTATCCCCTTTAAATATTTAAATTGTTAATTATTGTGACTTAAATATTTTTACGTAATTTCTAAATATTTAAATTATTTTTCAAAAAACTTAAAGATTGTATGACCGAATTCACAGTCAAAATAAAAAAATATGACTCTCGAAATGCGAATTGTATCACATAAATTGAGTCAAATACAATATTATTTTTTTGGATTGACAATTACTAATACTTATTTTACATATTACCTATAATTATTTATAAGTAACATAATATGACTTTATCAAACTATATGTCGTACCCCTCTATATGTAGTAATCTCCCTGTCCCAATTTATGTGACACAGTTCGTATTTTGAGAGTCAAAATTTTCAATTTTGATCATAAATTTGGACATGGAATCTCTTAATTTTTTGAAATAAAATTTACATATTTGAAAACTATAGAAAAGTACTATAAGTCACAATAATTGACAATTCAAAATATTTATTAGACATGAAATAATCGCGGTCAAATAAAAGCTTGTTATTGACTCTCGAAATCCGAAAGGTACCATGTAAATTAGAATAGAACGTGTATTATTTTCAGGCTATTTTAATGTCCAAACATTATAAATACTTTTCGTTGTTAATTAGAATATAATTAGGTTAGATAAGTACTGCTCAATCTAATTATTTAGTCATAATATGCAGATATTTTGACTATCTGAATAACGTGATTTGATGAAAGTGACAACATATTTAATTTTATATATGAGTTAGTTATGGACTATGGAAATGAATGTATTTTTCAAGTATTTAGATTATATATACGACGGTGTAAAAGTATTTTATGTTACCTATATAATCTAACATATTATAACGCTTTAACTATTATTATATTCTAGACTAACAATTACTAACATATATCTTAGATGTACGTATAATTACTTTATAAGTAACATAATTTGTTTAATATTTTTACGTTCGATAGTAGCATAGATCTTGATACTCCTGTTCAAAAAAAAAATGATCTTGATACTAATATTTACTACTCCCTCCGTCCCAATTTGTTTGAAGGTTGACTAGTTTGGGAAGTCAAATATTTTTTTTTACTTAATTTTAAACGTAGATTCTTCGAGTATTTTATAATAAAGTTTACATATTTGAAAACTACATAAAAATACGCTGTATAATCAATAATTCACAATATATGAAAAGAGTTGGAGAAAATCATAATAAAAAAAAAGAGCTGTTTGATTCTCCAAACTGATCAACCTTCAAACAAATTGGAGTACAGAAGAATTAGTATAGAAGAAAATGTCAAAATTTGGCTCGAATCATTTGAAATTGCTCAATTTTGGCATCCATTACACTTTGGTCGTTCCTTCTTTTGCCGGTAGCAAATCATGCCATTAGGATCCCCGACGTCGGATGGACTCCACATGTTTAATTTTTTCTAGAAAAATGGTTCAAATTTACTCATCAATTTTAACTGTGATTTAAAATTACCCTTAGGCTAGAGCTCTACTAGGACAAAAACAAGACTACTTTTTATTATTACGGGAAATATTAGATTAAAAGTTTAACGAAATGTAAAATTGTTCAATTTCAAATAGTATTGGAACAAATTTGATACTTTGACCAACTTCAAAATAAACTTAGTAGTTATCATAACGAATGCAATTCTTGAGGTGCTTTCTAACCTAATTCATAATCTTCTTGTTTGAGCTTTTTAAACAAGGTTTTTCCAATTATAAAATTTTCCTCAAATTTCTTTTTGCCTAAATGGGGATTCTTTTCAGTATGAATTTTTTAAATGTACTTTAATTTAGACAACCTTTTGTCACACTAGAATTCAGATAATATACAAAAATATTTTGAGTGTTATTAATTGATTATCACATAGCATCTTGGTTGACAATTTCTTTAACGAAAACATTAGACAAATTCCCATTTATTACAATCTATCTTTGAAAAATGACAAACTTTTGAAAATATATTTTACCCCTTTGATAAGACTGGAACTTCCGTTACTATTTCCCCAGATTAGCCTGTTTTTCCAAGAATAATAATTAGCAGCCGTTGGATCTAGCCGTTTACCAATCAAAGGCCACAAATAATCTTTATTCCAGGCCAACGCATATTATTGACTTAGAAGGCTTGATGGAAACTGGATTAAAATACTCATATTTTAATAAAATAAGGGTTCTTTTCACACATTTTTTTTTCTCTTTTCAGAAAATATACAAAAAAAAAAAAAAAACCAGTATACAGCCAACTGGAGAAAAATGATTGGAATGCTGACTCGTATGAGTATATATTGTGTATTTAAATACTGGTGACAATCTTGTCGTTGACTACGTATTGAGTTTTTGACCGTATATTATTCTTACAAGGAACTCTGATTCAACTAAATAGAGTATATCAGTTATTTGGGTTTTTTTTTCAAAAAACTTATTTTATTTTTTCAGGCAGAATATCTAACCCCGTTGAATTTGGCAGAGTCTATTTAATGCACATTTAAATTTTTGTATAGTTTTATTAACTTTGACTTAACTATTTGATAGCTTTTATCCCTCAAACGCTGATGTGAGAAAGAGCGTAAATAATACACAATCTATCCAGACTTGCTCTATTTCTTCCCTTTGTATTATTCATCGACTCTCTTGTTAGCTAGCTAGTATGCCAAGAGAAGTTGTAAAATTAATCAAATCGATCATTAGTTCTTCTTTTCTAATAAAATTTAAGTTTAGGCACACCTCTATAACCATACTAAATTATGTTATATCTAAAAATAAAATATTCAAATACATCTGAATAAATATTTTACGCAAAAAACTATAGATATTGAATATTTAAAATAGGAAAAAGGTTCAAATATACTCCTATATTATGTACAATATAGAACAAAATATACTTTCCGTTAAAAAATGGTCTATTTGTACCCCTGTCATTACACAAGCAGCTCGATATACTCTTTTTGGCTAATGAAAGTGAAATAGTTAATCTTAGAATTATTTTCTTGATATTTTTGTTAAAAGGAAAGCCCTGCATGAATTTAATTAAACCAATAATATCGATCGAGATTGATGAGTTTATTGGTTTAATACCGATCGAGAGAACCAAAATTTCAAATATTAATGATAAGGTTTTGTCAAATTTTCAGACTGATGAGTTTCAGACAAATTAAGGATGCTATATATCCTTATTGATGTTTTGGAAATAGTGGTAGTATTTTTAGTCAATGATTGGATTCATACTGATTAAATTGATCAATCTCGACATAAATTTTCACCAGTTGTTCTTTTTGTCACACCCCATTTTAACCCGGATTGATTTAGGAGTATGACGTATTGGTGATTCCTATTTATTTTGTTTTAAGGAATCGCCACCTAATTAATTTAACGGTGAATTAGGACACCTAAAGGTTAACTAAGGCAAAGTTAAAACTAAACCTCAATTAATAGTCTGCTTAACCAGTGTGATTCTAGGTAAGGGCTCTATATTATCCTAAAGGGAAGGGGTTAGGCATCCTTTAGAATCCGCTAAATACGGTTATCCGACCAAACTTGGGTTAATTAATTTAGATTAAATATAATGCTTAAATCGTAAGAAAAATAAGTTGTAAATGTTATTAAGGTTTTAAAGAAAAACATAATGATGTTATTTAAACTAGCTTGAAGAAATATATAGTAGTCCACTCAAAAATAAAACTTATAAATGTTGCTGAGTTTAAAATAATAATTTTATTGTAAAACGAGAGTTGCAAAAATATAATAATTTGTATATAGATAAAAGCTTTTTAAGAGAAAGCCTAGCCAATTTGACTTAGAATAAAATGATATTATATGAGTATAGTGATGTAGGAAATCTAAACTCATTATGAAAATAATGTAAATGAGACTTTAAAATTTAATTGATTAGATATGCTTACTTAATCTAAACTATTTTATAAATAGGATGCAAAAGGTGATGAGCTTTTCTTTCTCTTTTTTATTAACTTATTAATTACGCTTAGCTAAAATGATGTGGGATTGATTCGAGTTTGAAGAATTATTTATAAAATAATATTCGAGTTTATATTTGCATATTAATGACGTTTTGAAATTAAGATAATAAAATATAACTCCTTTAATTCAAAAAATATGAATTTTATACTATCAACTATTCTAATAAGTATTATAGATTCTATAAATAACTTTAATGTGGAGAGAAGAAAATGAAACTTATGGGATTAATTGTTAATCTTCCTTAAACTAACTACCCATTATTAAACTAAACCTGCTAATTAGTTAGGATTTATCTAAACTAATAAACAAAAAAAAACAACAAAAGGTTAGTTGAATAATACAAATTGATATGCAAAAATAAATAAAATAAAAGAGCAAATATAATTCCAATGGGATTCAGCCCATTTTTGGGGCTGCTACGATTCACGGACTACTGGGCTTCGGCCCAGAATTGCTCTTTCTTTAGGATGGGCTGCGGACAGGGATGGTTTGATGAAGAGATCTCGTTGGGCTTTTAGCTCGACACCGAATGCGGAGGAAGAACGAGTCTCTCGGACTCGTATGCGATGTTCATGCATAAGATTGAAAGCAAAGTATTAGTATACGATCAATCGATAACGCTAAACATGTAAGATGTAAACTCAAACAAATAAACATGTTATATACATACTGTGTATATTTAGGTATATTTGAAGTATACCTTATGTATACGTAGGTATATAACCTCAGGGTTTTAACAACATTAGAGCATTTAAAGCACACATTCTGCCCAGTAGTGGCAGTGCACATTGCAAGGCGAAAATTATAAGAAATATTAAGGCAAACGACATCTGCGTGGCAGTGGCTGTAAGTGAAGAAGGAAATGAGGATATGGACTGCTCATTAGCACAAGGAGGCAGATTAAATGCAGCTCAAGTATTCACCATGACAGGTAGAGTGAAAGCCATAACGGAAGCACTTTAGACAAGTAGTAGTACGTGAAAAGAAAAAGGGCATGGATGTAGGATGCACCTGGGCAATCAGTGAGTATAATAGACAATGAAAGGCTTCAAAGACTTAAGGTTCAGTATCCGGGTTTAGTTCAAATAGAGCATCCCGCATTTATCGACGACATGATAACCTTACTTATTAAGAAGAAAGTAACTAAATCCAGATGGGTGTATCAGTATACGCAAGTGCCGACAAAGGTCGAGTTCAAGACAGTAGAAATATCGACATATTTTCTAAAACAAGCCAACTAGCAGGCAAATGGATTCAGAAGTCAGGGGGAGATGGCAATGCAGGCTGCTAAGGCTAAAATATACACATGACCCAACAGGCACAACACCTATAATCGCAAATATAAAAAAAAAGAAACAGCTTGGACCAAACTGTGAATATTAGGAACAGATAATGTGCTGGTTTTGAATATTAGGAACAGATGAATACAGGACCAAATTACTGGATGGACTGAAACTTATTTATTGGCCCTATTCTAACATTAATAGGTCCAAACAGCCTGAACTATAATAGAACAATGAGCCTATACCCAGAACACACAAGATAACTAAGTTAAGAAAAACAGATTGGACTACGACTGGTCTCACTAGGCTGCACTATACATGACACCATGACTAACTTAAGATACTTCCATTACTAAATATGATCAATCATAAGAACTATCATATAATGAAATTAGGTTCAGCAGACAAACAAACAGATACGAGAGAATGCTATAATTAGGATAGACTAACAAAAACCGCTAAGCTGCCATTAGTACGCCTATTGCCCACATAACAGGAAATAATTGATAAACAACTAACCACACCTAATTAGGCATATTGGCATATAGCAGTAAATGGATCAGTAGATAACTAGCTAAAGTATACTTAACTAAACATATGTAGACAGCAAAACAAACAAATTCACAAACACACACAAAAAAAGATTAAAATACAAGGAGGGATTCAGACAAACAAAATCATTCATATCACATTGACAACATAAATGAACAAATTAATCATAAGGCAAAAAGCATGCCGGATGCATAGTGTTAGATGGGCACAGAGCTTCTAATTATGTCGTAACCATATAACAAAGGCCTATCAGGCAATCCATTGAAGCAAAGAAACAGATTACTAGAAATCGTCTTGACATGATTATTTTCATATAAGACATACTGATCATACTGAAAAAGAAAAAATGGAACCCGACCTAATACATGGTTGCTAACAGAACTGGGCACAGATCCCAGGCTTGAGACCAAATCAAATCAGCAATCAATACCAACATGTCATATATTCGTTTTTTATCGCATCCAAACCCAGGCAGACTATATTCATGACAGAATAAATTATTTGAACAGATAGAGTAGAAGAAATATGACGCCGAACTGTTGTGGGTGCAGCGAAGTGAGACTTCGGATCCTTCAATCTACTCGAATACTATCGAATCGGAATTTGCGATGCTCGGATTTGCAACAACACAAAGCAAATAAAAGCAGAAAACGAAAACAAATGTTCTAGAATTTTGACTAGCTATTTTGAGACTACGATTTACTAAAGCAACTGGTTTTTACGGAGATTTTGAGGCGGCTAATGAACTAGTATTATTGGTGATTTTACCACTGAAAAAAATAAACTTGTTCCTTGCTTTCCGGGGTTTTTGGGGGTTTTCCTGCCTCTCCTTTCAACGATTCAACTCCTCTCTCTTTATAGGTTTTATTTTTGCTTTGTTTGAAGGAAGAGAGAAGGAAGAGCATGCGGAATCAACAGAAGGTGGAGGCGACAGTGAGATGAAGAGAGGAGCGGGTGGCGTGACGAAGTAGGGGAACAGGACATGGTGGAGACGCAGAAGCGTGGGGTGACAGACGCGTGGGGGGGACAAGGCGTGGTGGAGATGGCAGTGGCGTGGGGGAGACAGTGTGAAGTGGGGATGGCAGGTGAGGAGGGAGATGAAAGACCAAGGAGGAGGAGAGAGTGTGAGCAGGGGCGGTTGGTGGGGAAAAATGAGGGAAACCTAGCCCTTGTTAAATGGGAAATGGGCCGTCCGGGTCGGGTTAAAAAATGGGCTGGTTTGGCTAAAATATGGGCTGGGCAAAATTAAAAGAGTGGGCTGGTCCGAAAATGTTGGTTAATTATTTGGGCTGGTAAATTAAAATGATGTCAGGTAAATTAAAAATGTGGACTAGTTCTTTGTGAATTAGTCCGAAAATAGTATGAGTTGATTGAGCTACTACATTTAAATAAAAGACCTATTTAAATAACTTGTGTTAAAATATTACTAAATATAAAATATGCAATTATTAGTGCTCAAATAAGAAATGGTGTTGTAATAGCCGTGCAATAATATTTCGAAAATCCACAGTAAATAAACACTATTTTTAATTATGCAAATATAAATGCGATGCGTGTGCGTAAGCTGGCAAAAATGCCGGAATGATAAAATTGTGAATTATAATAATAATAATAATAATAATAATAATAATAGGTAACTGTAATAGAATAATAAAACGTGGGTATTGATAAGAGGCTAGTAATTATAGTAAGATATAATATATATATATTTTAATTTTCCAAAAATATTAGAAGCCTAAATAGGTATTTCGGAAGAGAGGCGGGACAAAATTGGGTGTCAACAACTTGTCCCTCTTTGCCCGGTAATGATGAAAAGAGTTGTCGGGCAAAGACGTTGACTCAGTAGCCTATTTTGTCCCGGCTAAAGGAAACTTGAGAAGAATATGACCGAACTCCGGTCTCTGAGTTGCCTACATATCTCGGGTTGTACGAGAATCAGGTTGAGTATAGTTCTGGGATAAGTGTGACACCTGAACCCCAATTGGCGCGAAACTTGCAAAATATGGTCCCAGTGTTGAATTATGATAACACTGGGTATTATGATAGAAACTTGAGAATTCTGAAAATTGAATTGCTGGAATGCAAGAGAATACTTGTAATTAGAGACAAGTGTTCGAGGTAGATCTTTGACCCGTGTCGGGAAGTCTGATTATCCTTCCCGACGAATTGCCCCAGTTCGCTGCCGAAGAAATAGTTCCACGATTTGATGTGTGATGCCAACTTCGATATTGCTCAAAGCCAACAGCTAAAAACAATTGTTAGCAATAAAGAAATATATGTAAATAAGACAGGGTTGGAGAAGTTACACTTGCAGCCCCTGTTTCGAAAGTTGAATCCACATTCGGAGGTGGGTGCCTGAATGAAATGTAAGATATCCGCATTCGGAGGTGGATGCTTGAACTGAAATATAAGATACCCGCATTCGGAGGTGGGTGCCTGAACTTGAAATATAAGATACCCGCATTCGGAGGTGGATGCTTGAACTGAAATATAAGATACCCGCATTCGGAGGTGGGTGCCTGAACTTGAAATATAAGATACCCGCATTCGGAGGTGGCACCTGAACTGAAATATAAGATACCCGCATTCGGAGGTGGGCGCCTGAACTGAAATATAAGATACCCGCATTCGGAGGTGGGTGCCTGAACTTGAAATATAAGATACCCGCATTCGGAGGTGGGCGCCTGAACTGAAACATAAGATACCCGCATTCGGAGGTGGGTGCCTGAACTTGAAATATAAGATACCCGCATTCGGAGGTGGGTGCCTGAACTTGAAATATAAGATACCCGCATTCGGAGGTGGGCACCTGAACTTGAAATATAAGATACCCGCATTCGGAGGTGGGTGCCTGAACTGGAATATAAGATACCCGCATTCGGAGGTGGGTGCCTGAACTTGAAATATAAGATACCCGCATTCGGAGGTGGGTGCCTGAACTGAAATATAAGATACCCGCATTCGGAGGTGGGTGCCTGAACTGAACATTGAAATACCCGCATTCTAAGGTGGGTGCCTAAATTGAAAATTGACATACCCGCATTCTAAGGTGGGTGCCTAATTTGAACATTGAAATACCCGCATTCTAAGGTGGGTGCCTGAATTGAACATTGAAATACCCGCATTCTAAGGTGGGTGCCTAAATTGAAAATTGACATACCCGCATTCTAAGGTGGGTGCCTAATTTGAACATTGAAATACCCGCATTCTAAGGTGGGTGCCTGAATTGAACATTGAAATACCCGCATTCTAAGGTGGGTGCCTAAATTAAATTTTGAAATACCCGCATTCTAAGGTGGGTGCCTAAAATTGAAAATTGACATACCCGCATTCTAAGGTGGGTGCCTAAATTAAATTTTGAAATACCCGCATTTTAAGGTGGGTGCCTATATCATGTCCACTTCCCATGGTGCAAAAAATGTAAATCCATATCCACTTTCAGGGTGCAGAAAAATAAATCCAAGTCCACTTTCACAGTTCAAAATATAAATCTACGTCCGCATTTCACGGTACAAAATATAAATCCACGTCGACTTTGACGTCCGTATTATACGGTACAACAGTAAATTTACATCTACTTTCACGTCTGCATTATACGGCGCAAAAATAAATTCACTTTTACTTTCGAAAACATAAATCTGTATCCACTTTTTACAATTATATGTATATTTTTTTGTAATATAATTCTATTTCCACTTCCATGCTCGCATCCACAATGTAAATGTAAATCCACGTCCACTTTAGAAAGAGTATTGTAAAAAGATATCCACATCTTAATCCATGTCCCGTTGTGACAGAAGTTAAATCTATAATTAACCCCCACAATTTGATATACGATGCAATATTTCGATCTTGTTATCTTATTAACATACTTCATTCTAAAAGAATTTGATAATGATTTGAACATGTATGAAGTGATGACGAAATTGAGGAATTCTAACCAATAACAGGTGATCAAGGTCAGTGTCCATGATTATATGTATTCGATCCATCGATGAATGTCACGAGCTAAAACAACTGTTAGTGATAAGAATCAATAGCTGGGTCTAAAAGAATTATACTTGCAGCCCTTGGTTGAGAAGATGAACTTGTGTCCACTGTTGCAATCGAAATTTCGTGATGAGTGGAACGACGTCCACCGTTCGGCATAAGCTACCTTTGCATCCACGCTGAAGAGTATTTGCATTTTGAAGAAAGTTAACTTTTTGATCACGCCCATAATTTAATACATGCACCGTGTTCATGTTAATTGGACCTGTCTCAACAAAGAAAAATTGTGAGTTTAAAAGAAAATTGATTGACTTGTGCATGTCGGGGAACTTGGCCCTTGAATTGACTTTTGTCTCGGTCGCGTCCACGTTCTTCGATGTCTCACCACATATCTTGCTTTGCCGGGGAGTTTCAGTTATAAAAAAATGTATTTTGAAAATAAAAGTAATGAGATTTGGATGACTTTGAAAGGAAATACTTAGTGGCTCTAATATGTAACATGATTAAGAAGACTCGATTTTTGAATTTATTCACATTTTAGAAATATGGATGGACTTTTGTTTAAGACCACTTTTATGCTACTTCTAAAAATTTGTCCCAGTTTCAGTCTTAGAGATGCTTGATTCTGGACAATTGAAAAATAAGAACTTATAATGAAAGTTTTCGAAAGTGATTTGACCGACTTCGAAATTTGTCCCAGTTTCAAGTCCTGGAAACGCTTGGTTCTAAATGATCGAAAAGTGAGAAAGTTGTAATGAAATATTTTTGAAAGTGATTTGACCGATTTCAAAAATTTGTCCCAGTTTCAAGATACTAAAACACATGAATTTAAACGGTGGGAAGACCAAGTCTTGTATAAAAATCCTTATGTATTTTATAGGAACCAAAATGTTTGGACAAACTGAAGATAAATTTTTAAGATAGATGGGCCGAACCCGCCTCGGGTTGCCTACGTATCCCAAAGGAATCAGGCCAGACGTAGTTCGTGATCAAAATAAGAACTTTTGAGTTTTGTTTTTAATAAAAGGGAGGGTCGAACCCGATGTGGGTTGCCTAAATTGAATTTTAAAATACCCGCATTATGAGGTGGGTGCCTGATTCGGAATGAGCTGGTCGAGAAGAGGTAAAATAGCTTGCTTGGTTTGAGAATCTGGCATAGGAAAAGTCTAACGAACCCCATGAGATGGAGTTATATGTAGCGGATTTTGAGAAAATGACCGGTTTTGAAGTATCATGTGGCTTAATCCAACAACTATTGCTCAAGACGAGGAATGATCTCCAAATGTGTTTCTGGTTCATTAGAGGATGTGGGATTACTTGTGATCGGTAAACTAAGAGATGGATCAGATGAAGTGGTCGCATTGATCAAACTTTGCTCCATTTTAGAACGAGTCTTTTTAGTTAACCAGGTGGTTAGTGATGAGTCAGAGTTTGATTTCTTGGCTTTAGATCGTGTGAAATATGGATACTCCGTCAGTTCTCCTTCAGCACAAGTCAATTTTTTTTATTTTGAAAATAAGTTTAAAAGAAAAAAGATAAAATAAGAAAAAAGAAAACGAGTCAGTATACGGTAAGGACATAATATTGCATAAACACATTATCACACATAATAAATCGCGTTCTATAATAAGGGACCTCTTTATGCCAGAGGTAGGCCTAACGAATATTTGAAGGACAAACATGTCTTTTATGTATCATTCCACAACTCCTCCTAAAAGTAATTTGCAAGAATAAAAATTATTACATGCCAATAATACATCTCAAAATCAACCTAAGATATCTAATACTTCAACTTCACTAATTTCCTTTGGTTGTCTTCAACCTCCGGCATTAATTAATGCTCCACGACAACCTGCAACAAAATGTCAGTTTCCTTGAAATATTTATCTATAGAGTATTAGGTCCACATATTCCATATATTTGTCCTTCAAATAATGCACATAGATAGTGAGTAGTGTCACTTAGAGTCATAGACTAATTTGGACATTTGGTAAGATTGACTAATGAACTTAATACACCAAGGGTATTAAGCTTCCTAGGTTTAAAATGATGCATGTCCTTACAAGGTTTTGGTTTCGCTCTACCCTAGGTAGACTAAGAGTGGGTTTACTAGACGCAAGGTTCCCGAGCGGACTACTCGAGTGAGAAGGCTACGCGGTCCCCGTTACTCGGGCACCCCGCGCATACGCCAACTCTCCTAAAACTTGGATTCTATGAAAGAAATTTGCGGGTGCGCAAAACACAGCTCGCGTGTACGTGTGATAGTGTGAGTTTCCAGAAGTGGAAGAAATATGAACGGAATGCCAATTTAAGGAAAGCAGTAATATACATATTACATAGGAAAAATGCACATAAAGAACGGAATACAAACATTTAAAAGCATATAAAGCAACAGTATAAGGAAAATAAAGCAAAACAAACAAAATGTCCCACAAATTATTTATTAACCTAAGTTGTTATGGTTAGAGCCTAAAGTCCCCAGTGGAGTCGCCAAGCTGTCACACCCCATTTTAACCCGGATTGATTTAGGAGTATGACGTATTGGTGATTCCTATTTATTTTGTTTTAAGGAATCGCCACCTAATTAATTTAACGGTGAATTAGGACACCTAAAGGTTAACTAAGGCAAAGTTAAAACTAAACCTCAATTAATAGTCTGCTTAACCAGTGTGATTCTAGGTAAGGGCTCTATATTATCCTAAAGGGAAGGGGTTAGGCATCCTTTAGAATCCGCTAAATACGGTTATCCGACCAAACTTGGGTTAATTAATTTAGATTAAATATAATGCTAAAATCGTAAGAAAAATAAGTTGTAAATATTATTAAGGTTTTAAAGAAAAACATAATGATGTTATTTAAACTAGCTTGAAGAAATATATAGTAGTCCACTCAAAAATAAAACTTATAAATGTTGCTGAGTTTAAAATAATAATTTTATTGTAAAACGAGAGTTGCAAAAATATAATAATTTGTATATAGATAAAAGCTTTTTAAGAGAAAGCCTAGCCAATTTGACTTAGAATAAAATGATATTATATGAGTATAGTGATGTAGGAAATCTAAATTCATTATGAAAATAATGTAAATGAGACTTTAAAATTTAATTGATTAGATATGCTTACTTAATCTAAACTATTTTATAAATAGGATGCAAAAGGTGATGAGCTTTTCTTTCTCTTTTTTATTAACTTATTAATTACGCTTAGCTAAAATGATGTGGGATTGATTCGAGTTTGAAGAATTATTTATAAAATAATATTCGAGTTTATATTTGCATATTAATGACGTTTTGAAATTAAGATAATAAAATATAACTCCTTTAATTCAAAAAATATGAATTTTATACTATCAACTATTCTAATAAGTATTATAGATTCTATAAATAACTTTAATGTGGAGAGAAGAAAATGAAACTTATGGGATTAATTGTTAATCTTCCTTAAACTAACTACCCATTATTAAACTAAACCTGCTAATTAGTTAGGATTTATCTAAACTAATAAACAAAAAAAAAAACAACAAAAGGTTAGTTGAATAATACAAATTGATATGCAAAAATAAATAAAATAAAAGAGCAAATATAATTCCAATGGGATTCAGCCCATTTTTGGGGCTGCTACGATTCACGGACTACTGGGCTTCGGCCCAGAATTGCTCTTTCTTTAGGATGGGCTGCGGACAGGGATGGTTTGATGAAGAGATCTCGTTGGGCTTTTAGCTCGACACCGAATGCGGAGGAAGAACGAGTCTCTCGGACTCGTATGCGATGTTCATGCATAAGATTGAAAGCAAAGTATTAGTATACGATCAATCGATAACGCTAAACATGTAAGATGTAAACTCAAACAAATAAACATGTTATATACATACTGTGTATATTTAGGTATATTTGAAGTATACCTTATGTATACGTAGGTATATAACCTCAGGGTTTTAACAACATTAGAGCATTTAAAGCACACATTCTGCCCAGTAGTGGCAGTGCACATTGCAAGGCGAAAATTATAAGAAATATTAAGGCAAACGACATCTGCGTGGCAGTGGCTGTAAGTGAAGAAGGAAATGAGGATATGGACTGCTCATTAGCACAAGGAGGCAGATTAAATGCAGCTCAAGTATTCACCATGACAGGTAGAGTGAAAGCCATAACGGAAGCACTTTAGACAAGTAGTAGTACGTGAAAAGAAAAAGGGCATGGATGTAGGATGCACCTGGGCAATCAGTGAGTATAATAGACAATGAAAGGCTTCAAAGACTTAAGGTTCAGTATCCGGGTTTAGTTCAAATAGAGCATCCCGCATTTATCGACGACATGATAACCTTACTTATTAAGAAGAAAGTAACTAAATCCAGATGGGTGTATCAGTATACGCAAGTGCCGACAAAGGTCGAGTTCAAGACAGTAGAAATATCGACATATTTTCTAAAACAAGCCAACTAGCAGGCAAATGGATTCAGAAGTCAGGGGGAGATGGCAATGCAGGCTGCTAAGGCTAAAATATACACATGACCCAACAGGCACAACACCTATAATCGCAAATATAAAAAAAAAGAAACAGCTTGGACCAAACTGTGAATATTAGGAACAGATAATGTGCTGGTTTTGAATATTAGGAACAGATGAATACAGGACCAAATTACTGGATGGACTGAAACTTATTTATTGGCCCTATTCTAACATTAATAGGTCCAAACAGCCTGAACTATAATAGAACAATGAGCCTATACCCAGAACACACAAGATAACTAAGTTAAGAAAAACAGATTGGACTACGACTGGTCTCACTAGGCTGCACTATACATGACACCATGACTAACTTAAGATACTTCCATTACTAAATATGATCAATCATAAGAACTATCATATAATGAAATTAGGTTCAGCAGACAAACAAACAGATACGAGAGAATGCTATAATTAGGATAGACTAACAAAAACCGCTAAGCTGCCATTAGTACGCCTATTGCCCACATAACAGGAAATAATTGATAAACAACTAACCACACCTAATTAGGCATATTGGCATATAGCAGTAAATGGATCAGTAGATAACTAGCTAAAGTATACTTAACTAAACATATGTAGACAGCAAAACAAACAAATTCACAAACACACACAAAAAAAGATTAAAATACACGGAGGGATTCAGACAAACAAAATCATTCATATCACATTGACAACACAAACGAACAAATTAATCATAAGGCAAAAAGCATGCCGGATGCATAGTGTTAGATGGGCACAGAGCTTCTAATTATGTCGTAACCATATAACAAAGGCCTATCAGGCAATCCATTGAAGCAAAGAAACAGATTACTAGAAATCGTCTTGACATGATTATTTTCATATAAGACATACTGATCATACTGAAAAAGAAAAAATGGAACCCGACCTAATACATGGTCGCTAACAGAACTGGGCACAGATCCCAGGCTTGAGACCAAATCAAATCAGCAATCAATACCAACATGTCATATATTCGTTTTTTATCGCATCCAAACCCAGGCAGACTATATTCATGACAGAATAAATTATTTGAACAGATAGAGTAGAAGAAATATGACGCCGACCTGTTGTGGGTGTAGCGAAGTGAGACTTCGGATCCTTCAATCTACTCGAATACTATCGAATCGGAATTTGCGATGCTCGGATTTGCAACAACACAAAGCAAATAAAAGCAGAAAACGAAAACAAATGTTCTAGAATTTTGACTAGCTATTTTGAGACTACGATTTACTAAAGAAACTGGTTTTTACGGAGATTTTGAGGCGGCTAATGAACTAGTATTATTGGTGATTTTACCACTGAAAAAAATAAACTTGTTCCTTGCTTTCCGGGGGTTTTTGGGGGTTTTCCTGCCTCTCCTTTCAACGATTCAACTCCTCTCTCTTTATAGGTTTTATTTTTGCTTTGTTTGAAGGAAGAGAGAAGGAAGAGCATGCGGAATCAACAGAAGGTGGAGGCGACAGTGAGATGAAGAGAGGAGCGGGTGGCGTGACGAAGTAGGGGAACAGGACATGGTGGAGACGCAGAAGCGTGGGGTGACAGACGCGTGGGGGGGACAAGGCGTGGTGGAGATGGCAGTGGCGTGGGGGAGACAGTGTGAAGTGGGGATGGCAGGTGAGGAGGGAGATGAAAGACGAAGGAGGAGGAGAGAGTGTGAGCAGGGGCGGTTGGTGGGGAAAAATGAGGGAAACCTAACCCTTGTTAAATGGGAAATGGGCCGTCCGGGTCGGGTTAAAAAATGGGCTGGTTTGGCTAAAATATGGGCTGGGCAAAATTAACAGAGTGGGCTGGTCCGAAAATGTTGGTTAAATATTTGGGCTGGTAAATTAAAATGATGTCAGGTAAATTAAAAATGTGGACTAGTTCTTTGTGAATTAGTCCGAAAATAGTATGAGTTGATTGAGCTACTACATTTAAATAAAAGACCTATTTAAATAACTTGTGTTAAAATATTACTAAATATAAAATATGCAATTATTAGTGCTCAAATAAGAAATGGTGTTGTAATAGCCGTGCAATAATATTTCGAAAATCCACAGTAAATAAACACTATTTTTAATTATGCAAATATAAATGCGATGCGTGTGCGTAAGCTGGCAAAAATGCCGGAATGATAAAATTGTGAATTATAATAATAATAATAATAATAATAATAATAGGTAACTGTAATAGAATAATAAAACGTGGGTATTGATAAGAGGCTAGTAATTATAGTAAGATATAATATATATATATTTTAATTTTCCAAAAATATTAGAAGCCTAAATAGGTATTTCGGAGGAGAGACGGGACAAAATTGGGTGTCAACACTTTTTTGGACAACTATTTAGTAAATGACCCTCATTTTTTTTTCTTTTTATAAGTTATCAACCTTTTAGACTACGGTCTAATTTTGAGCAAACTGAAAATCGTATGAGAAAATGTTACAACGTAATGTAAAGTTTGTAAGTGTATTCAATCGTTACACGATAATCTTTTTTTTTTTCCAAGTTATTACCACTCTTTTGAAGAAACAGATTTGTGAAAGGGGGGCGGCACCTGACCTTTCATACAAGATAGGAGTTGTGGAACTCCAATTTGACTAGAGACCTTTGACAATAGACAAGAAAAAAAAATAGTAATAATTCTAAGAAGCTCAAGGTGGCTCGAATACGAGGGTGCTTGGTTTTCTCCTCTTGACTCGGAAGGATGGTAATTGCCATCTATCAACATTAATCAGACCTTTAACATACCTGGGAATCATATTAAAGTTTGTAACAATAGTTGCCTCCTCCATTTGATGACCGAAAGAAGCTAGTTTGTCCGCGACTTGGCTGCCTTCTCTATAACAATGCTTAATGAAAATACCATTGACATTCACCAGTTCTTTGATCTCTCCAATCACTGTTTCTATTCTCCATGGAGTCCATATGTAATGGATACAGTTTTGAACCAGCATGGAGTCAGTCTCACCAATAATCAACCCATGGCCTTGTTCAATACACCCTTTAAATCCAAAGAACAGTGCAGCCGCTTCAACCCAATTACTTGTCCCATTACCTAAAGGAATCGAGTGCACCATGAGCATTTTGCCACTGCTGTCCTTGACTACACCACCCCTTCCACACTTCCCATTGATACAACTTCCATCACTATTAATTTTCACAAAAAGCAATGGAGGTCTGGACCATCTGACAACAGTGATGCTTTTGTCGAAAATAGTAATGTCGAAGAGCTTACAAATATCTTCCCAAGTGTTACCAATGGAGATTCTTCTAAATTGGGCACTGGCAAGTTGAGAGATGTTGAAAACTATGAGTGTCTTTGATGTATTTACAGATAGCCTCTCATTTTCATATTTGTTGCTACATCTTGACCTCCATAATTCCCAAGCAATAATAGTAGGCATAATAGAGTAAATATATGCTGTTATGGGGTCTTTAGTCTTATGACTCCAACATTTCCACAATAGAGTTTTCAGAGAGGTGTTCTTATGCTTAATACCAGCAATACTAGCAAAATTTTTCCATATTTGTTGGGCATAGAGACCTTGACAGAAGAGGTGCTCACATGTTTCTCTTCCTGGTGTCATGTTTGGACCCATACAACAACAATAACACAATGAATTAGCATTGATCCCAATCCTACCAACTTTGTCATCAGTAGGAATTCTATTATGGACAGCTCTCCACGTTAAGCATGTCATCTTAAATGGAACATCTTTATGCCAAAGCTTGATAAAAAACTGAGAGGGCTCTTTTTTCTACCTAAATGTTTTCCAGGCAGTAGCTATAGTGAACTTACCATTGGAGGATAAAATCCAAATTGGAGTGTTAGGGAGATCCTACTTGATGGTGATTTTGAACAGAGTTGATCAACTCTATCACATTGTTGGAAGGATGAAACTTTAGCTTGGTCCAGTCCCACTAGCCATCAATGAGAACTTCAGAAACCTTAGTGATATCATACTCATTATCACCTTCAAGGAAATTGCATAATGGGCCAAAGTTGGTCCAATTATCATACCAAAAACTGATATCGCCTTTGCTAATTTTCCAAAGAAGATTTTGTTCAGTTTCAAACTTAAACTTACACATCTTTCCAATTGTGGGATTGACCAGGAGCCCACTTTAGGTAAACAAGGTGGTGTTTATTGCAATATTTGGCTAAAACAAATTGAGACCAAAGAGAATTGGAAGTTCTCATATTCCACCACTGTTTGGCACAAAAAGGCTTACAGATATCACCTAATGTTTTGAAATTAGCACCCCCTTCCTCATAGGGAAAGCACAAATTTACCCATGAAACCCAATGATGTTTATCTTTAACCTCATTCCCACTCCAGAAGAATCTGGTAAAGTATTTTTCAATGTCTTCAATAGTTCCTTTGAGAGGATGGATAGCTGCTAGTGTGTGAACATTGAGGGCCATAAGGACATGCCTTATAAGCACAGCCCTGCCTCCAGAAGAGAGAAGCTTAAGATGCCATCCTCTGATCCTGCTAATTATCATGGACACCATACCAGAGAAGTTTCAATCAATTTCCTCCCAGAATATAAAGGACACCCCAAGTATTTAATAGGAAGAGCATCATGTCTAATTCCAAAAATCCTTTGTATCCTCCTAATATCCATTTGATAAGTCATTTGATTTGCTCTAGGGGCCAAAGAGAAACTGCATTTGTCTTTGTTGATCTTTTGACCAGATCTTGCTCATAAGAGTTAAGAGTAGCCAATGTCAGTTGTAGAGTAGCTTTCCCACCATTACAGAAAATAATAGTATCATCTGCAAAGGAATGACGATTAATTTGAGGTCCTCTAGGTTCATATAATAGCCTTTGTAAGCCCTGCGATGTTGTAGCTCATTCAGTAATAGTGATAGGAGTATAACACTTTGAATAAAAAGAGAGGGTGATAGGGGGTCCCCTTGTCTCAACCCCCTCCCTGATTTGAAAAAACCAAATCTACCACTATTAACTAGGATTGAATACCAGTTTTGGCAATAAATCTGGAAATAAGATCCACCCATTTATCAGCAAACCCCATTTTCTTCATCATGGCACATAGGAAAGACCAGGACACCCGGTCATAAGCTTTGGCCATGTCCAGTTTAAGCACTAAATTTCCCCCTGGAACATTTTTCCTAATATCATTTATAATCTCTTGAGCCAAAAGTATATTCTCAGTAATAGCTCTCCCTTTTACAAACCCACTCTGATTATGGGATATAATTCTGGGTAGAAAAACACTGAGTCTTGCATTAAGAAGCTTAGCAATAATCTTGCTAGATACATTACATAAGCTAATAGGTCTAATATCTGAGAAGCATTGGGGAAAGTCCACCTTTGGAAGCATAATAATGCATGTATGGGTAAAGAATTTTGGAAGGGTTGCTCCGTCAAAGAAGGAGATAATAGCCTTATAGACATCAGTGGCTATAACTTGCCAAGCACTTTGGTAGAATCTGCCAGTGAGCCCATCAGGGCCTGGAGCACTGTCTGAGTCAATTGAGAAAACACAATCCTTTACTTCCTCCATAGTAGGTGTGGCTATAAGCAAAGCATTGTCTACATCTCTAACAGTCCTCTGGACTACATTAGGAATGCTAAGATCATCATTTGTTTCTTCAGAACTAAAAAGTTGCTGGAAAAAATTAACTGCAGCATCTGCGACCTCTTCAGTTCCAGAGACCATGTTACCATTAAGATCCTTTATATGTTGGGTATTAAGCCTCTTCCTTCTATCCTTAATAATAGCATGAAAAAATGTAGTATTTGCATCTCCTTCAGTCAACCACTTCACCCTAGCTTTCTGTCTCAAAACTGCATCTTGAAGCTTAAGAAATCTGATAAAATCAGCTTTTGCTTTGGACAAGTTCATTCTAATCTCAGGGTTGTTATTAGTTAGCATGTCCTCTTCCAAGCTTCTGATGAGTGCCTCAAGTCTCTTTGGTTCTTCATATATATCTCCAAAAGCCACTTTGGACCAAGAGCTAAAGGCAGAGCAAGTTCTCTTTAATTTCTGATGTAAACTGTAAAGGGGATTGCCATAAACTGGTTGAGACCAAGCTTGTTGAATAATATCTAGGTAATCTTCATGTTCTTCCCATAAATTGAGGAATTTAAAGTATTTCACATGGTCAGAAGTATTAGGAGTAGCAGAAATTAAAAGAAATATATGAGTAAACATTAGATCCAAGTGTAATAGTATTTGAAAAGATAATTACACAACTTTTAAAAATATAAACAAAATCTAAATAGTAACCTAAAAAGTGCATATTTGTGTAAATCAGCACTTGTGCGGTGGTTGGGATGAAGCCTTAGGAGATACTTCGAAGTTGTAATAGAGGTTGAGGCAAGAAAATATGTATCTATTTATTAAAAAGGTGAAAATAATTTTATTTGTAAACCTTTTAAAACTGACTAATAGCCTGTTTGGCCAAACTTCTAAAATCAGCTTATTTTAAAAAATACTTTTCAAAAAAGCACTTTTAGCGAAAAACAGTTTGTGTTTGACCAATTAATTAAAAAAACACTTTTGAGCAATCATTAGTGTTTGACCAAGCTTTTAAAAAGTGCTTCTATTTGTATTTTTCTCAAAAGCACTTTTTCAAAAAAGTGCTTTTGGGCAAAAACTGTTTTTTTTTAGCTTCTGAAAAACTGCTTCTGCTACTCCCCAAAAGTATTTATTTTCTCACAAAAGCTTGGCCAAACACTTCACTTTTTTTCAAATAAGTACTTATTGAAAAAATAAGTATTTTTTTGTGTGTGGGGGGGGGGGGGGGGGAATAAGCTTATTTTGAGATGTGTTTTTTTTTTTAAACTGCTTTTCAAAAAAGTACTTTTGATGAGAAGCAGTTTGTGTTTGCCTAATTCATTTGAAAAGTGCTTTCGACTACTTTTAATAAGCAGATTGTGTTTGACTAATCTTCTTAAAAAAATGCTTTTAAGTGCCAAATTACGAAACAGGACAATTATCAACGAACATGATATCTATTATGAAAGATTTTAATTAAGTTTTTACTTTTATTTAATTAAAATTTAAAAGTACATATTAAAATTTTCAATTAATATAATACATATATAAATTTTCTTAAAAAATAAATATTGATATAATATCAACACGATGATTTAAATATACTAAAAATCTACAACTAAAATAAACTTCAAAATCATTCCACTGATTATAAAAGTCTATTACATACGTGAAAGCTAACTTTATACTACGTAAAATAAAACAAAGAATTATTAGTTAAAAATTAATGGATTAATAGGGATATTTTTGTCTTGAAAAAAGTAACTTTCAGCTTCAGCTTCTGCTTCTCCCCAACCGCAGAAAAACTGCTTCTGCTTATACTTAAAAGCAATTTTATTAATTGGCCAAACACCTCAAATATCCCAAAAAATATTTTTTCCCCTAAAAAAACACTTTTGCCCTCAAAACCGCTAGGCCAAACAAGCTCTAACATTTAAACACAGACCATAAAAGTGGTATACCATGTAATTTCACCCCAAAAATCTACGTTCAAGCCTGAGCTACAACTTTTAAATGAACAATATCAATTTACTGACATCTTATGTGTGTTTATTAAAATAAATTACAGAAAACTCAATCAACAAGCCCAGAAGAAACTGAGACAACTTGAATTGTTAAATTATTACTTTAATACTCTAGTAATATCTTTATAATATAAGATACTGACTGAATCAAAATCGTTGACATCTCTGCCGCTGGTTACAAGATAGAAAGTATTTTTGTCTTTTGAAAGAAAAACAAAAGGCGACTTCATTGGAGGATAACTATCTTTGTGTCTTCATATGAGGTATTTTCTAACTACCATTGTCGTTAATTATTGCCTTTTTTGTTAGGATAATTATTATTAAATCCCAAATTAAGGAATATCTATATGTCTTAGTTCTCACAGGTCATTTGGTTTATTGGCTGTTTATATCAATCATGCTCAATAATTAAACTAGACCTATGTATAACAAACTCAATAACTGAATGAGGATATGCAATAATATGCATAAATACCTGGACTATAAACATTATATAGAGAAAGAAAATTAACTTTCAAAGTAATCATTACAATTAAATAATGTTCAACGAAAGACGCATTAGGGGTGACATTATAATTTATCATCTATCCTCCAAGAGAATGGTAACAAAATTGAATTTATATTGCAATTTGCTAACCTTTCAGTCCTATTTATGCTAGTTTACGCACACTCTTCTTCAATTAAGTGGGCGCCATTAGAAAGCTTAGAAGATTGTCATTCAAGTTGGCTACTAAAATATGTTTAAAGGGAATGATTCCATGTGGTATTGACAAATATAAGACAAACATTCCATGCAAAATTACTAGAAGGATTGCTCAGTCAATTCATCTACTCAGTCACCTTTGAGTCATGACCTTATCTTTGTTTTTCCTCCGGTGTTCGCCCGGTGTTTGATTTAGGCTCGATTAATTTGGATTTTACTTGGGGGTATATGTTTCCCACCAAAAACAATTTCATTTTCAAGGCTCAAATTTAAAATATCTGATAATTACGGATAAAAAATATTCACCATGTCCCTATAACTTTTTAGTCATGAGTCATGACTTACTGTCAATTTCACTTTTGTGCCCTCTCAATCTGTAATCAAAAGAGAAGATATCCATGGTGGGGACAGAAAGTTACAAGAAATTCATGGGAAAACTTACTTACGTTACGTACTTTCATCAAAGTAGATGATTTAAACTTACAATTTACAAATTAAAGTGAAAATTATACATATGAATTGATCTATTTAAGTGATAGATGTGTGTATTAAAGTAAAACCAATTACATTAATAATGTAATTTATACGAATAACAAAAGTGGCGTAGAGCATGCCCATACTTAGCATTAGTGTATGCCTACATGGTATGAATCTTTGACATTTCAACCATGAAAAAGGAAGTTTGATGCACGAAACATCACGTGTTCACGTAGGATTTGGGGAAAGGACACACCTCAAGGGAGTGTAACCTAGCCAATTTACCTGACACAAGCATAAATGACTGATTTCATCATCCAAATCCATGACCGACATGTCCCACAGAGATAAACTTTGTTGTTGCTCCAAGGAGGCTCTCCTTCAATTTCGACCACGAAGAAAGAAGAAAAAAGGAAGAAAAAGAAAACATGCATTTCAATTTCTCAGTGAGCTAGGTTTATCAATATCCAAACAAAAATGTGAAATTAATTAACCCTATCTTCTCTTTAATAAATATCCAAAAAATATTCTGTCACGACCCAAAGCGGAGGGCCATGACGGACACCTGGGCCTTTCTTGCCGAGCACCACTAGACATACATCTGTAAACATAATCATAACATATATAGGTGGGCCATGAGGGCCATCACAAGATAATCTGCTGACTCGCAGAAGCCATAGACTGAAAATGAGAAAAGTCTCAAAGGACATAAATACATAAACATGTTGGACATACTGTACGGGCAGACAAGGCCATCCAACATCTTACTGTACATAACTGTCTACAAGCCTCTACTGGAGTACATAACATAACGTGGTTAGGTCAGGGCCCCACCATAGCCGTAAATATGCATACATATCCATACTGACTCACAAGGCAACTCCGAAACAAGTGGAGTGCGACAACACTGTCTACTGAGCTGGTATCCTACTGAGTGGACCGTCAACCTGTATATCAAGACTTGCGGGCATGAAACGCAGCGTCCCCAGGAAAAAGGACATCAATATGAATAATGTACCGAGTATGTAAGGCATGAAAACAGCATAACAAAGGCATGAAAACAACATAACAGAGACATGAGAGTAACACGAGACAAGAGAGAATCAACCTGTACATCTGAATGCCTTTTAGGGCGTATGACATGCATGCTTTCTTTTAAAAACATATACGTATATATATATGAGCCATACTATAGGGCTGTATCATCATCATTAAGCAGCTCTTTGGGGCTATCGTCATCATACCGTACCTAACTGCAGTGGTGTGCACAATAGGTGCCATACTATGCATGAATGATAAGAAGACAACCTGAATCTATCGGAGTGACGTAAGGTCGTTTTACCTTTGATTATCATTATGGAACTAAAATCATCAACATACGTAGAATCAATAAGCATAAGACATCAAGAAGTGTCATAACATAGAGACAATTCTAACATTTCTAAGAATACAGTCATTATAAATATCGTTCGTCACATTCATTTCATTCTGGTCATGCCAAAAGAAGAAAGAGAACAGCCTTAACATACCTTATTCTGTTGAGTCGTCAATACGTTCCAAGAAATCCTCCACAATTCAACTCAAGCTACAAAAATGTAAAGGGGTCCATTATCAATACTAGGTAAGGGTTAAGTCTATGACTTAAACTAGTAGCTCATTTACGTAAATTCGGGCAGCATCTCCCCTGTAATATTAACTTCCTCCAACTCTCCATATCCAAACAACAACAACCACGAAAATTCAACAAATATAAACATCAACTACAGGGCATCATATAACCATAACAAGTAGTAACCGTTTCACGGCGAGCGACAAGCTCAGATTGGAACCTCTATAACTCATATCACCCCTTATGGACTTCTTACGTTAACTCAACATTACTCAAAACATGATAACAAGTATTTCCATTGAAAGATTCAGCCTTATACCATACAAAAATAACCAGCAAACAACCCATAAACTCAACAATTCCCCAATAGCAACTCTACTCACTAGCTCATGTTTATTCCAATCATTACCTTAACCAAACCGAGATAATATTAAGCACAAGCAAGATAATGATTTAATTACCTCATGTAGCAGCTAAAATTCGAAATCAAAGCTTCCTTTAGCTTACAACAACCCTCAATTCCAATACAACACTATACAAGGGCTAATCCTCACTTAAGCTAATCTCCAAGGTTAATCTTGTATCAAATCATCAAGTCTTGACCTTAAGCACTTATGAACTATTAGAGAGGGTTTTGGAGAGTATTTGGACGAAGTTTGAGATGGAGATAACCCTGGAATGAATTTAAAACATCAAAAGGTCGGCCGCCGACTAAATTCTGCGGCCACTTTGGCGGACCGCAAAATATTTGATGATCCGTCAAATGGGTCTGTCAAATGGACCACCAAATAGGAACTTACTTTAACCATTATATGGTGGAGGGGCTTCCATTTTACGGGGCGCAAAAACGTTTTACGGCCATCAAATGGAACCGTCAAAATGCCTTTTCCGAGGAACTTGATTTTTTCGATTCGTTTAACTCCGAAACCTCAAAGTACTTACTAAACTCTTGTTAAAAATATTCCTCAACCTTATAGGGATTTCATGGCCTCTCTAGGCTCACATTAGTCTACCTACGACGCAAACGATATGAAAATTTTCCAATGTATAACATATTCAGTCTCATGTACAAATTTTGGATAAGTGTATATCCTAGTTTGACACAATCTACCAATACTCCCCTCAATTTTATGTATGTGCATTATAAATTCCCAACTTGTTTGATATTCTCTCAAATTGTCTGATCCAAAGCTTTTGTAAACTTGTCCGCTTCGTGTTCTAGTGTGGGAATATAACTTGTGGTTATAGTAGCATCTTCCCGCATCTTTTACTTGACAAAATGAACGGTCATTCATTCATACCAAGTAAGTTGCAATATGAAAGGTAGCTTGATGGACACATGCTCTTATTGATTGTTTCTTGGCATCCATGAAATTGGAGCTCACTCGAGTACAATAAGATACCCCATGACAAATTTTCTACTAGACAAGATGTCCGACCAGAGGGCTCATCTATTTATTAAGATTAAGACATCTGAATCTGAATACATATTTGAATATTAACATATGCATTAAAATTAAGATACGGTCAGATCTCTCTATAATGGCATCCGCGTACAGCAGCGCCTCTCTGTAACAACTAAGATTTTTCAGAACCGATTTTTTATGTTATATTTTACTTCTCTATAACAACATTTTACTTAAAACAGCAACAACCAACTTTATAACAATATGCTCTTTGTAAAATCACTCCATATAACAGTTATCTGCTTTTTTTGGTAATGTAATTATTAACTATCTTTATAAAAATAGAATATATATGATTACCAATAATAAAATTTCCAGATTTTGACCAAATATTTAATTTGATACCTTAATATACTATATTTATGACAGAATATTACATATGAATACATATGTGGAGTTTGATGCAACACTTCCTATCATTGAAGCTTTCACTGATGAAAAGATTATTGCCCAAGTCATTGCAGTGGAGGAACAAGGGAATATGGAAGCCGAAGACGACAATGAAAGTGCTGACGAACCTCAACCTATTGTTACTTGGACTGGGTTAGAAGATTCAACAATTCAACTCTTATATTCCCTTCAAGGGAAAGCGAAAGTTTAGACGTAAATCTTCGTAAATTCAAGTGTTATATCACCACTAAGAGATTAGATTCTACAAAACAAGCTACAATAAAATATCTCCCATCAATCTTGAAAGAATTTAATTTTCAAGTATTGTAGATTTAAAATGTATGCCTTATAGCTTAAAACTTTATACATTCAGTTATGAATCTATTGAAATTGTATTAATTTTCTTTAATGTTTAGTTAGTGAAGCATTCATATCTTTGAGATTTAAAATTTAAATAATTTATTATTTTTTTAGAACATTAAAAAATAAAAAAATAGATTTTATGCATTTTTTTTGCCTGTAACAACCAATTATTATTTAAATGGCAAATGTTGTTATAGATGTCTAACAATAATTCTCTATAACAGCCAAAAAATTTCGGACCCAACGATGCCGTTATAGAGAGGTTTGACTGTATATGAATCTGAATACACATTTAAATATTATGATGGTATAGTATGATATGAATACTAAAAGATTATTTGTCTTTTCAACATCTAAATGTATAAATTTGTCTTTATTTAAATATTTGTAGATATAGATCGAGAATTCTATAAAATACTAAATTAATCTACTACTATATCAATAAAAAAAAATTATATGGTGGTTGGTGGAATGATGGCTAGATGTGATGGTTGCGGGTGCCGATTGGGGATGGTGTTGGCTAAGGGTGGTGTTGTGGTTAGTAGTTAGTTGTGATGGTGGGGGGCAGTAGTGGTTGGTGATAATTGGTGGCGGTAGATAATAGTTGTGGTGGATGATAGTGATAGCTAATGGTAGTACTGGTGAATAATGGTTGTATAGTAGTACTAGTGAATAATGACGGCGGTTGACAATATATAGTAGTGTAATGGTAGTGATTATCAATAGTGATTCGTGGTTATCGTGGTAATGGTGGTCTATGGTGATGATTTTCAGAGGTGGCTCGACTATAAGGCCAATAAAGCAATCGCTTTGGGCCCCATTATTTCCTTAAAGATGTATTTTATATATAAACTGTTGCCTCAACCGAAAGAAGTTTTTCTAAATTAAAATTGATAAAATCTTATCTAAGATCAGTAATGTCTCAAGAGAGACTGAATGAATTAGATGTATTATCAATTGAAAAAGAATTGTTAGAACAAATCGATTATAAAACAATAATTAATGACTTCGCATATGAAAAAGTTAGAAAAGTAGACGTTAAATAAGTATATAGATGATGATCTTTTTTTTTTTAAAAAAAAAATAAATAATTTAGGGCCTATGTTTGAAGTTTGGCTTTAGGCCCTCAATGTTGTTGAGACGGCCCTGATGATTATATATGATGGCTAGTGATGGTGATGGTTGATTGTAGTGATTGACAAATGTGGTGGCTGAGGATGAGAAAGGTGAGTGGTGGTAGCTGATAATGGTGGTGCCGATAGTAATTGATAGTGGTAGCTGTGAGTGGATGAGATTGGTGAACTGCTATCTTTTTAGAAACCTTTATATATACATCTTAAAGATATTATAACTTTTTTATTGATCTTAATCATTTAGATTTATTCAGACTCATTAAATGGTTGGAAAAAAAAAACGCGCTTGATAATTAAGAGCTGGATGATTAACATTGGAATTTTACACTATATAGTCATCCCTCAAAATAATAGTCAAATGTATCTTTTGTATACCAATTGTAAATATACATATCTTAACATAATTAATGTATATTTGTTGCATTTTGTCTAGTAAGTGTAATTAGTTCTGTTTGAACGGCCAAATGTGCTAAAAATTCATTGAGATTCAGATTTAAATAATAAACGAATTTAATGACTGAAAATTGAATGATTAAAACTAATATGCAAACAAATAAGACCCAAATCACAAAATCCTTCGAGAATCAATTTATCATCACTGTCAGTACACATGTTAAACACTTGAGGGAACTAGGAAAGCATGAATCTTCTTTTTCTCTTTTAAATAATCGCTCTAAAACAAACCAACAAATATCCGGATTTAACTTTCTAATCATATTATTACTTAATTCCCCCATTATTAATTAATATATAATATGTAAAAAGAGGCAATGTGATGTGAATAAAAGATAATGACACACGTGGCACCTCAGTTTGAATGAGTCTTCATATGCCTACTTCGATGACTAATTACAGAAACGAGAATGTCAAAGCGTAAATAAAAAATATGCTGCTTAAGGATTAAATTAATGATATACAGTACTCCTTCCGTTTCAAATTATTTATCGTGGTTATTAAAAATAATTATTGCAAATTATTTATCGTTTTAGAAGTTTAAGGCACAACTAATTATTTTTCCCTATTTTTACCCTTAGTTGAATTTTGGCATTAATGAAGATGACTTATAAATAAAGTGAGCATTAATGGAGAGAGTATATATTATGGGTGAAAATGATTTTCACCCCAACTTTGCTCTAAAAATCAAACTCCCCCCTAACTTTGAATATTAGTCATTCTCCCCTCTTTATCCTAATTGACTTTATCAAATTCCTATTTTACCCTTATATTATAAACTTGTTTTTTTCCCCTTTACTTCTTTAAAATCATGATTTTTTAAATCTCTTTAATCTATGTAACAAATTTCCTTTATAAAAAAGAAAAGCGAGAAATACTATTTGAGTATATAGCTTCATGCCGTTCATAGTGAAATAAATGAGAAAAATAATATTTTTTATTAATAATAATCAAAATGTAATAATAACTTTATAAATATATTTCATTGCAGGTAATCCAAAATAATTAATAAAAATAGAGGTTTGTTCTATGAAATTCAACTAAGCCACACAACAAGTAGCATTCAAGAAAGCTGTTCTTCTATTATTGAATCAGTGATTTCACCTTTTGATCAATGTCTCTCAAAAGTTTTTAGGAGAAATTGTTTTCTTGAAGTGCCTGCCTTTTCAAATTAAAGAAACACTATTTGTACGATAAAAATTACATAATATAAAAGTTTGCATTAACTAGTATTTATAATAGGTTCATGGATTTTATTTTAAAATGCATGTAACTTTCAAGAACCTAAACATAAAAGACAAATTCACATTCATTTAGTTTGGAAATAAAAAACTTTTATCAGATGAACTATTTCAAAATTAATTGAAAACATTAATCTTAGCAATCCCCCACTTGTTTCAAGAAATTTTGACTTTTTTTTGAGACATTAATCTAGTAATAATATGCATTAATAATGGTGTCTTTTGGACTTGAACCATTAACTAGTGAATACTTTCTATGTCACGACCCAGCTGAAGGGCCATGACTGGTACCCGGAACTGGCTACCGAACACCACCTATCATACTGACTATACCGAACACCACCTATCATACTGACTATAATACTCAACCTGTACGCACATAAACTTCAAGGTAATACCTATAACAAACTGCTCATAAATTACTTCCAAGACGTATATATATATATATATATATATATATATGTAGGCCCTCATGACTATCAAAATGATATACGAGATATACACTGAGAAGTCACATATCAGCTACTACCCACACGTATGTATCTACGAGCCTCTAACTGAAGTACTGAACATAAGGACGGGACAGGACCCCGTCATGTCCGAATATGTACACAAAAGAATACGTCAAAACTGCACCTCCGGAATAAAGGGGCGCTCATGTGTATCTGCTGAATATGCTCCTAAGGATCTGGGTCGTCCCCCTGTCTACCTGTGGGCCTGAACACAACGTCCAAAAAGAAAAGGACGTCAGTACGAGCAAAGTACTAAGTATGTAAGGCATGAGTAATACTAATGATAGGAATAAGAAGTAAGGAAATAGAAAGTAGATAGATGACCTGTACTGGCTGCCTTTTTAGAAGAAACACACATGTAATTTCCTTTAACACTCTCATACATACATATATGCTTTTATACTATTGCTGCGGAACGTGCAGCCCGATCCATATATATCATGTTCTCATTATACTTATTTATATCCATATACATATATAGGTTGCCGTGGAACGTACGGCCTGATCCATATGTCGTATCAACATCATATATATATCTATACATTGCCGCGGAGCGAATGGCCCGATCCATTTATCCATATATCCCGCGTCCGGGACGGTATCATAATGTGCCAACTGATCAGGTGGTTATGCGTATATAACGCCTCTTCTTTTTCCCCATATCCCATACATGCAGATCCATATATTCATTAATATATATGTATCATATACCATAGAAACATATAGAAGAACTTAAACAATTGTTACAGTTACATCGGAGTGACATAAGGTCGTATCCTCCGATTATGTTATGGGACACTTTCCATCACTAAGTCTCACCTTGGTGGAACTAGAGTCATAAGGTGAGATAACAAACAATGAATAACGTCAATGATATTATACAATGGGATCATCATCATCATCGCAAACATATATCATCTTCTTCTTGTAAGAAACTGCTAAGACTTATTAGCTTTCGACACGATGGGACATGAGAGGATTATGGAAATTTACGAAGAATTTTAATATTAGAATCATGCATTTGAAAGAAGGGGGCAAGCCTTACATACCTTTGTGTCTCCTTAACACTAACCGCTCTTCTTCCAAGCTTACGATTCTACATTCAAGAGGATTGTACTAAGATTAGATATTTAGAAGTATACTTAAGCTTAAACTAAAGCGACTAAGGCTATCGAAAATTGGCCAGCATTTCCTTTGTTTTGAAAACTTCCTCATATATTAAAACAACTCCCACACATTAATAACAACATCACAATATCACAATCAACAATTCTTCATCAATCATACAATATTCAATTCTCCCAATTCCATTTCAAGGGCATCCATAACCATAGTAACAATACAACATTACATTCATCCTCATATAATGTTCCTCCCATGTTCTTAATATCATTTATAACATAATTATAATCACAACTTAGCAAGAATCATGATTCATATTAAGATACTACTCAACAATGTTACGATTCTCATATTTGTAACCCATATTCTATTTCCTTCCATAATTCAAGTCTTTCAACCTCTCAATACTCTAAATAACATGAATTGATCATAAAACCTACCTTTGATGGTATGAGAGTGGCTTATGGATGAAAATACTTCACTTAAGCAAAGCCCTAGCTTCAATCCAAAGAGATTTTCTTGACTTTTACAACCCTAGTAAGCATTCATATTCTTGATTACTCCAATTCTTGATGTTTTACTCTTGATTTCCCTTGGATTTATGTTAAACTAGTGTGGAGAAGGCTCTAGAGGTGTGGAGAGGGCTTTTGGGAGTGTTTGGGGTCTGTTGGTGAAGAAAAATGGGGAAAAAACGAAGTGGGCCAAATATATGTAACTTGGAACTTTTTCCACCGACAGCAACTTACGGTGGACATACAGTTCGTATGTCATATTTACGGTCCGTATGTCTGACCGTGTGTTGGCCAAAATTCTGCACAACTGTCTGATGTTGTTTTACGCCTCTCAGACATAATAGACGGTCCGTATGTCACTTTTACAGTCTGTATGTTGGGCCGTATCTCTGCCCAGTCAACAAACTTTCACGAAAAGTACTTTCTTCGATTATCTTAGCCTCGAACGTTTAGGGTACATGCTTAATGATTATCAAAATTCTTTCTTTAGCCTAATAGGGGTATTATAGCCTCTCTGGACTTACATTTGTTTGCGTACGATGTAATCGACGCGGAAATTCTCAAAGTGTAACATTCTAAATCATCGACTACTTAATGAATGAATCTTGAACTAAGTAGTTCATTGAATGAAGTAGAAAAATTTCCACGCACATTAATATGTTCCGATAAAATCAAAATCCTTTGACACCTTGCAGCCATATGTCTTGAATCCTTTTATCTAAGTTATTTAAAATTTCCCTGTTAAAAATCTTATTGAAGCGGCCTCCACTTTTCACTTGGTGCGGCGAATTCATCAAGAGTAACTTAGCATACTTCGACCAAATAGTCTATGAATTCATTAAGTGAATTTAATCTCACCCCCCTTTGCAGCAAAATGTCGGTAAATCCATCAAGAGTGTTCCTACACAGTCCAACTGAAACCGGTTTATAGACTTATTAAGAGAATATAATCTTATCCTTCTCTATAGTAGGAATATTGGTAAATCATCAAGAGTCTTCATACTAACTCCAACCGAGATAGGATAAAATCTCAACCTATGCACATCTACTCACTCTTTTAAGAAATGAAAAATTTATAGATGTGCTCCACAATTATATCTTTATTTGTTTTTCCCTTTGAACCTAGGATTACATCATAAGGTAGGGTTACCATATAGTACAATTAATTTACAACAGGCTTTATTCCCATCCCTTTACAAGTTCCCACCACCAACTCTTTGTTAACCCTTAAGACAAAGGATATGCTAGATTAAATTTGGACTTCACATATTGAAACGATATTATGCCATCCTCCAATAATCTTCTTCCATGATTGTGTTTGAGATGAACTTGTCTTGATTTTACATTGAAACAATCACTTGAAGCTCGAAATAAAGCAACTTTATTATCACAATCGATAGTCAAAGGTGGCACTGGCTTACTCCACAGAGGAATATCTATCAGCATACTTCGAAGCCAGTCAGCTTCTTCTCCGCTAAAAGATATAGCAATAAATTCCGACTCTATGTTTGAGTGAGTAATGCATGTCTGCTTTTTTGATTTCCAAGATATTGCTGCTCCAGCCAAAATGAAAATCCAAGCAGTAATAGATTTAGAGTCATTCGGATCAGAATTCCAAGTAGCATTACTATAGCCTTTAAAAACTGCTGGAAATGTAGAATAATGTAGGCCAACATTAATTGTGCCCTTTAGATCCCTTAAAATACGAATTAAGGCATTCAAATATTCAACTCCGGGGTTACTAGTAAACTGGCTCAAAGTCCCTACTACAGAACCAATATCTGGCCTGGTATAATGCACGACATACACAAGACTCCCAACAATCTGAGAATATGTAAATTGATCAGGAACATCACCAAAATTTCGCACTAATTTGATGCTAGGATTAAATGGTGTAGGAGTAGCCTTGTCATCAAAATGGCCAAGCCTCTTAAGAATTTTCTCAATATAACTTGATTAAGTAAGATTCAAGCCATTAGCTGATCTTACAACTTTAATGCCCAAAATTATATCAGCTTCTCCATGATCTTTCATTTCAAATTGAGAAGCAAGAAATGATTTAGTTTGTTTGACTCTTTCAACACCAATTCCAAAGATCAACATGTCATCCACATAGAGTCAGATTATAACACCAGAGATCCTTGAAATTTACTGAATATGCATATATCGCCACCATTGATTGAGTAGCCAATAAAAATATATCATGGCTTTTCTAAATTTCTCATTCCATTGCTTTAGAGCTTGTTTTAATTCATAAAGAGATTTAAGAAGCTTACAAACTTTGTGTTCCTGACCAGGAATGATAAACCCCTTTAGTTATTTCATGTAAACTTCTTCATCTAGATCTCCATTCAAAAACACAGTTTTCACATCCATTTGATGAATTATCAAATTATGAATTGCAGCTAAAGACAGCAAGAGTCGAATAGATGTCATACGAGCTACAGGTGCAAAGGTATCGAAATAATCAATATCTTTCATTTGAGTAAAACCTTTTGTTACCAAGCGAGCTTTTTACTTATCTAAAGTACCATCAGATTTTAATTTATTCTTAACAATCCATCTACAACCAATAGGTTTACACACAGGAGAAAGATCTGATAAAATCCATGTATTATTTGACATGATAGAATGCATTTCATCATCAATAGCTTCATGCCAGAAGGAGCATCATGGGAGGAAATTGCTTCAGCATAACTTTCAGGATCTTTTTAAACCAAATAGACTTGAAAATCAGGTCCAAAGTTCTTTGGTTTGGTTGATCTTATACTGCGCCTCATTTTGATTTCTTCCAAGGACTCAATTATTTTCCTTCTAAGAGGAGATGTAAAAGAACTTGCATCTTATTGTAAAGATTTTATTTTCTTAGGAAACATATGCAAAAACAAAAAGTTAGCATGTAAGGATTCAATAATTGTGTGAGCTCTATAAGCCTTACTGGTCTGAGTGTAATGACCCGTTATGTTTTTATGTGCTTTTTGATCATTTTACCCCTATTGATCAATTCCCGAGATTACAAAGCGATTCTAGTGAAAACTGAAGGATTTAGAATTCTTAAGTGAAAGCATTTGACGAAAAATTGACTTTTTGGATAAATAGATCTTTTTCAGATTTTTGTTGATTCTGTGAGGTCCGGAGGGTCGATTATGACTTGGTGGGGTGGATGGTTCGGTTCCCGAGGCATTTGGTTGGGTTTTGAGCACTTGGTTAGAAACTTGATTTTATTCGTTTGGGGGTTGACTTGGTAAATTAGACCTCCGTTGGGAATTTCGAGGCCACGAGTGAGTTTGTAGCTTGTGTTTACGTGTGTATGCATATCTGGTTTGTGTATGGGAGGCCTCGGATTGATTTCGGGATTTTGGGATTGACTTGTGAAAAACCAGATTTTTTGGTTTCTGGTGTGTTCGCCATGGCAAGGGCCTGTACTTTACTGAATTTTCTCCATTGCAGATGGTCTGACCGCCACGGCATGACCCCCATGGCGATCCTCGTAACCGCCATGGCGGAACGACGGGACCAGATCCTTATTTTATCCTCCTAAGTTCGAATTGTTAGTGCAAAAACACCAAAAACCTAATTCCAAGTGCTAGAAAAGGTGATTCTTGAAGATATTAGGGGAAATCATCTATTGGGGTAAGTTCCAATCTACTAGCTAGCTTTACTATCTCCTTCTTTGTGTTTCCATGATAGTTTATGGTCCAAGTATGGGGGTGATGAGACTTAGGGTATTATTCATGAACCCTTTCTATAAATTGATTAAGTGTTACTCCAATTACTGTTTGTATCATCTCGAAGTGTAGATTAAAACATTCTACAATTGAATTGCTCTATAGTTCAAGAATCTAATCATGAGATTTAGGGTTTCACCCAAATTGGGGGGTTTTGACTAATTGATGAAATTGAAGGGTCTAATGTGATTAGAAACCCATGTAATTAAGGATTATGATTGTTGGGACTATGGGTAGGGTAATTTCACCCTTAATTCCTGGTTTTACCCGTATGATTCGTTAGGGGTATTTTGGGCATTTCCCCCAAATTGTTTCTTCTTCCAATTAGTTGGTTTATTGCTTACTTATCATTACTATTTGTTAGAGGTTGAGCGTTTCGAGGAACTATGTAAAGGGAAGGCTCTGTTGGAGTAGTTCGTGGCTCAAGTTCTACATTTGAGGTAGGTTACGATTTACTTGAGTTAGACTTTGATTATTGAAATGTATATATAGCAGAATTGACGAGAGAAAGAAAGAGTAGGTCTCCGGACATGGTCGGTTGGATATGCTCTTAGGTTGTTATTAATTTCTGATTATGTGGGCTCGTCGCCATTACTTTATATGTTGAACCATGACGTGTAATTGTTGTGTTTTTGGAAGGAAAGGGTTGATATATACTCTTATGTTGATTGAGATAGTTTGTATGATTCATTCTATTGTTGAGTGATAAGTCATGGATTTTCGGGCTTTCTATATCCACTACTTATATTTTTAGGAGTCATTTCAAGTATTTTTCTCTATTCTTATTATGTTTTCATGTGTTTTCTAGTTTTGTGAATTCGAGGGCATAAAGGGAACAAAATGGCAGGAAAAGTGCAAAAACGATCAGAATACGACAAAGATGCGGCACCGCAAGTGGGAGTTGCGGTCGCTAAGTGTTTGCACACAATGAACAAAGAGGTAACCAAAGTGCAGTAAAATGCGAAGCAATATGTCGCAAATTCCAACATGCGGCCGCATGTGCAGGCTCCGAGCAACCAGTGAATCAGACAAAGTACACCAAGTTGCGGAGGACATGCGACACCGTAAACTCATACATGGTCGCATCTCGGATTTTTAGCAGGATCAGTGGACGATTGAAAAATAAAGAAGTTGCGGTGCTATGAAGAAGTTGGGGTCGTATCTCGAATATGTTGCACCACAAGTCGGATGAAAACTTCACGGGTTGATGAGTCTAAGGTTGTGGATGCGGCCAAGATGCGGGAGCATACTCTTGTTACGACCGCATTATCGGTGCCGCATGTCTTCATTTAGGCCATTTTTTAACTTTTTATTCTCCCTCTATAAATACTAGTACTTTGGGTTTCGTGCACATCATTGAATATTCTCTACACAGACTTTATTGTTGTCTTTCAGCATTTAGAGCATTGAATATTGGTGGTTGAAGGCTTTTAAGGAGAATCTTCCACTTTTTGTCATCATCTTCCATCAAACTTTGTAAGCATGATGAATACTTTATCTATTCTTGTCTTTTATTTAATGAATATGAGTAGCTAATCGCATTAGCTAAAGTTGTGGGACCAAATGTGTTAGTTATGTGATTGAATTTTGCATTCAAACTTTATTTGTATGTTAAAGATGTTTTCTATTAACTTTTCAAATCTTAATGACTTTTACTGGTGGCCAACATTATTTGTACCTAAATATTTTTACTTTGCTTGGAAAAGAAAGTAAAAGTTAGGAAAATAGTTAAATAGCAAGAATTTGGGGCTTTAAACCGCATCTATTAGCTTGAGCTAAGAATAGTAAAGCTAACTTGAAAATAAAATAGGTGTTCACATTGTCTACATTCTAAGGCTTGGAAAATCTTAGTAATGATATTTATCAATCTAGTTAGAAAACTTTTGGTAAACTCAAGAAACTCATTGTTTATTACATCTAGACATACTAATGAGTTGAATTGATAGCCGGTGGCATTACTTTCCTTTGGGACTACAACCTTAGTCTCTTTATCAATTGGTTAAATTTTACAACAACAAATCTCCAGAAATTGGTTAACATTCTTCAAAACAAACATTATTATACTTCCTTCCTAGAAATATAGATTGATAGTCGAGTGTTACAATTAGTAAGTACATTTCTTCGTTGTATTCTCTGTGGGATTCGATCCTAACCTCGTTGGGATCTATATTTGACCAACAACCGCTTTATACCAATTTCAAAGGTGTATTTTGGGCGTATCAAATTTTGGCGCCATTGCCGGGGAATACGGTCTAGAAATTTATCAATTAGTGTAAAACTCTACTTTTAGTCTTTATTTCTCTTCTTACTTTCTTGTTTTTAATTGTGTTGATTCAGGTGAAATAACGGATACTGATTCCGATGATGGCATGGTGGAGGAGGCTGGGTATTTAGCCGCTATCCGCCCACCTCCAGTTCAAGGAAATGAGAGTTTCCATGTCAATACCACCATGTTGCACCTGCTCAACACTAAGAGCTTATTCAGAGGTCTACCCACTGATGACTTGAACAGGCACCTTAAGAACTTTCTTGGGGTGTGTACCACCAACGTGCACCCAACCATCTCAAGCGAGATGGTCAAGTTGAGGCTTTTCCCGTTCTCTCACGGGGGAAGCCACCATATGGTTGGATGATCTTCTGGCTGGGTCTATCACTACTTGGGAGGAATTGATTCAAGCTTTCCTCAAGAAGTTCTTCCCTCCATCTCGGATGTTGCAACTCCGTGACGAAATCAATAATTTTCGTCAACTTCCGAATGAGAATCTACATGAGGTTTGGACTCAATTTGAAAAGAAGGTCAAGAGTTGTCCAAAGAATAGGTTGCCCTATAGCGTTCTTCTGCACAAATTTGATTCCGTCAACAAGTCGGTGGCCAATAATATTGCGGATTGGTCCGTGAGGGACAATTCTTATGATGTTATGAGGGGTATCTTAGACAAATTAATAGAGACCAATGAAGCTTGGTGTACTAGAGAGGCGGAAGTAGTTGGAGGAGGTCCTTCCAAAATAGTTTTGTCTGGGGAGACGATCAAGAAGGAGGGAGAGAGAGATGAAACAATGGCAAAATTGGTCACTCAAATGGAGCTTCTCACGAAGCATGTGTTGGGTGGATGCATGAAGCGGGTTAATGCGGTAGGGTGTTGTGAGGGTGGCCCTCAAGATGAACAATGCTTTCAAATATATGATGAAGAGCCCAATTTTGTAAACAATCAAGCGAGGATTTCCCGGCCTAACTACCAAAGTTCCAATCAAGTACCTTGGCGGCAAGGTCAAGGGAATCAAGGGTGGAACAAAGAGCAAAGGTGGTTACAACAACAATTACAACAACCACCAGAGCTCTAATCCTTATGTCCCACCTCCCACCCAAGGGGAATCAACTAATTTCAAGCCAACTATCCACTAACAACCCCGCTAGTTCTAAAATTGAGGACATGCTATCAAGAGTGTTGACAAAGGTTGATTCAACGGATTCCTTTTGCAAGGAAACAAGAGATGAAATGAAAAGCATGGGGGCAAGTTGTGAGTTCTCTCTCAACTTTTATCAAGTAATTAGAATCATAACTTAGCCAAATCTCGGCTACCCTCAATCAAAGGCAAAAGGGCACACTCTCTAGTGATACGATTGCAAACCTAAAGAATTTTGGTGACCATAAAGGCCATGCAATCACTACTAGGAGTGGCAAGACAAATGGGGGAGAAAAGTTGGTGAATGAAGATGAGGTGGTTGAGGTCGAGACACCTATTTTGAAGCTTATTGTTGATGACGACGAGGAGATTCAATTGAAGAAGTGGGATAGTATTGAAAAGCCCATTATTATTGAAGAGATGCCCATAAAAGATAAGAACCCAGAAATGCTACCACCCATCCAAAAACCTCCCCCGCCATTTCCTCAAAGATTGGCAGAGAAGGTTGAGGATGGGAAATTGCATAAGTTCCTTGAAAGATTGCAATAACTTTCTATTAACATCCCATTGGTGGAAGCACTTGAGCAAATGCAGGGGTATGCCAAGTTCATGAAGGATCTTGTGACTAAGAAGAGGCAACCTAGTTTTGAAATGGTTGGAGTTACTCATAATTATAGCTCTATTGACACAAAAGCATTTGTTCAAAAGAAGGAAGATCCCGGGGCATTCACAATCCCTTGCACTATTGGAATGTACAAATTTAATAAAGCTCTATGTGACCTTGGTGCAAGCATCAACTTGATGCCACTTGCTATTTTTAACAAGTTTAGCTTGGGAATTCCCCGACCCATATCTATGCGATTATTAATGGCGGATTAGACCGTGAAGAGACTGGTTGGTATTCTCTTTGGTGTTTTTGTTAGGATGGACCGATTTATATTCCCGACCAATTTTTTCAGTTTGGATTGTGAGGTTGATTTTAAAGTTCCCATAATCTTGGGACAACCATTCCTAGCCAGGGGGCGTGCTCTTATGGATGTTGAAAGGGGTGGCCTTAAATTTAGAATGAATTATGAGGAGGTCACTTTCCATATTTGTAAGTCAATGAAACAACCGACGGATATGAGTGTTGTATTAGTGATTGATTCAATTAATGACGTCGTTAAAACCATCGTGGTTAATGAGTATGTTGGTCAAGTGTTGGCAGCGGTGTTGATGAATTACAATGGGGAGTACTATGAAGAATTTGAGGAAACAGTTAATGCATTAGTGGGATTGGGGTCATATAACTACAACCCCAAGAAACTTGATCTTGATTTTCAAGCCGAACCACTCCTCCAGGATTTTGCACTCATAAGATCTATTGATGAAGATTGTGTTCCTAGTGTCAAGCATCAAAGGAGATTGAATCCTCCTATTCAAGAAGTTGTGAAAAAATAAATCATCAAATGGTTAGATGCTGGTGTTATGTACCCAATTACAGATAGCCCATGGGTGAGTTCGGTTCAATGCATTCCCAAGAAAGGTAGGATTATCGTGGTGTCAAATGAGAAGAATGAGTTAATCCCAGCCTGTACGGTTACTGGTTGGAGGTTTTACATGGATTACCGTAAGTTGAATAGTTGGAAAAAAAGGGACCATTTCTCGATTCCGTTCATGGACCAAATGCTCGATAGACTTGCGGCTAAAGACTTCTATTGCTTTTTAGATGGATACTGGGGGTACGATCAAATTACTATTTCACCCAAGGATGAAGAGAAGGCGACCTTCACATGCCCATATGGTACCTTTGCCTTCAAAAGAATGCCTTTTGGTCTTTGTAACGCTCCCACCACTTTCCAACGGTGCATGATGTCCATATTCTTATCTGGTAGAGAATCCATTGAAATCTTCATGGATGAATTTTCCGTAGTTGGGGACTCATTTGATCATTGTTTGGATAATTTGGCTAAAGTTTTGAAACGTTTTCAAGAGACGAGGTTGGTACTAAATTGGGAGAAATGCCATTTTATGGTAAAGGAAGTCATTGTATTGGGTCACAAAATTTCGGAAAAGGGTATGGAGGTTGATCAAGAAAAAGTTGAAGTCATTGTCAAGCTTCCTCCTCCTATTTTTGTTAAAGGTGTTAAAAGTTTCCTTGGCCACGCTAGATTTTACAGAAGGTTTATCAAATATTTCTCAAAGGTGTCTAATCCTCTATGCAAGTTGTTGGAGAAAGAAGTCAAATTTGTGTTTGATGACATGTGCCTTAAAGATTTTGAGTGTTTGAAAGAAAAGCTCACTTCGGCAACCATATTTGTTGCTCCAGGTTGGTTGAAACCTTTTGAGCTCATGTGAGATGCAAGTGGGTTTGCTATAGGGGCTGTTCTAGGCCAAATGAGTGATAAAATTTTCCATCCCATTTATTATGCAAGCAAGACTCTCAATGGGACTCTCAATGGGGCTCAAATGAACTATACTGTCACCGAACAAGAGGTACTTGCAATTGTGTATGCCTTTGAGAAGTTTCGAGCCTACTTTTTGGGAACTCATGTGATTGTTCACACCGTTCATGCAGCACTTCGTTATCTCATGGCTAAGAAAGCAGCAAAGCCTAGGTTGATACATTGGGTCCTACTTTTGCAATAGTTTGATTTTGAAGTGAAGGATCAAAAGGGGTGTGAAAATCAAGTGGCAGATCATCTGTCACGACTTGAAGATGGGATCAAACCACATGATAGGTTGGAAATTAATGAATCTTTCACAGATGAACAAGTGACAGTTGGGTCCTATGATATGATTCCTTGGTATGCTGATTATTCTAACTACCATGCAAGTGACATTATGCCGGAAGACATGAGTTTTCATCGAAAGAAGAAATTCTTGAGTGATGTCCGGAAGTTTTATTGGGATGAGCCATGTCTATTCCAGATGTGTGCCGACAACAAGATAAGGAGGTGCGTATTCGAGGTTGAAATGCGGCCTATAATTGAAGCTTGTAACTCTTCTCCCGTTAGTGGTCATCATAGTAGTCAACGGACCGCAGCCGTGATCCTTCAAAGTGGCTATTATTGGCCAACAATCTATGAAGATGCCTTTGATTTTGTGAAAGCTTGTGACCAATGCCAAAGGCATGGGGGCATCTCAAGGAAGCTTGAACTCCCGTTGACGCCCATTCTTGAAGTTGAGTTGTTTGATGTGTGGGGAATTTATTTCATGGGCCCATTTATTAGCTCTTATGGTAATAAATACATCCTTGTGGCAGTCGACTATGTGTCTAAGTGGGTGGAGGCCATTGCGCTTCAAAACAATGAAACGAGAAGTGTGACCACATTCTTGAAAAAGTGGATATTCTCAAGGTTTGGTACTCCGAGAGCGATAATAAGAGATGGGGGATCTCACTTTTACAGCTGGTTGTCCAAAGCTCTTCTTGAAAAGTATGGAGTTAAGCATATGGTGGCCACTCCTTACCATCCTTAAACTAGCGGGCAAGTGGAAGCCTCAAATAGGGAGATCAAGAGTATCCTCTCCAAAACCGTCAATGTCTGTAGAACCGATTGGTTAAGGAAATTGGATGATGCTTTATGGACATAGCAGACCGGATTTAAAACTCCTATTCGCATGTCACCATACCAATTGGTGTTTAGAAAAGCATGTCATCTCTCGGTGGAGCTCGAACACAAGACATTGTGGGCGTTGAAGAAATTGAACTTTGATTGGAATGAAGCCTGTAAATTGAGGGTAGAACAAGTGAATGAGCTGGATGAATTCCAACTTAGAGCCTATGAGGGATCATTTCTTTACAAAGCCCGTATGAAGCATTTTCATGATAAGAAGATCCTCTAGAGAGAGTTCAGCCCGGGGGATTAAGTATTGTTGTTCAACTCAAGACTCCAGTTGTTTCCAGGAAAGTTGAAGTCTACGTGGTCGGGACATTTTGAGGTGGTTCAAGTGATCCCACATGGTGCTATTGAAATTACATGTCCAAGTGGCAATATGATAAAAGTGAATGGCCAAAGAGTGAAGCACTACTTGGGGCGCCAAGTGAAGGGAAAATGATTGAGGTGATCTACCTTGATTGATCGTGCTATAGGGTAACACCGTTGTGCCGTGACGTTAAATCAAGTGCTTCTTGGGAGGAGACCCAAGCTTTTATTTTTTACATTTTTTTCTTAACATTTGTTTCAGTGTATATGATGCAAAGTTGCAGGGAAATGGAGTTGAAGCACCTAGGACTTAGACTCTTGGGGAAATTGAAAAATTAGTGATTTCAGCAAAAGTGCCGAAGTTGCGGCCAAAATGCGGCACCGCATCGTTTGATGCGGTGTAGTTTGCGGCCGCAACTTCAGCCCAGTGATTGCCCAGTGAACAACGAAATGGTATTGAGAATGCGAGCACTTTGCGTCGCCGCATCTCACACATGCAGTTGCATCTGTTTTCACATCTCTCAGTCAATGCCACATTATGTAAGAGCAACTTGCGGAGTGAATGTGGGGTTGCAAACTCCAAATGCCACCGCATTCTCATCGTAAGTTGCACGAGTATATATATAACTTTGGAATTCAATTTTTCACTTTTCCCCCTCTAATCCCTCTTCCTTTTCACTTCCCCACTTTCTCAAATCGATGATTTCAAATGACAATCTCTCTCAACCGACCTTTAAAGAGCAAAAACCCCTTCCCTGTCTCGCAATTTGTTCTTCAATTGACTGTCAATCAACTCTAGTACATACACAACTTCACACCTCTAATTCTTAAGGCATGTTTCACTGCACATTTCTTATAATGGTTAATATCGTGTGGATATGAGACTATTGAGCATGTATAGCATAATTTTAAGACATTGTTGGTGCTTTTAACCTTAGCATTGCTTCTTATGCTTATAAATTTGTGTGTATGTGGTATTGTGATGTTTTCATGCTAAATATTTCGATTGGGGGTTTGTTAGTAGTTGATGGTTGCATGGGATGAGTGTTAATAATGTTTGGGAGAACATTAAGGGGTTTAGATTCTTGAAATTGAACTAGGGTGATTGGGGCTTGAAATTTAGGGATGACGATGGAGATGCGATCATATTCTGTGAATGCGGAGTCGCATCTCCGTTACATCTCTTGCATACATTGGGCAGTGAATGGGGTGAAACCCCTGCGTATGCCATCGAGATGCGTCACCGTGACTTCTAGATGCGGTCCAATTTTGATCCGCATACTCCCTGCCAAAAAATTGGCAATGAAGAGTGCACAATGAGAGAAAATACGATGAGTTTGTAGGTCGGCATATCACGTATGCAGCCTAATGCATTATTCTATATTATGTTTTGATGATTTGACAAACCTTACTCGAGCAACTAGAAAATAACTATGCATCTTGTGGTCTAAGCTTCGGGGGGAACAAGTAGAAATCTGGTCCTCAGGGGAAATACAAATGCAATATGTCTCACTACATAAGCTGGAGGATATGTTCATATATGAAGAACCAAATATGTTTTTAGAGGGACCAGGTGAGATCAGGTTCCCAGCAGGATATGTTCAGATATGAATGACCAAATACAGATTCAGAGGGATAAAATGAGATCAGGTCCCGAGCTATTTCTTGGTCAACTGTACAACTGTAAAGAGACTGATATTGTAGCAGTGTAGCAGCAGAGCAGTAGAGTTGTTGCAGCCTGTTCAAAAATAGATAAGGGACCAGATTCCTCCAGATGAGAGACCAGGTCCCTGGAGCGTTGAAAAGTCAACTCTACAGCTGTAAAGCTATCGGCATTGTAGCAGTGCAATAGTACAATAGTAATACAGCAGCAGAGGACCAGTATGGGCTGTCACCTTCTCACCCCTTCCCTCTACATATACAACAGCATGCTCAAATGAAGAAGTATTCTTGCACAAGCCGAAAATTGCTCCATCCAAAGTGCAAGTCTCCACCTTTTAAGGTGTTCCTCAGAACTGAAAATGCTTTAGGTCCTTAGGTTGTTGAGACATTGTTCTTTTGTGATTAAACTGTAAACCTACTCTTCCATAAAAAAGAAGTTGATTGTAGATGTTTTGAAGTCTCAAAGTTTGCTTGTTGGAAGTGTGTTTCCTCAAGCCTTTGAGCGGTATACTAGGCTAGAGTTAGCTTAGTTGTATTAATGTATGGGTGGCTAGTCTTAGTCACTGTGGTGAATTCTCAAAGGGTTCCTTTGAGTGGTACACTAGGATAGAGTTAGTCTAGGCGTATTAGTTGAATTCTCAATGGTTACTTATTGGAAGAGTGTCTTCACAAAAACTTTGAGTAGTACGCTAGGCTAGAGTTAGTCTAGGTGTATTAATGTGCTTGGCTGGGGTAGTCAAGTAGGTTGCATAAGCGTTATTGTAAGGGTGAGGGGTTGGGGGAGCTCACTTCTAGCTTGCAATAGAGTTGTAACCTGAGTTTGCTCGGTTAATGTATTTGAAATCTTACTGGGGTAGGTCGTGAGTTTTAATCCCTTGAGCAAGGAATTTTTCACGTAAAAATCTTGTGTTGATTCTTGTACTGCACTGCATAAGAGAATTGGTACACAACTGGTCCCTTCATATACTGTGTTTGGTGGGTGCATAGCCTGTAACTCGGCCCCATCTTCCAGATGCGACGCCGTATACTTCTTATGCAGTTGCAAACTCTCATATTTTCTTTTGTTGTTTCCTTATTTTTTCGCATCATTGATAGTTTCTTGCTTTCCTTTTAAACCAAAAACAACAAATATAGTTATTTTCTCTCCTTTAACCAAAAACAACAAAAAGATTTTGCTTTTTATTTGTTTTTCTTTTGGCCAAATAGGTGTTGATTGTACAGCATGACTCTTGGCAAGTCGATTGCTTAGAAGAACCCATCCAACCTAGTTAGCATGTCTAGGAAGTAAAGGAGGCGACCCTCCTAGGCCCCAACACACATAATCCACTCAAGTTGATGGTCCATCCATTATGCCTACTGAGTCTCAACCCGCCACCCAAGCCTCTGACACTTCTTCTTCTACTGCTCCAATTTTGAAAGAACAATTGAAAGCGCGATTAAGATATGAAGAGGGCCTCCGTTTATAAGACCAGAGGGTGAAGGAGCGTTATGACAAAAGACGCACCTTCAACCTTGAGAAGAAAATCGGTTTGAGGGGGCTCTATGAATCATTTCCCGCATTATTGAGTAGCTTGAAAGAAGGAATTGGATAGTATTCACAGAGTCACCTGGGGTATTTGTACCACAAATAGTTCGAGAGTTTTATGCTAGCCTCGAGGTGGCTATAGGGAAGAAGAATAAATATGTTACAGGGTGTATGGTTCGAGGGACGATCGTGCCCCTATTCCATGAAGGGGTAAACATAGAATACTTCGGGAACAAGGGCACCCCTCATCGAGAATATGAAGAAAAGATTCAAAAGGGCGTGATCAAAGGTCAGAGAGCTTGGTTGGCAGAGGTTATTGCAGCCTTTGTTACTACTCCTCCAGGGATCCATCCGAAGACAAATATTTAAGTCCATTCTCAACATTGAGGCTAAGGTTTGGTTATCATTTGTTAGTAGTTGATTCTGGCCATCACAGAATGAGACTTTGGTGGGGCTTCCCAAGGTGGTATTGCTTGCTTGCATCATGACAGAGGGTCATCTTAATGTGGGACAAATCATGTATTATTATATTATTGATAGAGCATGGCAGACCATGCGATCCATTCCATTTCCTTGCCTGATTACAGCCTTATGCTGTAGGGCTAAGGTGCCGATTTCTAAACGGGTTAATAGAGAGTGCACTACGACTGGGGTAGCTGATATTCTGAAAACGGAGGATGATGACAACCCGGAGAGGCAGAGGAAGAAGACGAGAGCTCAGATGATTGACTTGACAGCGGGGTTAGAGGACTTGGTGAGGCCTACCACTTCTACCATTCCTGCACCTTCAGGCACAACATCTGGGGCTGCTTCTACTAGCACAGTTGCGGGGTCCACAGCTAGTGGTACCCCACCACCCGCTATAAATATCCCTCCTCAGGGAATGTGCCCCCCATCAGTAGCTGATTTATGGAACATGGCTCGCACTGTAGGTTGCTAGGTGGACTCCGAGGTCACTAAATTTATCCGGACCCTTTCGGACATGATCCAAAAAGCAGTGGTAGAGTCCCACAAACAATTGGATGATAGGGTTGTTGCCTTGGGGAAGATCAAGGTGGGTGAGACTGAGCATCTGAAAGAAGTGAAGAGTGACTTTGCCCAGCTGAGGATCGACTTTTTTTCCTCCCGGACCCCACTATATGAGGCTATGGGCACTGAGGGTGCTGTGGGTACTAAGGTGGACGGGAGAGGCCATACAGAGACAACTGAGAGTTATTCAGACCACACTACATCTGGAGGTGATCCACAGGGGGTTAGTGATGATGCGTATGAGGATTTGGCTGACTTTGAGAAGCTTGTTGATGCTACAGATGATTTGATCTAGGCTACATTCGCAACTTCTGTTCAGCATGGACATCCGGTTGCTCGCACTGATGAGGTGTTTGAGCGGGATATACAGAGACCTTTGCAACATTCTGTCATGGATCTTTTAGTCCATAAGGGGAAGAGTACTGATGCTCCTCCCCCACCAGCAAATAGAGCGAGTTCTTCGCATCTCCAGATTCTCGAGTCCACACCGGTTGACACTGCAAATGAAACCATCATTACATCCACCGAGCTTGGTTTAGCTCCTTCTGCTGCGGATCGAGACGACACTTGATGCGTCAAAGGGAGTTCCCACCTCTATTTATTTACATTATTTATGATACATTAAGGACAATGCAATGTTTTTAGTTGGGGGTGGGTAGTCCTTGTCTCTGATGTGGGCTGATTTTGTTGGATTGCATAATTGTATGATGTACCATGGATGACTTGTATTTTATTTGTCTAGTTTGTTTTGTTTTGTTGTATATTGTTAATGTTAATGTTAGTTAGTTTGTTTGTTGTGGTGTTTTCCCATGTTTGAAGCAGTTTTGAGTCGGCTTATCCCGATGATAGATATACGGGCACTTTTTTAAGGGAATTAAGCCTTGTAGGGTTGGTATGACATCATGACATGTTTGGTACGAATATATTTAGAATCTTGCATTTTTTATGTTGTTAATGTGTACCCCCTCCGAAAAGTTGGTTTTATATAAAAAAAAGTGCAAATTTTGACAATATGTGCCTCATTTTGTCACATTTGAGTACTCTTTTGATTTATTGCTTAGCCTGTTCCTTCCCTAGAGGTTTAGTAACCCATCTTGAACAATGCATGTGCCATGAGTGGGAACGTTTTGTTAATAACTCTTGTGTTAATTGTGTCAACTATAACGTGCCCGGTTTGTTTATCTAAGCTAGTCTTGATTGTGCTTGTTGGAGAAATGATCTTAGGCAATCTTTGGAAGTCTTAATTGACCCCCTTTCACCTTTAGAGACCACCAAAAGTACAAGTGTTTCCCTAGTTACCCCTCTCTGAGCCTTTTAACCCTTTCTTTGTTAACCACATTACAAGCCATAATCCTTCATACATCTATCCCTTTCGAACCCGTCCTTTCTTGAACTTTAAGTCTCATCAACTTAGGCCAAAAGCCTAAGTTGGGGATGAGCGGCCATGTGAGTAAGGTAAGGTGCTAACTTAGGCCTTCGACCTAAGTTAGGGGTAGAGTACCTGGTGCATGACTTGCAATATAGCCCTTGCATGTATGTATATATATATATATATATATATATATATATATATATATATATATATATATATAATGTGTAATCGCATTAGAAATAGTAGCATTAAGCTAAAAAGGGGCTGGAAAGTAAAGAAGGCAAAACAAAAGAGGAGTTATCAAGCAAAGATTAAAGGAAGAAGTGGAATGTTCAGAACCAAAGAAGGGCCATAATGATAAGTAAGTAGAGTTCGAGGAAGGTGAAGTCACTTTTGTATCCAATTTTGTATCCTACCCAACCCTAAGCCTACATTACAACCTGAAAAAGTCCTTTGAGATCTCCGACCCTACACTTTTGAAAAATAATAAGGGCAAGCTTATGGTTTCACACTTGTGACTACTTGTGAGTGTGAGTGTTTGTTCTAAGTCCTTGGGGATCATTGATTTTTTTTTTGTGAGAAGGACTTTCTTTCTTGTGAGGGCACATGTGTTGTGACATAAGGTTGGCAAAGACACCACATAAGCTAGCCAAGGGAGTGTGAGCGAGACAAGAGTTTTCTTTAGGCACATTTTGAGGCTTGTGATTGTCACATATTTGTTAACTAGTGTTTATTTGAGTTGATGAGAGGCTGTTGAATGAAATGAATGAGCATGCTTGTATTCTAATTATTGGTACCAACCGATAGTCATATGGATCCCATGTTTGTTAGTTGAGTCTAGTATGAGTCATAGTTTTGTGTTGGTTGCTTGAGGATAAGCAAAAGGTTAAGTTGAGGGTGTTGATAAGTCGTGAATTTTCGGGCTTTCTACATCCACTACTTATACTTTTTAGGAGTCATTTAAAGTCTTTTCTCTATTTTTATTATGTTTTCGTGTTTTTTCAGGTTTTGTGAGTTCAAGGGTATAAAGGGAACAAAATGGCAGGAAAAGAGAAAAAACGATCAGAATGCGGCGAAGATGCGGCACCACAAGTGAGAGTTGCTGTTACACCTTGGAAAATTCCCCGTTAGCGTACAGTGAATAGGCTAGTGAAGAGTACGAGGTATACGATGAGTTGGATAAGTAAGAAATAGCATTTGATGATCTTAATCGAGATTCAAAGACATTTGACCAAAAGGAAGAAGTTTGGTAAAGAAAGTAAAGGATATGTTATGTGTCAGGTAGGAATTATGGATGACGAGTTAATGATGGCATAATGATGTCTTAGAGATGAGTAATGACGTCCCTTATATTGGTATTGAGGTGGTAAACAAGTGTCAAGAAGGTTCCATAAGGATCGGAGATCAAACGAGTCGACGAGAATGAAAACGAAACAACTGGGCACTGTATGGCCCAACATACGGACCGTATAAATTATACTGGCCGTATGTTAGGCCGTATAATTATCCAAGAAGGACACCATTCTCTGGACCAAACATACGGACACACATACGGTCCGTATAAAATGTACGGACCGTATGTTGGTCCGTATAAGTTGGTCGGGACAGCTTTCATGGGTTAATATAAGGGACCCTTTCTCATTTCATTTCATTTCATTTTCACTCCACAGGTCAAGAAACCTCTAGAACACTCTATAACATTCATCCACAATAAAATCAAAGGAAATCCATGATCAACTACTTCAATCCATGAAAACAAGTGTGTGAAACCTAGTGAAAGTTATCCAAGCCAAGAAATCCCAAGAGAAGTGAAATAGGGTTTTGGTGCTAGAAGAGTATTTCCATTCGAGGCTTGTTCATCTATCATCTAAGGTAAGATTCATGACCATACCATGTTGTTTAAGGTATTGGAAGGCTAAGACACTTGAATTGTAGAAAAACATAGAAAATGGGTCATAAATGAGTGAATAGTGTCATTGTTGAATAGTGGTTGGGATGAATCATGAATGTTGGTATGTTGTGATTGTGAATATGTTATAAGTGACATTTAGACCATGGAATAAGTATTATATATGAGGAAACGCGATAATGAGCTATAACCATAATTGTGGAGAAATTGAAGAGAAATGGTGAATTGTGGTAAATGTAGATAAATGATGATTGTTGTTTGAAATATTGTGAATGTTGCTGTGCGAATTTGGGAGTTGATATAGAATGTGGGGAAAGTAGTAGAAACAAAGGAAATGCTGCTCAAATTTTCCCTAAGAAATAGTAACGCGTTCTTATAGTCGATTAACTAACGCTAATACGAATTCTCTTGAAGGTAAAAGCGTGGGCATCGAAGGAGAACGCGTGAACAATAGATTAGTTAACCGTAAAAGGTATGTGAGGCTAGTCCTTTCTTTCTATGGCATGAATCCGATGGTATGATTCTCCTTTCTCTCCATGAATTCTCTATATATATATATACCGGAAATTCAAAAGTCTATGATCATGAATAGCTATATGAGATAAGAGATATGATATGAGTCCAATGATGATGATGATGAGCTTGAGTCTAAAGATTCTAGAGTTCATGATATGACGTCCCTATAACGCTAATGATGTCGTATGTTGTATACACTCACCTCATACATTATTCCCTTCGAGGTGAGGCATAATACCATTAAGTTAAGTATGGCATGTGTTGTATACACTCACCTTATGTATTGTCCCTTCAAGGTGAGGCAGAGTACCATAAATTCGATGATGTTATGCATTGTACACACTCTCCTTATATACTACTTCCTTCAAGGTGAGGCAGAATGCTTGCGAATGCTCCATAATGAAATCAGGGGATCACGACCTTACGTCACCCCGATAAAGTATAGTTGTTCTTGAGTCTTCATACATGTATTATGATGAGCATACTATGATGATATTACACCGTACCTATATGGTCGGGAATATATACACACCACTATAGTGGGCAGCTTATACCCCGGACGCGGGAGGCCTGGACGCAGATTACTTATTATTACACCGTACCTACATGGACGGGCAGCTTATACTTATACATTTATGCATATATGATATGATGATGAGTATGAGTAAGACAACATGATTAATTTCTTTTATGATTCACGGTTAGTTACAGATTGCTCCTCATTTGATGCCTTCTCATTTCATTGATTTTTCATTATTGTTTATGCCTCTCATACTCAGTACAATGTTCGTACTGACGTCCGTTTTCTTTGGACACTGTGTTCATGCCCACAGGTAGATAGGGAGGTGATCCTGACCCAGACTCATAGGAGCCAGTAGCTGATTAGAGAGCACTCCTTTGTTCCGGAGGTGCTTATGATTATTCTTTGTGTATATTCATGTATATGTATTTTGGGCATGACGGGGCCTTGTCCCGTCCTTATGTCTAGTACTCCAGTAGAGGCTCGTAGATACGCAATGTGGGTTATATGGTCTCACGAGATTGCTACTATGTATGTGTATTATTTTGATGGCCGAAAGGCTTATGTATATAAAAGTATTTATGTTTTCAAGGAAATATGACTTTCTCACGATTTGAGTATAAATTTGATAAAAGAGCGTTAAATGAGTATGATGAGTAGCAGAACGAGCGGTGCTCGGTGGTTAGCCCTGGGTACCCATCGCAGCCCCTAGTCGGGTCGTGACAGTTGCGGTCGCAAAGTGTTTGCACACAATGAACAGAGAGGTTGTCAAAGTACAGCAAAATATGAAGCAATATGCGGCACCGCAAATTCCAATATGCGATCGCATACGCAGGCTCTGAGCAATAAGTGAATCAGACAAAGTACACCAAGTTGCGGAGGACATGCGACACCGCAAAGTCATATGGGGTCGCATCTCAAATTTTTAGCGCGATCAGTGTTATACCCATTTTAAACGGGTCAAAGTAGAGTACAACATATTGGTGATTCCCAAATTATTTAACTTAAGGAGTCACCACCTAATTGTTTAATGGTGAATTAGGACACCTAAATATTAACTAAGGCAAAGTTAAACTAAACCTCCGTTAATGGTCTGCCTAATTAGCGTGATTCTAAGTAAGGGTTCTTGATTATCCTAAAGAGAAGGGGTTAGGCATCCTTCAGAATCCGTTATCTACGGTTACCGATCAAAACTTAGGTTACTATCGAAAAATATAATAAATAATATTTTATAAGTAATTTTAAGAAAGATGTCTCATAAAATGCATATACGTAATTAAAATAGAGAAACCTTGCAAATAAGCAGTATAATGCGTTTCTAAACTTGCATAAGGAAAGAATTATCTTCAAAAGGCCAAAAATCATAATCATACCTCTTAATACCATTTTTTATTTTAATAAAAATATTTCCACCACAACTTGCGTGAATTTTAAATGAGGAATTGCATATAAATAATAGTTTTAAAAGAAGATTTAGCAAATTTGAGCCTTGGATAAAATTATGTTATGCGAATATGGCGATGCAAACAAAAATATAGATTTATTTTATAAATATGATGCAAAAGGACGTGAGCTTTCTTTCTCCTTTTTATTATTTTTTATTAACTATATTCAGCCAAAAATATGCATAATTGGATAAAGCTTGAAAAATTGTTTATAAAATATACTTCAGTTCATATTTGCGTATTAGTGACGTTTTAAAATTTCTAAGATAGTGAGAATAAACATGATTCCCTTAACTCAAAATATGTATTCACGCTATTGAAAATCAATGGTTCTAGTAAACATAAATGTTATAGATACTATAAAAAAAAATGAAACCTATGGAATTAGGTGTTGGTTTCTCCTTTAAATTAACTACCCATTATACTAAAACTAACCCCACTAATTCCGCTAAGGTTCGCCTAAGCTAAGAAAACGAAACAAAGTAAAGTGTTAGTCGTACAATACAAATTAAATGCACAAAATAGAGTAGAGGAGCAAATATAATTAAATGGGCTCAGCCCATTTTTTTAGGGCAGCTGCGATCTGTCTACTATTGGGCTTCGGCCCAGAATTATTTTTTACACGGCTGATAGTGGTGACTCGAGAGGGAAATCATGTTGGGCTTTAGCTCAACACCGAATGCGGAAGAAGACGAGTCCCTCGGACTCGTACGCGATGGTCATGCACAAAAACGAAAGAAAAGGATTATCACATAATCAATAAATAAGGCTAAACATATATAATGTAAATTCAAAAAAAAAAAAAAAAAAAAACAGATCAGTGACCTGTATATATGCTATGTATATTTGAGTATACTCCTCATAAATACACATTCATAAGGAGGCTTAGAGGGTTAATATTGGAAAACTTTTGCCCCCGTCTTCCCGATGTTGCACAAGTTCCAAGGGATTTCATGAATCCCAGGCATGGCTAACACCGGGGAGGGTTCAAGCTTAATCCATAATGACTCACTAATCTCCCCATAAATGTATTAACTAGGGTGTACTGGTCATATACACATATATACATAATCAAACATGGTATACTTGGCAATATAAGAATCACAATAATTGCATAGGCAGTAACGTGACATGCCCTATAGATTTAATCCTATGATATTCAATTCAATGGAACTTGTACAATTTATCATCACATCCATTAGCGTAAACAAACACTAAGTCTCAAAAACAAAATTCGTCAAGAGTGGACTGAGCAATCTTAGTTGGGCAGAGTGATGCACAAAAGTTGGGAAGCATTTGTTTCAACATCAAGTAGGTCATATCACTTATTTCTTAGTTTTTCAAAAGTAGTTTCCGACATATAAGAGTTAGAGGGAGCGTGAGAAGGGAGATTCATGTATAGCCATATAGCAGTTCAAGCAAACTAAAAAAAATGAACAAGTGCTGATAAGAGAAAACTGATCATCAAGGGAGACAGGACACGACATGTTCTCCAAATATCAACATACAGGTGTGTACATATATGCATACAATACATCCATATCCAAACATTTTCTCATAATCGAATCAACAACATCCAACACATAGCAACTAAGCTTGAAAATAGGCAAGGATGAATAAAACACATTATCGACAATCGTATACAGACCGTGTGACTTATCTTGAATAGATCAATATAATAATCCAACTCTACATGTTTTAAGCAAAGGCAGTCACAAGAATGAGACAAAAGGGAGAGAGAAATCAAACTAAGACCTACTTTGTTCAAGCTGCCTATTTAGTACTCCCTTTATGCCTTCAGAGGTCAAAGAAGATCTCATGGTATTATAGTTATATAAGAAGAAAACCTAGCAGCCTGGAATGGGTAGTACTAAGCTGAATGAGAAACTCAAAACATTTTTTTTTTACCCTCCTAAGCCTAGGTATGTCATATTTCATATTACCTCAAACCAAGTAACAACCACTTTGAAATCCTTTTTTTTTTTAAAAACTGGTTTCAGAGCAAAGAATATTTAAGCTTGACGGTTGCACCTTATTTAACAGTTTAAGCATGAACATGAGGGACAAAGTAGACAGAATTCCTGCATGAGGAATTAGTACAGACTTTCTTTCATTTCAGTTTCATAAGCCTAGTAACCACTAACGCATATTTGAATCATTGATCAGACTAAACATACTAATGAACCAACAAATGATGACCCATATAATCAATTTAACAAACCTGATATTAGATAAAGATAGATTCTTAAGCATGCTCATGGCAAGGTTAAGCAAATAGTATCATCAGAAAACATTCCGAACACTCAAATCGAAGCATGTTAAAATGAGACCCCTATAATTTTAGCTAAGCAGCAATTATGTAGTCATGATGAATTGCTACCAGTATCAAGTCAACATAGATGAGCTAAACAACTTTGTATCTAGGAGACAAGTAATTAAGGTAACCTAAACATGCAATTATACTAACATAGACATTTTTTAACAGTGAACCGAGATAAACAACATGCTTGCCTGATAATGAGTAGACTAAATATTTATCTAAATTAATAACTAAGTGATGTATCAACTACTAAACCATAGGGAACTAAACTTATCCTACGTAATTTACAGAAACCTACTGATAACACCTAATTATGCTAAAAAAAGCAAGCCACACAACTATATGCTAACTAAATGAAATAATAACTAAGCTTAACAGGGGATGAAGCAAGCAAACACATAAGAAACACAAATATTGAAACTTAAATTAAAAGGATGAGTAATTACCGTTGGGTGCAGCGAAATGGGTGAGGGGACTCCAATACACACTCGAACGCTACCAAATCTGAGCTTGCGTGTGCTCGGATTCGAGGCAATACCAAGGGCAAAAGAAAACAGGAAATAATTTAGTATTTTTTGACTCAATATCAAGAATATTATGACTGCTGAAAAACTAATATTTTGGGGAATTTAGGTGGCTGAAAGACTCTCCTCCTAAATGAATTCATAAGCGACCATTTATGGGAAACATCTAGGGTTTCTAGGGTTCAAAAAATTGGGCGGGATTTCTGGTCAAAAATACTTTCAAATTAAAACGTTAGGAGGCCTTTCTTTCTGTCGTCGATCAGAAACCAAGAGAAATAGACAAAAACTATTAAAATTCTGTACCCGAAAATGAAAAAGAACTGATAAGAAAAAGATTTCAATTTCACAAACGAACGAAATCCATTAAAACGTTCCAGATCCCAAACAGAAAAAGGAAGAAGACAATGACTTACAATGACTGAACACTGACGAGGAAAGGACGATTATTAATTGCCTTTCCCCGAAATGGCCATGCACGGCCTGGGTTTGCGAAAGTTTGCTGCGAATTTTCCATTCGCGTCGGGTAGAGAGAGAGAGAGGGAGAGAGGTGAAGGGAAAGAGAGAGAGAGAGAAGAGGAGGCGGATGAAAGAGACAAAGCGATGCCCTTGTCCATTTCATTTAGACGCACGGGCCGGGTCGGGTAGTTTGAAAGGGTTAGTGGACTGGATTATTCAACGGGTAGTGGGATGATGAATTAAAATGTGGGCTGGTCGGGTTGTATTTTAAACAGATGGTGGGCTAATCACCATGGGCTGGTCTGAAAAAATGTTTATAAATTGATTGGGGCGGATGAGCTAAAATATATTTTCTTCTTGTGCTATTTTGGGCTTCTAAATTTGCATAATAGACCTCCTTCAATTAATTATATATTTACGTGTGCCAAAATATTATTTAATATAAAAGTATGTATTTATTAGTGCTCAGATAAAAATAAAATTATATGACGTCGTAATAGCCGTGCGATAATATTTTTAAAGTTCAACAGTAAATAATTGCTATTATTTAATTGCGCAAAAATAAATGCGATGCGTGTGCATAGGATGGTAGAAAATGCTGAAATAATGCGAATAATAATAATAGTAACGGTAATAAATAATAATAATAATAGTAACGGTAATAAATAAAAATAATAACAGCTACTGACTACAATGGGATAATGAAACGCCGGTATTAATAAAAAGCTAATAATTGTAGTAAAGTATAAATAATTATTTTTTAATTTAATCTTGTCTTCTTGAAGAATTACAGTTGCCAAAAATATTAGAAGCGTAAATAAATATTTTGGAGGAAGGCGGGACAAAATTGGGTGTCAACAACTTGTCCCTCTTTGACTGGTAATGATGAAAGAATTATCGGGAAAAGACGTTGACTCAGTAGCCTATTTTGTCCCGACTAAAGGATTAAGGGTAAATAAAATTTGAGAGGATTATGGCCGAACTCCGGTCTCCGAGTTGCCTACATATCTCGGGTTGCACGAGAATCAGGCCGTGTGTAGTTCTGGGATAAACTTCGACACCTATGAATAATGAAACCCGATTGGCGCGAATCTTTGCAAAATATTATCCTAGTGTCAAATTATGATGACACTGGGTATTATGATCGAACTCGAGAATTCTGAAATATGAACGTGTTGGTATGCAAGCGGAATATTTGGGGTTGGAGACGAGTGTTCGAGGTAGATCCTTGAACCTTGTCGGGAAGTCTGATTATCCTTCCCACCAAATTGTCCCAGTTCGCTGCCCAAGAAATAGTTCCACGTTGCGCTAATGCTCCTGTGAAACTTAAACTAGATAAAATAGTCAGTAAAAATAAGTATTGGAAGTAAAGCGATGTAAAATAAACCCATGAAAAAGCTGCAATGATTTAATAAAATTATAGCCTTAGATGAGGCTAATGCAAATGAGGTTCTAGGTCGATGATTAATGAGCATGATGCCTTTGGCGATGATTAATGAAAATGAGGCCTCAAACCGGGTATGCATATGGGCTATTTAAGCCGAATGATTTATGAAACATGAGGCTTTCTAAGCCAGCATGATGAGGTTTTCTTTAGAACCTAATGGTTGATGAAAATGAGGTTTTTAAGCCAACATGATTCATGGTGCAGAGCATTTGTGCGGTTCATTTAAAGTATTTGCGCGGTACGTGTGCGTATGAAAGTATTTATGCGAAGCGGATGAAAGCATTTGTGCAATGCGTGTGTGGTACAAAGCATTTTGAAGGTATGTGCGGTGCATTTGAAAGCTGTATTGCAATAAGCGTGCGGTGTACTTGAAAGCATTTATGCAGAGCATTTGAAGGCAGTGGTGCAATGCATTTGCGGTGCATTTGAAAGCATTCATGCAGAACATTTGAAAGCGGCAGTGCTATGCGTGTGCAGTGCATTCATGTGCTGTGCGTTCGAAAGTATTTATGCGATGCGTTTGCAGGGCATTTGAAAGTAATAGTGCAATGCATGTGCGGTGCGTCTGAGAGCATTTATGCAGTGCGTTTGCAGGGTATTTGAAAGTAATAATGGAATGCGTTTGAAAGCATTTATGAAGTGAGTTTGCAGGACATTTGAAAGTAATAATGCAATACATGTGCAGTGCGTTTGAGAGCATTGATGCAGGGCATTCGAAAGCAAGAGTGCATGTGCAGTGCGGGGGATTTGAAAGCAATAGTGCATGTGCAGTGTGGGGCATTTGAAAGCAATAGTGCATGCGCAGTGTAGTTGAAAGCATTTATGCAAAGCATTGGAAAACAATAGAAAATATTTGTGCGTCGATACATTTGAAAAATCATTTGGAAGACTTAAACATTAATTTATCGCAAATCTCGAGAATTATTGACACTTGAGAGGCATAATTGTTATAAGAAAGCTCAAACCGCTCGAACCGCAATCCTTGCAAGGCTGTAAACATTACATATTTCAGCTTCCGTAATTTGAAAATCTGCATTCAAAGAAAATTTGTAAGTTTGGGGAGGGGGGGAGGTTGATTCGCGTTGACTTTGAAGATCCGGCCCTTGACGCTTCATGCTTCCAATTTGGTCTGAACTTGTAACCTCCGCCTATTTCTAAGTCTTGGCCAACTAATAAAACTATTTGATTAAAAATCATATTATTTCAAAAGAAAATATGTATAGTAAAATATGTATATAGGGATAAATAATTTCTGCTGCACTTGGAATTGTGACACACTGTGAAACAAGCGAGCGTCCTTTCTCCAAAATCTTTCCTTTGACTGACGACTCTGTGGACCATATACTCTTTCGTGTCTCTCGATGTCATCTTGCAATAATGCCCTTAAAATTGTCCCAGTTCCTGGCATGGGAGGATGTTGAACTTTTACATGACGAGACCGAGCCTTATCTAGGCTGCCTACGTATCCCACTAAGGGAATCAGGTCAAGCGTAGTTCAAATTACAAGCAAAATAAATTTTAAGATTTTCTAATAATGTGACCGAGGCCTATGTAGGCCGCCTACGTATCCCACCGCGGGAATCAGGTCAGGCGTAGTTCATGCTACAAACAAATGGATTTTTGTGGAAATTTCTGTCACGACCCAACCCCGTAGGCCGTGACTAGTGCCCGAACATACTCATCCGATCCGATCCGAATCAGATACAGATGGCGTATACGGGCACAATTATTACACGCTGCCTCAAATTATATTAAACTGTCTCAGACACATTTCAAACACAACCATATATATACATATATATATATATCAAAAGCCGACAAGGCTATCAAATGGCGCAACGGCCCAAAACATATACAAATGCATGCCGACAAGGCTGCCATGGCGAATGGGATCATACAAACACACCTGAACAGAAGTAGGCATAACCCACATATACGTCGACAGACCTCTAAACAGACCAAACGAATCATATGGCGGGACAGGGCCCCGCCGTACCCCTGAACAAATATATACATATGCATCGAACAAGTATATATACCAAAATGCAGGCTCCGAAATGATAGGAGCACTCCAAACAACAGAAGAGGGTGTCCTAAACTGGTGGATCACCAAACTGTGCGTCCGTACCTGCGGGCATGAAACGCAGCCCCCCGAAGAAAGGGGGTCAGTACGAAATATGTACTGAGTATGCAAAGCAGGAGATACAGAAAACAAATCTGAGGCATAAACGAAATAGAAGTACAGAAAATAAGTATAAGCCCAAAATGTCAAAATGATTAATTTCGAAATATAAGTCATGCATAGGGCACAGAAAATATGGTCGCCCGCCCGTCGATGGAGCCATAACACAGCATAACACCAGAAGGTTTCAAATCTCCACATCCCTGTGACACATCATAACACAACATAACGTCATACACAGCATAACGCCAAATATAAGTGGAACCCGGCCCTCCAGTGAGTGGCTCGGTGAACCATAAACACAGCATAACACCGGAGTATATCAAAGTGCGCACGACAACAGAACTGGCTCGGCACCCGGCGAAAGATATAACAGAACGCACGAGCAGAGTCATGAGTAACCATATGCATAAAATCATTATCATAGACTCAAATATAAGTAAATGACCATACTTGAAATTCGAAATGATAATCATACCAAATTCTTTCCAAAGTCCTCCGAATTACATAAAGGAAAGTCGCGGGACCCACGGACGGGTATCGACCCGAGCCGGGCCCGCCTAAGGAAAACATACTCATCATACGCCATACAAACTCCTACGAAAATATCGGAGCAATCCGAGCCTTTCTGTGAAAGATACGGCGTTCATAGTTACGGAATTCTTTAAAACAAAACTTTTTGTGCAACATTTGGAAATCAATTATTTCGAAGACATAAGGGTTCATATTTCATCACATCAAACATACGAATGCCAAGGAATATATATAAGGATCATAACGTGCTCGGATTGCGAATTTAGAATTTCCTCGAGGCTCGTGACATAGCCTATTTATAACTAAGACATGCCAAAAGAAGGAAGGTTTGAGCTTTACATACCTCGTACGCACTCCAAACTAGCCCAACTCAAGCTAATCCCAACCTACGCCTCGGGCTCCCCAAGGTCTATAATTACGTCAACGAATATCAAACATTAGCCATAGGCACTTAGGCAATTTATTCCAACTAACACTTAATTCTACAGAAATTTGGGCAGCATTTCCCCTGTAAATAGGCCAACCCCGAGAATTTAACTCGGCCAGAATCAACAACAACAACAACAACAACAACAACAACAACAATAACCAACCTAGCAACACCAATGACCAACCCGAAAGGCGATACAACATTAATAACTCTCTTTTACATCATTCGACAACATTCATAATATTCAATTCGACGACTTACATTCAAGCCACATTATCGCTCATACATTCAATTTCCAACCCGAACCCATATCAACAATATTCAAGGACATTTTAAACAATTTACACAATATTCCCAACAACCCAACAATTGCTCCAATTTTCCCGAAAACAGTCCCCAAACCCGAGAACCTAGCTATACACACTTCCGACTTTCGAATCATGATTTGCACCAATAATCCACATTCTAACAATGTTATTTTCATAAAGATACAAATTGCATTAATTGCATATAATTCTCCAAATCAGTCCGCAACACTTACCATATCAACTTGCGATATTAAACTCTCGTTTCCAACATAAAAGTCATCACAACAATCACTAAAACACTAAGCGACATTAATGCGTTCTTTGGCATATAGTATGATCCACATTCGGCTATCACCACACATGCATATATTAGTGATTCTTAGCCATCCTACACACTACAACAATTAAACATGCTACATAAGATCAATTCATCACCTCAACACCACACAACATACACACACCTCATACGGCTAACACACCAATCACACGACCCACTTCCAACATACCCTATCTCATGATTTTCATCCATTTTAGCATACTACAACATGCATACAACATTTATAACACATAAAACATGATTAATTCTTACCTTTCTTCTTCAATTCCACAAATAGGCTAGGGTTTGCGATCTACTAAACGGAGGGCTTGATCGCTCCAACAAAGCTTCCACGCTACTTAGGGACCTCCAATTAGTGGATTTACAGTAAGGAAATATTTTTTTGAGTGGCTCAAATTGGACTTGGGTTTTCTTGTTCTTGGCCGAGAGTTTGGTTGTTGGTGTTCTTCAACTTCTTGTTTTTTTTGCTAAGTATAGAATAAGAGAAGATGACTTAGAAGTCATCTTCTAAGCCCCTAAGTGAACCCTCCAAGTGTCCATGGCCCACACATGTGTTGGACCATTTAAAATTGGCCACAACATGTGTGGGACCAATTCCAAAGCCACACGGCCAAGTGCCTAGTTTTTGCATGATTTTTAACTTCCAAATTTGTGACTTTTGGTCCCAATTTTTCCTAAGTGTTCCATGCCAACAAATTCATGCACAAATTATGTCTCAAAATAAAATCGAAGGTCAAGAGTCCCGACTTCATGTCCCGGAGTAGTCTTGGCCCTAACTTATCATAGTTAATCCGGATTGTCCCAAAGTATAAAAATTCGAGACATAACAATTTCTTTCTCAAAAGACCAAACCTGATATAGGTTTCTTACGTATCCCGCCGAGGGAATGTAGCTTCATTACATAGAAAGGAATTACAAGATATTACATACGGAATAAATGAAAAGCTCATAGACGTAGTATCTCTTGACAACATCTGCATTGATAGCTTTCGGCCAAACTTCGCCATCCGTTTCTGCTAAAATTAATGCTCCTCCAGTCAGCACTCGATGAACCATGTAAGGCCCTTGCTAGTTAGGTGCAAATTTTCCCTTAGCTTCATCTTGGCATAGGAATATGCGCTTCAATACCAATTGCCCCGGTTTGAATTGTCTTGGTTTTACCTTTTTGTTAAAAGCTTTGGCCATTCATTTCTGATAAAGTTGCCCATGACAAACTGCATTCATCCTCTTTTCATCAATGGGCATCAATTGTTCATATGGATTCTGTATCCACTTGGCATCACTCAACTCAGCTTCTTAGATAATTCTCAAAGATGGTATCTCTACCTCTGCAGGTAACACCGCCTCTGTCCCATAGACCAAAAGATAAGGCGTTGCCCCAGTTGAAGTCCTTACAGTGGTGCGATAACCGAGAAGGGCCAATGGCAATTTTTCGTGCCAATGCCTGTAATTATCAATCATCTTCTGCAATATTCTCTTGATGTTTTTGTTGGCTGCTTCAACTGCTCCATTCATCTGAGGTCTGTACGGGGTGGAATTGTAGTGAGTAATCTTAAATGTTTCGCAAATCTCATGCATCAGACCACTATTAAGATTAGCTCCATTATATGTTATAATTGACTCAGGGATTCCGAATCGATAGATAATGTTATTGCGAACAAAGTCTGCCACCACCTTCTTCGTCACTGACTTGTGCGAAGACGCTTCTACCCATTTTGTGAAGTAGTCGATGGCTACCAAAATGAACCTGTGCCCATTTGATGCGGCTGGTTTGATAGGACCAATGACATCCATGCCCTAAGCTGCGAATGGCCATGGAGAGCTCGTCACATTTAATTCATTTGGCGGGACTCGAATCAAATCGCCATGAATCTGACATTGATGACACTTTTGCACAAAACGAATGTAGTCTGATTCCATAGTCATCCAGAAATAGCCAGCTCGTAGAATTTTCTTAGCCAGCGTAAAACCATTCATGTGAGGCCCGCATGTACCGCCATGCACTTCTTCAATCAACTTGGCCGCTTCTTTGGCATCAACACACCTTAGCAGTCCTAAATCTGGAGTCCTCCTATAAAGCATTTCTCCATTTAGGAAAAAATGGTTTGCTAATCTTCGAAGTGTTCTCTTCTGAACACTGGTTATGCCTGCTGGATAATTTCCTACCTTGAGATACTTCTTAATATCATAATACCAAGGTTCTCCATCAGGCTCTTCATCTACATAGAAACAATAAGCTTGCTGGTCGTGCACATTCACCCTGATAGGATCTATGTAATTCTTATCCGGGTGTTGAATCATAGAGAACAAGGTTGCCAAAGCATCAGCGAACTCATTTTGAGCCCTTGGGACATGTTTGAATTCCACCTTGATAAACCTTTTACAAAAATCTTGCACGCAATGCAGGTATGGAAGTATCTTCACGTTCTTAGTGGTCCATTCGCCTTGCACTTGATGAACCAATAAGTTAGAATCACCAATAACCAATATTTCTTGTATGTTCATATCAACGGCCATTCTGAGTCCACGAATACAAACCTCATATTCTGCCATATTATTGGTGCACGGAAACCTGAGCTTTGCTGAAATTGGATAATGCTGGCCTGATTCCGAAATTAAGACTGCTCCAACGCCAACTCCTTTGGAGTTCGCAACCCCATCAAAGAACATTCTCCACCCTGGATATTCCTCTGCGATATCTTTTCCGACAAACAACACCTCTTCATCAGGGAAATAAGTCCTAAGAGGCACGTACTCTTCATCTACGGGATTTTCAGCAAGATGATCGGCTATTGCCTGCCCTTTGACAGCCTTTTGGGTAACATATACAATATCAAACTCACTTAGCAAAATTTTCCATTTGGCTAACTTTCCAGTAGGCATAGGCTTCTGAAAGATATACTTGAGTGGATCAATCCTTGAGATGAGATAAGTAGTATATGTAGATAGGTAATGTCTCAACTTTTGTGCAACCCAAGTCAGGGCACAACAGGTGCGTTCCAACAAAGTATACCGGGCCTCATAAGGCGTGAACTTCTTGCTCAAGTAGTATATTTCTTGCTCCTTCTTTCCCGTTTCATCGTGTTGTCCCAACACACATCCAAATGCATTTGCTGACATGGACAAATACAATAACAAAGGCTTTCCTGCTTCTGGAGGCACCAAAACAGGCCGATTAGACAAATACTCTTTGATTCTCTCAAAGGCTCGTTGGCAATCTTCTGTCCATTTGGTAGCAGTATCTTTCCTCAACAACTTGATTATTGGCTCACATATCACCGTCGATTGTACTATGAACCGACTAATGTAGTTGAGACGACCGAGGAAGCTCATCACATCCTTTCCACTCTTCGGGGCAGGCAAGCCTTGAATAGCCTTTATCTTCGAAGGATCCACTTCTATACCTCTCCTGCTCAAATAAAACCCAATAGCTTCTCAGCAGGAACACCAAACACACACTTTGCGGGGTTTAATTTCAAATTGTACCGCCTCAACCTGTCAAAGAACTTCTTCAAATCCATCAAGAGATCTGAACTCCTTCGTGACTTGATGATGATATCGTCCACATAGACTTCAATCTCCTTGTGGATCATGTCTTGAAAAATAGTAGTCATGGCTCTCATATAGGTGGCACCTGCGTTCTTGAGCCCAAAGGCATCACTCGATAATAGTATACTCCCCAAGGTGTGATGAACGTAGTTTTCTTAGCATCTTTTTCATCCATCAGAATTTGGTGATATCCTGCGTAGCAATCGACGAATGACTGCAACTCATGCTTCGCACAGTCATCAATAAGTATGTGAATATTCGGGAGGGGAAAATCATCTTTTGGACTAGCCCTGTTGAGATCCCGATAATCCACGCATACCCTGACTTTTCCATCCTTCTTTGGTGCAGGCACAATATTGGCTAACCAAGTGGGATACCTTGCAGCTCGAATGACCTTTGCATCAAATTGCTTGGAAACTTCTGCCTTGATTTTTAAACTCAAATCCAGTTTAATGTTTCACTTCTTTTGTTTTACTGGAGGACAAGAGAGATCAATAGGAAACTTATGCGACACAATGTTTGTGCTTAGACTCGGCATATCATCATAAGACCATGCAAACACGTCTATATATTGTCTCAAAAGTTTGATCAATTCTTCCCTTTGTGACAGAGTTAAATGGCCCTAATTCTTGTTTCCCTCACTGTTTCTGAGTCTCCCAAGTTTATGGTTTTTGTTTCATCCAAATTTGGTTTTGGCTTATTCTCAAAATGTTCAAAATCCTTAGTTAACTCTTCAGGTTGCATGTCCTCCTCATATTCTTCAGAGTCTTGTTCGGCATTTACTATGGGCTCGCTTGTTTCATTACGTGTCACATTCACAGTATCAGCAGATTTACTAGTTTGATTGCTGAAAAAATAAAATGAAAATTAATTAAATAAAGACGGAATAATAAATAAAAAGCATAGCTTGGATTTGGCATTTGAGCTTTCAAAAGTTTGGAGGCAAAACACGACAAAAGCATAGACACGATTCAGGCCTCAATTTTGAATCGTGTTATTTCATCAAATACAAATTGTCTACCAAGACTCCCGGAGAACCGGGGGCGGGGAACAAGTCCAATTGTTCAAAACATCTCCAGGCTCAGCATCCCAAATGGTTGGAGTTTCAGGGCAATCATCCAGGATCACGTTGCATTCAGCTTCTTCCTCGGCAATGAATAGATTCTTAAGTCCTTCTACAAGGTTTTCTTCAGCAGCTTCCTCTGATGCTTGAGTGGCGGATGCTTTGAAAAATGACTGATTCAGGAGAGGAACAGGCTTCGGCAAGGTAATATCACTCTTTCTTTTGAGACTAGCCAGTGAGATTTCTTCAAGAGTGGGTTCATACCCAAGACCGACAGTATCTTTTTGGCCGGGTAATTGAATTGGTTCCACTATTCCATCCAAATTCACTCCGAGACCTCAACTGGGATGGAAACCATTTTTTAACATCTCCCAAGCCACCATCATAAGCACGCGTGGCAATTTTACCCTTTCAGCTTGAGTAGTGCACATGATTTCCTTGACATGGAAGACAGATCTATCCAGCCTTTCCACACTTTCAACAACATGAATTGAGCTTCTGGGATAGATCGAATTGCTGCCTTCTCCATGGATCACAATTTCTTGATGATTCCAGACAAATTTCAAACTTTGATGCAAGGTAGAGGGGACTGCACCAGCCATGTGGATCCATGGCCTTCCTATCAGCAGATTATAGCTAGCGGATATATCCATTACTTGGAATTCCACCGTAAACTCCATGGGTCTGATTTCCAAGGCTAAGTCAATCTCTCCTACGACACCTCTTTGAGCTCCATCAAAACCTTTGACTCTCACCTGACTGTCGCGAAGCTTCCCGAAATCAATTCCTAAGGCTCGGAGAGTAGTGATAGGACATATGTTCACACTGAACCCCCATCAATCAACACCTTAGAAATAAACTTGTCCCTGCATTTGGCTGTGACGTTCAGTGCCTTGTTGTGCCCCAAGCCTTCAGGTGGCAACTCATCGTTATGAAAAGAAACTTTGTGGGCTTCGAGGACTTCTCCCACCATAGCTGAAAATTTCTCGCTGGAAGTCTCATCCGGAACATAAGCTTCATTCAGTACCTTTGCTAGAGCGTTCCGATGAACTTCAGAACTCATCAACAATGCCAATAAATAAATTTGGGCTGGTGTTTTATTTAGTTGTTCTACAATAGAATATTCTTTAGTTGGCATTTTTCTCCAGAATTCTTCGACTTCAGCCTCAGTCACAGCCTTCTTTTGGCCATTTTCTTTGCTCGGTGCTCCTCGTGCTACCTCCTCGGGGGTATAACATCGCCCAGATCTAGTCAATCCAACAGCAACAGTCTCTACAACTAATTTTCCCTTTGCTTTGTCCCTTTCATCAGACTGATAATTCCAGGGAACTGCTTTTGTGTTGGAAGAAGTTGCCTGAGCAACTAAGGCTGTGATTCTATCCTTTGGAGTGATCACTTCCACCTCAATTGGGGCCCTCATTTGGACCGCGATTACTTGAGCAACGAAGGCTGATGATTCAACCTTTTCTCTTTTTTTAACCGGCACGATAGTCCCTTCCAGATTACAATCCTCATCAATGGTAATCATGTTCACATTTGCATTACCATGATTGGGTAGAGGATTATTGTTTATATTTGGGGGAGCTCCTTTGAGCTGGATGACTCCTTCTTTGATTAATGCCTCGACTTTGTCTTTGAGAGTAAGGCAATTTTCAGTATCATGTCCGGTAACTCCTGAGTGATACGCACAATGTTTAGTCCCGTCATACCATCCAGAAAGGGGATTAGGAACTCTTCCCTGAATTGGCTGGAGTATCCCTGCGGTTCTCAACCTTTCATATGGTTGGGCTATGGGTTCGGCTAACAGTGTGTAAGTTTTGGTTGACTTTCTTTCAAAATTTGGGCGAGGTCTGGGTGTATTTTGTGGACAGTTTGGTGATTGGTATTGGGGTTGAGGCGAGTAAGTTGGATGGTATTGTGATGGGCTTTGGTGGGCAGGTGCTCGAGGTGGGTAGTATGCTGGCTGGGTGTGGTAAACAGGATGGGGAGCGGGTGGAGGTTAGTAATAAGGCTGAGGGGCTTGGGCGTATTGGCTATAATATGAAGGCTGGGATGAAGGATATTGGTAGGTTAACATCTGATTTGGTCTTCGTTCCTGGATGGTTATGACCGCGGACACTCTGTCCCTCTTCTTCTTAGCTGAATCTGACTGAATTGCCTTGTTTGTTGCTTGCAAGGCTGCCAGATTTGTGACTCGTCCTGTCTTGATTCCTTCTTCTATGAAATCTCCCATTCTAATGACTTCAGAAAACTTTTGTCCGATGACACTTATCAGTCTTTCATAGTATGTGGCATCTTTTAATGACTGTACAAAGAGCGTCGTCATCTCACTCTCCGCCATTGGGGGTTGGACTTTTGCGGCTTTCGCTCTCCAGCGCATAGCATATTCTCTAAAGGTTTCAGTTGACTTCCTTTCCAACTTCATTAAATAGAATCTGTCTGGGACAGTCTCAGTATTAAACCTGAACCTATCCATGAATTCTTGCGCTATCTCTCCCCAACTATGCCATTTTTATGGATCTTGGCATGTATACCAATCAAGTGCTTCTCCCGTCAAACTCCTTATAAATAGCTTCATCCTGATAGCTTGATCCTTCTCTACTCCAACAAGCTTATCACAGTACGATCTCAAGTGAGCCCGAGTATTTCCTTTTCCATCAAACATATCAAATTTTGGTACTTTATATCCAGCAGGAAACTCGATGTCAGGATGAATACACAGATCCTCGTACTCCAGTGCTTCACCTCCCTTGTGGTTTTGGATGCTTCTAACTGCTTCCTTCAGACTGCGAATCTCCTTTGCTACATTCTCGTCTGCTTTCGCCCTGGCCTCCTTTTCCATCTCCTCGTAAGGGTAACCTCTGGATGCTGCACAGCCTGCAATTGGGTAGTGAAAGGTTGAGCTTCTGCTACATATACCGGTGGCACATAATGCGTGTTATGGTTAGCAGTGTGTGCCAATGGTATGTGTTGAGTTGCTTGGTAGTTTTGGGTAAGTGGGGTAGTTTGGATAACTAAAGGATGAGGAATATAGGGAGTGGTGAAAAGTGGTGGATTGGATTGTTGGAAGTTAATTTGTTGGGGGTTGGCTTGTTGCGGGTCATTTTGTTGCGGGATGGTTTGTTGTGAGTTAATCGGTGGTGGGATGGCTTGTTGCGGATTAGATTGTTGTCAGATGGTTTGTTGCAGGTTAGTTTGCTGTGGGATGGGGGGTGAATTGGTAGCGCTTGGATTGAATATGTGAAGCGGAGGGTTTGAGGGAAAGGGCTGAGGAGCGGGCGAGTCAACAGGCGAGAAGGATGGTGGGATTGTTGCACTTGTCCTTTGTTCATGGTGAGGTGTGTTGAGTGTAATGGAGAGGTTGGTAAGATTTCGCAGTCGCTCAATTTCACTTCGCATGTTGGCTATTTGCTGCATCAATTGGGCGATAAGTTCATCATTTCCTCCTCCCGAAGCCTCAGGTTCGTCTCTTGGAACAGTGACAAGTCCCAAGCCGGTCTGTTCGGATGCCCCTGAATCATTCATATCGTTAGATGCTCGTGCTTTTGATCTTGTGAAGTACGGGTGGTCTGCCAGTTCGCAGTCAACACGAATCAACCTTTGGGGGGAATAATCAAAATAAAAGAAAACCTTCAAACATGAAGAAAACTGCGTTAGTATAGTGCGAATGATTACTGCTTTAAATAAATAATGCGAACATTGGGCAAATAACGTTGAAAGAAACGTATATTGCATAGCAAACAAATCACATAGTAGAGAGAAATATAGCAAACATAGCGTGATCTATTATGCACGGGACCTCTTTTGTGCCAGAGGTAGGCCTGGCGAGGATCTGAAGGATAAAACATGTAATTATATGTCATCCCAATGTGCTATTAATTGAAGACCCCCAAAACATACAATGTTTGAAAATTTAAATCCTGGTACAAAAGAAATTATTACAACTACTACTTGACTTTCATAAGCTAATTAACATGAGGAAGGCCCTTCGTCGCTCTTGAGCCTCTTGGTTGCTTGGATTGATTGACCAATCTTCCGGTGATTCTGGATAATGTACGATAGCCAGAACTCCTCCCGTTTTGATGCCTTCTTTGATGCAAGTGTCTCTTTGTTGAGCTAGAAGTGTATCAAATTCTTGCATGCTTTGCTCGTAACTAAGTGCCTGTTGCTTCCATTTCTCTGTCTCCCTTTCCTTTTCCTCAAGTTGTGCATGGTACTCGGCTTTAGAGACAAGATTTTTCTTACGCAGTTGCCGGAGTAAAATGTGTGCTTCTGCTTCTCCATTCTTAATTCGTCCCCTCAGGCTAATGCCGGGTTTGATTGATCCTTCCAAGTTAGCGGTCAGCCACTCCAAATAGTTATCATCACATCCAGCTTGGTATCTGTTTGGCTCAATTGACTCTGCTTTCATAGTTTCCCTCGATTTCCACATGCTTATAACTTCCTTTGCAAAAGGAATTTTTCCCTCTTTCTAGTCGGCTCGATAATGATCCATGTCTGCCACTAAAGGTATGTTTTGCTTTCTTCCAGATTGTCTTAAAACTCTCAGCGGGGCATAAGGTTGCAAACCCCGAAGTCCCATCAAAACTAAAAATGGTATGATCTTCGTACGAAACACCAAACCCTCGGATGGAAACCAACCGAACATCCATTGAATTGAATCATCGGTAAAACGGCTAAGAAGTCTTACCCACCCTTCTACATAATTTGGCTTTTCAAATGATCTATTAGTCAAAATAGCACCTGGAACATGTCCCAGAATGTGATTTTCACCCGTCGGCTTTCGAAATGCTAGACCTCTGTCGACCTTTTGAAGATGTTCCATTATCCAAATTTGTAGAAGCAAGTTGCATCCCTCAAATGATTGTACCCATGCTTGCAACGTCCTAACGCCCGGTAGATATCTGCCACGACCATAGGGACCACAGTGTAGTATTTTCCTTCAATGCCACCAAATAGAGCTTCTGTTACAGTAATGAGTCGGGTGTGAATATCTCTTGTTGTACCTTTAGGGAACACCATAGATCCCAAAAAACACACTGCGAAAGCGAAGCACCGTTTTTGTTTCCAAGAGTCATACGAGAAAAGCTCATCTTGATGATTGGTGAAACTTTGTTGATAGCCAAATCTATGATACAAGTAATCAAATGGTATCGTAGACCCTTGTAAACATTCTACGCCTTTACCCTTTCTGAATCCGAAACTGTCAACAAATTCCTTTGGTAAAGGTTCCTTTGGAATAATCATGCCGCAATTTTGCCATTTTTTCTTCTTATGTAATAAAGCTGCATTTTCCACATAGCCACCTATTTCCTCAAATAATGGAGTCATTTCATTGTTGCCAAATCTAAATACGACCCTCTTCTCATCCCAAAACACAGCTGCCGCCTCGATGATGTCTCTACACGGTTGGATATCGATTAAAGACGGTAAGTGCCCTAGCGCTCCATGTACCACCCGCTGTCCGTAATCTCCCAAATCAATCCACCATGCTTTTAGTTGAGGAGGAACGCTCAAGACCATGCTAAACCTTGGGTAAATATTGTGCTGTCTCATGGCTACCTGCGTTCACAAGCGGTTAGTTCTACCTAAATAGCACATGGTCCACATAACACACATGTTTATCCTTCAAATCAATGCACATAACGTGATAACCGTCGCTTGGGGTCATAGACCCAGTCGAACATTTGGACAAGGTTGACTAATGGACTTAATACACCTTGGGTATTAAGCCTCCTAGGTTTGCGTGATGCATGTCCTTAAAGAGGGTTTGGTTTAGCTCTATCTTAGGCTGATTAGGAGTTGGTTTCCTATGACACAAGGCTCCCCCAAGTGGACAACTTGGGAGTGGAAAGTCCGTGGCTGTCGACTGCACCGCCGATCGACTAAATCCACAAGATCGATCCAACTAAAGGGTAATTTAGTAGTGAATGGCCGCGAACCGCGAAACCGCTTTAAGTGTGTGAATTTGTGTGAATTTTCCAGGAGTGGAGGAAATATGAACGGAATGCCAATTTAAGGAAAACAATAACATAGAAAAGTTCACATAAGGAATAAAACAAAAAACACTTAAAAGCACATAAAGAGCAACAATAAAGGCAAAAAAAAAAAAAAAAGCAAAACAAACAAAACATCCAACAAATCAAGTATTAACCTAAGTCTGTTATGGTTAAGAACCTAAAATCCCCAGCGGAGTCGCCAGGCTGTTATACCCATTTTAAACGGGTCAAAGTAGAGTACAACATATTGGTGATTCCCAAATTATTTAACTTAAGGAGTCGCCACCTAATTGTTTAATGGTGAATTAGGACACCTAAATATTAACTAAGGCAAAGTTAAACTAAACCTCCGTTAATGGTCTGCCTAATTAGCGGGATTCTAGATAAGGGTTCTTGATTATCCTAAAGGGAAGGGGTTAGGCATCCTTCAGAATCCGTTAACTACGGTTACCGATCAAAACTTAGGTTAATATCGAAAAATATAATAAATAATATTTTATAAGTAATTTTAAGAAAGATGTCTCATAAAATGCATATACGTAATTAAAATAGAGAAACCTTGCAAATAAGCAGTATAATGTGTTTCTAAACTTGCATAAGGAAATAATTATCTTCAAAAGGCCGAAAATCATAAATCATACATCTTAATTCCATTTTTTATTTTAATAAAAATAATTCCACCACAATTTGCGTGAATTTGAAATGAGGAATTGCATATAAATAATAGTTTTTAAAAGAAGATTTAGCAAATTTGAGCCTTGGATAAAATTATGTTATGTGAATATGGCGATGCAAGCAAAAATATAGATTTATTTTACAAATATGATGCAAAAGGACGTGATCTTTCTTTCTCCTTTTTATTATTTTTTATTAACTATATTCGGCCAAAAATATACATAATTGGATAAATCTTGAAAAATTGTTTATAAAATATACTTGAGTTCATATTTGCGTATTGGTGACGTTTTAAAATTTCTAAGATAGTGAGAATAAACATGATTCCCTTAACTAAAAATATGTATTCACGCTATTGAAAATCAATGGTTCTAGTAAAAATAAATGTTATAGATACTATAATAAAAAATGAAACCTATGGAATTAACTGTTGGTTTCTCCTTTAAATTAACTACCCATTATACTAAAACTAACCCCACTAATTCCGCTAAGGTTCGTCTAAGATTAGAAAACGAAACAAAGTAAAGTGTTAGTCGTACAATAAAAATTAAATGCACAAAATAGAGTAGAGGAGCAAATATAATTAAATGGGCTCAGCCCACTTTTTTAGAGCTGCTGCGATCTGTCTGCTATTGGGCTTCGGCCCAGAATTCTTTTTTACACGGCTGATAGTGGTGACTCGAGAGGGAAATCATGTTGGGCTTTAGCCCAACACCGAATGCGGAAGAAGACGAGTCCCTCGGACTCGTACGCGATGGTCATGCATAAAAACGAAAGAAAAGGATTAGCACATAACCAATAAATAAGGCTAAACATATATAATGTAAATTTAAAAAAAAAAAAAAACAGATCAGTGACTTGTATATATGCTATGTATATTTGGGTATACTCCTTATATATATACATTCATAAGGAGGCTTAGAGGGTTAATATTGGAAAGTTTTTTCCCCCGTCTTCCCGATGTTGCACAAGTTCCAAGGGATTTCATGAATCCCAGGCATGACTAACACCGGGGAGGGTTCAAGCTTAATCCATAATGACTCACTAATCTCCCCATAAATGTATTAACTAGGGTGTACTGGTCATATACACATATATACATAATCAAACATGGTATATTTGGCAATATAAGAATCACAATAATTGCATAGGAAGTAACGTGACATGCCTTACAGATTTAATCCTATGATCTTCAATTCAATGGAACTTGTACAATTTATCATCACATCCATTAGCGTAAACAAACACTAAGTCTCAAAAACAAAATTCGCCAAGAGTGGACTGAGCAATCTTAGTTGGGCAGAGTGATGCACACAGGTTGGGAAGCATTTGTTTCAACAGCAAATAGGTCATATCACTTATTTCTTAGTTTTTCAAATGTAGTTTCCGACATATAAGAGTTAGAGGGATAGAGCATGAGAAGGGAGATTCATGTATAGCCATATAGCAGTTCAAGCAAACTAAAAAAAATGAACAAGTGCTGATAAGAGAAAACTGATCATCAACGGAGACAGGACACGACATGTTCTCCAAATATCAACATACAGGTGTGTACATATATGCATACAATACATCCATATCCAAACATTTTCTCATAATCGAATCAACAACATCCAACACATAGCAACTAAGCTTGAAAATAGGCAAGGATGAATAAAACACATTATCGACAATCGTATACAGACCGTGTGACTTATCTTGAATAGATCAATATAATAATCCAATTCTACATGTTTTAAGCAAAGGCAGTCACAAGAATGAGACAAAAGGGAGAGAGAAAATCAAACTAAGACCTACTTTGTTCAAGCTGCCTATTTAGTACTCCCTTTATGCCTTCAGAGGTCAAAGAAGATCTCATGGTATTATAGTTATATAAGAAGAAAACCTAGCAGCCTGGAATGGGTAGTACTAAGCTGAATGAGAAACTCAAAACATTTTTGTTTACCCTCCTAAGCCTAGGTATGTCATATTTTATATTACCTCAAACCAAGTGACAACCACTTTGAAATCCTTTTTTTTTTAAAACTGGTTTCAGAGCAAAGAATATTTAAGAGTAGACAGAATTCCTGTATGAGGAATTAGTACAGACTTTCTTTCATTTCAGTTTCATAAGCCTAGTAACCACTAACTCATACTTGAATCATTGATCAGACTAAACATACTAATGAACCATATAATCATTTTAACAAACTAGATATTAGATGAAGATAGATTCTTAAGCATGCTCATGGCAACGTTAAGCAAATAGTATCATCAGAAAACATTCCGAACACTAAAAGCTAAGCATGTTAAAATGAGACCCCTATATATTTTAGCTAAGCAGCAATTATGTAGTCATGATGAACTGCTACCAGTATCATGTTAACATAGATGAGCTAAACAACTTTGTATCTAGGAGACAAGTAATTAAGGTAACCTAGGCATGCAATTATACTAACATAGACATTTTTTAACAGTGAACCGAGATAAACAACATGCTTGCCTGATAATGACTAGACTAAATATTTATCTAAATTAATAACTAAGTGATGTATCAACTACTAAACCATAGGGAACTAAACTTAGCCTACGTAATTTACAGAAACCTACTGATAACACCTAATTATGCTAAAAAAAGCAAACCACACAACTATATGCTAAATAAATGAAATAATAACTAAGCTTAACAGGGGATGAAGCAAGCAAACACATAAGAAACACAAATATTGAAACTTAAATTAAAAGGATGAGTAATTACCTTTTTCGGATGCAGCGAAATGGGTGCGGGGTCTCCAATACACACTCGAACGCTACCAAATCGGAGCTTGCGGGTTGCTCGGATTCGAGGAAATACCAAGGGCAAAAGAAAACAGGAAATAATTTAGTATTTTTTGACTCGATATCAAGAATATTATGACTGCTGAAAAACTAATATTTTGGGTAATTTGGGCGGCTGAAAGACTCTCCTCCTAAATGAATTCATAAGCGACCATTTATAGGAAACATCTAGGGTTTCTAGGATTCAAAAAATTGGGCGGGATTTCTGGTCAAAAATACTTTCAAATTAAAACGTTAGGAGGCCTTTCTTTCCGTCGTCGATCAGAAACCAAGAGAAATAGACAAAAACTATTAAAATTTTGTACCCGAAAATGAAAAAGAATTGATAAGAAAAAGATTTCAATTTCACAAACGAACGAAATCCATTAAAACGTTTTAGATCCCAAATAAAAAAAGGAAGAAGACGAAGACTTACAACGGCTGAACACTGACGGGGAAAGGACGAGCATTAATTTCCTTTACCCGAAATGGCCATGCACGGCCTGGGTTTGCGAAAGTTTGCTGCGAATTTTCCATTCGCGTCGGGTAGAGAGAGAGAGAGGCGAAGGGAAAGAGAGAGAGAGAGAGAGAGAGAGAGAGAGAGAGAGGCGAAGGGAAAGAGAGAGAGAGAGAGAGAGAGAGAGAGAGAGAGAGGCGAAGGGAAAGAGAGAGAGAGAGAGAAGAGGAGGCGGATGAAAGAGACGAAGCGATGCCCTAGTCAATTTCATTTAGACGCACGGGCCGGGTCGGGTAGGTTGAAAGGGTTAGTGGACAGGATTATTCAACGGATAATGGGCTGATGAATTAAAATGTGGGCTGGTCGGGCTGTATTTTAAACGGATGGTGGGCTACCCACAATGGGCTGGTCCGAAAAAATGTTTATAAATTGATTGGGGCGGATGGGCTAAAATATATTTTCTTCTTGTGCTATTTTGGGCTTCTAAATTTGCATAAAAGACCTCCTTCAATTAATTATATATTAACGTGTGCCAAAATATTATTTAATATAAAAGTATGTATTTATTAGTGCTCAGATAAAAATAAAACTATATGACGTCGTAATAGCCGTGCGACAATATTTTTTAAAGTTCAACAGTACATAAACGCTATTATTTAATTGCGCAAAAATAAATGTGATGCGTGTGCATAGGATGGTAGAAAATGCTGAAATAATGCGAATTATAATAATAATAATAATAATAATAATAATAATAATAATAATAATAATAATAATAATAATAGTGGTAGTAGTAATGGTAATAAATAAAAATATAACAGCTAGTGACTACAATGGGATAATGAAACGCCGGTATTAATAAAAAGAAAATAATTGTAGTAAAATATAAATAATTATTTCTTAAGTTGCCAAAAATATTAGAAGCGTAAATAAATATTTTGGAGGAAGGCGGGACAAAATTGGGTGTCAACAATCAGTGGTGGACTAAAAAATAATAAAGTCATGGTGCTATGAAGAAGTTGCAGTCACAACTTGAATATGTTGCACCGCAAGTTGGACGCAAACTTCACGGGTTGATGAGTCCAAGGTTGAAGATGCAGCCAAGATGCGGTTGCATACTCTAGTTGCGACCGCATTCTTGGCACTGCATGTCGTCATTTAGGCCATTTTTGTACTTTTGTTCTCCCTCTATAAATACTAGTGCTTAGGTTTTCGTGCACATCATCAAATATTCTCTACACAGACTTTATTGTTGTCTTTTAGCATTTAAAGCATGGAATATTAGTGGTTGAAGGCTTTTAAGGAGAATCTTCCACTTTTTGTCATCATCTTCCATCAAACTTTGTAAGCATGATGACTACTTTATCTATTCTTGTGTTTTATATAATGAATGTGAGTAGCTAATCCCATTAGCTAAGGTTTTGGGACCAAATGTGTTAGTTATGTGATTGGGTTTTGCATTCAAACTTTATTTGTATGTTAAAGATATTTTGTATTAACTCTCCAAACCTTAATGACTTTTAAAGGTGGCCAACATTATTTCTGCCTAAATACTTTACTTTGCTTGAAAAAGAAAGCAAAAGTTAGGAAAAGAGTTAAATAACAAGAATTTGGGGCTTTAAACCCCATCTAATAGCTTGAGTGAGGAATAGTAAAGCTAACTTGAAACTAAAATGGGTGTTCACATTGTCTACATTCTAAAGCTTGGAAAAGCTTAGTAATGATATTTATCAATGTGGTTGGAAAACTTTTGGTAAACTCAAGAAACTCATTGTTTATTATATCCAGACATACTAATGAGTTGAATTGATATCCGGTTATATTAATTTTCTTTGGGACCACAACCTTAGTCTCTTTATCAATTGATTAAATTTTACAACAACAAATCTCCAGAAATTGGTTAACATTCTTCAAAATAAACCTTATTATACCCCCTTCCTAGAAATATAGACTAATAGTCTAGTGTTACACTTAGTAAGTACATTTTTTTATTGTACTCTTGGTGGGATTCGAACCCAACCTCGTTGGGTTCTATATTTGACCAACAACCACTTTATACCTGTTTCAAAGTTGTAATTTGAGCGTATCATTGTGCTGATTTATCTAAGTCTTGCTACGACTTATGGCTTTGTGACTTGTACTCTCATTTGCATTTGATTTCATTGATTGATCATGCTTATATTGAGTTGGTGTTTCGTATTGGGGTTCTAGACCTGAATCATATCTTGAGATTCATCTGGTATACAGACATATATATAAGGCATATTTGATAGGGAGTGACGATATGGCTTAGTTGTGGACTCTTGATCCGCGGTCGGTTCTGGAGCGAGTGGCACATAGACACCATGGGTCTCTCGCGGTCATGACTATTGTGCGAACAAGGCCTTTAGCATGTGTGTACAGTTGTGTTACTTATCATTGATTGCATTGCATTGGACATCATCTTATTCCTATGATTGAGATGTTTGGTTGTTCTTGTTGTGCCTATCTGTCTATCTTATTGATTTTATGAATGTATGCATGAACCAATCTTAGTCGGCCTATAATATCTACCGGTATATAGTGTTCGTACTGTACTACCTTGCTGCACCCTTTTTTAGTGCAGATTGCATACTAAGACTGTCTTCTAGACCTCAGATCTAGCCCGAGGCTACTTCTGATTAGATCAGAGGGTGAGCTCCTACCCAGCCATGCCCCTGGAGATCTCTCTTATTGATGTTTATTCTACTTTCTAGACATTATTATTATGTTTCATACACTTATGTATTCCTAGATAGTATATTTGGTTAGAGTTCTTGTACGATGACTTTCAGTTCGTGGGATTGTAATATGTAGTATTCCACACCTATTTCTATTTATGGCATGACTTAGACTTATTATTATTAGTATTCCTGTGGTTATTTAACTTATACTTGGATAATTAAATGATTAATCGGTCAAGAGGATGGTTCGCCCACTAGAGGGGTTAGTGTGGGTGCCATCACGACATATTGGGACATGACAAAGTTGGTATCAAAGCCCTAGGTTCGCCGATCTCATTATACAAGGACATGTCTAGTAGAGTCTTGCGGATCGGTATAGAAACATCTGTACTTATCTTCAAGAGGATATGAGACACTAGGAAAACTCAAACTCTTTCTTTCCTTCATGCTACTTGATTCCAATTGGTATCTTGATGATTCAAAATGGTATTTTACTTTTCCTTCTATTCTCTCACAGATGGTGAGGACTCGTGCTAGGGCAGATGTTGATGAGGCATCGGAGCCAATCGTCGATGTCGCGGCTCATGGTAGAGGTCAGGTCAGAGGCTATGGACCAGGTAGAGGTAGTGGGCTCTCGTAGCTGGTCAGGCCCGTGCTAGATTAGTTTCCCCCATACCACCAGCAGTTCAGGACGAGGAGGCAGAGTTGGGACCAGCACCAGCTCAGCTAGATATCATAGCTACTCCAATATTATCTGATACTTTGGTCTAGGTGTTGAACCTGCTGAATGGATTGACGAGGCGGGTATGTTACCAGCTACACCAGATAGCTGGGGCATGAGATTAGCTGACTAGATTCGTGATAGATTTCGTGCTCCAGGAGCACAACACACTGCGGTTGTGGCTCCACATTTGGAAGAGGCTCCAGGACCAGATATTTTCCCTAGACTAGTGGCAGGCCCGGTGATGATCGGTGAGGAGCATGATCTATTTTTGAGGTTCACCAAGATGAATCCTCCCATCTTTTATGGCACGGAGTCTAAGGATGCTTACATGTTTATTATAGATTGTCATAAGATGTCCATAAGATTGGGGCGATTGGGAGCTTATGCTGAGTGTACACCAGCTGGGTTGCCTCCGTTGAATTGGACTTAATTTTATTCAGTCTTTTGGAGAATTACGTTCCGTATACTTTGACGGATATGAGGCATGACAAGTTCAGCGACATCGAACAAGGTAGTTCTTTAGTTACTGCTTATGAGGCCCGTTTTCACTCATTGTCCCGTTATGCTCTACAGTTGTTTCCTACTGAAGCTAAGAGAATTTCGGAGGTTTGTAAAGGGGTTGAACACTACTTTGAAGTAGTCAGCCCTTCAGTTTGTATCTACAGGAGCTTCTTTCCAGGAGGTGGTGGATCATGTCACCACAGTTGAGAGAGTGAGACAGGACAGATTTGGAAAGTATGTTCATAAGAAGGCCCGCAAGAGTGGTGGTTTCAGTGGTATGTTCTCCCTAGGGAGGGTCAGTACGGGCAGAGTTCCCAGTTTTATTCAGGTCGCCCTATCCAGTCGGCTATGTAGGTATCTGTTGGAGGGCCATCAGGGCCCAGTCATGGTGGTTATTCTGCTTCTTCTGTTTATGTTCAGTGACCCATGCTAGACCGTGGATGTTTAGAGTGTGGAGATCCGAGGCATTTCGAGAGGAATTGTCCCCGACTCAGACAGCGACCAGAGTGCTCAGTACCAGACTCTCAGGGCTCCAATTTCATCTGCTAGGGGAGGGGGATCTTATGGTAGGGATCGTGCTCAAACTGGATGAGGTGCACGCACATCTGGTAGAGGTGGAACCCAGTCTAGCATAGGCGAATCTTATTCAGACACAGGTGGACATCAGACCTGTAGGGGCGGGACTGAGTCAGGTCAGGGTGATCGTGGAGGTTCGCAGGCTTAAGGTAGACTGGGGCTGAGGGTTCCGATGCAGTCATTAAAAGGTAACATCTCAGTTTGTCACCGGTCGGCTACTGTGTTGTTTGACCTGGGTTCTATATTCTCTTACGTGTCCACATACTTCTCTAGGGGTCTTGATATAGTTTGTGATTTTCTTGATGCTCCTATTCATGTATCTACTCCGATTGGCACTACTCCGATTGGAGACTCGATAGTGGTAGATAGAGTTTACCGGTCTTGTACGATCACTTTTATGGGTTATGGTACGTGGGTAGACCTGGTGATTCTTGATATGGTAGATTTTGATGTTATTCTGGTATGATTGGCTGTCTCCTTACCTCGCGATTTTGTTCTGTCACGCCAAGGCAGTCACCTTAGCTTTGCCGGGTATGTCTAGACTTGAGTGGAAGGGTACTCTTAGTCCCTCTCCAAAGAAGATCATTTCCTTTCTTCACGCCAAAAAGTTAGTTGATAGAGGTTGTTTGGCTTATATGGAGTACATTCGCAATACCAGTGTGACGTTCCATCGCTTGAGTTGGTCCCCGTGGTGTGTGAGTTGCGAAGGTGTTTCCCACGGACTTACCGGGTATGCCATCTGACAGTGATATTGATTTCTATCTTGACTTGGAGTCGGGGACTCGCCCTATTTCTATTCCGCCGTATCGGATGGCGCCAGCCGAGTTGAGAGAGTTGAAAGAGTAGCTTCTGGATCTTCTTAGCAGAGGATCTTCTATTTCTATTAGTATGTGTGTACGGTTGTGTTACTTATCATTGGTTGCATTGCATTGGACATCATCTTATTCCTATGATTGAGCTATTTGGTTGTTATTGTTGTGCCTATCTGTCTATCTTGTTGATTTTATGAATGTATGCATGAACTAATCTTAGTCGGCGTATGATATCTACCAATACATAGTGTTTGTACTGGTACTACCTTACTGCACCTTTTTTGAGTGCAGATAGCGTCCCATGATCGTCTTCTAGCCCGAGGCTACTTCTAATCAAATCCGAGGGTGAGCTCCTACCCAGCCATGTTGCCTGGGGATCTCTCTTATTGATGTCTATTCTACTTTATAGGCATTATTATTACGTTTTAGACACTTATGTATTCCTAGACAATATATTTGGTTAGAGCCCTTATACGATGACTTTTAGTTCTTGGGATTGTAATATGTAGTTTTCCACACCTATTTCTATTTATGGCATGACTTAGACTTATTATTATTATTATTATTATTATTATTATTATTATTATTATTATTATTATTATTATTTAAGCTATACTTGGATAATTGAATGATTAATCGAATAAGGGGATGGTTCGCCCACCAGGGGGATTAGCATGGGTGCCATCACGACGTATTGGGTCGTAACACTGAGAATAACCAATAAACACACAATATATTCCTCTATATCCAACCTTAGCCAATTGTTGATATGGTAATCTAACATGAGCCAAATAACCCCATACTTTAAAATAATTTGTATTTGGTTTTCGGTTCTTCCAAAGTTCATAAGGGGATGTATCATGTTTCTTCGAAGTTACTCGATTCAAAATATGACAGGCTGAAAATAAGGCTCAGTCCACAAGTTCACTGGCATACCCGATCCATAAAGCATATAATTAACTATTTCTACGAAAGTTCTATTTTTCCTTTTTGCTACACCATTTTGTTGCAGTGTATAAGATGTAGTCAATTGTTTTTCAATGCCTTTTTTTTCACAAAAATCATTAAAATCTGATTTTAAATACTCTCTACCTCTATCAGATCTAATTGATTTAATATTCAAACTCAATTTATTTTCAACTTCTGCTTTATATATTTTGAAAGTCTCAAATGCCTCATCTTTTGTCTTAATGAAAAAGTAAATGTATATCTTGAGTAGTCATCAATGAAAGTGATAAAATATCTCTTTTCATGAACTGACAAACAATCCATCTCACAGATATCGGTGTGAATTAATTTCAAAAGTGTGAATGTCTTTTCAACCGTCTTAAAAGGTTTCTATGTTATCTTGCATTTACTACAAGTAAGCCGGTTAGTAGTACGATCCTTTCCACAATCCTTAATTAATTCATTTTTTACCATGAGTTGAATGGATCTAAAATTCACATGACCAAGACATTCATGCCATAAATCTAGAGACTCCACAATATAAGCAGAAATATTTTCATGCTCAATATTGAGTTTAAAATTCCATTTGTAGCATAGCCTTTTCCAACAATAAGCAATTTTTAGACAAATCTGCATCAAAAATCACGATTCAAAAGAAGTGTACCTGACTCGAAGTTCTTTCGAATACTAGGAACATGCAATACGTCCATTAGCGTGACTACCTTTCCAGAAGTAAACTTCAATTCAACAGTTCCTTTTCCCACAACCTTAGCAGAGGATGAGTTTCCCATATACAAAACTTTATTATCCCTGCTATTTCATAGGTCTTGAAAGCATTTCGATCACCTAATATATGACGAGTTGCGCCAGTGTCGATCCACCATTCCACTTGATTTTCTGCTACAAATGCTTCTGTAATCATTGCTACAAATTCATCTTTTGCATGGTTATTTGCCTTTTCTTTCTTCGTTTCAGCTATGAGAATTTTACAATTACGCGCATAGAAATATGTGATTGTGGTAACATTCAATCGACTTAGAATTGGTACTAGTATGCTTGAAATTCGTACTTCACCTTGCCTTTGGAATTTTCTTATTAAAAGATTCCTTCGTGGTTGATTTTTCTTCAACCACGTGAGCTTTCATAACGGGTTCCTTCAAAATATTATTGTCATGATATCGAGTCTCTTGTTCAATTTGCAAATGCTGCAACAATTGCTCAAGAGTCAAATCTTCCTTCTTGTGTAAGAGTTTGCTTCTGTATTCTTTCCAAGAGGAAGGAAATTTTGAGAGAATAGCACCAACATGAAAATTTTCATCAAGAGCAATTCCAGAGATAGTAATTTTTATTAGTTATAAGTTGGAATTCTTGCACTTGTTCAGTGATTGACTTATCATCAACCATTTTGAACTCCATATAGTTTGAAACAAGAAATTTCTTTGAACTTACCTCCTCCACCAAATAGATAGTTTGGAGAGTGTCCCGGATCTCCTTAGCAAATTTGCACTTGATATAGTATTGATCATAATATTTGTTGGACATTCCTCCAAGAATATAATTCTTGCATAAAAATAATCATCTTGCCACTTGGTAATTTGTTCTTTAATTAAAGTAGCCTCGTCATTTGCTACCTCAGAACCAGGAGCATTCAGACAAGGTTGTTCAAGAACATATGCCTATTTCAATCCTCTTAAAAAGAATTCCATCTTTTCACGCCATCTAGGAAAGTCTTTGCCATCAAATATTTCAAAATTAGGATTACGCAAACATGGAACACTATTTGATGTTGATGTAGAAGCCATAGAGACAACTATCTTCAAATTGTTAGAACAAGGATGATAATCACATAAGAAATCCAAAATAAAACTTGCTTGACTTAAAGGCACGTCAAAACGTTTCTTGAAAATAGTTGGACTCTCTCCCACGAGCAAACGAAAGAATAAATAACAACTCTATCTTTGGGATTCAACTAAGCCACATAACAAGTAACATTCAAGAAAGCTGCTCTTCCATTCTTGAATCAGTGATTTCACCTTTTGATCAATGTCTCTCAAATTGTTTAGGAGAAATTGTTTTCTTGAAGTGCCTGGCCTTTTCAAATAAAAGAAACAGTATTTATAGGATAAAAATTACATAACATAAAAGTTTTCATTAAATAATATTTATAATAGGTTCATGGATTTTATTTTAAAATACATGTAACTTTCAAGACCGTATAATATAAAAGACAAATTGACATTCATATAGTTTGGAAATCAAAAACTTTTATCAGATGAACTGTTTCAAAATTAATTGAAATATTAATCTTTACAATATTGACAATAGAGAATAAGAGAGAAGTGAAACTTAAATATGTAAAAATAATAGGTAATATGTGAGTGTGTGTGTATATATATATGTACATGCATGTACATACATAATATATACTTAATGCACGTAATATTAAAATATCAGTCATAAAAAGTAACATTAGATTTTGTGATAAATTCATAAAAGGACTATTCTAACTATAATATGAATTTAAATAAATAAATATCTAGGTTAAAAATATAAATTTTATATGATATAAAAAGGTAATACATAGATGGAGGATTGACAATATCATGGGCAAAATAGACATTGCATAGGATCAAGGAGGGGGGGGGGGGGGGGGGGGGTGGTGCGGACTTGTCAATCATGGGCAAAATAGACATTGCAAAATAGTCAGTGGCTTTGTGCAGACTTGTCGCAAGTAGTACGTATTTGTCTATTTACAAAATTAAGATAAAATTGATTAATTTTCGTTGCCCTTAATACTAATTGTTTTTTAAAGTAACGGATGGATAAAACTCATAAATAGAATGCACATTTGTCAAAGAGATATAATAGTAAATTAGTCAAAAAACACTATTTATTTACAATTTCTCAAGAGATGTGTAAAAGAAAAATCAACTAATATAGGACGGCGGGAGTACTTAGCAAGTCGCCCTTTCGCTGGATATTATGAAAAGAAAAAGGAGACACGGATTGAGGTCATGCTTTTAAAGGGTTTGGAAATACTAAAATTTGTCAGGAAGTATTCTAAACTCAATCGGGCTCTAAAATGTCAAGTCTCACACGAGTAAGCCGACACATAGTGACATGTCACAACATCCACTGGACCATCTGGAATTCTTAATTAAACCTTTACCCCAAAAAGGAAATTGAATTTTCTTAAAAAATCTTCTTTTCTTAGATTAAGATATCATCAAACCGGTAAGTTTAAGAAGGAATGCATTGATTTTGTGATTCCTTCTTTCCGTTCTTCGCACGTATGTTGAAGATAGTTGTTATAAAATTAATAGAACCTAAAATGGATGAAACACCAGATAGATGAAGACTAGAAATTGTTAAATCAACTGCTCCTCCGGAATGGCTGGTAATACCACTTAAGGGTGGATAGACCGTCCACTTAGTGCCACTACCCACTTCTACTAATTAGAGGTGTTTTGGGTTGTCAAGTGCAAGGCTGACACATAGTGACATGTCAAAGACAATATCAACACCCAATGACACTAGTAAATCCCAGCGACACACGATCAATGCCCAACAACACACGACCGATGCCCAACAACACTGAATATCGCCCACTGACATAGGGTAACGACACAAGCCATCCACATAGGCCAAGACATAGGCAAGCCATGTTGATCTTAGTTGTGGTGGGTCGGTAATAGCGGTGTTGGCGGTAGTCTTTAGACAGAGGTGGCCGCTTTCATGTTGGAGGTGGACACACAACGTCTCCATGCAACACTAAGCCGATGCATAGTCGCATTGCCACAAGTGCATGTGTCTATGGACCATGCACGCTTGCTTGGCACCATGTACCAGTGCACCGTGTATGATTACAAGATACACTAGGCACTATCCGACATGTACCAGTTCGACACCACAGGCTATGTATCACTGCACTGTGCTCCATGTACCAATACACGTGTCCTCGGGTTGACAACATACACACACCCATGATCTCTTTAAATAGCAAAAAAGGATCTTATGCAACCAGTCAAGTCCGTGTAGGAAGCTCAAGGCGCCTTCTTCACCTCGGTAAGCTGAGTTACCTCTCGAGTGCGGGCGTTGATTACCCATGTCTAGCAGGGCTTACTTTGTCCTTGATACGTTGGCATTGGTAGCAACGTATGGCATCTATCGCTAGGCGTTGGGGTTGGTGTTTTGCGTGTATTACTGAAGAATGTGGACGTACGACACGTGAGTGGTGTTCGTGTGAGATTTAACATTTCGGAGCCCGGCTGAGTTTAGAATACTTCTAACAAATTTTTCAATTGCCAAATCCTTCAAAAGCATGAACTCAATCCCAGTGTCTCCTTTTTCTTTCATACTATTCAGCAAAAGGGAGACTTGCTAAGTACTCCCACCGTCCCATATTAGTTGATATATTTTTCTGTTACACGTTTCTTAAGAAATTGTAAATAAATAGTGTTTTTTGACTAATTTACTCTTATATCTCTTTAACAAATGTGCATTCTATTTATGTGTTTTATCCATCAATTACTTTCAAGAACAATTAGTGTCTTGAAATCCTCATATTTTTATATATATTTCACGGTTTTACGCATAAATTATATTGTTATATTCAAGTTCTCTTAATTAATACTTCACTAAATTAGAGCAATAAGGGTGAATGGGAAAGCTCAGAAGAAAAAAGATAAAAGGGTATCTTTAGTAGTCAAGTCTGCACAAAGCCACTGACGGCCAATTCTTGTTCTACTCCTTGTTTCCAAGTATTCACCCACGACATGAGTTTGAGATGAGAACTACTGTCCTTTTGTCAACTTACTATAGATTTTTTGTTATATTCGGTATTCGTTTTAAAGTCAGCTTATTTGAGATTTGTAATGATGAAAGTCAATTCAACAAGTAGAATGTTACTTATCAAGGACGACTCAATTTCTAAGACTCAAACCTAAAATCTTTGATTAAGGATGAAAAGGATGAAAATATATTTAGCACTCCATTACATTTTTTAATTCTAACAAGGCCAGTCAAGTATGTAGACGTTTATCTAAAACACACAATATTATAAAATAATTGAATAAATACATTGAGAGAATGAAACTGAACGTGGCAACTCTTCACGAGAACAAGTTAGAAACAGGTCGTGCATGAAGGCTGAAGCTAGCTTCTCTTTATAGGCCCTAGGTTTTTTTTTTATTTATTTAATAGATATTTAAATAAAAAAAAAGGATATTTAGATTAAAAAAAAATAAAAATTTGGAGCTTTAGTTTCTAAATTAGTATAGATAGATTACGACGGAAACTCTAAAATTTCTAGATGGTCCAAGTCTGATGACTTTGTAACATTTAACTTTGGGTCTTATATTCCGCATGGGTCAAGGCGGTCCAATACCGGCACATTTAGTGCAAGCCTTTAGGTCCAATCCTTTTATGTTAAAGAAAAGAAGAAATTAGAGTGCCACTTCTCCTACGTCAACTATATATATGTTATAGCGAGTAGGACAGTTCAACTTGTTAAAGAGTCACAAGTCTATTTATAATAGGAATTTATTGTTTCCTTTGTTTTAATTTATGTGGCAGTGTATAATTGGGACTTAGTTTAAGAAAGAAAAGATAATTGTTAGGAGTTTGTGAACTTAAATATGTACGCCATACAATTTATTATATGCAAAAGTATGTCATTAAAGATAAATTGAGAAGTTTAAAATTAAACAATTTCGAAATATATAAATATGTTATTCTTCTTAGAACGAACTAATAAAGAAATAGTAGTATATAAAATGGAACAAGCGGCGTGTAAATTCAGACGCATCAAAATTTTCAGTCCTTTTAATTTCAGATAATTAAACTTCTAAACTTTAGTTTAACCTCAAGTGTTTACTCCACTTAAACGTCATAAAATGGAACTTTCACATTCAATCATTTAAATTTTGAAAATAGTAGCAGGTACTAATGGAAGTAAGATCAGAAAAAAGCTACTATGAGATAACTAAATTTAGCATTGAGAAACCATTTTCAAAATTGAAATTGTCTCACAAACGTTGAGAAATAAACCGCTTAACTAAAGGAAAAATAACATTTTTGGTTTTTGAGTTATTGTTTTATTCCGATTATAGTCTTTTTGTTGTCTGACTAAGCGCTTGAGACCTTCAATTAAGTTGAAAGTCTGACTTTGCTCCCTAAGAACTTAACGGAATCAATATTTGAAAAATAGAAAATAAAAGCGACGAGCAAACAAGGATTTTCTTTATAGGAGCGGGTCCATATGTAAAACCAAAACCACATTGGATCATTGTCACTAGTATGTTTGCAGTAACGTCTGGAGCAGCACCACTCTGAAGGAAAAAGAAAATGAAATTGGAGAGGGAAAACTTGAGTGAGAGAAAATGGGTCAAAAAGAAGGTGAACTCTGAAGCAAGGGTGGGTAGCCGGTGCATTAAGTTTTCATTATGCATGTGCGGTTTACATAGAAAGGCCAGACCATAAGGGTCTATTGTATGCAGTTTTATCCTGCCTTTCTGCAAGAGTTTGCTTTCAAGAGTCAAACTTGTGACCTCCTTGTCCAATAACAACAACTTTACCAGCTACCCAAGACTTCCCTTCAAACTCTGAAGCAAGTATGTATCATATATTTATGGAATTTTTATAGGGCTTGTTAATTACAGGAAAGCTTCCGCTATGCTACTAACATAAAAGGTGGTTATTTCCACCGCACCCACTTTTGTATTGGGAAAGTTATATAAATATACCCTTCTGTCACGACTCAATTTCACTAAATCGCATGGGGACCTATCATTCCGCACCTCGGTAGGCGAACCCTTTCCTTAACTAGCATACAATTATAAATGCAGAAGAACAATGTAAATAACAATAAATCTCAATATCATTTAAAAGAGGATAAATGCGGAAAACATTACAATCCCCAAGGAACTGGTCTAACTAGTACAATAGCAACTATAAGAATAAGAATGTCTAATACACAAGTTTGAAAGTCAAATAAAAAGCTGTCTGAATGATGGAATATAAAGACAGGATAGATGAGCCTCCGGGCAGTGACTCGTCAGATGCTCACCCTAGATACTCGCAAACCAGGCCTCAGTACTTAGCCTTGAGAAGTAGAACATGTCTCAATTCTACACCCCAAAAGGAGTGTAGCAAGGTAGCATCAGTGCAAACAACACGTACTGAGTAGGCATCATAGGCCGACAATAGTTAACATATATAAAGGAAAAAACTGAAGAATAGACATGCTCACAATCAAGTATAAAGCATAAATACATACCCAAGAATAACAATTCCAGTACCGAAATATCCAAGAAACCCTCAATGAATTATATCTAGAATAAGCCTATAGTAAATCATCTAAACACAAGCCTTACCAAGGTTTCCACAATTCCTTAGAGTAACCAAAAACTCTAGTACTACCTATAATATTATCCGAAACCTCAAGTCTTAACCTAGGAGAAAGTCTCTAATCCTCGAATCCATTAATTCCCAAGTATATAATAATCAGACACACAGCGATCTCAAATCAGTAACCAAACATGAAGCCAATGTTCACAAACACCATACAAATACAATAAATAACCACAACCAAAAATCAAATGTATGAGTGAATGAAATATGGGTGCAAGGCAATGATACACACATGCTCCAGGCAAAAATATCTCGTCGCCTTAATAGTCATGATCCATGAGAGGCCCGTAAAGTCCATATACCTGCTGCGGCGCATAGCCCAATCCAATAGTCAGTGTTGCGGAACATACAACCTGGTCCAAATCAGTGTTGCGACACGTGTAGCCCAGTCCAAGTCAGTATTGCAGTACGTGCATCCCGATTCAAGTAAGTGTTGCGGCGCGCAACCCGATCCCAATATATGTATAAATGAGTGAATGCATGATAACAATGCCAACATGAATATATGAATGCTCGTGCCACACAAGGACACATCACAACAACAATATCAATACCACAACTTTCCTTTCCTTTCCAACAACATCCACATATGGTAATTACGGTTCTCAAATCATAAGGTAAATCACTAAGTACCGATCTAGGATCATTTAGTGTTCCATTTTCATCAAATGAGATTATCAGTACCAAGTCGTAATTCAATATTAATATATGTATGAAATGCGAATGTATGCCATGTATGATATCATCATCAATAGTATTTCATAAGTCAAGCTTCTATCCGTGTATTATCATATGCATACATCACTATCTAGGCCTAATCTCACTATCCTTCCTTTTCCAACGAGTCTCCAATAACACATGCAATTAAAAACGTTAAGTAAAAGGAAAGTTTCGCCCACCAGGAGGGTTAGTGTGGGTGCCCGCTCGACCCACGAGTTGGGTCGTGACATTGTTGTTGGTGCTTGTAGATACACAAGTATATAGTGCCTGTCGTGACCAAAATCACGGGTCATGATGGCACTTACTGTTACACCTCGAAAAATTTTCCGTTCATGCACAGTGAATTGACTGATGAAGGGCATGATGCATATGATGTTTTGATAAGTAAGATATAATATTTAATGATTCTAAATGAGATTTCAAAGATATTGGAGGTAGGAGACGAAAGTTGTTAAGGAAAGCAAGGTATATGTTGTGTATCAGGAAAGAATTTCGAGTATCGAATTAATGATGGCTTAATGAAATTTTGGAGAAGATTTATAATGTCCCTTATATTGGTAATGAAGTGTTAAGTAAGTTTCAAGAAGGACCCATAAGCCAAATATGGGCATAAGCCATCCAAAAGGGCGAGTTAAGGAAAACGTTTTCGGATGATCTGATTTGAAGGGGCCAAAACGCTATTATAAAGTTGGAATTTGGGAAAAACACCAAAGGACGAAAGTTGTAGACAATTAAAAGAGCTTTCTAACCATAGGTCGTGGGCCCTCCCAGCATATCGGGATCAAAAGTTATGGCCATTTTACGGCAGATAGTTCATCACTTTCTGGCGCAACATGCAACTCGCATGTTCAACATGCGACTCGCATGTTCAACATGCGACTCGCATTTGGTGTCGCATGTTGTGCCAGTGAGAGTTAGGCTGCTGTCATGATTTGCGACACAACATGCGACTCGCATGTTCGACATGCGACTCGCATATGGTGTCGCATGTTGTGCCAGTTCAGAACATTCTGGACCATTATATATAGACCCAACTTCGTTTTTAACCCATTTTTTCACCAGTTTTGGTCCTAAAAACCTCTAGAACTCTCTATAACATCTCACCCACAAGAAAATCAAAGGAAACCAAGATTAACAACATCAAATTCAGGAATCAAAGTGTATGAAACCCAAGTAAAGTTCATCTTCCTCAAGGAAATCCAAAGAAAGAAAGTAGGGTTTTGGTGCTAGAAGGGAAAACTCCACTCAAGGCTTGTTCAACCATCATCCAAGGTAACTTTCGTGACTTTCTCATGATGATTGAAGTATTTATACGTTGAAACACTTGGATTATAGAAGAGTGTAGTAAATGGGTCATAAAACGTGAATAGTGCCATAGTTGAATGATAGTTGGATTAAATTATGACTATTGATGAGTTGGGAGTATGAACTTATAAATATGGAGAAATTGGGGAAAATGGTGGAATGTGGTAAATGCAAATAGATTGCGATTGTTGATACGATATTGTGAGTGTTGTTGTGAATGTTTGGTAGCTGAAATGAAACACGGGGAAAGTATTAAAAACAAAGGAAACGCTGCCCAATTTTCCCTAGAAATAGTAGCGCGTTTTTCTCGTCGATTCACTAACGATGGTGCGAATTCTCTTGAAGGTATACAAGAGTTCATCATAGGGGGAAACAAGCAAGCGATAAGAGTAGTAAACGTCAAAGGTATGTGAGGCTAGTCCTTTCTTTCTATGGCATGAATCTGATGGTATGATTCTCCTTTCTCTACATGAATTCTCTATATATATCCAGAAAGTCAAGAATCTATGATCATAAAGAGTTATATGAGACAAGAGATATGTTATGAGTCCAACGATGATAAGCTTGAGTCTAAAGACTTTAGAGTTCATGTTATGACGTTCCTATAACGCTAGTGATGTCGTATGTTGTATACACTCACCTCATACATTGTTCCCTCCGAGGTGAGGCAGAATACCACTAAGTTAAGAATGTCTTGTATTGTATACACTCACCTTATACACTACTTCCTTCATGGTGAGGCAGGATACGTATAGATGTCCATAATGAAGTCGGGGGATCACGACCCTACGTCACCCCGACAAAGTATAGTTGTCCTTGAGCTCTTATGCATGTATTATGATGAGCATATTATGATATGTATATGTACATAGGGGATATGGGGAAAGGTGAGGCGCTATAGACGCATAGCCACCTGATCAGCTGGCATATCATGATTTCATCCCGGACGCGGGATGCCCGGACGCGGGATATATGGGTGATGGATCGGGCCGTACGTTCCTCGGCACTACTATACTATATTATTTATGGATCGGGTCGTTCGTTCCGCGGCAATATATTTATATAATGATGATGTATGGACCGGGCTGCACGTTCCGCAACAATATATGCTATAATGATGGATATGAAGTAAGTCAGCATGTGCTATTTATTTTATAAGTGACAGTCATATACAGTTGCTCCTTATTGATGCTTCCTTTATCTCATTGACGTATTTTCATTGTTATGCCGTACACACTCAGTACAATATTCGTACTGACGTCCTTTTTCTTTGGACGCTGTGTTCATGCCCACAGGTGGACAGGGAGACGGTGCAGACTTATAGGAGCTATCAGCAAAATTTCAGGATCACTCCATTATTCCGGAGGTGCTAATCGGGTTTATACTTTTGTGTATATATATGTATATATATTTTGGGCATGACGGGGTCTTGTCTCGTCCGTATGTCTAGTACTCTAGTAGAGGCTCGCAGATACGCAGTGTGAGTTAGATGGTCTCACGAGATGCTATATAGTATAAATGTTATTTTGATGGCCAAGAGGCATATGTATATATATAAGTATTCATGTTTTATATGAAATATGATTTCCTACAATTTGAGTATAAAAGTAATAAAAGAGCATGAAATGAGTATGATGAGACATAGAACGAGTGGTGCTCGGTGGTTAGCCCCGGGTACCCGTCGCGGCCCCTAGCTGGGTCGTGACACTTACACTATCCCCCTGTTAGGCGAATCATCCCCAAATTTATATTAATCCAAGACATTACGAGCAAACAAACTATTCGTAAATGCAATTCAGCCATTTAAGTAAATAAACCAAAGCGGAAGGAAATACTTTTATTATTAAAAAATTCTCAAAACCTGGTCTAGACTCGTACAAGAGCTTCTATGAGACATACAATTTGAAAAATATTACAGACTCGAAATGGATACAAACTCTGCCTAAGGATAAGAAGTAAACATAATTTTAAGTACATACTCCGGGTTGCAGAATCTCTTATAGCTCACCCAATGTCTTTGATATTTACCTCGAACATATCCCAAGTTCTAAACAGAACCTAAGAACAACTCTACACTCAATTTAGGAGTGTAGCAAGAGTAGTATGAGCACAACACTAGGTTCGTAACAACAATATAAATAAGAAGAAATTAACATGTAAGGCAGATAAACAATAAAGTCCAGTCACTATGCATACTAGGGTAACAGTCCACAACAATGAGGTACAATTTCACACAACTCTCAGATTATAGGCCTAGGTGGGAGTTTCTAATCCTAAACCCATCAAGTCATTGAGTAGGTCCTCACAGACAAGCACCAACTTAATAATTCAACAACCGAGAAATCAATGAGGAAAATGCCATGCAATGATGTGCCATGAAATGTAGATGCAATGCAATGCCCCCAGGCCTCCTCTCCGTACAGTACACACATGCTAAGGGCAATGCCTCATAGTCATGACCCATGAGGAACCCACTAAGTACATGATATATCTAGTGATAGAGATGAGCTAAATAATGCATATATCATAAATCATGGAATCTATACGTCAAGTCTTAGACTAAGACAATCAGGTATCTAACAAGTAACCTACTCATAAAGTAACAACATAGATGGCAGCAAGCTCACATAACAGCTGACAGAACCAACCTAAAAGGAATAGCTTATCATGCTTTCCCCATCAATAACTACTATCTACATATGTTCCCTAATCGGAGTCTAAAGATGGTGAATCGTAACCTACCTCGAAGCTGAACAGGAGCCACATACCATCCATCTTGAACTTCTTCCCTTTTTGTAATGCATCCGAATAGGCGAGGTATAGTCAAATAAATGTTCCATATTATGAAACCCCAAGTTACCATACTCTTAGAAGGACTCAAAATGACTTTTAGAAAATGATCCCGAGCCCATAAGGGCAAAATCAGAACTTTGACGTAGAATTAGTCTACTTGAAGATCAACCTCAACAATCGAAGTGTCATGCATCTATAACCCCAAATGAGATTTAAATTCTTCTAATTTACTAAAATCTCCAAAGTACTAGGAAGACCCAAAAGTTGATCCACTAGCAAAATCCATCTTAGAAGTTGATATTTGAGTTGAAAATAACTTGTCCAAGTTATAATATATGAAATCCTTTTTGATAAGGTGTACCCTATGATCTTATGTTTTGATAATTGAAAAACCGATGTAGAACGACAAGAGACTTTGTCTGCGATCTGTTTTGAATATATCGCGCGCACTCAGTGGCACAACTTTAAACAACTGTAAAGTTGGACCGTACAATAGTAGAGCTGCAATTCATGCCTCTGGTCAAACTTTGGATGAGAAGTCTCCATCACATCCCACTTGTTCCCCAATATATATATATTTAACATATCCCAACATATTGTGCTTCACTTGGAAAACCTAAAATCACTTTAAAAAGTATAGTTGTCACAAGATTCCCAAGTGTTCAAATAATAGAGCTGAAAATAAACTGAAGGACCAGATGCTAACTCTGAAGATATCCAAGTCTCTTAGTTTGTCTTAAACTTTGTTTCATTTGTTCTTAAATTGTAAACCTACTTCCATTTTTTGAGAAGCTGTTTGTAGGTATTTAAAAGTCTCAAAGTCAGCTTGTTGGAAGTGTGTTTCCACAAGCTCTTGAGTGGTACACTAGGCTAGAGTTAGTCTAGGTATATTAGTGGTCCTTAGCTAGAGTTAGCTAAGTGGAGAGGCATGCAATCAGATTATTGCAAGTGTGGAGGGACTACAAGGGTTAGGTCCTAGGCTGTATAAGCTTTATTGTAAGGGTGAGGGATTATAGAGTTAGTTCCTAGCTTACAATAGAGTTGTAACCTGAAGTTGCTCGAGTAGTGGAATTGAAATCCTACTAGGGTAGGTTGTGATTTTTAATCCCTTGAGCAAGGAGTTTTCTAGGGTAAAATCTTGTGTCTTTTACATAGGCATTGCATAAGGGAACTGGTAAACAATCAGGTCCTTCCATACTGTTTGGTGAATGCACAACCTATATCACTTTCAAACTAACTCATGAATTTAGTTTAAGAACAACAGTTTACCCACCTAGGGTTTTATAAGTCACAAAGGGTTTTTTCCCGAACCCAAAACCTAACTAGCAATTTGACTAATGGAGAAATAAAGATTAGAAATGATTAAGGAAGTAGGGTTTAGATCTTACCCTTGCCACAACCATGGAAGTCTCTTGAAATCTCTCTAAATCTAGCTCTAGAACATGTTGGGGGTGAAAATAAGAGCGAATCCCAAAGCGGGGAATTAAATACCAAATCTGATTCAGCGACTTCCGCATATGCGATCCATAGCGCGCCTACGCGATGCCGTATCTAAAGAGAATATTTTGTAGATCTAAATTCATTAATTTTCACAAGACTCTGCAGAAGCGGTCAAGTTCTCGCAGACGTGGGCTCATCGAAGCAGCCCGCTGATCATGGGTTCGAGGCACCTATTCAGAAATCCTAGGTTGATCAGTTTCCTTTCAAATTGGCTATAGGTCACCCTTACCAGCTAATTCCGCACGTGAAATGCTACAGGAATGAATCCAACGAAGGGTATTTTGGAGAAAGGGAAAGAATGTCCATAACGACCAAACAAGTCGTTAAAGCTTTTCAATTTTTGAATTGGGTATCCTTTTTAATAATTTTTATGGCTTTTATTCGTTTGAGGTAAAAGGAAAATGGGCAGGGTGCTTAGAATAGTAGAATATGTATTTTAGTAATTTAACTTTTGACTTAAAGGCTTTCCATTTTTAATATAATAATAATTCTTCAGTACGTGTGCTGCATGTATATGTCGCGTCATGTGGTTTACAATTTTACAAATTAATTTCAATATTATCAAAAAAAAGGTTATAGAAACAATTATGCATGAAAGAATAAATTATAATTTTTTGTGGATAATCTGGATCATCGTATGTTAATGACAAAAGCTTGGACCTGAAATTGAAACTTTACAATAGTCCTAGAAAACTTATTATTCTTTTACTTTATTTGTATCTTAAAGTGGTCTTCTTGCAATATTCCCACCCCAACCCCTTTTAAATTATTTTATTAGTGTCTCTTTAATGTTGGTTTTCATAAAGTTTAAAATTTTAAAACAACGTTGTTTTTGTTGCTCTTTGTCAACAACGTTCAAGTGAATGAATATTGGAATTAGAACTTTATGTTGATTGGTTATAGCTGAATATATTAGTCATGTGACCTAAGTTTTAAGTTTAAGTAAAATACAAGATTAATTTTAAGTAAAATACAAGGCCTAAATATGAATCCCAATTGTTCATGGACAAGTGAGGTTCAATGAACTATAGACTTGTAATGAATTAAATAGACCATTGTTATAAATAAATGTCGACCTCCTTTTCTAGTTACTAATTTTCCAGCACGTGCGTTGCACGTGTATGCTAAGTCTTGTAGTTTACAATTATTTCTCTTTAAAAAGTCATAAATCAAAAGTAAAATATCATAGTTGAAAATTTAAAATTTGTGTCAATCTTGTTTATAAATTAGAGTTACTTAAGTTACTTAAGTATTAAAAAGAGAAATTAATACTTCATAAGATGACAATAAACTCAAGCTCTTACATCCGTCTCGAGATTATCTCTAATTCTCGCCTACCCTGGTATCTTCCGGTGCTATAAGTATCAGAGTCATGTATTTACCCGAATAACTTCTTCCACATTGTATCTCCAGTTCTCCATCAAACTTGCATTTTGCGGTGCTGAAATGGACGACGGTTTTTCCCCTCGATCGAAACTTGACTGTGTGAGGGTTGTCGACACATCCTCCTACGATTTCAAGACATGTTTTGATGAACATGGGTGGTCCCCAGGGATGATCACCCAGAGTGTTCGATGTATAAGTTAGATGGTTTTAGGATGACGTTATTGCAATTTAATACACAATGCATATAGTACTAATTTGGAATTTGGGATGTCATATTATTTGTAATCTCAAGAAGAAATTAAAGAGCCATTAATTGCATATGTGTTTGACGAATCCTTGAAACTTGTCCTTGACCACATGCAGCGAGTCCAACATTTTGTCCCACAGTTATTTGTCGAATTTACCCTTTTGAAATTTTTACGAGGGAAAGAAAAATAAATAGGAATTCTTCATGGAAGGAAAAAATAATTTTTGTTTGTTTATTGTGTGTGTATGTGTATATACATAAAGAACCCTAAGCAAACACTCTCATACACACTTAAAAAAAAGAAAAAGAATGGACACCTCTTCCTCTGCCGAATGATCCCTAGCGTACTCTACAACTATAGAGAGAGGATGAAAACTTGCCATAATTTGAAGAGTGTATGAGTATGACCAGTTCATCCATCAACCGGGATAATTTGATTTGTAACTATTGCCTTAAAGCTAATTCCTTTGAATTATTCACTAACTTGCATCGTCCTTTATTATTTTATTAGTAACAGTTTATAATGTTTCTGCAGTATATTCCCAAATTAATATATGAACATCTTCAACCAGCAGCACAGACTGCAATTCTCGGATGCGGTGACAAAAGCGGGGTTGCAACATTGGGTGTTGGTGATCGAAGAAGACTTAGGGACGACTGAAAAACATTTGTTCTTGAAAATAATATCAAGAGAAGATGTGTCCTTAAATTTTAGTTGTTGGATGGTACATCAGATGTTGTTGTCTTCAAAGTTCAAGTGAAAGGACGAGGAACAAAAGATGAGCCTATTGAGTTTGATTAGTGCTTATGTCGAGATTGTTGATTATCAACTATTTGGTGAAATTTCTATTGTATTTCGAATTGTTAGATTGTAATCAGATTTGATCTTCAAACTACTGTCCTCAAACTTTATATTATGCAATTTAAGTTTTATTTTTTTATTTCCAATATGTCGAAGAGGTACTTACTTATTTCTAATGCATAATTTTTTTTAAATTGCCTATTTTCTACATATATAGTCCTAAGTAACTTTTTTGAGTTATCATCTCCTTCAGCATGTGGTGCGAGTGGGGGATCATTTTTCTCTTTTGAAGTAAATTCTCACCTTTCGTTTCTCATTTTTTTTTTGTTTTCTCCAAAAAATAGGGAACAACAATACTGACACCTATTCTATGCACACGAGTTTGCAACTCTATTTAATTTCCAAACTCTTCATCTTTTCATCTCTATACTTCTTTTCTCTCTCTCAATGTTACATCATTGTGCAAGGCGAGTTGTGAAAAAGAACTGAAATAGCTTGTTACTCTGATATTTTGGCCGGATTTGTTAGCTTTTACAACAAGCAGACTAACTTTGTCAAGCCACAGGAATTCCAAATCCAAAAACTTATTGATTTGGAGTTGTTGTGATTTTATGAAGAATGCTTATACTCCCGTCGGCCATGTTCACTTGGAAAGGCTTACAAAACCGGACAACATATATAGCTAACCAACATGGACATTTTATTTTCCGTTTCAAATCTGGGCTCATATAGTATCCCCTAACTCTTCATCACTGCAGGCAATACAATCTTATCTTTACTTTTTTTTTTCTTCTATTTGTACATCCAAACATTTCCGCTAAATTAGTGTCATGCGAGCTGTGATGGTTACCAGCTATGTCTTTCTCGATGCCACTTTAGGTAACAAGCTATTTGTCGCACGACACTAATTTGGCCTAAATTTTGTATGTAAAACTTTCCAATTGAAGAACTCATTCATTCTAAATTATTACTGTAACACTCCGTAAATCCGAATTAGGTGTGAATATGTTAAATGAGTGTTAACGTGACATTTTAGCCATAGGAAGTCCCATCCGGATGAGTTTGGTTGGAAATAGTTGTTTTGGAATCATGACGGATAGTGAGGCACATAAGATTCAATTGAATAGACTAAGTTTATGGAAGGTCGGTTTTTCAACCTAATTTTGTGAAACTCTATTAGGAATTTGAGAAATCTTAATACATAAAAGCTATAGCCCTTTGAAATACCTTTCCAACGATATATTGTGGAGCCCTAACAAGATTTGTACATAAAGTTATGCCCATTGTACTGAAGCGCACTCGGCAGGCGCTAAATCGAGCTGGGAGCTCGATGAGCGAGGGCTAAAGCAAGGTTTGAACTCTCCCTGAAGCTCGCTCAGTGAGGTTTAGAGTGAGGGGTGAGCTTTATTTTGAGCTCGCTCAGCGAGCCAAGGGGTACTTTGCCCCAGGCCTATAAAACTGACCCTTAGACGCTTTTATGACATTTTTGATGTTTCAACTTCGTTCTAAAGCCCTAAGCAACTGCTTCTCTCCTCTCCTCATCGTCCAGCGTCAAGGTAAGATCGATCTAACAATTCTTAAGCAATTCTAACATTAATTCATGACTAGTAACATGATTCTTCAACCAAAACATGGGATTTCTAAGGTAAATCCTTCTCAAACGATTCAAAGCTAGAGTTTTGGTGTTCTTCGTCAGAGAAGAAGTTTAGTTCGTTAGATTGGAGCGATTACATGTATGTAAGAATAACTATCTATATGTGGGAATGATATTGATCTTCCCCACGCCTCGTTCTTTATGATTATTACGAGTTGCATCAGAAATAGAGATTATGCCCTAGTTCATGAAAAGTTTAGAGCTTTTATCCTTTGAGAATATAGTTTCGTAGTTGTTCGTGATTATCATTCTGAATATTGTGAACTCAGTGCATAATTAGTATAGACTCGTGTTTGACATCCCATGAGTCTTATTCATGAAAACTCAATATGTTTATAAACAGTTAATGCTTTAAACTCCACAATCAGTTCATGAAATATATGTCTCATCATAGAATGTTTAGTATTATAGTGTTATGCATTACAGTATGATTCTCAGTTCCTTAATATAAGTTGATGAATGTTGAGCACCTGTATCTTTGCTCGAGGACACAACCTTATGTATATGTATACTTGGCCGAGACCACCGACTGTCGCACATACTTGGCCGAGGCCACATACTTGGCCGAGGCCACATACTTGTGCTCTTATACTTGGCTGAGGCCATAGCTGGATGTATGTACTTGGGTCGAGGCCACATATTTGTGCACTTGTTCTTGGCGGAGGCCACGGATTATAAATCCAGTATAACAGGTGATTCATATTCGGAGCTGAGAGTACATATCACTTTACTTCTCTTGTTCAGTTCAATTACCAGTTTCAGTTTCATATTATATCTACATGTTTATTGATTTGGGTTGCCCTATCCCGAGTACCCCACTTATAGTTTTTTCATTAAGTTATTTTACATACCAGTTCAATTCAAATGTACTGACGTCCTTTTTGCCTGGGGCCTGCATTTCATGATGCATGTATTGATTACAAGACGACAGATCGGCTCGCAAGGATTGTCGTATCAGCTGCTCAGTGAGCCCCAATTCTTTCAGGGCATTATCCTTATTACAGTTAGGTTTTTAGTATTTTTGACAGACATGTACGCCGAGGCCTTGTCCTGATAAATAGTCTGTATTTTCAGTACTCTTCAGAGGCTTCATAGACTAGAGTAGTAATCAGTCAGAGTCTCATGCTTTCTTTTATTTTTCTTATGTTATCCATGATTGGCAACTTTGTTATGTTCAGATTTTTCTCAGTATTTCCGCATTCAGTGATTTATAGAGTTAGACCTTTAGTATATCAGCATGTGTTAGTTTTATGTTCACATTCAGTTTGTTTTGTTATCACATGTTGATTCAGCCAGCCAGTTGGTTCACTCGGTCACATATAGTCAGCCACTAGGTGCCGTGTTATGTCCAGGCCCAGGTTCGGGTTGTGACAAAACTTGGTATCAGAGCACTAGGTTCAAGTGTCACGAGCCAACTAGTGGGCCATGACTGGTACCCGGAGCTGGCTACCGAGCACCACTCATTATACTATCTATCGTACTCAACTGGGATATATATATATACATATAACATCTTCAACATCGAACTTGTCATAACAAATTTTCGAATCTCCCAAAATATGTATATATGCATAAGCCCACGAGGCTACTAAGATGATGTACAACATATACAATGAAAAGGTCTCATAATATCTACAACCCACATATAAGTATCTACGAGCCTCTGACTGAAATACTGAAATCATGAGAGCGGGACAGTACCCCGTCATGCCCCAATATATATACAAAAGAATATACCAAGAGATGGCAACTCCGAAGTAGTGGAGTGCTCCTGCAAATCTGCTGAGTAATCTCCTAAGCGTCTGCGCCGTCTCCCTTTCTACCTGTGGGCATGAACACAGCGTCCAAAAAGAAAAGGACATCAGTACGAACAATGTACTGAGTATGTAAGGCATACATGGTAACATAATAAGGGAATATAGAACGCATAAGAAGAAAAGATAACTGTAACTGCTTGCCTCTTGAGGCGGAATCATGCATGCTCACGTTTTACCTTTATAACATATCACACATACATACATAAGCTGCCTGAATCAATAATATCATTAGCCCGCGTCCGGGGTAATCATCTCACGCCGCCCACTAGTGGTGTCATGTCCGGATAAATAGGCACGATGTTATCATTATCCATAAGTCGCCCACCGAAGTGGTGTCATGCCCGACCAACTAGGCGCGGTGTAATCATTATCCATAAGCCACCCACCGAAGTGGTGTCATGCCCGTCCAACTAGGCGCGGTGTAATCATACATATATACTTATCATGAAGCATGCATAAGAGCTCAAGTAAACGCTGTAACTCTATCAGAGTGATCTAAGGTCGGTAATCTCCAATGACAGTATGGAACATCATGATCGTCATGGCTCACCTTGAAGGAACTAGAATTATAGGGTGAGGCTATCAACAATGAATAGCATCAAAGAATCATGTAAAGATCATTAACATCATAATAGCATCATATCATTATCATGGAACATATCTCATCTCTATCTCGTAGGAAACTTTTGGTACTCTTTAGATTTCATCTTTTGGAATGTAAGAAGGTCATGGGAATTACCGAAAAGAAATCACAATATATGAGAATCATGCACTTGAAAGAAGGGCTAGCCTTACATACCTTTATATTTTTTTAACTCTATTGCCTACTTGCTTGCCTTTCGAGCTCGCGATTCTACCTTCAAAATCATCCATAACCATACCTATAATAGAACATCATATTCATTATCATATAATACTCCTTTAACATCATTTCTGTTATTCACCACAAGATTGTACTCATAACATGTCAAGAACTATTATTCAAGTCAAGTCATCATTTAAGAATATCACTATTTCCATATTTTCACTCCATATTCTTCTTCCTTCTATAATCCAAGTCTTTCAACCACTCAATATTCTTAATAGGATGAATTGAACATAACACTCACCTTTGATGATGTAGGAATGGACTTTGGATGAAAGTACTTCACTTGGAGAAAACCCCACTTCAATACAAAAGGATTTCTTGATCTCTACAAACCATAGTGAGCATCCATACACTTGATTTTTACTAATTCTTGGTGTTTACTCCTTGATTTCCCTTGGATATATGATAATATGGTGTGAGTAATATTCTAGAACTTTCAAGACTTGTGAGAAGGTGAAATCTAAAAATTAGGAGCATGACTCATCTATTTATAGCTGAAACTGAAAAGTTCCAGAGAAGCGGTTCGACGAGCGGGTCGACGATCCGTCGACGTGTCGATGGTCCGTCGACTTGCTTCATCGACTTACGCCTGAAAATCCCTGATTGCAGAAACATGTTGACGGTTGGGTCGACGGTCCTGTCGACGTATCGAAGGTCTATCGACTTGCGCTTGCAGGTCTCAGTCTGCAGAAACATGTTGATGGTGCATAGTGACGGTCCGTCGACATGTCGACGGCCCGTCAGCACTGACTGGTATCTGCAAAATTTCCTGAATCCATTTAGATTGCATCGATTCGATTTGTTCAACTTCTAACCCTGTAAATCACCAGGAATACCTGCTAGTACGTTGTATTCGGGGTAAGATATTCTCTACCTTAACTTATGTTAGCTTATTCACCGCCCTAACAACCCGAAATTCAGAGGTGTAACACTTTCCCCCCCTTAGGAACATTCGTCCTCGAATGTTAAGTTCTCGGGAATTCTACAGAAATTTCGCAAGAGTTTCCCCCTGTAACATGGCACTACCACACTGTCACAACAGCCCACAATAACATCGCCTCACAGGGCTACAACATAATGGCAAAAAGATATGGCCACACACGACCGAAAACATTTAAAAGAAAGAATTACATACCTTATGATAATGGCGTCTCATCTTGAATCTCTTCCGGGGGTGGAAACAAATGTGGATACTTGGACTTCATGTTTTCTTCCGCTTCCAAGACATTTCCTCTCGATTATTGTTTCTCCACAAGACCTTAACTGAGGCTACCTCTTTATTTCTAAGTTTCCGTACTTGCCTATCTTGTATGGCAATGGGTACCTCTTCATAAGCCAGCTTCTCCGTAACTTGGACATGGTCTATAGGCACGATTCTAGTAGGATCTCCGACACACTTACGGAGCATCGATACATGGAAAATGGATGGACTGAATCAAGTTCTAGAGGTAAATTCAGTTCATAAGCTACTTGGCCTATCCTGTGGACTACCTTATAGGGTCCAATATATCGGGGATTGAATTTTCCTTTTCTTCCAAATCTCATCACACCCCTCATCGGTGATACCTTCAAGAATACCCAATCATTAACTTGGAATTCTAAGTCTCACTGATGGTTGTCCGCATAAGATTTCTGGCGACTTTAGGCTGTCAACAATCGATCTCGGATAACCTTGATCTTTTCCACCGCTTGTTGAATCAACTCCGGACCTATTAGTTGTACCTCTCTTACTTCAAACCACCCAATTGGCGATCTACACTTCTTTCCATATAGAGCTTCATACGAGGTATTCTGAATACTGGAATGATAGTTGTTGTTGTATGCAAACTCAATAAGAGGTAAGTGATCATCCCAACTATCTCCGAAATCTAGCACACATGCCCATAACATATCTTCCAAGGTCTGAATGGTGCGTTCAGCTTGTCCATCTGTCTGGGGGGGGGGGGGGGGTGAAATGTTGTGCTGATCCTCACTTGAGTACCCAAGCCTTCTTGGAAGGACTTTCAGAACTTAGCTGTAAATTGTGCTCCCCTATCAGTAATAATAGAGACAGGGACACCATGAAGCTGCACTATTTCTTTAAGGTACAGTTTTGCATAATCTTCTACCGCATAGGTAGTTCTAACTGGCAGGAAATGAGCCGATTTCGTGAGTCTATCAACAATTACCTATATGGAATTATATTTGCGCTGAGAACGGGGCAAGCCCACAATGAAATCCATGTTAATTACTTCCCATTTCCAAGTTGGAATTTCCATCGCTTGGAATAATCCTCATGGCTTCTGATGTTCAATCTTTACTTGCTGGTAATTGGGACACTAGGCCGCAAATTCTGCTATATCTTTCTTTATTCCATCCCACCAATACATTAACTTGAGATCGTGATACATCTTTGTTGCTCCTGGATGAATAGAATAACGGGAGTAATGAGCTTCTTCCAAAATATGACAACGTAGTTCTGCCACATCTGGCACACACAGCGTGCCTCGATACCTGAGAACTCCATCTGCAGAGGCTTCAAATTGTGACTTCTCTTTCTTAGGAAATATATCTGTATAGTGGCTCAACTTGGGATCTTCATATTGGCGCTCTTTCACTTCCATGTCTAGAGATGAAACAATTGGGTTATGCAAAGTAACTCTTGTGTCTCCCGAGTCCATTAAGAGAACTCCTAGGCTAGCTAGCTGGTGGAGTTCATGGACAAATTCTTTCTTCTCTGGCTGGACATCACATAGACTACCTATTGATTTGCGGCTAAGTGCATCAACCACCACATTCGCTTTTCCGGGGTGATATAAAATACTCACATCATAATCTTTCAATAACTCTAACCACCGTCTCTACATTAAATTCAACTCTTTTTATTTGAAGATATATTGGAGACTTTTGTGATCCGTGTAGATATCAACATTGACGTCGTACAAATAGTGTCTCCACATCTTTAGTGCATGAATAACCACAGCCAATTCGAGATCATGAGTTGGATAATTCTTCTCATGCTTCCGCAACTACCTAGAAGCATAGGCGACAACCTTATCGTGCTGCATCAACACACAACCCAATCCAACACCAGAGGCATCAGAATACACAACATAACAATCGACCCCTTCTGGAAGGGTTAAAACTGGAGCTGAAGTCAACCTATCCTTCAATTCCTGGAAACTGCATTCACAAGCATCGGTCCACTGAAATTTTGCTGACTTCTGAGTTAGCTTCGTCAGTGGTGTGGAAATAGAAGAAAATCCTTCCACAAATCTTCTATAATAGCCTGCCAAACCCAAAAAGCTACGAACTTCTATAGGCGTTGTAGGCCTTGGCCAAGTCTTCACAGCCTCAATATTTTGAGTATCAACTCGAATGCCGTTAGCTGAAATGATATAGCCTAGAAAAGTTACCGAATTCAGCCAGAATTCGCATTTTAAAAATTTAGCATATAATTCACGAGCCCGAAGAATTCTGAGGACAGTACGCAAATGATCTGCATGTTCTACTTCAGTCCGAGAATATACTAGAATGTCATCAATGAACACAATTACAAATAGATCTAAGAAAGGCATGAACACATTATTCATCAAATTCATGAACACCGCTGGGGCATTTGTCAACCCGAATGACATTAATCGAAATTCATAATGACCATATCTGGTTCTGAAAGTTGTCTTCGGAATGTCTTTTTCTCTAACTCTCACTTGATGATAACCTGACCTCGGATCTATTTTGGAAAACCACTTGGCACCCTGTAATTGATCAAACAAATCATCGATTCTCAGAAGAGGATATTTATTCTTGATCGTCACCTTGTTCAGCTACCTATAGTCAATGCACATTCGTAAAGAACCATCTTTCTTTCTTACGAATAAAACAGATGCTCCCCATGGCTGAACTGGGTCTAATGAAGCCTTTCCCGAGCAAGTCTTTCAATTGCGGCGTTAGCTCTTTCAATTCTGCAAGAGCTATTCTGTAGAGAGGAATAGATATAGGTTTGGTATCCAGCAACACATCGATAGCGAAATCAATCTCTCGTTTCGGTGGAAGGCCTAGAAGTTCATCTAGAAATACATCTGGAAACTCATTTAATACCGGAACATATTAGAGGGTCGGTGGCTTTACTTCGGTGTCATGAACCCGGACCAAATGATTAATATAGTCTTTGGCAATCATCTTCTTCGCTTTGAGATAGGAAATAAACCTACCTCTTTGAGATGATGTGTTACCCTTCCATTCAGGCATTGGTTCGCCCGAAAATTGGAATCGAATTATTTTCGTTCTACAATCCACATTAGCATAGCACGAGGCCAACCAATCCATGCCCATAATCACATCAAAATCTAACATTTCCAGCTCAATAAAATTGGCTGTAATCTGGCGATCACATACCACAAGCCCACAATTTTTGTATACCTGTCTGACTATTACCGGATCACCAACTGGAGTAGATACCTAGAAAGGTTTAATTGGCTCGGGTTTCACCCCGATACGGCCAACAATATAAGGAGTGATATAAGACAATGTAGAAACAGGATCAATCAATGCATAAACATCATGAGAGAATATGTATAGTATATTTGTAACCACATCAGGGGAGGAATCAAGATCTTGTCATCCAGCTAAAGCATAGATATGGGGCTGGGGGCCACCTGAATTGGATACTACCCCTCTGCCCCTACCACGGCCTGCCGAAGCCTAGGGAATCTTCCCTACGGGGTGCACGGACGAAGAAGAACCGGCTACTGATCCTGTGGGCTGAACCCCACCTCAACCGTGCACCGAGGGACAATCACGGATCATGTGCCCAGTCTGTCCACAAGAATAACAAACATCTGAGCCATGGTGACACGGACCCGAATGTAACTTTCTGCACTGACTATATCGTGGAACCGGTGGTCTCCTCTATCTAGGATCACCTCCAAACTGGGGACCTGAGACCCTCGAACTCTGACCCAGACCAGAATAAATGGGGCAATCAAATCTCCTGCTCGCGAATCGAGAAGGTGCACTAGTCGCGGACTGGCCCAAATATCTGGAATACTGTTACCGCTGAACCCCTCTATACTCACTACTAGCACCGGCAGATCTGGCCCTCTTACTCTTCCCTCTATCAATATCGCGCTCACCCCTTTGCGGCTGTTGCTGCTCTTCTAAATTCTGGGTGTGGGCCTGAATACGGGAGATATCCATCCCTTCTTATAGTGAGGCTGTCAAGCAATCTTTAAACAAATGTGGCCCCAAGCCACTCACAAATTGATGTACTCGGTCTCCCATATCGGCCACCATGGTCGGAGCATACCGGGCCAATGAATTGAAACGAAGACTAAATTCCCGAGCATTTATATTTCCTTGCTTTAGATTTAGAAACCTGTCAGCTCGGGCCCTTCGAACCTCGGGTGGCAAATAAAGACGAAGGAAGGAATATACAAATTCCTACCAAACCGGGGAAGGTGCATTTTCCTTCCTTGAAGCTATCTAATTATTATACCATAGAACGTCGACATCCCGCACTCTATAAGACGCTAACTCCACTGACTCAGTATCGGAAGCATGTATGATCCGCAGCATCCTCAACATCCCGTCTATAAAACCCTGCGGGTCTTCATCCGCCTTTGACCTAAAAATTTCTAGCGGGTTCAAACTCATAAAATCACGGGCTCTGGCACTAGTGGCTCTATCACTCGGACCTGCACTCTGCCGCTGAGCCTGGGCATAACTAGTTGTGTCAACAACTAAATGGCCTCGGTCATCTGTTGACCCGAAGCACCCGGTGGAGGGACTGGAGGCACTGGAACTGGAGCTGGAGCCCTTTCGTGCTCCTCTGAAATAGGCGGAGTGTGAGAGGTATGATATGGGACTTATTGTGGGACTCACCCTCCTCTATATTTACTGGGGGCTCTCGTTCAATCCGCCGTTCTGTTGTAGCCTTGCCCTTCTGGGCGGCTGTTGCTTTCCTCTTTACCGGTATCGCTGAAATCATAACGCACAATTAGAAAAGGGAAAGATCTTATATTATGGCTCTATCGCACGATCTAGGGAGAAGAAAAACGGTCATTATTCCTAAACGCCCCGCAGCCTCTTGTTTATAAGTGTGGCGCGTTTCACACTCATAAATAAGACTATACTGGACACGGCTCGTAGACACACCCTATCTATCGTACTCAACCGGAATATATATATATATATATATATATATATATATATATATATATATATATATATATATATATATATATATATATATAACATTGAACTTGTCATAACAAATTTCTGAATCTCCCAAAATATGTATATATGCATAAGCCCATGCAGCTACCAAGATGATGTACAACATATACAATAAAAAGGTCTCGTAACATCTACAACCCACATATAAGTATCTACGAGCCTTTGACTGAAGTACTGAAATCATGAGGGCGGGACAGGACCCCGCCATGCCCCAATATATACACAAAAGAATATACTAAGAGATGGCAACTCCGAAGTAATAGAGTGCTCCGGCAAATCTACTGAGTAAGCTCCTAAGCGTCTGCACCGTCTCTACTGAGTATGTAAGGCATACATGGTAACATAATAAGGGAATATAGAAAGCATAAGAAGAAAAGATAATTGTAACTGCTTGCCTCTTGAGGCGGAATCATACATACTCACTTTTTACCTTTATAACATATCACACATACATACATAAGCTGTCTGAATCAATAACATTATTAGCCTGCGTCCGGGTAATTATCTCACACCGCCCACTAGTGGTGTCATGTCTGGCCAAATAGGCACGGTGTTATCATTATCCATAAGCCGCCCACCGAAGTGGTGTCATGCCCGGCCAACTAGGCGCGGTGTAATCATACATATATACTTATCATGAAGCATGCATAAGAGCTCAAGTAAACGTTGTAACCCTATCGGAGTGACATAAGGTCGGTAACCTCTGATTACATTATGGAACATCATGATCGTCATGGCTCAACTTGAAGGAACTAGCATTATAAGGTGAGGCTATAAAGAATGAATAGCATCAAGAAATCATGTATAGATCATTAACATCATAATAGCATCATATAATGGAACATATCTCATCTCTATCTCGTAGGAAACTTTTAGTACTCTTTAGCTTTCATCTTTTGGAATGTAAGAATGCCATGGGAATTACCGGAAAGAAATCACAATATATAAGAATCATGCCTTTGAAAGAAGGGCTAACCTTGCATACCTTTATATCTTTTTAACTCTATTGCCTACTTGCTTACCTTTCGAGCTCGCGATTTTACCTTCAAAATCATCCATAACCATACCTCTAATAGAACATCATATTCATTTTCATATACTACTCCTTTAACATCATTTCTGTTATTCACCACACGATTGTACTCATAACATGTCAAGAACTATTATTCAAGTCAAGTCATCATTTAAGAATATCACTATTTCCATATCTTCACTCCATATTCTTCTTCCTTCTATAATCCAAGTCTTTCAACCACTCAATATTCTTAATAGGATGAATTGAACATACCACTCACCTTTGATGATGTAGGAATAGACTTTGGATGAAAGTACTTCACTTGGAGAAAACCCCACTTCAATACAAAAGGACTTCTTGATCTCTACAAACCCTAGTGTGCATCCATACACTTGATTTTTACTAATTCTTGGTGTTTACTCCTTGATTTCCCTTGGATATATGATAATATGGTGTGAGTAATATTCTAGAACTTTCAAGACTTGTGAGAAGGTGAAATCTAAAAATTAGGAGCATGACTCATCTATTTATAGCTGAAACTGAAAAGTTCCAGAGAAGCGGGTCGACGATCCGTCGACGTGTCGATGGTCCGTCGACTTGCTTCGTCGACTTACACCTGAAAATCCCTGATCGCAGAAACATGTTAACGGTTGGGTCGACGGTCCGTCAACTTGAGCCTGCATGCAGAAACATGTTGATGGTGCACAGTGACGGTCCTTCGACATGTCGACGGCCCATCGGCACTAACTGTGTCTGCAGAATTTTCTGAATCCGTTCAGATTGCGTCGATTCAATTTGTTCAACTTCCAGCCCCGTAAATCACCAGGAATACCGGCTGGTACGTTGTATTCAGGGTAAGATATTCTCTACCTTAAATTACATTAGCCTATTCACCGCGCAGCAGCCCGAAATTTCGAGGTGTAACATCAAGTGTCCTAGGGAGTCTATGAAGCCGTGTCTAGTGGAGTTCCCTTTGTGTGTGCATGTGCAGCGCACATGTAAATGGTTGACTACCAAGACATTCAGGATTGTCTCACTTCTTTCTACTCTAGATAGTTCCATGAAGCTCAGAGTAACAAGTAACCTTCTTTTCCTATCGAATTTCGTATGTATCGCATGCGCAAAAGACGAGTAGGGAGTTCATGGTCCATGTGAGGATGATTATCCATTGGGGTATGATTATGAAGTGTCTGATAATAATGAATGAGACTTGAGATAATATTGAAAGTGAGATAAAATGCATAGCTACTATAGATTAGAGTATAACCCTTATCGGAATTCAAAAGTAGTTATTATATTTTTCAGCCATCAATTTGTCTCAGTTATTAGATATGCAACCCTTTTGCTAGCAGAGTTATGGTTATTCAGTTCATCAATACTCAGTTATTTAGTAACCAAATTTTCAATTTTCATTATATCCAGATTCTTGTAACTTGTGAGTATACAGTGATACCTATGGGAGCTAAAATAAAGTGTAAGTAACGATGACTATAGCGGTATCTTCGTATGTTCTAAGTCAAGGTTAAGACCCAAGACTCACCAGATGGCGTGGAATGTGATTTATCAGATGATGGTATACTCTGGAGGACAAGTTTGTGCATTGTAGTATATCCATATGTGCTTTACCTTACAGAATAATTTTTTTTAAAATTTTTTGAGAATGGAGCCGCATGTAGGATGATGGTAGCTCAAATGTCAGACCCCACGCTGTAACTATTTAAGAATTTAGCCAAAATAGGTATAGAATTGATCATTAAAATTCTTGACAGAAAAAAGACTAAGGGCAAAATACCTACGAGTTAGAGAATTTTTACATAACCAAAGATATGTTTTTCGTACGACTCTTGCACATGATTAAGAAGATATGATGTATGAAATGAGAACCAAGAGTAAACAATATTGAATTTAAGGGAACAATTTTAATTTGTTCAGACTTATTTAGATCAGAACTAGAAAAGTACTATCTTAGCAAGTTACTATAAGAAGCAGATATTATTATGAGATAAGAAGATGTGATAGTTCCCTCTTAGGTTATGTGAGTATGTGTTTACCCTGGATGTGGATAGTTATATATGATTGCAAAGTGTATAGAAAGTTAGGGGTTAGATATTCCAATTTCATTTAAGACAGATGAAATTTCCCTAAGCGTGACCCATCTCTATAGTTCATAAAAGGTAGTATGAGACCGTAGAATAGGATCGGGTGATGAGGGAAGTTAGAAATAACCTTATGCTTCAATTTAGTTATTTGGAGCAGAACAAGAAAACATGATGCTAGCAGGTGGTTAGTAGAAGAATAGTATGTAAGTTTTGAGTAGATACAGTGAATTAGCAATTTCAGCAGAGCTAGTAGAGGTGAGATTTGATTTTACTTAGTCAACACTAGTGAGTGGGTAACATTTTGAATACACTGAATGCTTGTTAAAACCCAAAGAGTTAAAGTTAAACCCGAAATATAGTGGCAGTGGGGAAAAATCAACTAGGTAGTAAGAGAGCAAACTATAGAATAATAGCCTTTAAGAGTTATCAAAAAAGTGTTTCCTTAACACTGAGAATATGAGAAAAGTTAAGTCGTTAAGATAGAATATGCCAGTAATTCAGTCCATGTAAGTAATTCGGATCCCAATCCAGGTAAGTAATTCAGTTTTCCTTGTTAGGACAATTGCTCAGAGGTGAGTCAAAAGATGAGTCATCAGTAATGTAAAGTACGAAAAATGAAGAGTATGAGGGAAAAGGATCCAGAAGTATAAGACCTTAACCTTTGGTCTAAGGGAGAGTTGTGTAGATGGTCAGTAAGTCCAATTAAATGTTTGAAAACCCAACGGGTTAGGATGAGAAATGAAGAACCTTAGTTCAGTAATAAGGGCATAAGGAGATAGTCTCCATAAGGAATATTCCTCACATGCATAAGAAGCACGAAGTGAGTAAAATGATCGTCGATCGAGTTGTGTCAAGCTTAGTAATTGTCGATTTGGAGATCACAGAAAAACTATGAGATTATACCAGTCATGTGTTATGTGGATGTTGCCATTGCATGAGACTCCAATCTTCAGGGTGCTAGTCAAAGACTTAGTGCATAATTCATTACCTCAAAATGAAATCAAGTATGAGAAGTTTAGCTCATGTTGAGGAAGAAAAGACAATTATGGTGAAAAAAGCTCATCATTTAGCTTATCTAGGAGTTCGACTTTTGGACTCTGTAGAGGATAGATGTTTTGTATAGAACAAAGACAAATCATTCTTAGTAGTTAGGAAAAAAGGAGAAACATTTTAGTGATTCCTACTTATTGCAGCTGAAAGAGGGGATTCATACGAATAAGACTGCGACTTTTAAACAAGGGGGAGATGACGGTACCTTGAGGAACCAAAACAGATTATGTGATCCAGATGTGGATGGACTTAGAGAGAGAATCATGTTAGAAGCCCACAATTACAGGTACTTTATTCATCCAGGTTCGACAAAGATGTTGTCACGACCGAACTCGTGGGTCGAGCGGCCACCCAGGCTGTTAGACCTCGAAAATTTTGTGTCGTTGTGTTGTGGATCGAATAATGAAAGATAAGGTGATCATGAAGTCCTTATGACTTTAAGGAGAGTATTTAGTAGCTTTAAAGTGTATACGACAAGATCTTGAAGTTATATGAATCGGTGAAACTAAGTTCGTTGAAGGAAGTGAAGTATAAGTCGTGTTTGGGAAGGTTTCATAATTATAGAGTTAATGATTATTTAGTAATGTCTTGAGGGAGAGCTAAAGGGTTCCTTAGATGGTTAACGAAGTGTTATACAAGTGCCAAGAAGATTCCACAAGGATTGGAAGTCAAGCGAATCGATAAAATCAATCTCAGAAAAAGGGACTTATACGACCACTTATATGGTCCGTATAACTTTATACGCTCTATATAAGGGTCCGTATAACCTGTCCAGAGCAGGTCAGTCCCTGGTAGTATTATACGGTCAATTATACGGACCGTATAAGTGTCCATATAACTCAATCAGGTCATATTTTTTCTCCACTTATAAATAGATGACCCAAGTTCTTATTTTTCATTTCCCATATTCTCCACAACTCTTGAAGGCTCTAGAACATTCCCCATGTCATATTAACACAAACCCAAGTGAAATTAAGGATTAATTATCAAGGATCAAGAGAATCAAGTGAAGAAAGACTCACTAAGGTTCATAGGAGTCAAGAATTCCTTTGGAACTGAAGTTGGGGTTTCTCTCAAGTGAAGTATATTCATCCAAAGTTCATTCCTACATGATCTAAGCTGAGTTTTACATCTATACCATGTTATTAAGATTACTTGAGTGGTTGCATGACTTGGATGAGAGAAGAAAGTATAGTATGAGCTCAAATATGGAAATAATGGTATTCTTGAGCAGTGAATTGATTTGAGTCATAATTCTTAGTATACCATGAGTGTAATCTTGTTGTGAATGATGCTAATGACGTTGAGAAAGTATTATATGAGAATGAATATGGTATTATGTTGTAGCTATGGTTATGAATGACCTTGAAAAGGGGTTTTGGGAATTGAACAATGTTTAACTTGAAGAAGTCTATTGATTATGATATTATGGGTGTTGCTATTGACGTTTGGGAGTTGTTTATTGTATGGAGAAAGTTTTCAAAACAAAGGAAATGCTACCCATTTTTCATTAGCTCTTAGTCGTTTTAGATTAGACTTAAGTATGTTTTTGATGGCCTAACCATGGTACGGATTCTCTTGAATGTAGAGTTGTGAGCTTAGAAGGAGAGCGTTAGTCATTAAGAAGACGCAAAGGTATGTAAGGCTAGTCCCCTTTCTTTCAAAGGTATGACTCCTATATTGCAATTTCTTATATATGTTCTCATGACCTTCTTACATTCCTAAAGTTGAAAGTCCAAGATTATGAAGAGCTTCTTATGAGACAAAGATAAGATGTGTTCTACGATAATGATGATTCTATTTCTAGAGATTCCGAAGCTTATGAGTTGATGCTATTATGAGACTAATGATCTTACTTCCTGATTTCATTGATATTATTCCTTGTTGTGATCTCACTTGATGATATTAGTTCCTTTAAGGTGAGATATAGCGACGATGATTACTTCATAATGTAATCAGAGGCTACTGACCTTACGTCACTCCGATAGAGTTATAGCTTGTACTTGAGCTCTCATGCATGCTTTATGTTATGAATATGTAAGATTATACCAAGCCTAGTTGGCTGGGCAGACACCACTACGGTAGGCGTAGTGGGCGGCTTATGATGATGATTACATCAAACCTAGTTGGCCGGGTAGTCACCACTAGTGGGCGGCGTGAGATGATTACCCCGGATGCGAGCTAATGTTGATATTTGATTCAGATAGTTTACTTATGTATATGTATATATGATATGATTTTTTTTTTAAAGTAGCATGCATGACTTCACCTTAAGAGGCAATCAGTTACAGGTTATCCTTCATCTTATGCTCTCTTATTTCTTTATTATGTTGTTGTACATGCCTTATATACTTAGTACATTGTTCGTACTGACATCCCTTCCTTTATGGACGCTGCGTTCATGCCCGCAGGTAGACAGGGAGGCGGTCTGGGCGCCTAGGCGCTTTCTCAGCACATATACAGGAGCACTTCACTACTCCGGAGTTGCCGCTTATTGGTATATTCTTTTGTGTACATATTTGGGGCATGACGCGATCCTGTCCCATCCTTATGATTTCAGTACTCCAGTTACAGGCATGTAGATACATATGTGTGGGTAGTAGATGTCTCTTTGTCTTCTTAGTGTATATTTTGTATATCATTTTGTAGCCTCATGGACTTGTAATATATATATATATATATATATATATATATATATATATATATATATATATATATATATATATATATATTTGTGTGTGTGTTCGAGGAGTAATGGAAGATTGTTTCATATTAAATATTGATGGTTGAGAGTTGTATTTATTTAGGATGAGGCGGATGATGAATGAGAGGGGGTGCTCAGTAGGCTAGCTCCGGGTACCCGTCGTGGCCCTCTAGTTGGGTCGTGACACATGCTAACCCACTTGGTGGGCGAACCCTACCCTTATTCAACATTTCAATTAAGCATACCAAAAGAAACAAAACTTTCTAAGTAGTCTCCATATCGTATAAAGTATATAAGTGTCGAAATACAACAACTACCCCAGGAATCTGGTCAAGTCGCAGTACTAGAGCTACTAAGTAAGTACATGAGTCAGAATAGTAGAAATACATCAAGCCTGAACAATCCTATCTCGAATACAAGGGACATATATATTGATAGAAGAGTTATTCGGGTAGCAGATCGGAACATGGCTCACCCTGGATAATCCAACTGACTGCCTCGGGAAACTCACACACGAGGGCCTGATGTGGAATTTATAGCGAACTCTACACTCAGAAAAGAATGCAGCAAGGTAGCATCAGTACAAACAACAAGTACCGGTAAGCATTATAGGCCGACTAAGATTAGTTAATGCATATAAGACACAAAATCAACAAGATAAACAGATAGGCACATAATAATCACTCAAGTCACATAATGTCACATAACCGAATCATCGCCTAAGGTGAAGCCCCTAAACACAAGTTTGTCAAGTTTCCAATATTTCCCCATGGTAAACACATTCACAAATACAACTAACAATCCAGTCACTCGATGTAAAATGTAATGATGATATATGCAATGCAATGAAATGGACGTTATGCAATGCAATGGCCAGTATCTCAACCTGTACACACATGCTCCAGATAGAATATCGACATCTCAGCAGTCATGACCGACGGGGGACCCATGGCGTCCATGTACCACTCACTCCGGAACAGACCTCGAATCACGAGCACACACCTTTCGCTCCGAAATAGACCTCGGATCACAAATTCAGATACCTTCCTCTCTAGAACAGACCTTGGATCACGAATTCACATACCTTCCGCTCTAGAACAGACCTCGGATCACGGATTCACATACCTTTCGCTCCGGAATAGACCTCTAATCATGGATTCACATAATATTTCATCAAAGAGTGCCACATTTTCTTATCATTGTTGCCATAAATCTTTCATCATCAATACCACTTTTCTTCCATCAAACCATTTCCATAATGAATAAGTGTATGAATGGAAGAATGTTAAATCAAATGCAGTCAATGCTATGGAAGTCACAAACACCATAAGCCACATCAAGGCTTGTATAAATCACAACAACCATGGAAATGGAATCAACATCAACTTTTACTCATCATAGTGAATCTATCATATCATATCCCTCCAACCACATAAACAAGTACACCATATGTCACAATGCATAAAATAACGGCAACAACCCACATAATCAGAAGTCATACCAACCTAAATGTATATAACATCATGTCTGAAGACCTAATCTTGCTTTCTCCCGTCAATTCTATGCATACATAATTTTCACTAATCAAATTCTAACTAAAATAAGTCGTAACCTACCTCAATGCCAAGTTGGTGCCACGAACAATCAAGTATGAGCCTTGCCCTTCCGAGGATCTTCCGAATAATCCAAGTGTAGTCAAAATTGCAGTCAACATCATAATCTAAGTTAGAAAAGGAGACTAACAATACCCATATTGCTATAGACACATTCAAATTGAAGATTAAACTTTAAAAAGAGTGAATCGGGCGCACAAGGGAAAAATGAGAGTTTCAAGATTAAAAAATGGTAATCCAACGTTCAAGAAGCTTAATATCATTCTCCAATTACTAAATAAACTCAATTAATCATCAATTCCAATATTAGATCAAAAAACCCCAATGTAGGATAAAAACCTAACTTCCCATAATCAATTTCTTAAACAAAATAGAGATTCAAGCTTGATATCTTCTAATTCACAAGGTCCCGTGTCTAGAAAAAAAAAACAAGATTCACCAAATAAACCCACATTCATAGCTTAAGATTCAAACATCAACCTTAGGGTTTGTAAACCCATCTTCCCCAACTAATCCCATTAATTTCATTATAGATTCTAACTTAGAAAGTAAATAAGCATAAACCAAGGTCAAGTGATTGAAAGATGATTCAACTCTAAGGCTCCTCAAATTTCCTCCAAAAGTCTTTAGGGTTTCAACTTTGTGAAAGGGGAAGAAATGGTTCGAAAAGGGAAATAAAAAGCTTTTTGGTTCAGCGATTTTCGCTCCCGTGGACACAGTTCTGCTTATGTGATCTCGTCTCGGAGGATAACAGTCTGCTGAGGCGGACCTAATTAAATGATACAACACTCGCGTCTGTTGACCGCTTGGGCAGACCAACAGAGGCAGAAACACTCTCGTGGAGGTTAGACATCAAAAAATCTGGTTTTCACCAAGTTTAAACCCAAAATCCCGACGTCCATGTGAGACCTCCTGGATACAAAATGGACGTGGAACCATATGCAAAAACTGCTACAAACTTACTCGGCCACCCAGAATTCTCAAAAGAGGTCATATTGACCCGATCACCCATGAGCCCCTAAAAATGAGGTTTTCATCCAATAGCTCAAAATACCCCGGGTGCCTCGGGAACCGAACCAACCACCCTAACAAGTCAAAATCTACCATCCGGACCTAATGGTACCGATGAAACTCACAAAAGAACAAAAATTCCCAAAAGTCAACCACGAGTCAATAATTTTTTGCTTATTCAACTTAAGGGCTTCTAAACTCCTCAAACAAATCCCGATCATCTCGAGAACTGTGCTACCCATCCCTATGAGTAAAACACGCTCTAATGAGGCTAGGGAAAAAATTTAACAGGGTAAAAGGATAAAAAATGCAATAACGACTAAATGGGTCGTTACATCAGATACTAATTAAATAATCGTTCGCCTGAATGATGAAGAAGAGTATGAAAGATGACGGTAACCAAGGAATATTCATTTAAAACCCCACGGAAGCCTCTACAGGAAAGAAATACACTGAAATCACTACTCATTCATCTTATCAATCATAACATTCTTTATCTTAGCTAAAAGACCTAAATTTCCATATTTTCCATACTTGAAATTTCTTTCACAACCAATCCCCAATTATAAGAACTACCTCCACTTGAATTCTCTGATTTGATAAAACACACCTCTAAACATGCTCGATAGGTTCCACAAACATTCTCCAAACAACACAATCTTTGAGATATAGCCATAAACCATACCCCACTATGAACGATAAAATATTCTGATCCAACTAATATTTCTTGCACATCTTCTAAGGCCGTCCCTCACATCAAGATCCTTTATAACTAGTAGACACACTCCACAAGCCCCAAACCATGACTTACTTTGGTCGAAAAAGAATCTTGACTCCATCCGGGAAACTCTAAGCAATTCCATCAATACTGGTCTTACTCAAAGCTAATTTTGCTAGTTCTAGGTCTGTTAGTTCTGTAACCCGGTGTTGAAATCACTTAGCCAAAAACCATCGCTCAAGCCTTCTCAAATCTTCAAATCACCATACTAGCATTATACCCACTGATTACCTCGCCGAGCCAAACCTGTAGGAACCCATCTGATCACTTTGAATTCTTCCCACAACCATCTGTACCCTCTCAAATCATTACCAAGTACCAACATAAACCATTATAAATGTCTAAATAGCTGCCCTTTATAAAATATCATGAAGTCCACTCGCAAACCTCGATAAAGCTTAGGAACCTGTCATACCTCAATTCTAAGTTGAAAGCCATTTGATCCTTGAATCCTATTTATTAGAAACCCATAAGTCCTTTTGGAAATATAAACATAGTTCACCAGGCTCTAAATGATCAATTCTGACCCAGAATGAATGCACCAACCACTGAATATCACCAATAGTCACTCGAACTGACTCCAAACTTTCTGAAACCAAATACAGTCATATCACAAATCTGTGGCAACCAATTTTTATCCCTTTCTCATGCATAGCAGTTATGTCTATTACCCTCGACTCCAAAAGCTGAATTCTATCCAAGTCGTCAACTCTATAACGAAAACCTATACCTTAGAATTGTAATCTTCTTATTTCTCAACTTTCACCCAATACGCATATCTGACCGAATCCCATGAACTCTAAAAACATCAAATATTCCTCATTCTTCCTCTTAACTCGCTCACAACTCTGGTTACTTCAATGCAAAACATGTTGCCTCAATATATTTTTAACCGTCGAATCTTCCACTGATTAAGAAATCTCACAGAACTTCATCATAAAACTTAATCTATTTCTATAGAATTCCTTCTTTAAGCGTACTTAATGATCACACCTCATCTGGGAAATGCAAGACAACAACACCATAATCCATACCTGACCCAAATAACCCTGAAGATATGCCTTATTCATACTGATTCTCAATTAGCTAGACCTTTATCTTAATTCTTCAATTTCCCTGTTTCATTCAGATCATGTTCTTCATCATTGACTGACCATCATTCGAACCCATTTGAAAGCATACCACAAAGTCATAAGTCCTGCCAAATAGTCAAATCAATTCTGGAGATAGTTGTATGCCAAGTACTCAAACAACTGAGAGTTCGCTTATCTCACCCGACTTCCAAAACTGATTTCTTCTCTAAACTCGTCGCACCAGATATACAATTGTACATAAAGCCTCCCTGCTTAGAAAAATACCAACCAACTCTGGTTAACCCAACGAATCACTCATCATCGACGCAATGCCCTAAACTAACACTGAACTGATCCATAATCTGTAAGCGATCCTCAATTATCGTACACATAATCCTACTAACAACCTTATATAACTTCCCGTAATACCCTAACCAAAAGATCCATTAACTGAGAAACCCTTCTTCTGACTTGGTCCCTGAGTTACTGACCCAACATCGATGCTCAAATGTTCTAAAGTGAACATACCTCCCATGGTTTCAACCGCTATTGCTGATCCTTGACTTAATCTATCAAACGCTCCTTGCGGCTTGAATTAATTCAGCTCATCATTGATTCACTACTTCTAATGTCCTTATAGACCGACCCTTCACTCAAAGGTCCTTAAAAAATGTTTGCCTACGAAGATTCACCTCTTACCTTACTTTGCCAAACTATAACGACTCTAACAAATCATGCAATTACACCTCTCATTTGATCGATTCCATAGAGTCATATCACCAGCAATAGCAAGAATTAGCCGAAACTTACATAACAGGTACATTACTCACACCCCTCGTCCAAGATTAGATGCAACACCATTCTTTTTATTTGCTTGGGTTTCGCACAATCTTAGAAGCTCGATCTGGGGAGACTTGAATAGGCTCTTTCAAGAATTATCATTTGGGTAAGATTCCAAACATATTTTTATGATTATTCCATTGTTTAGTAGGAATTTTTCATGCTAAGATTCTTGAATTAAGGGAGGTAAATTGGGGATTTGAAATCCTAGGCTTGAACTTGGTTTTTCTTCAATTAACCATGAAATAGGGGATAGATTTAACTCATTGTTGCTATATAGGCTCCATAAGTAATGGGTAAACTGATTTTGAACTAAATTTTCTATTTTGCCCTTCGTAGCTCGGATTCCTATTTTTGGAGACTTTTTGGGTTCGGATTTAAATTATGTCAATATGGGTACCATTGGATTCGTATGACTTCCTAGATTAATAGTTTGACCTTATTCAACTTCTTTCTTATGAAATGACCATTATGCCCCTTGAGGTTGGGCATGGGTTTTTGAACTAACGTTTTGATCTGAAATTCTCCTAAGACTATTATAGGTATTCTTCGAATTCCCTCATTTTTCCCATTCCATGAGTTAGGGTTTGGGACTTGATTAGGAATATGGTTATTTGAGTATTTTCTTCTTAATTCTAATTTCATATCCGGATATGATTAGACTTTTATTATCATGAGGCACAAAGGAAAGGCAAGACCAAGGTTCGACTGTTCGAGATTTGTTGTTCAGCTTTCTAGGTAGGTAATGGTTTACCCTAAAATGAGACTCCCTTTAGCGAAGCATATATTTAAGCGATATTGTCAGAGAAAGCATGTAAACCTTCGAGTATGAAGTTGGGTTGGATATTATCTTAGGTTGGGCCCTGTTGTGTGATCGGGGTTCGACACCCTGTTGTGTTGTAACTTGTCTTGTTCTATTATTGTTGGCTTGATGCCACGTGGAGATAGTGGATATTAAGACTATTGATATATCTTGAGCATGATATTGTAGTACCTTACTAGTTGGCATTTGATATGAGGATAGTGTTCTATTATGGCTTATTGTGTAGCCTTTTCTTGATATTGTTGGTGTGTCCATGCGTGGTACTTGTGATATTGATTTGATTGTTGACATTGAACTCATACGTTGCACACATTCTCATCCTTCATGATATACTGTTGATACATTGATGATACTTGAGTAAACACTGTTATGAGCTGGGCTTAGTTGGATGAGAGTGACGTGAGGACTGATGTTCAATGGTTATCCCAAAATCGAGGATGTGCGTAGCGATTGCCGAGGTTATTTTCAGAATCGTGAGGTAGCGGTTGCCAAGGTTGTTGTCGGAATCGTGAGATACATGGACTTCGCGGGTCCCTTATGAGTTATGCCACCGAGATGTAATGTTCCATCATCGGAGTACATGTTTACACTGCATATGCATTGTATTCACATTTCATAAATTATTGCATTGCATTGCACTATGGCTGCTATTGTGATATTCTTGTGATGTATTTGTTATATACGGATTCAGACTGAGTATTTGAGACTTAGCGCATTTGGGTTCAGATGCTAAATATAAGTGATGACGTGTACTTAGATTCTGGCTCGTGTTTGACTTATACCTGACTGAATTACCTATTTGTCTTACTTTGTTGCCCTTATATGTGTTAGCTAAACTTAGTCGGCCTATGATACCTGTTAGTAATTGTTGTTGTACTGACCTGCGCTCGCTGCATTCTTTTATGGATGAACGTACAAGGTGAGATCGATTTCTACTCCTCGTGATTGATAATCGAGGATAACTGATTCGAGTCCTTCTGGGTGCACGTGAGGACGTTCGCTACTCGATGCCTCTTTCTATCATTATGTCGTTACTTCTATTATGAGATATGATCTTTGAGACTACTTATATATTATTATGATTCAGACTTGTAGTATTTAGTTAGATGCTCTTGTATGTCCAGACCAGCTATAGGGACAGATTTTGTTTCTTCCGCATTTTCTTATTTATATTATATTTGTGAGACTTTCGCCATTTTACTTCTTCCATTATTTTCTACTATTTGTGAATGTTGAGTTAAGGGTTCACCTACTGAGGTGGGAAAAATAGGTGCCTACACGACTTAGTAAAATCGGATCGTGATAGCACGACTTAGTGCAATTAGATCGTGATATATAACTTAATCCATTATATCACTTAGTGTTTTTCTGTAGACTCCCTTCTTTACGCTTACTCACGATTGCACCTCGTCTGAAATATGTAGGACAACATCTTCAACCCATACTAACCCAAGTAATCTTGAAGATGTACCTTATTTTTACCGATTCTCAATCAACTATACTTTTTTCTGACTCTTCAATTCCCCAATTCCAATCAAATCACAATCATCATCACCGTCTAACCATTTCTCGACTCTACTCAATAGAATACCATATAATCATAAGTCTTGCACACTAGCTGAGTCAATCCTGGAGATAGTAGCATGCCACCCACTATACACTCTAGGGTTCCCTTAACTCACTCAACTCTAAAACTGAATACTTTATAAGTCCAAATATCTTATACACAGTCCTACTAATGTCCCCACGTACCTCCACCAAGGTGCCTTTGGTCAAAGTCCTTAACTCAAATTCTGAAATGTTCTCTACAACTCGAGTTAATTCTAACCTCATCACTGATTTACCACTTTGAATCTCCCAATTGTTGAACAAGAACAACCCTAACGATTCGAGCGATTATCCCTTTGATTTGATCAACTCAACCGAATAGTAACACCAGTAATAGTAGGAACTAGCCGAACTTACACAATAGGTACAAGGCTCTCAACCCTAATCCAATATTATATGTAACACCTGATAGTTCCTTGAGTACTAGAACTTCGTACTTGACCAACACTAAAGCCATTCTTATTAGTCAACCACTGGCTCTTATTAGCCCACAGTATAACCAAACATACCAACTCGACACTTAACTCTTATGTCTATTCTATCGTGCATAACTGCAACATAATCCTCAATCAACTAGCTCTCGATTCCACAATATCCTTATCATTTCTCCAAACACGAAGACTCGGTGAACATACCCTTTACTGAAGGACCACACTACTAGAAAATAGGCCTATAGCAACACAACGAACACCGTTTCCATAAGCACTATAACCGTTGCAATAGGCCTATCGCAACGATTCAGGGTCTGTTGCTTGGTAGGCTGTTGCAATAGGGTATTGCGACGGTTTTCTGCAACGGTTCTAGAACCGTTGCCATAGCGAGACCTATTGCAACGGTTATCCACCCCACTATTACCACGTTTGTTTGTAGCTGTTGCAACGGTTATGCACCGTTGCAATAGGTCTGTTGCAACGGTTTGGTTTCGTTGCAACAACCTTATTGCAACACTTTTAAGATACAATTATAGCAACGGGCATTACTAGCTATTGCAATAGTTATAACAAGCTATTGCAACAACTATTTTCGGTCTTATTACGAGGCTTACTGGCTATTGCAGTGGTTATTAAAAGCTATTATAACGATTATTATGTACTATTGCCATGAAATAATAATAGACGAAATGTACTAAATTTTATATAAACAACAAATGAAAATTGTTCATAAACAAATCTTAATCCAAAATGTCCAACTAGTTGGTTAACAATTCAAGATTTAACAGACATTTAAGTTTGCAAAAAGTCAAAAATCAAAAACAATCCTAGAGTATTCGAAGATGCAGATCAACCAATACTCTTTAAGTCAGGTCTTCGCTGCTACTTTCATCTCCACTTCGTTCATTTCTTTCACATACAATTTCGAAAGGGACAACAATCAAGAATGGAAAAATGAAAAGGAAAACTTATAAGTAATTAAAGATCCGAAAAAGTAGCCTGATATGATAACTTGATACAACAACAACATTATAGTGGCAATAAGATACTAATTTTATATTTCCCTCATAATCTCCCTCTTCCTCACTGTTTTCAAATTTCTCATTCCTTACCTTAATTCTGAATCTATTTCTTGGAAGAAAATAAGTTTCTTGAAATTTTTCATCTCGAATTATATTTCCATGAAAGGAATGGTGAAGTTAAAAAAATATTGTATAAAAGAAATAGATTATTTAATATAAATTAGTAATGTACTAATAAACTGTAGTAACAGTCGATGTTACAGTTCTACCATCATATCCCAACATCACATAAATAAGACCATAAAACTGATGACACCAAAAGATGTGGCACTCTATCGACATTGTATATTACCACAGTTATAGCTAATTTTCTTGCCAAAATATGCGTGCACTATTTGATGCTTGTGCTGAATCTATTAGAAACTGAATTTCACACTTGGAGATGTGAAACGAGGTAGATCATCCAGACTTAAACTACATCTCTTTTGTTTTTGATCAATTCTTTTAATAGTAGTATAAAAGCATATAAAGGGAACATGTTACCAAATGGTACCGGATAATCCATTATGTTCCTAAAATCTGAGAAGTCATACACGAGAAATGCATATTTCGTATGGAACCAAAGTCCACCCATTCTTGGAGAAAAGATCAATGCTCCTCCCTGACTTGAAAGGACTTGTTCGAAACTATTCAAATACAGTTACGCCGAGGCTGATCAGCCTTGTTAACTGGAATTGACCAAATGATGAAATTCCAAAAAAAAAAAAGGAAAAAATAAGGATTGTAAAACAAGAAAGTGAGCTGATATTGCTAATCAAAGAATAAAGAGTGGTCTGGATGAGGATGTTTGACCAAACAATTGAAGAAATTAAATCATATTTCTGATTTGATAGTTTATGTTAGGAAGTTTTTTTGAAGAAGCAGATGTAAGCTATTATGGAATGCGTGCAAAAATAGCATGTATAACACCTCCACATTATGTTAGGAATGTGTGTAAATTCATATTTCTGATTTGACAGTTTAAGTTAGAAAATTCCAACAATAGCTTGTATAACACCTCCACATTATCAAAATAGAATTATGGAACAAGGCAGCAATTTGTAAGCTATTATGGAATGTGTGCAAAAAGAAGGACTAGATCTGGATATTATGGACTCATACTTATTATATTAAGGATGGGAGTGTGTGCAATACCAACCCAAAAAATACTTCCTGAATGATACAGAAGGTGTTCAAAGCTTGGAAGTACTTGGAGGAGGCAGGCAATACTCTTGAAGATATACTACGGATGGAGTCTTTTTCCATCAAAACAGCCTACAAGAAATTAGAAGGGCAATTCTATAAGGTAGCTTGGTCTGTCAAAAATGACCAAGAAAAGACTGCAAATTCATTCAACATTGATTATAATTGAACACCACTTACAACTCGATAACATAGGGGAACCCACGAAATAATGACTTGCAATCAACTAATTTTAGCTCAATTCTTTAAACTAAAAACACTTAACCTTTTTCTTGTCGCAGTAAATAGCAAAATTTCTTTAAACTAACAAAAATCTAGAAGAAGATCGATGCCACAGCAGTACCAACAAAAGAAGCAGAAGTCGAAATAGTAGAAGAAGTAGAAGCAGGAGGAGAGGAGAAGAAAAAGAAAGATTCTAACCTTGATTGTTGCTACCATTAGATGGATGATGAAATGGCTGAACAGCTGCTGCTCGTGTTGAGGAAGCTTCAACCAATGTTGCTAAAATGTTAGCATCAATTGGTAATCCTGAACGTTGAAGTTTTGTAATGAAATCTTCTACAATTTCTTGTCTCATCGTGGTTTTTTGTTTCTCAAATTGTTGCTTTTGTCCTCAATTTTTCCTCCATTAATCTTATCATTCTCTCTTCCATATTTTGCACGAGATCATTTGTTGCATCTGAAGAGGGTTCAAACTGTCCCTCTTTCCCTTTCAAAGTAGTTTTTGTAACCCCTCGTCCATACAATCTCAAACGTCCTGAATGTTCAGGTCCCATAATGGATACAAAGGCATTAACTGACTAATTACCATCTTCACTTTGTTGCCTTTCAATATTCTCCGTCTCAGCCTACAATGAATAAAAATACAAATCAAGTGTATATATATATATATATATATATATATATATATATATATATATTTATATATATATAATGTCGACCAGAACAAGTAATTTAACTCAACAAAATAGAAATTAGATATAATTCGCACAATTTTTCTAGTTGTATCTTCATCCGTATCCTTGTATGATCGACCGGGTTTTCTTTTTCTTGTAGCCACGAAGATTTCCTTAAGTGATAGAGGATTGGAAGTTTCCCTCTCTTTTGCCTAGATATATTAAAAAAGGATATCAAAATTCTTCTTAAAACAAAAATAAGTTTATATTTAATGATAAATAAGAGTGTATACTAAATCATTGCAGACAATAGCAAAGCTTTTTTTGCCAACAGTATGCGGATTCTTCAACTTTTTCCGATTCTCAATATTGGTTTTGGACAGTTTCTGCAAATAAAAGAGAATCAGAAATATCAAAGGAGGTTACAAGTCAGAGAAAGAAAAGAAAAAAAAATTAGGACCAAAACTATGGCAGATACAAAGTGCAGGATATTATTATTAATTTACAGTAGTGATTTAATTTATTTTATTTCCAACAAACTATTTAGATTCTATAGCAAGTGATTGTTTCTTATAGTGTCGAAGTGCATGTTAGTTCTACATGTAATAAGTGGTGGAGCCAAGGTCAAAATATAAAGAAGTGAATACAAAAATATCTGAGCAGAATCTAACACGTATGTGATGTCCATCAGTATATACATTACTTTGTTTCACTTGTAAAAACACTTCTGTTAAAGATGTAATTTGAATGCCTAAAGACATTGTCCATCAGTATATACATTACTTTGCTTCACTTGTAAAAACACTTCTGTTAAGATGTAATTTGAATGCCTAAAGACATTGCGTCATTCAGTGACAGATTAAGCCTAAAAAAGAAGGCACAAAACAATTGCTACAAACAACTTTAGCAGGTCTTACTGTGATAAAATCTATGAATTTTAGCATCAACTTTCTGCATATTTTTAAGATGTTTGTTAGAAGCAGGTGTAAATGCATCCGGAGAGCGATACAAATCAATAGCAAGTAGTGAGACTTACCTGGAATTTTTCCGAGTTCCAAAACAACTTTAGCAGGTCTTACTGCGATAAAATCTATGAATTTTAGCATCAACTTTCTGCATATTTTTAAGATGTTTGTTAGAAGCAGGTGTAAATGCATCCGGAGAGCGATACAAATCAATAGCAAGTAGTGAGACTTACCTGGAATTTTTCCGAGTTCCAAAACAACTTTAGCAGGTCTTACTGCGATAAAATCTATGAATTTTAGCATCAACTTTCTGCATATTTTTAAGATGTTTGTTAGAAGCAGGTGTAAATGCATCCGGAGAGCGATACAAATCAATAGCAAGTAGTGAGACTTACCTGGAATATTTTTCGAGTTCCAATATTTGAGAAGTTCCTTAAACTGAGATGTTGGAACATCATCAGGCCTCTTTTCCATTCGAATTTCGTCATTAGCATAGGGATCAAAGTGATCTATTTTCAAATCATGCTTACGCCTTCTCCAAGCACCTTGAATTACTCCCAATGTCCATTTTTTTGCAATCTTAGGAATATCATATTTCTCCTAAAAATTGTGTCAATGGGTCAGCGCAAAAAATGTGAAACATATTCAACCAAAAACTGAATTAGGAACTTCAAACCTTGGTATAATCCCACAAATCCTTTTTTGTGTCCATTTTCTTCCAATCTTCTACATCAAGAGGACAAAGGGTCGCATTTCTTGCCAATGTACCGAGAAAGCTACTCAACTCTGTCATATCATCTTTAGTAGGACTAATAGGTTGACCGAGCTTATTGAGTACAATCAATTTACGTTCATGTCTTCCGTGTACGCTTACCATCTTTGTTTTACCTCTTTTTCTTTTTTGAGTGGAAGAGCCTACAAAAATACACGAACCAAAGGTAACCACCAAATCAGTATTGCTATTCGATTTTATAATTGAAACATGATGTCAATATTTTAAAATAAATCTAAATATTCTTGCCTTGTTCATCACATTGTTCATTTCCTGCAAGAGTAGTAGAATTCAATTCCATTTGTGCCTCTACGGATTGTGTTGTAAGGATGGTTGACTCAGTTTGTATATGGCTTCGTGCCTCTAGTTGTTGTGGCACTAGTAGCTGATGTTCTTCTCTTGCATTTGTCAAAAGTTGATGCTCTTCAATTGACCGTTTAGAATTAGTTGGGACAGTTATTTTTCTGGCCACAACAACTTTTTTTGGTTTGCCAAAGATGTAAGTGCTCCAGCTGGAACAGTTGTTCTTGTTGCTTTATTCTTTAGTCTTAAAGACTCTCGTTGCATCATGAATATCAAGTAATGCCTATTGAATAAAATAGAGAGACACTATTTAGACTTGGCCACCAAGTCTTACCAATTAACAGAATATGCACAGCAAGTCTATTACTAGTTTTTCAGATTCGCTTATGTTTAGATAGGAAAATAATCTAAACAATTTAGGATCAATATAGAAAATCATATCAGATAGATTGGCACGCACTTGGATTTAGTACACATGTCGAACTAAATTTGCTTGATAAATTAGCAAGTCGTGTTAGGGTGAATTTGTTGGATGAGTCTACTGGGAAAATAGTGGAGGAATTTCAGCAAACTGTTTATGACAATCTCCGTCCATATTGCAAATTTTGTCGTCATCAAGGGCATGAAGAAACCAACTGTAGGTTGATGTTGAAAAAGAGGATGTCACAACAGCAAAATAATGATGAAGTTAGTAAGGATGTTGAAGGGATTATAGAACAGCAGCATGTGGACAAATTTGATGGGGATTTGTGCCAAATTCTGAATGAAAAAAGGAATAAAGCAGCTGATGGTGGAGGAACGTTGGCTGGGCAGTCTCATGCTGTAAATTGTACAGTAAACAATGGTGCGAACAATATAGAGAAACATGCGCAGGAAGCACTATTGGAACACAGCAACCAATATTAATGTTGACCAAGCATTAGTCTTATCATCTCTTCTTGATAATGCGAGGCATAATGCAAGTCAATGGCATACTCCAAACAGAAAGAACCACAAGCATGATAATGGGCAGAACCAGTCGACTTCATTGGTTTTGGCACAAGGAAAAGCACATGATGTTAATGGTGGGAAGGAACTGGTAGTTACAGGTCCTAGGATCATACAAATAAATAATAAGTTTGCAGCTCTAGAGCATGGTGAAATTGTGGAGTTGGCTGCAGCTATTAAGGATGGCACAGGTGGGGATGTTACATTAGATCATGTTGATACAGTTAATCCTAGTGTTGTTGTTACTAACAAGTTTGCAGCACTGGGTACTGGTGAAGATGAAGATGTTGTAGAGGTGGTGGAGGTTGATGCTAATAAGCAGTTGGTTGCAATTAAATTAGTGGTGGAGAAGATTGCTAAACCATTGAATGATAATATTCCAGTGGTGGAAATAGTTGTTGACTCTGGTGATCAATTGATAGAGATTCAGGCTGTTACTGCAGGGAAAGAATTGGTTGTAGCACCAGCTGTAGAAGAACTGGTTGAAAAACCAGTGACTGAAAGTGCACCAGGTGTAGAGAACAGGGTTGAGAAACCACTGAATATGATGGCAAAAGTGTTCACTCTTGGCAAAAAGAAGAATTCGCCTGTTAAAACAAAACAACGGGTGGAAAATTCTTTTTCTAAACAAACACCAGTTGTGGCAAAAAAAATATTGAAGGGCTGGTTACTACTAATCAAGCTTGTTTTGATGTTCCTTCTACTACTAATGGGACTGGTGGAGAAAGGAAATTATGGAGTGATCAGGATGAGGAGGATTGTCACGACCCAGCCCCGTGGGCCGCGACTGGTGCCCTACTTGGGCACCCAAACGGACATACAAACTAAATCATCATTTTTAAACAGAGTTGAGAACGAATATTATCTTGCGCGATTGCGCGTACAAAACATTATATCAGAATCAGAAGAGGCGGCGGAATATACATCGCCGAACATATGCACATATATCAAAAAGCCGGCAAGGCTATCAAATATGTCAAAAGCCGACAAGGCTGTCAAATGGCACAACGGCCCAAAACGCATATACAAATGCACGCCGACAAGGCTGCCACAAACACATACAAAATGCATGCCGACGAGGCTGCCATAACGAATAGAGTCATGCAAACACATCCGTACAGAAGTAGGCACACACACCCACAAATACGTCTACAGACCTCTAAACAGACAAACCGAATCATATGGCGGGACAGGGCCCCGCCGTGCCCCTGAACAAATACATATATACATGGCGAACGAATATATACCAAAATGTGTGCTCTGAAATGAGAAGAGCACTCCAAACAGCAGAATAGGGTGTCCTAAATGGGTAGATCACCAAACTGTGCGTCTGTACCTGCGGGCATGAAACGCAGCCCCCGAAGAAAGGGGGTCAGTACGAAATATGTACTGAGTATGCAAAGCAGAATATACAGAAAGCAAATCTGAGACATAAACGAAATGGAAGTACCAAACATAAGTGCAAATCCAACATATCAAAATTTGCTTACTTTCAAAAATATGTAAGTAATGCATAGGGTACAGAAGTAATGCACTTAAGCCATTTATTCCAACTAACATTAAATTCTACAGAAAATTCGGCAGCATTTCCCCTGTAAATAGGTCATCCCGAGAATTTAACTCACTCAAAATCAACAACAACAACCACAATAACCAACCTAGAAACATCGATAATCAATTCGAAAGGCAAAATAATAATAGTAGCTCTCTTTTACACCATTCGACAACTTTTCAATTATTCAATTCAATGGCTTACTTTCAAGCCACAATATCGTTCGTACATTCGATTATTAACCCAAACCCATACTAACAACATTCAAGAACATTCTAAACAATTCACATAATTTTTCCAACAATCCACAATTTCTCCAAATTTTTGGCCGAAAACAGCCCCTACCCGTGAGCAGCCCACTGGGCACACTTCCGACTTTCAATTCATGTTTTGTATCACAATTCACAATATAACGATACCATTTTCATAAAATATACAAATTACATCAACGCACAATAACCCTCAAATCAGCCCGTACAATCTCAACATCAATCTTAAGTCATTAAATGCTCAATTCCAAACTAGAATTCGTAACGACGACACGAAAGCGCTTAAGCGATAATAATGCGATATTCGGCATAATCTATGACTCACATTCGTTCACACTACACATATTCATATGTTAATGGTTCTCATATATAAGGATTGCATTAAATGCACAAAATTCTCCAAATCAGTCCGCAACGCTTACTATATCAATTCGGGACATTTAACTCTCATTTCCAACATACAAATCATCACAACAACCAATACGACACTAAGCGATATTAATTCATTCTTTGCTACCATTTGGAGGCTATATACACGGCTACACTACACATATACATGTATCGATGATTTTTATTCTCTTCTCCACTCTACGACAATCAATATGCTACAAGCAATTAATTCATCAACCCAATACCACACCACACACATATACTTCACACGGTCAACACACCCAACACAAGACCCAACTTCAACATTCCATATTTCATGATTTTTATTCATTTTAGCATACTACAATATGCATACAACATTTATAACTCCAAAAACAAGATTAGAACTCACCTTTATTCTTCAATCCACCAATAGGCTAGGGTTTGCAAATGGACAAAATGAGTGGTTGAATGACCCAAACAATACTTCCACGCTACTTAGGGACCTCCAAATAGTGGGTTTATACCAAAGAAATAATTTTAGAGAGGCAAAAATGGGACTTGATTTTTCTTGGTTGTGGCCGAGAACCATGGGGGAGTGGAGGCTCTCCAAGTCTTGTTATTTTTCTCTAAGTGTAGAAGTGGGAAATGAGAAAGATGACTTAGTCTTCTTTTTTTTTTTGTATCCACAAATATCGCCCTTTGTTTATGGCCCACACATGTGTTGGACCAATTAAAATTGGCCACACAATGTGTGGGACCATTTCAAGTTCACACGGCCACCATGGCTTTTGGTGCAAGACTTTTAAATTCCAATTTTATGAATTGTGGTCCCAATTTTTCCTAAGTGTCCAATGCCATCAATTTCATATTCAACTTATGTCTCAAAATAAAATCAAATGGTCAAAAGTCCCGACTTCAAATCCCGGAATAGTCTTGGCCCTTAATTGTCATAGTTAATCCGGGTTGTCCCAATGTATAAAAATACGGGACGTAACAAGGATGTTGAGAAAAGGGAAATTCAAGGTGACAGAGAGAGGTTGATCAAGAGCAGTCCTTTGATTCAACAGGTTCATCACAAGATGTTTATGCAATGTTTGATAAGGTGGCAGATGAAGAAGAGGTGATTAAAAAGGCATGTCCAGTAGTTAAAGCTACATATAAGATTCAAAGTACAGAGAATGAGGAGAATGCATACCAGTATAATGAGCATTGTGAAGCTGATGATTTGGTACAGTTTGGTACTAAGGTACAAGAAGATACTCATGATGCTATGAGTGTGCATGTGGATAAGCAGAACATTAATCCCACTTCTAGTGTTAACATGCACCCTATACACAAGTATCAGCCTGCTGGAAAAATAGTAGCAGCAACTAGTGTAAATGTGCAACATGATCTTAAAGCTAATTCACAGAAACAACAACTGGTAATGTCAAGGACTCATGGCAACTTGTCAGTAGCAATAGCAACTAGTGTGGGGCCAAAAATTGACGTAGATGAGGAGTCTATTGCACAAAATTTCCACAATAATGCAAGGGATGGGGATTTATCTCCTAGACAGGTGCAAAGTGTAAAAAGGCACAAAACTCATGCAAGGAAAGGCAGCTGGGATGGTAAGATGACCGCGGATTTTGTTCCAAGACAAATACCAATGAGACAAGCAAAGAAGAATGTGGCAGTTCCTACCACTTCAACAAGGTCCACAAAATCCAAGAAGAAATAGAAAAAAAATAGGGGAAAGGAAGATTGCAACAACAGAAGTTGAATCAAAAGCAACAGTAGAAGCAGAAGCAAAACTTGAAGCAGAAGAAGAAATTACCATACCTGTAGCTTGAAAAAGAGAAATCAGTCGCAAACCCTTAATAAGCACCCTGGGAAAAAAATGTAAGAATCAAGAAGAGGTTAGATGATGCCCATGAGAGTAGGAGAGACATGAAGACCAAGGTAACTAACGATAAGCAGAGACTACTACTAATTTTACAGTTGCATTGCATACATTACAAAATTTAAATCAAGATTGACGTGTGAAAAAACAATTAAGATACCACCTAAAAAGACAAAAGTACAAAATAATCAAAGTGGCAAGATCCAAAAGTACAAAATAATCAATGTGGCAAGATCCACATTCTTTTCCAGTTTCTTTCAAAACGATGGTACAAAAAAGAAAATGTAACAGAGAAATATTCTAAAGTTTCCATATTTGTATATATTTAAAAAAAAAAGCTGGAAAGTCCCTTCTTCAATCATCAGCCACCATCCAATCCCAATTGGTATCATCAAAGTCATCCTCTTCTTCTGATGTTTCCATATCTTCTGAATCTTGTACATGAGATGGCATATCAATGACATCACCAGGTACGTCTTCTCTTGACCATATGAGATCAACATCGGATAATCTATTTGATGAACCAATGTTATCATCGGGCTCCCTCCAAAATGTGTCTTCAATATTAGCGCAATTCTCTTCCTCCAAATCATACAAATCAACGGGGACTTTGTTCCTTGCATAATAAACATCTTTCTCAATTGGATCCTCCACATAAAAACTTGATGCACTTGAGATGCTAGTACAAAGGGGTCTTCAGTACTACATAATTTATTGAAGTATACCCGAGTTAACCCATATTCATCTATTTCATTATGAAACCAATCACATTCAAATAATACAACACTAAAGCAAATCCAATAATCAATCTCAATGATATCCTTAATAGATCCATAATAGACAACCTCTCCATCGATGGGATTTTGGCCTCTAGCACTAGCAAAACTATCCGTCGTTGCGGACAATGTCACTCCATAATTCTGAGTCTTGCATCTGCTATCCCGCTTCATTGTATGAAATTGATATCCGTTGATGAAATATGCAGTATATCGTTTTGCTGCCGTATTTGGCCCTTTAGCTAGCTGTATTAAGTGATTGGGCACTTCAATGGTTTTAACTTTCTTTTTAAACCAGTCGGCGAATTCCTGACTATGACTCTGTACTCTTACCCATGCATTTGATCTACTATGATTATCAATTAAGCTCTTATGTTCCCTGCAAACATCCATGTTCCAAATTAAACTTTATGATCCAAGTTTAGAAGATCAATCATATAAATAAATAATGGAGTTTATAATACAGGTGATAGATCTTACTTGATAATGTTCTCCACTTGTTCATCTCCAGTATTGAACAAAACATATCGATGTGTTTCGGAACATAACTGTAAATGCATGTCAAAATTCTTGTTTTTCTTTTTTTTCCCCACTTCCAATTGGATGGCCGGTCTTAGGGAATATAGATGGCAAATTATTTCCCTCTTTTTCAATTCCCTCATCAACCTCTGATTGATACCGACTAAATATTGTTTTCACTCCATCATGTAGGTATCTCGAAGAAAAATTCAAGCACTCTTCGGCTAAAAACCCCTCCGCTATTGACCCTTCTGGATTAGATCGATTACGAACAAACCCCTTAAACTTACCTAAGTTTCTTTCAGTGGAATACATCCAACGAAGATGTGTCGGACCCCCAAGCTTAATTTTATTTACTAAATGGATGGGCAAATGTACCATTATATCAAAAAAAAAACTTGGAGGAAAAATCTTTTCAAGGTCGCAAACAATTTCATCGATCTCAGCTTGTATTTTATCGAGATCTCTTGGCCTTATAACCTTGCTACATATGGCTCTAAAGAAGTTCCCCAATCTAATCAAGGCCATAGAAACATTCTTGGGCAACATTTTTCTAACAACAACCTGGAGCAAGTAATGCATTATAAAATGAGCATCATGACTCTTGTATCCTAATATTTTCATCTCATCCACTTCCACACATCGTGATATATTTGAGACACAACCTTTTGGTAATTTGGTATTTTTTAAAACAGTGCAAAAAAACTTCTTCTCTTCTGGTTTCATGGACAAACAAGCTTTAGCCAAATAAACTTTTCCATTATTATCTAATGGTTGAAGCTCTTTTCGTATCCCCATTTCTTGCAAGTCATAGCGAGAATTTACATGGTCCTTTGACTTTCCAGCTAAATCCAACAAAGTCCCAACCAAACTATCACAAACATTTTTCTCTATGTGCATCATATCAAGATTGTGCCTCATTTTGTTATGTGCCCAATATGGCAATTCAAAAAAGATGGACCTTTTCTTCCATAGACCCTCAATAACCCGATGTCGTTTCTTTTGGTCCTTTCAAAACACATTATTGAATTTGTGCAGTTCCTCCAACACTTCTGTGCCCGACAAGGGAGTAGGTGTAGATCTATGATCCTCCTTACCAGCAAAGGATTTCTTATCTCTTCGGAATGGATGATCAAGAGGCAAAAATGCCCTATGACCCATGTAACTCATCTTACGACTATGTTTGAGATATTGAGAGCATGTGTTATGATTGCAAGTTGGGCATGCCTTTCTTCCCTTGGTGCTCCATCCAGAAAGCATTGCTAAGGCTGGAAAATCACTAACTGTCCACAATAAGGCTGCACGCAATTGAAATGTTTGGTTAGAATCCGCATCATATGTTTCCATCCCAGTTTCCCACAGTTCCTTCAATTCAGCAATAAGTGGTTGTAGGTACACAACAATATCTTGTCCTGGGGATGATGGACCTGGAATGATCATAGACAATATTATATACTCCGACTTCATGCAAATCCCCGGTGATAAATTATAGTTCATTAACATAACAGGCCATATGCTATGGGAGATGCTCATGGTTCGAAACGGGTTGAAACCATCACTTGAAAGATCCAATCTAACATTGCGAGGATCTCTAGCGAAGTCTTTGTGCAAGGAATCAAAATCCTTCCAAGTTTCCCCATCAGCAGCATGCCTTATATTCCCATCATTGGGTCATTCAGTAGCATTCCATCTCATAGCTGCAGCTGTTTCAGGACACATGAATATCCGTTGAAGCCTAGGCTTTAATGGAAAGTACCTTAAAACCTTTGCAGGAGTTTTTGACTTTGCATTAGTCAAGTTATCAGTAACAACCTTCCACCTAGAAGAGCCACACATAGAGCAATTATTTGCCTCTACATTGTCATTCCAAAATAGCATGTAGTCATTAGGGCATGCATGTATTTTTTCATAATGAAGACCCAAATCTTTTATTACTTTTTTCGCCTTGTGGAAAGACTCGGGTAGCTGAGCAAATGGGAATGCCTCTTTTAACAAATCTAACAAGTCTCCAAAGGCCACATTACTCAATCCATGAATGCACTTGAACAAGTACAATGCAATGGTGAAACTCAATTTAGAGAAATTCTCACACCCCGGATATAACTCTTGTTTCCCTTCCTCCACTAATTTAAAAAATCTTTTTACATCTTTAGATGGTCCCTCTCTCACTCCTTCATGCCTCAACTCACCCTCAACATCTTTAAAAGTATCATGAAGTAGTCCATCAATATCATGCATGTTGGAACCTTCTTCATCATTGCTTGGATGTGGATTATTTCTTGAGGAAAACCCTTCCCCGTGAAAAATCCATTTGGTCTACCCTTGGACAAACCCATAAGAAACCAAGTGATTCTCTACCACAATTCGATTATGTCAATTACAATTAGCACAACTTTTTCAAGGACATAATATTTCATTTCTTTGGGAAGCTCGTTCAAACGCCTTATCAAGAAAATTACTCATGCATATACTCATCGGTTGATCTCCAGAGGCCCATCCAACTTTTATCTTCATTATCCATTTAATATTGAATAACCTATGTGACACCAAAAGAAAATCACCAAGATAAGAAACAAAAGAGAAGATTATGAATATCAGACCAATACATTTGTTTTTCTGAAAAAAAACTTACATTCAGTAGATTGTGTTTTCACAAATAAAGTCCCTTCAGTAGATATTGAAACATATACCCAAAAGTGGACAGAAAACATTTTTTTAACAAAAACCACCAATCAGATTGATGGAGTTTTATAAATCAAAATATTCTTCTAATCAACCAAAACTGGTTGAAGGAGAAAAAACAGAAAAAATAGCAAATAAATAAGCCTCTGAACTAAAGAATCTACTTCAATGGAGATGCCTCCAACAACCAACAGGTTCCAACATTTACGAAAAAGATTGAAATAAAACAAAAAACAAAAATAAGGAAACAATAAAGGAAAAACGTTTTTTCAGCAAAACAACATTTGTATACGGATAAGCAAAAAAGACAATTCGAACTCGTGAAGATATTGCAAAGAGAAAATAGATGCAACAACAAAATAGGACAATCTAAGCCAAAGTCCAAAACAAAAATTATGTTTTCAAGAAGAAGAAAGTTAGTGGGCGTTGTGTCACGTTCTTAGTCTTCAACTAAGCGCACGTGCGGCACTTGACAACTCGCTCACGTTCTTGTACAACTTGCTCACGATCTTGTGATGCCAAGTCAGCCTAGATTACTACACTCAAGATCGCTAAGGGAATAGTAATTGAGAAAGACGAGAAATTTGCTAGAAGGAAGCTTTTTATTATAGAAGACTTGTTGGATTTTTGCTTGATGGTTTACAAATGAATGACCCTCCTATTTATACTACTCATGTAGGGACTAGTATGTAAATAATAATTATTGTACAAGTCGCTACACATTTACAAATAATCCCCTATTCTAGAAATGTCTACACAACTAGACTATTCTAAGGACTTTCCATGCAATTCCATAAGGTTCTAAGGTCTTCCATGAGAAATCTCCATATTTCTCTAGAACCTTCTTACATAAGCTAGCCTCCTTTCCATGTAAGCATCCACATAAGCTTCTTACATGGCAAAAATAGTTCCACAAGACGCTTAGGTGGCATGATTACGTAGCAGGTCATCACACTCTCCCCCAACTGATGTTGCGACGACCGCAGCGCACTGCTGCTGCTTAAACTCCCGACTTTTGTTTTTAAACTGCCACAAGTCTTCGTATCGCTTACATGTGGCCTCTTCTGGTGATTTCCCCTTCCAATGGACGAGTAAAATGGAGGTGGCTTCTTGCCCTTGTTTCCGCCTGGCCTGGTAGTCAATGATAGCTTCAATCTCCCTATCGTGTAAGGCGGTGATGGTAATCGGTGCATGACTTGACCCTTTCCCGATTCATGCTCTAACTCAATCTTGTGATCCAGCTCACGCTTAAGAGGTAAGCTCTTAGGTAGCTCTTCGGAAATACCATCTTTGTTTTCTTCGACCAAATTATCTATCCAAGTCGGTGGTGTCTCTTGGGTACCATTATCTTCCTCCAAACATGTAATGGTTTCCATGAATGTTGGCTCCTCTTTCTTGAGCCCCTTGACAAGTTGCATAGCTGAAAGTTGTGCATGGCCCTGTCCATGTGACATAGTCACTGTAGGCACCATGCAAGCGCCTTCTCGCTCCATGACCAAGAGACGTTAGAGGTAGGGATAGATCATCGCGTGGCAATGTATAAAGAATGCTTTCCCCAAAACAATGTCAAAGATATCCATAGTAGTGGCGGTAAAGTTTGTCGTACCTTTCCAATCTCCCAATTTGACACCAACTCCATTGGCTATACCACGAGCATTTTCTAGCTTAGCATTCATGGTCTTGACGAGTGCGTTAATTGGAGCGAGCTTCAACTCTAGTCTCTTCGCTGCGGCCTCGGTCACAAAATTATGAGTCGCCCCAGTGTCTACCAGTGCACGAGCGGGCTTGTTATTGATAGTGAGATCCACATACTAGTTTTTATTATTGTTGGTTTGACTTTCTTGCTTCGTGACAGCGCCATATAGCCTAATCGTCCCTAACGGTGTGATTCCTGTACTCTGTGTTTGCTTTTGCTCGTGACTTTCACGGACCATAGCGCTAAGGCTCTTCAGGTCAGGACAATATTTAAAGTTGTGCGGCCCTACACATAAGTAGCATCCCTTCTTCTCATTCTACGCCTTCTTTTCGGCATAGCCCTGACGACCACTTGACTTCTTGCCGTCGAACTTGTTTGCATTTTAAGTCTTGGAGTATGGTTGTTGCGACTCCCTGCTCTTGCCACGGTCTCCCCCACCTTTGGAATCGTTACCCCTTGACTCATTACCTTTGCCTTTATCGCGTTTGTCATGCTTGAAATCCATCAAAGACTCGGCCTCCACTATGGCTTGGTCTATATCCCTGACTTGCCAGCATTGCAACTCTTGCGTAGCCCAGTTCTGCAGTCCGTCCATGAAGTGAAATAACAAGTCATCATTGGTAAGGTTGGGAATTTGAAGCGTAAGGGTGGTGAATTCCTTGACATAGTCTCGCATGCTCCCTATTTGCTTCAACTCCCTATGTTTGCGCCTTGCCTCGTACAAGACATTACTTGGTAAGAACTGCGCTTGAACTGATCCCACGTGCTAATTGTGCATAGACCTCTGTTAGCATCGACGACCTTTATTCTCCACCATAGCATGGCAGTCTCTGTTAGATACAACACAGCAGTGTTGATCTTGGCCTCATCGTCCCTCATTTTTCCATGCCTGAAATAGTTCTCCAAGTGCCAAAGAAAGTTCTCCACCTCTTGTGCGTCACAAACCCCTTTGAACACTGGTGGCTTGGGAGCCTCGATCTTAGCCTCCCTCGTCACGACAACATTGTTGGCTACCTCGGTCACACCAACGTTGACCTGCTCTTCAAGTGCCACTATCTTTGCCTTCATGGCATCGATAGTACTCAACACCTCCATGAGTCTGCACTCTAAGGTAGTGATGGCTTGCTTTACCTCAATCTCAGCCTGTATACGCCCCTCCAAGTCATTTCGGATGCTTTCAATTCTTCAAGAGTATGCCCCTCAAGAACGCTAAGAGTGCCCTCCACCTTGCCCAAACGTTGGCCAAATATGTCGATGGCGTCCATCCCCACTTTAACCTTCATAACCCACTCTTTATCGAGCGAGACGTCCTCAGACAGGACCTTCACGTCATCCTCGCTCGCCTCAGTGATAGATGGTTCTTGGGATGTAAGCCCTTCATTTGGCACAACCTCTGGCAGAACCTCCTGGCTCTTGTTGGCGGCATTCCTCTTTTTGTTATGACCCTTCTTGCCAGCAGCATCCTGGATGACGTTGTCTTAGGTTTTAGCAGCGTTGATTTCTCCGTCGTTTGTCATTCCCTTAGTCGTAACCTTCGCTCTGATGCCACGTTGTCACGTTCTTAGTCTTCAACTAAGCGCACGTGCGACACTTGACAACTCGCTCACGATCTTGCGCAACTTGCTCACGATCTTGCTATGCCAAGTCAGCCTAGATTACTACATTCAAGATCGCTAAAGGGATGGTAATTAAGAAAGACAAGAGAAATTTGCTAGAATGAAGCTTTTTATTATAGAAGACTTGTTGGATTTTTGCTTGATGGTTTACAAATAAATGACCCTCCTATTTATACTACTCACGTAAGGACTAGTATGTAAATAATAATTATTGTACAAGTCGCTACACATTTACAAATAAGCCCCTATTCTAGAAATCTCTACACAACTAGACTATTCTAAGGACTTTCCATGCAATTCCATAAGGTTCTAAGGTCTTCCATGAGAAATCTCCATATTTCTCTAGAACCTTCTTACATAAGCTAGCCTCCTTTCCATGTAAGCATCCACATAAGCTTCTTACATGGCAAAAATAGTTCCACATGATGCCTAGGTGGCATGATGACGTAGTAGGTCATCACAGTTGGCAACTTAATCCAATTTTTCATAAACTCATCTTCAAGTTTTTGGTAATATCTTTCTCTAGCTTCCATTTTTGGGTAAGATTATACAGATCTAAAGAAACTAAAAGCACTTCATTTTCCTCTCTAAACAGCGAAACAACCAAAAAAAGAAGAAAAAAAGTCATCTGAAAAATAGTTATCAGTATGTACAAGACAAAGCTTTTGAGTCAAAAACTCATCCCACTTTGTAAAACCAAACAAATATCTCCTCAAAGATTGAAACTTCATCAAAAATTAAATTAACCCATTTGAGAAATGAATGATCTAAACAAATATAGCAACATTAAACCCATGAAAACATGCAAGAGATTCAAACTTGCACAAAAAAAAAAAAAAAAAACAACAACAACACATTCTGATAGTAGTTCAACAGAACATAAATGAACAATATTACATTACCATAAAGATAATCTCAAATTTTCTTATAAACACAAACCATCAGCAAATATCTTAAAGAAACCAAAACCAAGTCGTTACTATGTATATTTTTCAAAAAAAAAAAAAAATTAACTCACTCAAGCTCCAAGAACCCTTCAAAAGGAACCAATAACAAGCACCTTTCCAGAAAATGCCCGCACAAGATCTGAAATATACAAAAGTAACAGCTAACTCAGTCAGTCACACTACACTTCTCAGTCACTTCCATTTCCATTTAATTTAAATACCTACAAACGACATGGCATCTTGATGGACATAAGCAAAAGCCAACGAAACCATCGACGTAAACAAGAGTATGCAATCTTTACTTTTAAAAAAACCAGTTTTGCGTAATCTTCGTGACATCTCTTTATTTTTTTAGTGAGGAAGGCTCCTGGCAAATAAAAACACAATAACAAAAACAACAAAGTAAAAAAAAAAGTCACTTTTATTTGAAAACAGATTCTTATTTGTTACATCTGAGTGCAATAACATAATATTCACTTTTTCGCAAGTAATAAAATTCAATAGGCTTTGAATTTCTCTAGTTTAAGGTTGAGAATTTTGTTGACCTCTATAATGGAGTTTTGAAGGGTATTCTTCACTTTAATTTCATTCCAAACAATGTTGAACTCAAAAATTAGTACAAAATCAACTCTAAACTAGAAATTGGCTCAAAAAATTGAAATCCGGCTTCTAAAACATTAACTCGTCTCAAACCCAGACAATAGGATTAAATCACAAACATAAATTAGAAGAAAAAACATCTATTTCACAGAAACCCATTTGTGTATTAAGCTTTTCCAAAAACCTTTCAATGAAATTTCTAATATTAATGAAATATTTATATTTTTTTAACCATTACCAATACCAACTAAATACACCATAAATTCATAAAGATCTTTTCTTTTTCTGTTCTACCCACTATAAAGACTTGTAAGCTTTATTCCCCTGCCCATCCATAACAATAAAGTACCAACCTTTTGAATTCTGAAACAAAATTAAACATGGGTATCTTATCTACCAAAAAAAGATACAATCTTTAAGCCTTTTAAAGCATAAGCAAAACCCAAAAATAAATCTTCATTTCTTTCCACTTTTCAACATCGTTGAGGGTTTTACATAAGATTAAATATGGGTATATTATCTACCAAAAAAAGATCAAATCTTTAAGCCTTGTAAAGCATAATAAGCAAAATCCACAAACAAATCTTCACTTATCTTTAAGGGTTTTAACACAACAAAGAAGCCAATAAGAAGAATTGTAGGTATGAAATTTATCAAAAGGACATATCTTGGATCAATACAATGGGCTGAGGAATCTGAAACTTGGGGAAAATGTTGCATTTAACAATATTTCTAATTTTCAAGAACAATACAATTAGAGAAATCAACGGATGATGTAGACAGAGAGGTGCAAACCTGTAGATTTGGTCGTGGTATCTTTGTTGGAGAAGAAACTGAAGCGGCTAAATAGCAAAGTCACCTAGTGAGCTATGGTAATATGACCAAGGTGGAGAAATTTTGATGTCTGATACGTCCAAAGGGTTTAATACAAATATGTTTAGAAATTCTATACATTTGACCCAATTTTAGGATTTATTTCTTAATTAAAAAAAGAGGTTTTGGCGGGTGTACTAAAACTAATGGAGGGCAAATAATTGGGGACAGGGAACCGTAGCAGTAGCTTTTTTTTTCAAAGAACCGTTGCTATAGAAAACCTATTGCGACGGTTTGGTAAAACCATTGCAATAGAATGTTCTGTGGCAACGGTTATGGGACTAATGCAACGGTTTAATTTTAGAAGTGTTTTCTTAGATCCATGGGGATATTACAACGGTGAAAACCATTGACAACAGATAGTCTATTGCAATGCTTGTATAATCGTTACCAAATAACCATTGCAATAGGCCTATTTTCTAGTAGTGCCAGGACCACAGCTGCCCAACATTTTAAGTCTCCACTCGTCATAAGTAACATTGCTTTCCTATCTAAAACCGACAATTACCTTCCTGAAAGAGCCTATAAACCATTACCATATAGCCACATCGTAGCCCACTTAACTTTAACGACCGAACACGAAATCCACTCCTGTACAAATTACAACCTTAACCTGACGAGCACTTCAGATACCAATTGTTCCCTTCCTAATAGCAGAGATTAATCTATCCAAATACTCATTCTTACGACTCCGTCCCATTAACACGAAAGTACTCATACCCAAATATCCTAAGAAATATTACTTTGCTACGCGTTTCCTACAAAAGTTGCCCTTCATGTCCTTATTCTCAACTTCTCTTCTTTATTATATGCAGTTACTATACTTTTGCCCTAATTCGATGATCCTTACCGAACGTACACTCATGCCATGCACACCATCATACTACCCTGACGAAGTTGAAACTTATTCCCAAAACCAATCATATCCCTAACAAATCATTCTCTTTAAGTCATAAATGCACTTCTGCGACTTCCGAGCAATCATATCCCTAACAAATCATGTGACCCTTTTGTACATTCTCTCCTATTTCTCAAGAAAACCCCCACCATGAACGAGTCTTAACCACCATCACACACAACTGAAACCTCTAGTCAAAGTTGGATACCGAACTTAGTCACGCATCCGATTCAGGATGACACATCTCATCCCATACCAAGCCATGTCGTAACAAAACCGCTCGCATTAGAATTTATGAATGAGTTTCCACTATTTGTGGGAGAATTAGACAAGAAAATTCAAATAGCAATTGGAATCTACTAGATACCAATTTGAATGGAGTAGCATAAAAGAATTGGAAGTTTCCTAAATGTTCTCGAGCCTCTCGCAGATAAGTACGGAGCTCATCGTACCAATCCACAAGACTCTACAAGAGATGCTTTTGTACTTGTAAGATCGGTAACCTAGGGCTCTGAGACCATCTTGTCATGATTCAATTCGTGAATCGTGATGGCACCTATACTGTCCCCCTAGGTAGGTGAACCATTCCTAAATCATTTTAGTCATTATAAGAATTATGCGGAAATAAACAATGTTTTAGCTAACAGATTCAAATTATACAAATGGTAAGTACGGAAGTAATAATAACCCCAAAATCTGGTCTGGGCTAGTAGAAGAGCTACTATTGCATAGATATAAGTCTGATAGGAAGTACAAATCTCAAATATCAATACTGTCTCATAAATACAAAGTAGATAGTTAAATAAAAAGAAGAGTCTCTTGGTTGCGGATCAAGCCCAAAAGCTCACCCTGGAATCTCTGTCAAGTAGACCCGGATCACTCTCGAGGACGGGACTAACAGACTCTGCACTCAAAGAAGAGTATAGTAAGAGTAGCACCAGTACAAACAACAAGTACTGGTATGTATCATAGGCCGACAACAATTAGTTCACATACATGAAGAAAGAAATCAACAAGTAGGCAGATAAGCAATCAAACATGCTCACAAATCACATTATCATAATAATCAAGGACTTTAGCCCACATATACGTCGTACATAAACTCACTTTCCAAGTCATAAGCCTAGGTGAAGCTTCTAAACCACAAGTCTGTCGAGTCTCAATAATCTCAAATCGATAATCACAAATTCAAGTTCTGAACCTAGGTAAAGTCACTAATCTACAATCTGGTCCAGTCCATAATCAGATCTATGCCACAACAATGGTACAAACAAACCCAACCAAATCAGAAATAAAGAGCCATATGATGATACAAGATAAAATGTAATGATGTGCATTGCAATGCAATGCAAAGCACTGGCCAAATACCTCAAACCTGTATACACATGCCAAAGTCATTGATTGCATAATAGTTATGACCCAAGGGCACCCATGGTGTCCATATAGCACTCGCTCCGGAACAGATCCCGGATCATAAGTTCCCACAATAGGTCACATCCTCACTCCCTGTCAAATTTGCCTTATACATATCACAAGATAGGCCATATCCTCTTGTGAGAACTCGTAATCGAGGTCACCCCTTGTCAAATCTGCCTTATATATATTGATATAGTATACAAGATGAGTATTCATAATGTGGTTCAAGTGTAGAAACCCTAATTTGGAATATCAACACAGATGTAAGCATGAGGAATGAGAATGAATGCATAATACTCAACCGTGGAATAAATCGACGAACCAGTTCAATCAGCATAGAGAGTCTATGACACCCTTTATTTCCAAATATAACAAGTACACCTCACAACTAAGTCTTGTGTCACATAGGTGCTCCATTTTCTCATTTATCATCATTAGTACCAAGTCATAATTCGATATCAATATACATGTGAAATGATAATGTATTCCATGCATGATATCATCATCAACAATAAATCATAATCAAGATTTAAACCGTGTATGATCATAATTATACAACACGATTCAAGCCTTATTTCATTATCCTTCCTTTTTCCGATGATAAATGACACACCAAGAGAGAAATGAGTGCAACACATATCACAATACAGCAATTAAGGCAACAAGCCTAATCACAATAACACGAAAACAAGCCAAAATAAGCAACGAATGGCCATATCTCTCTCATACGATGGCGAAACGCGACGAGTCTTGTTGCTATGGCTTTGAAATTACGATACGGATCTAACGGTTCAATTGAAACACAAAACAAAGGTCATTTGCTCATTATGGAACCCTTTTTGCTCAAAACAACCTCGAAACCAATAACAAACACCATCTAACCCAAACATATCCGAAACTCATCAGAATCTACCCAAAATTCGTAGACGAGTCCAAAATCATCATACGAACCTGCTCGAACTCTTAAAACATCCAAATGAGACCGTCTTGACCCGATTTTGACCGTGTTTAACTCCAAATCATTTCAAAACCTAGTTTCTTAGCCAACCACTTAAATCATACCTGAAACTCTCAGGAACCGAACTAACGACTCGACTAAGTCATAAATCATATTTTCGACCTAAAGGAACTGTCAGAATTAGATTATGGGCATGTTTATCCAAGTGTCATGTTTTGGTCAAACTTCTCAAACTTAAGCCTTCAAAATTCCAAAACGTACATTTTCTTCTCTGATTCTCATCCGATCACCTCCGGAATAGCGCCACCCATCCCCACAAGCCATAAATATCAAACGAAGCTAAAAGAAATAATAAATCTCGAATCCAGGTCTTATTTTGTCACGACCCATTTTAGCCTAGGTCATGCGGGCACCTACCTTTCCTACCTCAGTAGGCGAACCCTTAACTCAACATTCGCAAACCAATAAAATTATAGCGGAAGAAGTAAAATGACGTAAGTCTCACAATAAAATATAATATAGATAAGTGCGGTTGTAAATAAATCCACCCCAGTATCTGGTCTATTCATAAAAGAGCATCTAAATCCGAATACTAAGGTCTGAATAATAATACATAAATGGTCTCAAATCATGTCTTAAACGAAAAGTAAGACATAAGCAGTAGAAGAGTCTTCGAGGTCAGCGGACACCATGCTCACCCTGGAAAACTCAAGTAGAAGCTGAGGAGTCGATCAGCCACGAGTCAGAGATGTAGATTCAACCTGGTACTCTGCATTCATAAAAGAATGCAGCAAGTGCATGTCAGTACAAACAACAGTACTGGTAGGCATCATCGGCCAACTAAGCATAGATAATATAATCGTAATAGAGTATCCGTCATCACCTATGTAAGCATTTAAACCCTAATATAATAAGTCTGAGTACATCCGATTCGAACAAATCACCATGATAGAATCATCACACTCTAATCATCACAACACAATTACCACAATCCAGTCATCATAACATCTCACTCAAGTCATAATGCAATACAGTGCAATTATGGTATGAATGTGATGCCATGTCGTGCAAATGAGGTGTACACATGTACTCTGGACGGAAATATCGACGTCTCGGTAGCACAACCCAGCATGACTCACGAAGTTTAAGTGTCACCCGTCCCGGATCTTTGCCCAATAGACAGACAAGACCCTAGCTAATTGCTCACAGGGGGAGTCTCACCGGCACCACCCAAAGGGACCCGCGGAGTCCATGCACTAACAACAATTCCGGGATCACATTGGAATCAGCCATGCAACAACAATGCCCGAAAATAAACCATCGGACATCGACCTCCTCATAATCACTCAAAAGAGTCTGTCAAATATCAGTTTCACAAATTAACGATTCCGGAATTGAACCTCGGACATTGGCCTCCTCACAATCACTCAAGTAAAAGAGTTTATCAAGTATCATTTTCTTATAAACAACGATTCCGGAATGGATCTTCGGACATCGGCCTTTTCACAAACACTCAAGTAAAAGAGTTTAACAAATATCAGTTTCGCTCAATCGACGATACCGGATCATCACCGGATATCGGCCATGCATGATAAGTATGAGAATTGCGTGCAATGATTATACCAATCATCAACAAGCAAGTTCAAAATCACAAATACCTCAACGGGGCACGCCAACAATGCATCACATCACAATACCAACAGCGGGTATGCCAACATATATAAATCAAGTACCAACAGCGGGTACGCCAATAATGTATCAATAATCTCAAGTACCAACAGTGGGTATGCCAATAATATATCAAAGTACAAATACCAACAACGAGTCTGCCAATCCTATCCAAATCAGGACAACAAGCAACAATCGTTATCTTCCAACTGTTGACACCCAATTTTATCCCACCTTTCCTCCGAAATAACTATTTTTCGCTTCCAATATTTTGGCAACTTTAAAAAATAATTATTTGCATTTTTTACTATAATTATTAGCTTTTATTAATACCGACATTTAATTATCCCGTCATTATCTTTTATTACCGTTATTACTACCGTTATTACTACCGTTATTATTATTATTATTATTATTATTATTATTATTATTATTATTATTATTATTATTATTTTGTTACCAGTATTATTATAATTCACATTTTTTTCATTTCAACATTTTTACCAGCTTATGCACACGCATCACATTTATCTTCGCGTAACTTAATAATAGCATTTACTTACTGTTGAATTTCAAATATATTATCGCACGGCTATTACGGCGTCATTTTATTTTTATCCGAGCACTAATAACTACATATTTTTATATTAGGGGATATTTTAGCACACTTAATATACAATTAATTAAATGGGTCTTTTATTTAAATTTAGAAGCCAAACTATTTCTTTCATTCAGCCCATATTTTAACTTAAATACCCGACCCAGCACCCTATTCATCTACCCAACCAACCCACATTTTAATTCACCCCAGCGCAACATTTTAAAACAACCAGCCTAACATTTTAAAATAACCCAGTCCAAAATTTGACCCGACCCACCCTTTCATTTAACAAAGGAAACATTAGGTTTCCTTTTCTTTTTTTTTATCTGTGCCTCCCCCCCCCCCCCCCCCCCCCCGCTCCCTTCTCTCTCTTTTCCCTTCTCCTTTTCTTTCAAAACCCTAGCTGCCGCTCCCCCACGCTCCTCACTCTATTCCCTTTTCCCGCTCCTCTCTCTCTTCCACTTCCCCCGGTTCCCCACGCTTCTGCAACCTCCACTTCCCTTTGTCCCCGCTCCTCTCAAAAGCAAATCCTAGATTTCCCCCTATAAATACTCGTTTCTGTTAATCCATTAGGACAGGCCCTGGAATTGCAAAAATCCCTTACAAAACGAGGTTTTGAAGTCGCAAAAATCCCCCTAAAAATTAAAGTTCTGAAGAGTTTTTTTTTTCGGTGGCAAAAATCCCCTAAGCAATATTAATTCATCAGCCTTATTTTCTGAATATCGAGTCAAAAACCAGTCATTTTGTTTTCGTTTGCGTTGGTTGTGCTTTAAATTCGAGCATCGTAAGCTCGGATTTAACGAGTGTTCAGGGGCTGGAATCGCAAGAATCCCCTTACAAAACGAGTTCTTGAACCCCAAAAAAATCCCCTACAAAATACAGCCTTTTAGTCGCCTGAAAAAAAAAATCCCCTGAAAAGGAAGTTCTCTTTGGCTGCCTTGAATTCTTGAAACAGAGAGTTCTGGAATCGCGGATTTTCCCCTAAAAATATTAGCCATTGTTTTCGTGATATTCGAAGTGTTGCTTCATTTTTTGCATTTCTTATTTTGCCTGTCACTGTTTCGAATCCAGTATACGCAAACTCGGAGGTTGTAGTTGTTTCGAGTGTGAATCGGAGACCTCGCACCCACTTCGCTGCACCCGTAGCAGGTGATTCTCCTTTCCCTTTCGCGTCTGTTTATTTTATTTTAGGTGTGTTTTTCTTGTGTTGGTTTATTTTACTGCCTCTATGGATTTGTGTATTCAGTACCTGTATACGTGTTAGGACAGTCGGGTTCTGTGTGCGAATCATATTCGTGTTCAGTTCGATTTAGTTAAAAGGAATAGGATCATGGGAAAGAATTCACCTAGTTATTAAACATGCTAATCAGGTCAATAATGTTCTTATGTAGGATGATTAAGTTTTGCTTGATATGTTAAGTTTGTTTAGCATGGTCTAAGCACTGTTATTTAACTCTTAAATAGATTGATCTTATTTAGCTAAGCGTGTTTGAATGTCTTGGTTCTTATTCATCGCTGGATGTTTATATGGTTAGCCGCGACTAGTTGCTATGCCATTGTAAATCTCTTTGTTTCATTTGTTGAAGAATTGTATCATGTTTAGCTTGATCTATTTTAATAAAGATGACATACCCTACTTTGATTTGCTTGCCGAAACTGTGATCGTAGTCGAAAGAGAAAGACCCTTTCTGTTTTGCTCAGTATTTGAGTCATCTAGCCTGCCTAAGTTAGCTTAATCCATGGAAGCCTTATACGATGAGTTATTTTATAATTAAGCATGACTGTATGTTTGCCTGGTTTAAACCTCCTTTAATTGCATGTTTTAGCTTAAGCCTATATGAACAAATTCTTTATTTATAAAGGGTCTCGTCCCTCCACTGTTTCTTCATCCGAGATGAGTAAAAGTATGATTTGTAAGAGTGAAAACTAATTCTGTAGGTTTAAAGGGAATCAGATTTCCAAAAGTTGTTTTGTGCTATCTCTTAATGTCTTGCTTGTCCCTTACTTGGCCTGTATCTTCGGTTTACTGGTTATGCGTCTGAGAAAGAGGATTGCTGGACTTTCCTGATTGCTAGTTGCTGCTTTGTTAAGCCTTTCGTGTGGCTCTTAGCTGCTTATGTTATCTTTGAAACAATGTGACTCGACAAGTTCTTTGAGCAAGAAATAAATTCCTAGGTTTCAAATTAAAGAGTTAGGGACTGTTTTGAAGCTTGACTTTACTAGTCATTTTAAACTGTTGTAAAAATAAACCAAAGTACGACGTTTAAGCAATCAAGCATCTTGTTAGAACTCTTGTGTTTTTTTTATACTCATTCTTTATCTCCTCTTTCTTTTTGCATGTACACTTTGGGAGCAAATGGAGTCTTAAGTCGGGACTCTCGCAAGGTGGAGTCTCAAGATGAGACTAGATATACCCGCACTTGGAATCATCATCATCTTGCTTAGACTTACTTGTTGATTTACTTGTGTGTGTTTTTCTTTTTTTTGTATTTTATCTCATCTTTGTTTGGGTTGTTCACGATAACGTAGGATTAGAAAGGGGTAGATTTTATCGTTTAGGATTACTGCTATGAACATTAAGTACTTATTTTCACCATATAGAGTGCAACATTCATATAATCATGTTTTAAACTTTGTTAGTTATAAGTTATCTTTTTTCTCAAAGCTATTTTCTTAAATTTTAAACCTTAGAATTAATTAACCTAAGTTTGGCCGATTAACCGTAGTTAACGGATTCTAAAGGATGCCTAATCCCCTCCCTTTAGGATAATCTAGAACCCTTACCTAGAATCACGCTAATTAAGCAGACCATTAACGGAGGTTTAGCTAGCTTTACCTTAGTTAATAAATTAGGTGTCCTAATTCACCATTAAATTAATTAGGTGGCGACTCCTTAAAACAAGCAAGATAGGAATCTCCAATATGTTGTACTCTAATTTAACCCGGTTAAAATGGGGTATGACAGCTTGGCGACTCTGCTGGGGACCTTTAGGTTCTTAACCATAACAACTTAGGTTAATAATTAATTAATTGGATGTTTTGCCTTTATTTTTGCTTTGTTGTTTTCGTATGTGCTTTTAAATAGCTTTTATTATGTGAAATTTTCTATGTTACTGCTTTCCTTAAACTGGCATTCCGTTCATATTTCCTCCATTCCTGGAAAATTCACACAAATTCACACACTTAAAGCGGTTTCGCAGTTCGCGGCCGTGCACTACTAAATTACCCTTTAGTTGGATCGATCTTGTGGATTTAGTCGATCGGCGGTGCAGTCGACGGCCACGGACTTTCCACTCCCAAGTTGTCCGCTTGGGGGAACCTTGTGTCTAGTAAGCCAAATCTTAGAAAACTTAAGATAGAGCTTTGCCACCAATTTTATTAAGTCATGCATGCATAAGCCTTAGGTGGGTCGGTCCCTGGTATCGACTCCACAATGAGGAAACCTACCAAATTATCGATGGGTTTCATAACCCAACGACCAACAAGCATATTATGTGTAACGTGATAATGATAGAAGGGTCCAAGCCTAATCATGACATGTCAAGTTTGGGAATCATTTCCTTTTGTAGGATAAGTTCTGCCATAATGTAGCATTATGTGTTCTTTATGTGCTTTATTTAATGTGTAGATTTATATGTTTGAAACAGTATTCAACGTAGTGTCGAGGCTTCTTTAGTTTTAAAGCTGTGAGGATTAGCAATGTCTTAAAATTGATATGAATACTCTTTCAAATGTTAATACACTTTAGTCACAACTTCGATTTGTTAAAAGCAAAGGAAGAGTAAGCTTGAGTTTCAGGTCTGTTACGATTGAAACATGTGATCTGTCTAGTAATTAGATGAGTACTCAGCTTATAAGGATTGTTTAGTTCATTTTTTTTTCAATTGTTACAGACCTGTTTAGTATAAATCAGACCTGAATTGGTGTGCTCATTGGCTTTGTCAGTCAGTCTATGTTAGGTTTTGTCACATATTTGCTTAGTTTAGCTATTCAGTCAAGTAAATGTTTGTTCATTCTGTTTGGATCTTGTTTGAATGCTTTAGTTTAAGTGTCTATCTATGAAGTTCTGAGTGTTTATCTATTAAGTTACACCACGTCTAGACTGCTGAAGTTGTTTGGCTATTTAGTTAAGAATCTTCAAGTTTAGAGTAGCGGTACCACGTTTGAATCTCGTTTATGAGGCTGTGTTAAATAAACATGGTTGATATGCATATGTTTACTCTTGCTTAAATATTCAGATAAAACGTCATTGCGTAGATGTTCAAGGGTGATTATGTTATGATCAGGATCATATGTTGATGTTGGTTGCTAGGCTTTTATTGTCTCAGTTAACTTGAATCATAATAGTTTGGATAGGGTAATCCTTGCAACTTGATTAGCAGATCTTGTTGACTTAGCTAATATGTGCATGTGTTTCTGTTTGGGATTTTGATAGTCTTGATTTTCCAGTTCTGCCAAGTGCTGTGTGTAAAAACATGATTATTATGAACATGAGGAATCACATGAGGGATATTTGCTTGCTTAAAAATGATTAGCAATTTTCTCGTTTGTTTAATATTAGTAGTTGCAGCTCTAAGAGTTAGTGTGTTTCAATTAAATGTTTACTTTTCCCAAACCAGTGCAGAAGTATTAAAACTCAATCCATGAATTTCCTAGTTGAAGTTGTGAAGTTGATCTGTGAAAAATTTTTGCTGAAAGGTTCTTTTCTCTTTGTCGCTCAAAATTCTAAGTAATTTGGTTAAAGTTCATGGAGAATTTAATCCCGACCATGAGCAGATTTCTTTATCTGTTGAGGTATGTTTGAAGTTGTGCATGTGTATCTCTGGAGGCTAAGAGACTAAGTTATGTTTTGTCATCCCTCCAAATAATATCTTTTATTTTCTGTCTCTAGCCTAGCATATGGCTGTCATTAGTTAGTATCATTTCTTAAATATGAGCGTGACTAATTAGAGATGGGGATATCCATTTTGAATATCATCTGAAGCATGACTACAGTCTTCATTCTTTTTCTTTCAAGCATGATGATATTTTTAGTTTGGATCTCTTGAATGAGTGAGAACTTGGGAAGAACTGGTTTGCCATTTACTAGTTTCTTGTTTTCAATGTTCTTTTCTTCCATGTTAAATTACTTTGGCCATAATGAGAATATGTGGATATGTTCATTTCCTCTTCACATCTGGAAACTAATACTTTAGTCCTCTTAGACCATTTCAAACTTGGGTGTTATTGTGATCTTTGACCAGTGAAATATCCTATTTTATATGATCTTGTTAAAATTCCTGTTATCTCCAAATACTCATTCTTCACCCTTCTCTTTCTTTGCATGACTTGGGGGGAGTTCCAAATCCCAACACTCAATGATCTTTCATGAGGTAAAGCAACTATTGCTTAAGAGCGTTGAAGTTGCTGTTACAATTTGGGGTGTTTACTTTAAACAAAATAGCTGCTGCTTTGCAAGAATGTGCTTGTTGCCCCGTTGTGTTAATGTTTTCTTGCTATTGCACTTTCTGGACTCAAAGTACTACACTTTGGTGAATTAGTTGTTGGTTTAAAACCAACAGATACTTCACTTGATGTTGCCATTGTCATAAGAAGTTTGTTGCTGCACTTGACTATACTTCATTAATGTTATTGTTGCATATGGCAGCAAACTGCTGCTGTATTGGTTCCCATTCTTAAGGCTAAGTACTGCTGTATTTTTTTTTAGCCTAACTGTTGCTGTTTTCTTAGCTAAAAACTACTGCAATTTCGCTGCCTTGCTAAGGCTGTTTGTGGCATTCTTTAGCCGTTATTTGGCTGTTGTGATTACTCCAAACAGTTGCTGCAAATCTTGGCTGTTTACACCTTCTTTTGGGGAGGTGTTTTACTGCACTCCTTCAAGCCAGATGATGCACTTAGTTTCAGCACTTTGCTGAGTATGCTGTTTTGTTTTGAACAAAAAAAAAATGCTGAACTTCAAAACTCATTTTGCTGTTGATGCCTTGCTGAAATTACTGTTATTTTGTTGATATTTGCTGCAATTTGAGGTAAAGGAAATGGCTGTTGTGCTTGCTAACGAAATCACTGTTATGCTCAAAATACTCTTGTGTTGCTGCTTTATTGCTATTCGATGTGGCTGCCTCTTGTGGTTGCTTGTTGCTGCGATATATGACTCAGATGCTGGTGCTGTATTGATGTGCATCTGCTAGATTTTCTTTGCCAAACAGCTGCTGCTTACGGCTACCTGCAACTGCTTCTGTTGTTTCATCTCGCTGCTATCTAGCAGCTGCCATCTGTGGCTATTTATTGCTACTGTTTGTTATTGCTTATTGTTGTATGTTAATCATCAACTGCTATCTTTGATTCTAGGAGAAATAATACTTGAGCCGAAACTGCACTTTAAAGCAAACAGATGCTTCATTTGAGCTGTTCTATTTGATAAACTATTGCTACATTTCAATGAGTTTGTCGTTTTATTCTATGGGCTGCATCTTTAGTAAATATATGAGCTTGGAGTTATCTTCTGATTGATGCCTATTCCACTCCAGCCATTTAAGTTTATCTCTAAATGATCAATATTATTACTTATACAAAATAGGAATAGCATTATTAAAAGTTCTTTATACTATTTTATTGGCATATAAATCTATAGATATGGGCGAGAGATTACAGAAAGAAGGACAAAAAGGATTAAAATATTAAATGACTGTATCACACGGAACTGACAATATCTACGGAGATGAAGATAAAGATAAGACAAAATTTAAAAACTTAGGTGCTTACATATCGCGTACAGTTATAGTTGAATGCGGGGGAAAGTATGATAAGATTAATTTTAATCTTTTTATATATAAATTGAAGGATCCATTCCTATAAGAGAAACTCTCAATGTGATATCAGACGGTTGAAAATTATTTTAGGCTGCAAAGTGGAATTTCAAGTGTTGATATAATTCTGAATGACATGATCTAGGCCAAGTCATAGGAGTGTTTTACATTGTGTCACCTTTTATGTATTTTGGTTTATTGTCTCATCAATGTGCTCGCTTTTGTTATTTCAATGAAACTTGGCCTTTTATTTCCAAACTCAAGTGTCTCAATTAAATGGCTTGGATCACTCTATCATAATCTTGAATATTTGGCGTTAGGCCTACCTCTGGCATAAAGAGGTCCCTGCATGTTAGGACATGTTATTAATGTTTGTGTTATAAACTTGTAAGTCGTTTGCTTGCTTACTTGCTAAGTGATTCACTGGAATTTATTTGTAATATGCTCGCTCTTGAATTTATTTGCGATTACTTGAGTCTAAGAGAATTATTTGAATTTATTTTCTACTTGTTTAGTTTTAATTCTTTAGAGGTCGCCTAGCATTGAACACTGCGTTGGCGGCGAATCTACAATGGCAAAAAGATTTGAATCATTCAACATCGGTGTGGGATTGGTGCAAGCGCAAAATGAGGATAGCGAGAAGAATGTAGTACAAAGAAGCGTGTTGGTCAATTTAGGAAATACTTTCAGCCTTCTTCCTAACACAAGTTCAGCTTCCAGCTCAACCCAAAACATTTCCTTCACTATTTCTCCTCACCTAGCGTTTACATATATACCGCAAAGATACTCTATTAAACCAGAAGCTTTGCGAGTCACGTTGATACCTAATGTCCAAAAGCCTGCACTTGCAGCACCCTTCACAGAAAACCAGCAAAATCAGCTAGTGGTATGCCCATACAAGAGATTGAGAAATGAAACGAATGCAATCAATTGGGATGACTCGGATAGAGAGCTTCACAATTTAAGGAGAATTGTCGAAGAAGAGATGCGGGCAAGAAATGTCCAAAGTTTAAGATATGAAAGCTTGTGCATGCTTTCAAACGTTGAGCTACCTCCAGGATTCAAAGTGCCAAAATTCAACACCTTCAATGGCAGAGGAAATCCTGTTACGCACTTGAAGGACTATTGTAGCAGATTAATGGGAGCTGGACAAGATGAATCCATACGAATGAAATTGTTCATTCAGAGCCTATCAGGGTTAGCATTAGATTGGTATACAGAACAAGACTTTCGGAAATGGTACACATGGGAGGACATGGCCCGCGACTTTGTAGAACAATTCAAGTTTAACATCAGGATTAGTCCAAATCTTTATGATATGTGTGAGATAGAAAGAATGCCACATGAGTCTTTTCAGGAATATGCCATCCGATGGAGATTGGAAGATTCAAAAATACGCCCTCCATTGCCCGAGAATGAGTTGATTTCAACTTTCATCCAAACGCAAAAGGGCATATATTATGAAAAGTTGTTATGTGAACGGTTACGTGACTTTTCTGATCTAATTCAAGTTGGAAAGCAAGTAGAAGCAGGCGTTCGAGCAGGAAGAATTGTTGACACTTCATCAGTACAAGCAACTTCTCAAACTGAGACATTCAACAACTTGCAAGGCAAAAAGAAAGAAACTGACTCAGCTGTCAGGTCTACATATCAGCCGCAATCACGACAGAACCAGCAAGTTTCGTGTGATCATATATCTCTTCACCAACAAGGCTTTCAATATCAACCTGATCAAGCACAGTCTAGCTTACGACAGTCGGAGCACGTAAAATTCCGCACTTTTACTTCTCTTGAAGAATCATTAACCAGCATATTTGAGAGAATGAAAGCCAAGGGACTCCTGAAGTCAAAGAAAGGATGGATCCCTAAAAGCCTACCGCAAGATTTTGATTGGTCCAAGAGTTGTGCTTACCACTCTAATATTCCAGGTCATAACACAGAGGACTGCCCAGCACTTAAGCATAAGATCCAGAACATGATTGAAAAGAATAAGATAAGCGTGCAACAAAATAAATTGTGCGATAATGATGGCCCTCCAGTTGTAAATGCAATTATTGTTACCGGCGATCCATCAAGATTGGCACCGAGACATTTGAAAAGGAAGCGTGGAACTAAGTAGGAGATTAAAAGGATTTACCATCACTAGCATTCTGCAACCACCCGCCCTGTCATCAGCTTTCTTTCTTGTAATTTTGCTAAACCTTTGTATGAACTACTTTTGACCTGATTCCTTCGGGATAAGTAGGCAGTCCATTCTTGGACACGGTCTTAATATAGTGAAAAATTCTGTTTTCCCATAAAACAACACTGGGGCAGCTCTGCAAATGGCCTATCATTATTCGACAAAAGCATGAGTCGAAACCCCGAGCAATATATTAGCGTCACCAGATTTGTTGCAATGCCATCACCACGAGAAATGCAGATTCAATACCAAAGCTTCAGTGTTCAATGCAAGGCAACCATTTTATTTTACACTAACAAGTTTTCTTTGAGTAACGCAGGGGCATATTTTAGCTATTCTTGAAGGATATCACACAGTATCAAGAACTTTTTAGATGTAAATTTTGGCAGGGTAAAAGATCCCCAAATGTTTGGCACTGTATCATGAATATTTGCTGCTGCAAGTCACGCACTGCGTCAAGCTCGTCTCGCCGCATATGAATGTTCGCTACTACTCAAGCATCGCATCAAGTCCTTCTCTCCGCACCAATTTTAGTAATCATAAACCAAGCACCGCATTTAGGCTCGTCCGCCTTTAATAGTACATTTTAGGCTAGTCCGCCTTTAATAGGACATTTTGGGCTCGTCCGCCTTTAATAGGACATTTTAGGCTAGTCCGCCTTTAATAGGACATATTAGGCTAGTCCGCCTTTAATTGGACATTTTAGGCTTGTTCGCCTTTAATTGAACATATAGGCTTGTCCGCCTTTAATTGGACATTTTAGGCTTGTTCGCCTTTAATTGGACATATTAGGCTTGTTCGCCTTTCATTGAACATTTTAGGCTAGTCCGCCTTCAATAGGACATTTTAGGCTCATCCGCCTTTATATGCTGCATGGACCGAGCACCGCCCTCTTGAAATTTCTGCATAAGGCTGAGCACCGCCTTTTATATGTTGCATGGGCTGTGCACCGCCCTTTTGGAATTTCTGTAAAAGGCTGAGCGCCGCCTTTTTATATGTTGCATGGGCTGAGCACCGCCCTCTTGATGTTGCTGCATAAGGCTGAGCACCGCCTTCTATATGTTGCATGGGCTGAGCACCGCCCTTTGGATATTTCTGCAAAAGGCTGAGCATCGCCTTTTATATGTCGCATGGGCTGAGCACCGCCCTCCTGATGTTTCTGCATAAGGCTGAGCACCGCCTTCTATATGTCGCATGGGCTGAGCACTGCCCTCTTGATGCTTCTGCATAAGGCTGAGCACCGCCTTCTATCTGTTGCATGGGCTGAGCTCCGCCCTCTTGATGTTTCTGCATAAGGCTGAGCACCGCCTTCTATCTGTTGCATAGGCTGAGCACCGCCCTCTTGATGCTTCTGCATAAGGCCGAGCACCGTCTTCTATCTCAATTTTATTCTGCTTTGAAATTTGAACTACGCTTGACCTAATTCCCTCAGTGGGATATGTAGACAGCCTATGTCAGGATCGGTTTTGTCATTTTTAAAGTCCCACACCGTCCTATGCCAGAAACTGGGACAAATTTTTAAGGAAATCATCACAAGCAACATCGAGAGATGTGAAGAGTTGCGGTCAGCACACAGAGGAAAACTTTGGAGAAAAGATTTCCAAGTTGCGGAAGCTAAAATATGTACAGCCTTGCAAGGATGGCACGTCGAACGGTTTGAGCTTTCTTATAACAATTATGCTTCTCGAGTATCAACAATTTTCAAGATTTGCAATGAATTAATGCTTGAGTCTTGCGAAAATTCTTTCAAACGTATCGATGCACAAATTTTTCCTGTTGCTTGCAAATACCCTGCACTGCACATGCATTACTACTTTCAAATGCACCGCATATATATTGCTTTCAAATGCCTTGTGAATGCTCGCAAGTGCACCGCACATGCATTGCTTCATTATTTTCAAATGCACCGCATATATATTGCTTTCAAATGCCTTGTGAATGCTCGCAAGTGCACCGCACATGCATTGCTTCATTATTTTCAAATGCTCTGCGTATGCTCGCAGACGCATTGCAGCGCACCTGCATGGCTTTATTATTTTCAAATGCTCTGCGTATGCTCGCAGACGCATTGCACCGCACCTGCATGGCTTTATTATTTTCAAATGCCCTGCGTATGCTCGCAAACGCATTACACTGCACCTGCATCGCTTTATTATTTTTCACATGCCCTGCGTATGCTCGCAGACGCATTGCACCGCACCGGCATCGCTTTATTATTTTTTCAAATGCCCTGCGTATGCTCGCAGACACATTGCTCCGCACCTGCATTGCTCTATTATTTTCAAATGCTCTGCGTATGCTCGCAGACGCATCGCACCGCACATGCATCGCTTTATTATTTTCAAAGGCTCTGCGTATGCTCGCAGACGCATCGCACCGCACCTGCATTGCTCTACTATTTTCAAATGTTCTGCGTATGCTCGCAGACGCATCGCACCGCACCTGCATTGCTTTATTATTTTCAAATGCTCTGCGTATGCTCGCAGACGCATCGCACCGCACCTGCATTGCTTTATCATTTTCAAATGCTCTGCGTATGCTCGCGGACGCTTGCACCGCACCTGCATTGCTTTATTATTTTCAAACGCTCTGCGTATGCTCGCAGAGGCATTGCACCGCATCTGCATTGCTTTATTAATTTCTAATGCTCTGCGTATGCTCGCAGATGCATTGCACCGCACCCGCATTGCTTTATTATTTTCAAATGCTCTGCGTATGCTCGCAGATGCATTGCACCGCACCCGCATTGCTTTATTATTTTCAAATGCCCTGCATATGCTCGCAGACGCATTGCACCGCACCTGCATTGTTTTATTATTTTCAAATGCCCTGCATATGCTCGCAGACGCATTGCACCGCACCTGCATTGCTTTATTATTTTCAAATGCTCTACGTATGCTCGCAGACGCACCACACCGCACCTGCATTGCTTTATTATTTTCAAATGCCTTGCGAATGCTCGCAAACGCATCGCACATACATTGCACTGTTACTTTCAGCTACCCTGAGAACGCATCCATCATGCCAGCTTTTAAGGCCGCATTAATCATCGCCAAAGGTGTCATTCTCATGAATCATCGGCCTAGAATCTCATTTGCATTAGCCTCAGCAAAGGCTATCATTTATTTAAATCATTGCAGCTTTTTATGGGCTTATTTTACATCACTTTACTTTCGATATTTATTTTTTACTGACTATTTTCATCTAGTTTTAAGCTTCGCAGGTGCTTTAGCGCGACGTGGAACTATTTCTTCGGCAGCGAACTGGGGCAATGCGTCGGGAAGGAAAGCAGACTTCTCGACAAGGGTCAAAGATCTACCTCGAACACTCACCTCCGAATCCAAATATCCCGCTCACATTCCAGCAGAATTTTTCGAGTTCTACCATAATTCCCAGTGTCATCATAATTCGACACTGGGACAGTATTTTGCAAAGATTCGCACCAATCGGGATTTGTTATTCATAGGGGTCGTAGTCATCCCAGAACTACACACGACCTGATTCTCATGCAGCCCGAGATATGTAGGCAACTCGGAGACCGGAGTTCGGCCGTAATCCTCGTAATTTTCTTTACCCTTAGTCCTCCAAAATCCTTTAACCGGGACAAAATAGGCTACTAAGTCAACGTCTTTGCCCAAAAATTCTTTCATCATTACCGGCCAAAGAGGGACAAGTTGTTGACACCCAATTTTGCCCCACCTTTCCTCCGAAATAACTATTTTTCGCTTCCAATATTTTGGCAACTTTAAAAAATAATTATTTGCATTTTTTACTATAATTATTAGCTTTTATTAATACCGACATTTAATTATCCCGTCATTATCTTTTATTACCGTTATTACTACCGTTATTATTATTATTATTACTATTATTATTATTATTATTATTATTATTATTATTATTTTGTTACCAGTATTATTATAATTCACATTTTTATCATTTCAACATTTTTACCAGCTTATGCACACGCATCACATTTATCTTCGCGTAACTTAATAATAGCATTTACTTACTGTTGAATTTCAAATATATTATCGCACGGCTATTACGGCGTCATTTTATTTTTATCCGAGCACTAATAACTACATATTTTTATATTAGGGGATATTTTAGCACACTTAATATACAATTAATTAAATGGGTCTTTTATTTAAATTTAGAAGCCAAACTATTTCTTTCATTTAGCCCATATTTTAACTTAAATACCCGACCCAGCACCCTATTCATCTACCCAACCAACCCACATTTTAATTCACCCCAGCGCAACATTTTAAAACAACCAGCCTAACATTTTAAAAAAACCCAGTCCAAAATTTTACCCGACCCGCCCTTTCATTTAACAAAGGAAACATTAGGTTTCCTTTTCATTTTTTTTATCTGCGCCCCCCCCCCCCCGCTCCCTTCTCTCTCTTTTCCCTTCTCCTTTTCTTTCAAAACCCTAGCTGCCGCTCCCCCACGCTCCTCTCTCTATCCCCTTTTCCCGCTCCTCTCTCTCTTCCACTTCCCCCGGTTCCCCACGCTTCTGCAACCTCCACTTCCCTTTGTCCCCGCTCCTCTAAAAAACAAATCCTAGATTTCCCCCTATAAATACTCGTTTCTATTAATCCATTAGGACAGGCCCTGGAATCGCAAAAATCCCTTACAAAACGAGGTTTTGAAGTCGCAAATATCCCCCTGAAAATTAAAGTTCTGAAGAGTTTTTTTTTTCGGTGGCAAAAATCCCCTAAGCAATATTAATTCATCAGCCTTATTTTCTGAATATCAAGTCAAAAACCAGTCATTTTGTTTTCGTTTGCGTTGGTTGTGCTTTAAATTCGAGCATCGCAAGCTCGGATTTAACGAGTGTTCAGGGGATGGAATCGCAAGAATCCCCTTACAAAATGAGTTCTTGAACCCCAAAAAAATCCCCTACAGAATACAGCCTTTTAGTCGCCTGAAAAAAAAATCCCCTGAAAAGGAAGTTCTCTTTGGCTGCCTTGAATTCTTGAAACAGAGAGTTCTGGAATCGCGGATTTTCCCCTAAAAATATTAGCCATTGTTTTCGTGATATTCGAAGCGTTGCTTCATTTTTTGCATTTATTATTTTGCCTGTCACTGTTTCGAATCCAGTATACGCAAACTCGGAGGTTGTAGTTGTTTCGAGCGTGAATCGGAGACCTCGCACCCACTTCGCTGCACCCGAAGCAGGTGATTCTCCTTTCCCTTTCGCGTCTGTTTATTTTATTTTAGGTGTGTTTTTCTTGTGTTGGTTTATTTTACTGCCTCTATGGATTTGTGTATTCAGTACCTGTATACGTGTTAGGACAGTCGGGTTCTGTGTGCGAATCATATTCGTGTTCAGTTCGATTTAGTTAAAAGGAATAGGATCATGGGAAAGAATTCACCTAGTTATTAAACATGCTAATCAGGTCAATAATGTTCTTATGTAGGATGATTAAGTTTTGCTTGATATGTTAAGTTAGTTTAGCATGGTCTAAGCACTGTTATTTAACTCTTAAATAGATTGATCTTATTTAGCTAAGCGTGTTTGAATGTCTTGGTTCTTATTCATCGCTGGATATTTATATGGTTAGCCGCGACTAGTTGCTATGCCATTGTAAATCTCTTTGTTTCATTTGTTGAAGAATTGCATCATGTTTATCTTGATCTATTTTAATAAATATGACATACCCTACTTTGATTTGCTTGCCGAAACTGTGATCGTAGTCGAAAGAGAAAGACCTTTTCTGTTTTGCTCAATATTTGAGTCATCTATCCTGCCTAAGTTAGCTTAATCCATGGAAGCCTTATACGATGAGTTATTTTATAATTAAGCATGACTGTATGTTTGCCTAGTTTAAACCTCCTTTAATTGCATGTTTTAGCTTAAGCCTATATGAACAAATTCTTTATTTATAAAGGGTCTCGTCCCTCCACTGTTTCTTCATCCGAGATGAGTAAAAGTATGATTTGTAAGAGTGAAAACTAATTCTGTAGGTTTAAAGGGAATCAGATTTCCAAAAGTTGTTCAGTGCTATCTCTTAATGTCTTGCTTGTCCCTTACTTGGCCTGTATCTTCGGTTTACTGGTTATGCGTCTGAGAAAGAGGATTGCTGGACTTTCCTGATTGCTAGTTGCTGCTTTGTTAAGCCTTTCGTGTGGCTCTTAGCTGCTTATGTTATCTTTGAAACAATGTCACTCGACAAGTTCTTTGAGCAAGAAATAAATTCCTAGGTTTCAAATTAAAGAGTTAGGGACTGTTTTGAAGCTTGACTTTACTAGTCATTTTAAACTGTTATAAAACATAAACCAAAGTACGACGTTTAAGCAATCAAACATCTTGTTAGAACTCTTGTGTTTTTTTTTTATACTCATTCTTTACCTCCTCTTTCTTTTTGCATGTACACTTTGGGAGCAAGTGGAGTCTTAAGTCGGGACTCTCACAAGGTGGAGTCTCAAGATGAGACTAGATATACCCGCACTTGGAATCATCATCATCTTCCTTAGACTTACTTGTTGATTTACTTGTGTGTGTTTTTCTTTTTTTTTTTGTATTTTATGTCATCTTTGTTTGGGTTGTTCACGATAACGTAGGATTAGAAAGGGGTAGATTTTATCGTTTAGGATTACTGCTCTGAACATTAAGTACTTATTTTCACCATATAGAGTGCAACATTCATATAATCATGTTTTAAACTTTGTTAGTTATAAGTTATCTTTTTTCTCAAAGCTATTTTCTTAAATTTTAGACCTTAGAATTAATTAACCTAAGTTTGGCCGGTTAACCGTAGTTAACGGATTCTAAAGGATGCCTAATCCCTTTCCTTTAGGATAATCTAGAACCCTTACCTAGAATCACGCTAATTAAGCAGACCATTAACGGAGGTTTAGCTAGCTTTACCTTAGTTAATAAATTAGGTGTCCTAATTCACCATTAAATTAATTAGGTGGCGACTCCTTAAAACAAGCAAGATAGAAATCTTCAATATGTTGTACTCTCATTTAACCCGGTTAAAATGGGGTATGACACCAACTACACATGGCATCATGCCAACACAAATGAATAATCGACACATATAACGGGGTGGCTAGTCCCAACACACATCAGGGCCCAACCTAAGGCACTATCTATCCCAACTTCACACCAGAAGGTTCATATGCTGTCTCCAACATCATAATCTAAATATGTGATTCACTAAACTATGTCGCACTAAAGGTAGACCATAACCTACTTGGACCGCCGAACCGTAATACCAACAAGTCACTCTTTTGCCTTACCCTTCCTCTGAAGCTCAGAAGCAAAATAGTCTAAGCATAATCAAATTCTATATTAGAAATCATGAAGAATAATACTAGTATTGCTATGTTATCAATTAGGTCCATTTTAACCCTAGAAATTATGAAAACGGGCCCACATGGGCAAAACTAGAAATTTGAAGGCAAAATACCAAATTAAGCCTTAGATGATCATAACCCAACCATTAATTATTGATTTGACTCAAGAATTGGTCAAAATCTAATTTCAAGTAAAAATCCCCAAATAGGGTATGAACCGTAATTCTCCAAATCTGAAATTCAACGTTAATAGTGGAAGATGTGGGGTTACTAAGCTTAGATTCATCATATTTTAGCATCAACATCATCTATTTATCAATTATAATCATAGAGAAAAGTCTCCCCAAATCCTTACTTCAGATTCTATTTCTAAGGGATTGGAAAGGAAAGGGGGAAATTCTAAGATGATAGTGATTAAAGAGGAGTAAAAGATTAGACAAGGTTTTACCTCCAAGAATTTCTTCAATTTTACTCCAAGAACAGTATCCCCAAGCTCCAATATCGAGATATGAAATAATGAGGGTCTAAGACTCATTTAAGGGATTTAACTGCCCGTCACCCGCTTCAGCGATACTGTGACTGCCATAGCGGCTACCTAACCGCTTCATCGGTCAAGCCAAAATGGCTAGGACCGCTTTAGCGGCAGGGCTACCGCCCCAGTGGTGCCGCTGTTGCGGTGCTGCTGCCACCAAAGCGGGCACCAGACACTAGAACTTGGCCAAGCTTTTTTGTTTCAATCTGATTTTTCGACTAGTCCCCGAGACCATCTGCTCACATACCAGATACCTAGCCCCACATAAAAACGCGCTAGGAACGCACCTGTAGCCTCAGAATTCCCAATGGAGGTCTCGTTGACCAAGTCAACCAACGATGCCTTAATTTCTATTTCCCATCCAACGTCCCGAAATGCATCCGAATGTATTGGGAACCTAACCAAAATCACACAAAAGTTCTAAACGACTATCCAGACCTCTCGGAATTGACGGAATCCCAAAAAAGTTTCATCTGCCCAAAAGTCAAGTTCGGGTCAACCACTTTAACTTAAAGACTATATTTTCACCAAAAATGCCCGACTCCGGCCTAGAAACCTCGGGAAGCGTGTCAGCGGTCGCCGCGGGTCTAAAGCAAGCTAATCAATGCTCAAGAATAGGAAAAAATGCTGAAAGGACTATAACGACCAAACGGGTCGTTACCTCAGATACCAATTGAACCGTTGCTCGTCCTCGAGCAAAGAAAGGAAAGAAAGTCAGGAAATACCTGAATCAGTGAACAACTAGGGATACCGGCTACGCATATCAGACTCAGTCTCCAAGGTAGCCTCCTCAACAGGACCGTTCTTCCATTGCACCTTCACAAATACAATCTCCTTGGACCTCAATTTTCGAACCTGCCTATCTAGGATGCGATAGGCTCCTCCTCATAAGTCAAATTCTCATCAAGCAATATAGAATCCCAACGGACAATGTAGGTACCATCGGCGTGGTATTTCTTCAGCATCGAAACATGAAAGACCGAACGGACTCCCGCCAAGCCTAGCGGTAATACCAACTCATAAGCTACATTGCCGATACAGTCCACGATCTCAAACGGATTGATGTATCTAGGGCTCAACTTGTCCTTCTTACCAAATGATGCAAGAACGGAACTGAAAACAATAATAAAATGCAAGAAATAAAAGAGATAGATAATTTGACACAAGACCTAATTTAGCAACCAAAGTTATAGAAAACTAAGACCTCTAAATTAAGAACAAAAGAAACACCAAATTCTTAGGATGACCAAGAGGGATTTGGATTTCCCTAATAACCAATCCTCTCAACAATTACTCAATCAAAGGCTTCACAAGCTCTCAACTCTCAAGAGTTTTACAATAGAAAATATCAATATTCAAAATAGTCTAAATCTTCCAAATGAAAGAAAATACTATTTATACTAAAGCTCAAAAGAAGACAACTACATTATTACACTTTTACCCTTACTGAAGTAAGGGCCTTGTTTGGGTGTCTTCTTTTGCGAAAAGAACTTGAAATTGTAAATCTTCAAGTAATAGCCACATTGCAAGCATGACCATCTTCAACCCTCTTCTCCAAACCATCCTCCCATGCTATCATGAACACTTGAAATCCCCGGGAAGGTTCTAGAATGTATTCTAGTGCGTCCCTCCTCATGAACAATGCTTGCATAGCTTGATATTCCCTCGCTTGGCTCCTTGTAAAAGGCCTTGATGCCATTCGGATTGTATCACCAAACCTCATAACACCCTTCATGGGTGAAACCTTCAATAAAACCTGATCGCCAATAGCAAACTTCAAATCCCGAACCTTCTGGTCAGCGTACATCTTCTGGCGGCTCTGAGCCGTCACGAGCCTGGCTTGAATAACTCTCATCTTATCAAGGGACTCTCTCAATAGATCCGTGCTCCTAGGTCGAGCCTCGAACCCATCGAACCAACCAATCGGAGATCTACATCTCCTACCATATAAGGCCTCAAAAGGCGCCATACCAATACTCGATTGATAACTGTTATTGTACGCAAACTCTACCAAGGGTAAGTGCTGATCCCAATGACCACCAAAGTCAATAACACACGCTCTCAACATATCCTCGAGCACCTGAATGGTCCGCTCAGACTGGTCATCAGTCTGGGGATGGAAAGTTGTACCAAAGTCCAATCGGATACCCAACTTATGAGGAAACGCTCTCTAGAATCGGGAAGTGAAGATAGTACCCCGATCAGATACAGCAGAGATAGGGATCCCATGTAATCTCACAATATCTCGAATATACATCTTGGCTAACATTTTCGTGGTATAAGAAACCTGAACCGAAACAAAGTGAGCGGACTTAGTCAATCAATCCACTATCACCCAAATAGAATCAAACTTGCCAAGGGTCTCCGGGAGACCCGTGACGAAGTCCATAGTGATCCTCTCCCACTTCCACTAAGGAATGGGCATCCTCTGAAACACCCCACCCGGTCGCTGGTGCTCATATTTTACCTATTGATAGTTCCCACACTTAGCCACAAAATCAACTATATCTCTCTTCATACGGCGCCATCAATAGTGTTGCCTCAAGTCACGGCACATCTTAGTCGCTCCCGGATGAATGGAATAGCGAGAGCTATGAGCCTCCGATAAAATCAACTGAATGAGATCACCAACTCGAGCAACGCACACGCGTCCTCCACTCCTCAGAATGCCCTCAGAATCAATCATGGCCTCCTTGGCCTCACCCCTTGAAACCTTATCTCAAATCGTGCTCAACTGATCATCCTCAAACTAATGAGCCTTGATCCGATCCAATAATGACGACCTAGCCTCTATACAAGCCAAAATCCTGGCCGGGGCTGAACTATCAAGACGGACGAAACTATTGGCCAGAGTCTGAACCTCCAGAGCGAACAAACACTCGGAAATAACCAATCAAGCTAAACTCCCCATACTCACTGACTTGCGACTCAAGGCATCAACCATCACATTGGCTTTACCAGGGTGGTACAGAATAGAGATGTCATAGTCCTTCAGGAGCTCCATCCATCGGCGCTGCCTGGAGTTAAGATCTCTCTGAGTAAACACATGTTGAAGGCTATAGTGATCGTTAAAAACCTCACAATGGACACCATACAAGTAATGCCTCCAAAGCTTCAAGGCGAAGACTACGGCCAACAACTCCAAATCATAGGTAGGGTAATTCTTCTCGTGAACTTTCAACTGACGGGAAGCATAAGCTATTACTCTACCCTCCTGCATCAACACGGCACCCAAGCCCATACGGGAAGGATCACAATAGATAGTGAAGTCCTTGCCTTCCACCGATAAGGCTAGGATCGGGGTTGTGGTCAAAAGAAGCTTGAGCTTTTGAAAGCTCTCCTCACAATCATCCGTCCACTGGAAGGGAACATCTTTTTTAGTCAATCTAGTCATGGACGAAGCAATGGCCGCAAAACCCTTCATAAAACTACGGTAATAACTGGACAAACCCACAAAATTACGAATCTCGATAACGGTAGTGGGCCCCGCCCATTTCCTCAGAGCCTCAATCTTCTATGGATCAACCATAATCCCCTCCTTGGACACTACATGGCCCAAGAATGCTACAGACTCTAACCAGAACTCACACTTAGAAAATTTAGCAAACAAACTATGTTTCTTCAACAACCCAGATGGTACGAAGATAGCTCTCATGCTCCACTTTACTCTTGGAATACACCAAGATGTCATATATAAACACAATCACAAAAGAATCAAGGAATGGCCTAAAGATGCCATTCATAAAGGTCAAAAATGCAACTAGGGCATTGGTAAGCCCGAAAGACATTACTAGAAACTCATAGTGGCCATATCTCGTCCAAAATGCCGTCTCCAGAATATCCTCCGCCCTAAACTTCAACTGGTGATAGCCATAACACAAATCAATCTTAGAAAACACCGAAGCACCCTGAAACTGGTCAAACAGGTCATCAATACGAGGCATAGGGCACTTGTTCCGGATAGTGACCTTGTTCAACTGGCGGTAATCAATACATATTCTCATGGTCCCATCCTTCTTTTTCACAAAAAACACTAGGGCACCCCAAGGGGAGACGCTCGGTCTAATGAACCCCTTGCTCAATAAATCTTGCAATTGTTCCTTAAGCTCCCTCAACTCGGCAGGTGCCATCTGAAACGGTGGAATGGAAATGGGGCGAGTGCCCGGTCCACGTCAATACAGAAATCAATGTCACGATCGGGTGGCATACCCAGCAAATCCGACGGAAACACCTTCGCGAACTCGCTTACAATAGGGATATACTCAAGGGGTGGAGATGCAACAGTCATATCACAAACATGCGCCAAAATACGCTAGACACCCCCTACTTACTAACTTCTTCGCTCGAAGAAAGGATATGATCTTCTTCGGAGCGGGACTAGGAGTACCCCTCCACTCAAGCCTAGGAATGCCCGGCATAGCTAAGGTGACTATCTTGGCGTGACAGTCCAAGATCGCTTGGTAAGGAGAAAGCCAGGACATACCTAATATAATATCAAAGTCCACCATATCAAGAATCATCAAATATACCCAAGTGTCGTACCCCATAAAAGTAACCAAACAAGACCGGCAGACTCGATCAACAACCACAGAATCTCCGACCGGAGTAGACACATGAACAGGTATATCTATGCTATCAAATGGCAAATCCCGACCAACGGCATGAAATGCCGATACATATGAATAAGTGGATCCAGGATCAAATAACACAGACGCTGCTCTATGACGGACAAAAATAGTACCTGAGATCACAGCATCTGAGGCCTCTGCCTTGGGCCAACCAGGAAATGAGTAACAATGAGCTCCACCACGCCCGGCCTGGGATCCCCCTCTCGAACTCTGAGTACCGCCTCTAGCTGGCTGGGATCCACCTCTAGAACCATGGGAAGTACCGCGTCCTGACTGAGCACCGCCTCTCTGAGAAGTCCCACTTCGACTACCAGATAATACAGGAGTCCTCGGTGGCTGATAATCTCGCCTAGGTCGGGGACACCTCCAGGCAACATGCCCAACCTCTCCGCAAGAGACACAAGTGTCACGCCTCAAAACCCACCCTAGGCGTAACAGGCATCCGATGCTATGAACAACACCAGAAGCACCTTATAAAATCAATAAACATCTAATCTTTTAATAAATAAGAAAACCAGTCATTGATAAATTGAATAAAAGAACGATCATACTTTGAGGAAATCCAGCGGAAGTCAAATCATAAACTTAGTAAATAAACGTGGCAAAATGCCCAACGAGTCACACAAGACTCCAATACACTACCCACAATCTGACAACTGTCTATGGAGCTTCTAAGATAATAAAGACTGTCTAAAAACATCGGGGAGCAGCCCGAAACTAGAATACGAAAAGTAAAGATAGAATGGTGCCTCACGAACAATCATGTGGGCTCACCGAATAGTCTCGAAAGTAGCAAGTTCTCTTAAGTCGTAGGCATATCACGAACCTGCTCCTCAATGAAACCTAACATGCCATAAAACAACAACAATGGTATGCCTGAGTACTGGGTACTCAGTGAGTGTCTAAGGGGCAATAGTTAACAAAACCAGATTTGATGAATAAAATCAATAAAATGATATCAATGAAAATAACAGTTCAAACCCAGGAATAAAGTAAGTCAGCAACATTAAAGAGTCATCAGAGAATCCAACAACGAAGGACGCATTAACTTAACTCCATACCATTTACCATGCCACGTATTTCACTTACGAATTCAATATCACCACAAGCCACTCACAGGCAACAAAATATCAATCAGTCAATACTCCGGCTCAGAAGACACAAGGGCTAATCGTCCTCTGGACTAGCACAGCAACAAATGCACCGGGCGACATACATCGGAGGTCAATAGTCATCTGGACTGACATAGCAATAGATACTCCGGGCTAGGAAGCAACGGAGATCAATCGTTCTCTAGACTGACCTAGCAATAGATACTCCGAGCTAGGAAGCAACGGAGGTCAATCGTCCTCTGGACTGACACAACAATAGATACTCTGGGCTAGGGAGCAACGGAGGTCAATCGTCCTCTGGACTAACACAGTAATACTCGTATCGATACGTTAGGATCCATAACGACTAATCATCCTCTGGACTAGCACAGCTCCCCCATACAAGCCCAAACACAACAAAATACAAATCATGGCATATTACCAAATCATCAATCATCGCTTAGAGCTGAATCTCACTTCTCAAGTCATCATCTCAAAATAGAGGCATTTCAAGTCATAACCGATTTAGAATCTTATTCAAATCTCTTATTCAATTTTCAAGTTCAAGAAATCCATTCAACAGCAAAACATGTTTTAAGGTCCAACCTTTAGAAAAGTAAGTTCAATCATCCAATAATGGGAAAAGCGAGTTTCACAAGTAGTATAAATCGTATAAGGTTCGATGTGGGCTTGACCCTACACACGTATGACCTTTTCTAAAAGAAATCATTTTTAATTCCAAAAGAATTTCCACTAAACAAGAGTTATAATCATGTTCATATTCCAAAGGAAGATTTCACGTCATAAAAAATCATCCACACGTTTCAAGAAAGATAACATACTTCAAAGAAGGGTTTTGAAAAGTAGACATACTTCAAGGAAGATTTTTGGAAAAATCTAGACATACTTGAAAAGTCGATTTTTAAAATATAGACATACCTCAAATCCCGCTCAAACGTACTTCCCAACATTCAATAATCACACTGTTTATATGAACTCCACTAGCCCCTTTCCGATTTTTCTTGAGTTTTCAAGAACCTAGGGTTTGTAGAAATGAACTAGTGCCAAGAAGAGGTGATTTTGGTGTAGAATTTGATGTAGATGGGGTAGGAACTCACCTTAGAGGTTTGGGGAGGCCTTAGGATTTATTACAATCTAGGTTTAATGTGGGTTTGTCCCCTCATGCACATTAACCCTTAATCAAAACATGTAATAGATTTCAAGAGTGTAAAATCAATTCATCATATCATTCAAAACATGCTTTTATAAATAATGAATCTTTCAAGAGAGTTAGCAAAAGAGGCATATAAATTACCTTTATATTCAAAAAGGATTTTATTTTTGAAGAGACATACCTTAATATGTTAAACGAAGTTTAATAATTCAATTTTCTAATGAAGAACTCCCAAAACCCTAGCTTGAGTCACTTTAGGAAGAATTATGTTGCAAACCCTTGTTGTGGGAGGTTAATAAGAGAATAACACGTTTTTCTAGGGTTTAGAGAATGAGGGAAATCTGATTTTTCAAGTTAAGGGGTGAATATATATAAATCCTCACGAAAGTGGACAAGAAAAGCTGAAAGCTGATTTTTCCCGCCTCGCCACCATCCTCACGAGGCACGGACTTGGGCGAGCTTAGAAAAATTGCTCTCGCTTCATTTTCTCGCCTTGGCCTCACTTCACTAGTTTGTGGCACTCAAAATAAGCCTAGGTTGCCCCATTTCTCGTGCAGCAAGACCTAAAAACGAGCCCGAAAGTCTACTAACTTATTTGGCTCGCTAAGGTTCGTGCTTGGCAAAACTTGAAGACGAGCCAGGACAAGCTTCCTTTATGAATTCCTATAAATGCAAAATCCTTAGTACGAACTCCATATCCACCATACGAATCAACATACCCTCGAATTATGGACGTGGCTTAGCGTAGAGGTACGAGGAGTTACAAACTACTTATCACAAAAATCATCCCGAAAAGGTTCACATAATAAAAATATGATACGCTAATCTTCATTTATTCATCCACACTTAACCCGAATCCACGGAATGTTACAACAAGTGAGAGGAGTCGAATACTGAAACACAGAGACTGAAGACCCGGATGAAGCAACTCTGTCCACTGGTCTGGAGAACGAACTCTCAGGAGCTCTCTGCCTGGGCGGCTCACTGGAGGGAGCCGGTAATACTGAATGCACGGAACTACCATAATAGGGTTGCGGTGGCCTCGAAAACTGATCGGTGCCCCTCGCACTAGAACCCCCAAAACTTCCAGACTGACGTGGCCTCTTATCACCACCACTAAAAGTACGGGCCTTGGCGCCCTCAACCATAGAAGCATACTTAATAATGGACTGGAAGGAAGCCCCCATAGACTCCATCCGAAGACAAGGAATCTGTAGAAAGCCCACTAGTCCTCCCACAAAGCGTCTGATCCTATCGGCCTCAGTAGGAATCAACGGAGTAGAGTATCGGGCCAAATAGAGGAAACGGGTCGCATAAGACTCCAAGGACATGCCCCTCTGCTCAGGGTGTAAACATTGCTCCCTATGAGCCTCTCTCAAGGACTGGGGCACATACTTCTCAAGGAAGGCCCGATATAACTGAGTCCAAGTCAACGGAGGAGAACCCTCAGGTCTGCACTCCACGAAATATCTCCACCTCGTCTTCGCGTCACCGTAAAACTTGTAGGACACATAATCAATGTCGTGGGTCTCCACTATACCCATATGGTGCAGCAACTCATGCATATCAAGAATAAAGTCATAGGCATCCTCAGACGAAGTACCAGAGAACCTCGGTGGCTCTACCTTCCCGAATCTCCCCACCAGGTCCTGATCGGCATTATCCGTAACGGCGCCATTCATGGGCCTAATATCCTCCCCCGGGACGGGTACAACATCAATGCGGGGAGCTATAGCTGCGGCGGGATGTGCTACCCATGTAGGTCCCTGCTCAGGGGTCTGCACCCCAACTCTAGTCTTTGAACCTCCGCCGGGTGTAGTGACACCGGCGGCTGCCTGCTGGGCATCTAGATGATGTAAAATCCTGCCCATAGTGTCATGTACAACCTGGTGAGAAGTAACCTCCGGATGTGTCCGTGCTATGGCCACACCATCCTCTGCGGTCTGGTCTCTACCCGGCTGATACTCGGGCTCGGGAGATGGAGACCTCTCTCATCTCTGGCCCATTGTGGGAGCTCTGCCCCTGGCTAGGGCAGCCCCGCAGCCTCTTGCTCTGCCGCACCCTCTAGATGTCTCGCGCCCTCTGGTGCCAGCCGTAGCTGTGGGCTCTGGCACCTAACCTCAGGCCACAGTAGCTCGAGTCCTCACCATCTGTGAGAAAAGAGATAAGTGTCAGATACCAATTTGGTCTTTCCAGATACCAATTTGAATAAAGTAGCACGATGGAAAGAAAGTGAGATTTCCTAAATGTCCCATAGCCTTCCGCAGATAAGTATGGAGCTCATCGTACCGATCCACGAGACTCTACTAGACACCTCTTATATTAAAGATCGGGTAACCTAGGGCCCTGATACCAACTTGTCACAACCCATTTTAGCCTAGGTCATGCGGGCACCTATCTTTCCCACCTAGGTAGGCGAACCCTTAACTCAACATTCACAATCAATAAAATAATAGAGGAAAAATTAAAATGACGTAAGTCTCACAATATAAAATAATATAGATAAGTGTGAAAGTAAATTAATCCACCCAAGTATCTGGTCTGGTCATACAAGAGCATCTAAATCCGAATACTAAGGTCTGAATAATAATACATAAATGGTCTCAAATCATGTCTTGAAAAAAAGGTAAGACATAAGCAGTAGAAGAGTCTTCGAGGTCAGCGGACGTCATGCTCACCCAAGAAAACTCAAGTAGAAGCTGAGGAGTCAATCAGCCATGAGTCAGAGAAGTAGATCCAACCTGGTACTCTGCATTCAAAAAAGAATATAGCATGTGCATGTCAATACAAACAACAGTATTGGTAGGCATCATCGGCCAACTAAACATAGTTAAAACAATTCAGAAAATAAGGCAGATAAGCAAATAAACCAACAAAGCATGAGACAATATAATCGTAACCGAGTATCCGTCATCACCTATGTAAGCATCTAAACCCCAATATAATCGAACCAATCACCACGATAGAATCATCACACTCTAATCATCACAACACAATTACCACAATCCAGTCATCACAATATCTCACTCAAGTCATAATGCAATGCAGTGCAATAATGGTATGAATGCCATGCCATGCCGTGCAAATGAGGTGTACACATGCACTCCGGATAGAAATATCGACTTCTCGGTAGCACAACCCAGCGTGAATCGCGAAGTGTAAGTGTCACCCATCTCTGATATTTGCCCAACAGATAGACGGGACCCTGGCTAATTGCTCACAGGGGGAGTATCACCGGCACCACCCTAGGGGACCCACGGAGTCCATGCACTAACACCGATTCCGGGATAACATCGGAATCGGCCATGCAACAACGATGCCCGAATATAACTATCGGACATCGGCCTCCTCATAATCACTCAAAAGAGTCTGTCAAATATCAGTTTCACAAATCAACGATTCCGGAATTGAATCTCGGACATTGGCCTCCTCACAATTACTCAAGTAAAAGAGTTTATCACGTATCACTTTCATATAAACAACGATTCCGGAATGGATCTTTGGACATCGGCCCTTTCACAAACATTCAAGTAAAAGAGTTTATCAAATATCAGTTTCGCTCAATCAACGATACCGGATCATCACCGGATATCGGCCATGCATGATAAGTATGAGAAATGCGTGCAATGCATATGCCAATCATCAACAAGCAAGTTCAATATCACAAATACCTCAACGGGGTACGCCAGCAATGCATCACATCACAATACCAACAGTGGGTATGCCAACATATATAAATCAAGCACCAACAGTGGGTATGCCAATAATGTATCAATAATCTCAAGTACCAACAGTGGGTATGCCAATAATATATCAAAGTACAAAAACCATAAACGGGTCTGCCAATCTTATCCAAATCAAGACAATAAGCAACAATCGTTATCTACCAACTACACATGGCATCATGCCAACACAAATAAATAATCAACACATATAACAGAGTGGCTAGTCCCAACACACATCAGGGCCCAACCTAAGGTATTATCCATCCAAAATTCACACCCGAAGGTTCAAATGCTGTCTCCAACATCATAATCTAAATATGTGATTCAATATACTAAGTCTCACCAAAGGTAAACCTTAACCCACCTGGACTGCCGAATCGCAACACCAACAAGTCACTGTTTTGCCTTGCCCTTCCTCTGAAGCTCATAACCAAAGTAGTCTAAGCATAATCCAATTCTATATTAGAAATTATAAAGAATGATACTAATATTGCTATGATATCAATTAGGTCTATTTTAACCCTAGAAATTGGAGAAACGGGCCCACAAGGGTAAAACGGGAAATTTGAAAGCAAAATACCAAATTAAGGCTTAGATGATCATAACCCAACCATTAATTATTGATTTGACTCAAGAATTGGTCTAAATCTGATTTCAAGTAAAAACCCCCAAATTAGATATGAACCCTAATTCTCCAAATTCGAAATTCAACGTAAATAGCGGAAGATATGGGGTTACTAAGCTTAGATTCATCATATTTTATCATTGACATCATCAATTTATCAAATATAATCCCAGAGAAAAGTCTCTCCAAATCCCTCATTCAGATTCTATTTCTAAGGGATTGGAAAGGAAAGGAGGAAATTCTAAGATTATAGTGATTAAAGAGGAGTAAAGGATTAGACAAGGTTTTACCTCCAAGAATTTCTTCAATTTTACTCCAAGAACAGTATCCCCAAGCTCCAATATCGAGATATGAACTAATGAGGGTCTAAGACTCATTTAAGGGATTTACCTGCCCGTCACCCGCTTCAGTGGTACTGTGAACGCCCCAGCGGCTAACTAATCGCTTCAGCGGTCAAGCCAAAATGGCTAGGACCGCTTCAGTGGTAGGGCTACAGCCCATCGGTGCCGTTGCTGCGGCGCTGGTGCCGCCAAAGCAGGCACCAGACACCAAACCTTGGCCAAGCTTTTTTGTTTCGATCCGATTTTTCGACTAATTCCCAAAACCATATACTTACATACCAAATACCTAGTCCTACATAAAAATGCGCTACGAACGCATCTGTCGCCTCGAAATTCCCAACGGAGGTCTCGGTGACTGAGTCAACCACCGATTCCTTAATTCCCATTTCCCATCCAAAGTCCCGAAATGCATTCGAATGCATTGGGAACCGAACTAAACGCACACACAAGTTCTAAACGACTATCCGAACCTCTCGAAATTGACACAATCCCGAAAAAGGTTCATTTGCCCAAAAGTCAACTTCGGGTCAACCACTTTCACTTGAAGCCTATATTTTCACCAAAAATGCCCCACTCCGGCCTAGACACCTCGAGAAGCATGTCAACGGTCCCCTCGGGCCTAAAGCAAGCTAATCAATGCTCGGGAATAGGCAAAAACACTGAAAGGACTATAACGACCAAAGGGGTCGTTACATATTTCTTCCCATGACCAACATTTCACCATAAATAGGCATATTAAATATTAAAACTGATTTAATTGTCAAAAACCAACCAAACGACCTCTTAAATTAGCTCTGTTAATTTTAAAAGGTCATAAATAATATTTCAAATCTAACGGAATCTTCAGATCACCAATCAGAACACGTTTTTCAATAATAAATAATTTATCCAAATAATTAAATGTCGGAATTTACAAAGTAAAACTTCTCCCAAAGTGAATCAAATGATATTTGTTTGACTTCAAATTTGCAGGCAAGTTAGAATAATTATAATGGAGATTGGATAGCAAGTCATAATAATTATAATGGAGATTTTGGAATAGATGACACGCAAACTAGAGCACCGGTCCTCAAAATGACTGATCGGGTCGTTACACCGGTGCCTGATACACGTGATTTTCACCTCACAAGTATCGGGACCCCCTTAACTTACCACATTATCCCCTCTTATTTGTACAATTTAAACGAACCATGGTACATAAGGTAAGGTTCAGAGTCTCAACATACCTGTTTTGGAGTCCAAAGCTCAAGCGATCATCACACAGCCTTGCCCTTCTTCAAAGTCTCTGAATGATCCCAAACTATTAAAATACAAAATATACATAAGTACACGAGCCTGTAGAAACCCATATTGCTATGATAAAGATTCGGGTCCAGAAAGTTGTTACACCCTGGAAAATTTCGCGTTACCAAGACTGTAGACGGCTTAGTATGAGCTCAAGGGAGAGCAAAGTTATACAAGGATTAGGGATGAAGATTATATTATATGAGTACAAGAATATATATATATATATATATATATATAACATTTGGAGATTGTATGGAGTAAATCAGTTAACACGTTACTCGATGATAACCCTCGTAACCATAAGGTAAGGTGGGGCCCACATGTCGGGATTTTCTAAAGGACATATGAAAAGTGATATGAGTAGTATATGGAAAGTTGAGCAAATCTTAAGACGGACCCTTAAGCCAAATATGGGCATAAGCCCTCCAAAAGGATGATTTAAAGATACGTTTTCGGATGACCTAACTTGGAGGGGCCAAAACGCTATTATAAGTTTGGAATTTGGAAAAACACTAAGAATGAAAGTTGTATATAATTGAAAGTGCTTTCCAACCATAGGTCGTGGGCCCTCACACAACATCGGGATCAAACGTTATGGCCATTTTAAGATCAAGACCCTAAGCTGACAAAAGGCTCTGCGGGCCCCACTTGAGGAAGTCGGTGAAACCGACCTAGGAGGGGTATAAATACCCCCATCAACCCCGTTTTTTTTCAGTAAATAACATTCTAAAGAGTCCTAGAAACTTCTCCACACCTCCCCCAAACATTATAGTCCGATAAATCAAGAATTTAACAAGATTACGCCAAACTAGCCCACGAAAGGTGATTGTTGTTGCTTCTACTTAAGTTTGGTGTTGGAAAAGGTTGATGTGGCTGAGTTTCTTCAAGTATAAGACTTGCGAGCTCGGACGAATAAGTGTAGCTAATAGGAGGTCGAACAGGTATGTTAAGGCTCGTCCCTTTCTTTCAAAGGTATGATTCCTACGTTATCACTTCATAAATATTTCCATATTTTCCTTGTTATCAAAAATTAAAAGTCTAAGCTTCCAAGGGATGATTTCCTTCCTGATAACCCATAAATTTTTTCCAAAATATTCAAATTTTTCAAACCAAAGGTTGTGATTATGTGAGCTCTTATGATAACAACGATGGATGTGTTTTTCAATGACAACGACGATGTCAAAAATGAGAATATTATTATGATGACTATGACGAGAACGATTTTATGTTTAAAGGTTCCAAGTTTACGATTTCAATGACGATATGAGAATATTGAGATATTCCATGAATCCCTTAACCGTACTTATTGTTGATGGTCTCACCTGACGTTACTCGTTCCTTCAAGGTGAGATATAGAAATGATAACGATTCTATTTCCAGTGCAAACTAAGTTCATGATTCACGAGACTCCCATGACATTATCGATTTCATCTTACGATGGTTGATTCTTCGAGAAATGATATGGTGACAATGGTAATGCTAATGATGATGTTGATTTTATTTATGTATTTTATGTACATGTATGTATGAATGCATTGCACTCCCACTGATCAGCTGGGGATAACACTGCGCCTATATGGCCGGGCAAGATAACACCGCGCCTGTATGACCGGGCAAGATAACACCGCGCATGTATGGCCGGGCAAGATAACACCGCGCCTGTATGGCCGGGCAAGATAACACCGCGCCTGTATGGCCGGGCAAGATAACACCGCGACTGTATGGCCGGGCAAGATAACACCGCGCCTATATGGCCGGGCAAGATAACACCGCGCCTTTATGGCCGGGAAAGATAACACCTGGCCGGGTAAGATAACACCGCGCCTATATGGCCGGGCAAGATAACATCAAGTCCCGCAAGGGCCGAGTACGGATATGACAGATGTATGTATAGTAAGTGTAAGTGTATGTGAATTCATATGTATGTATGTTATATATGGATATGTATGGAAAAGTTCTTAAAAATCTAAGCATGCACGACATTCGCCTTAAAAGGGCATTCAGAGGCACAGGTTGATCTCTTTTATATTACTTTATCCCCATACGTCCATTATATTACTTTCCATGTTCGGTATTTCTTACTATGTCACTGTTCATGCCTTACATACTCAGTACATTGCTCATACTGACGTCTCTTCTTGTGGACGCTGCGTTTCATGCCACGCAGGTGTATACAGATGAGTAGAGTATATTGCTAGAAGATGTTCCAGCTGGATTGGCGAGCTCCATTTCCTTCCGGAGTGTTGCCGAGTCAGAGTATCTATGTTATGGTATATTGATTTATGTTAGAGACTTTGCAGACAGAGTCACGTATATAGCATGTCAGTCTTGCAAGTGGCTCTGCAAGCCGATGTATCATTACGCATTATGTTACAAATTTCATATGGTTACAGATTTTACTTGATTTGAGAAAGACGAGAAGAATGATTTTGAAAAGCTTTCATTATGCATTTCGTTTTGTGATTTAAGAGTCCAGTGAGATTATGAATATAACGAGAACCAGCGGGTTCGCTCGGCTCTAAGTAAAGGGTTGGCTGCCCATCATGCCCTATCAAGATTGGGGTGTGATAAATTGGTATCAGAGCAGTTCGTCTTAGGGGTTGTCTGTAAAGTCGTGTCCAGTAGAGTCCTGTTTATGGTGTGAAACGCGCCACATTTATAAACAGGAGGCTACGGGGCATCTAGCGTGGTTACTCTTCTTTCACATCTAAGATCGTGCGATAGAGCCAAGTCATAGGAAATAAGATTCCTTATACTAACCTTCGATCTCAGCAGAAGCACAGTATCGACGGAAGAAAGTGAGCGATGATATGGGAAGTCATAGAGGTAAGTCACTTCGCTGAGGTTACGTTATCAAAATATATATATATATATATATATATATATATATGATAATTAATCGGTACAAAAGGTAAGCAATGGCACGAAGGATGTATGTCGGGTAAGGTAAGAATATTGCATGTATGATTGAGGTGTAAAGCTGAAGAATGAAAAGGGAAGTTAAACAAGAAGATATAACGGGGCAGATCGCTAAAGGATCAGGTACATCTCGAGGTGTGATATATGAGGTAAGTTTTGATATTTTTGTTCTTTTACTTGAAATTGGGAGCCCTGGGTGGCTGGGATATGTCGTATACATATATATGCCCTGTGAGGCATTGCTGGTATTTGCTGCATGCAGGTTTTGGATAGTAAGAATTGTAAAGGAGACTCTGCCAGAATATTTCAAAATCAGGTCATTTAGTTAGGTACACTTAACAGGAAGAAGCGTGGAAAGGAAATATCGTAAACAGAAAATAAGTAGGATGTGTTGCTTTAGAGGAGTTATGGATTTGGCATGGCATGAAGAATGATTATGAGGAAGTCGATTAGCAGTCCGAAGGATTAAAATGGGTTACATTCGAGGTTTAGTAGGAGCAAGGTCTATTGGGGGATTCAGGGAAAGTCGACAAACGAGTTCTGCCATAGATTATAATATAAGAGTGGCGAGCGGAAACCCAAAGAGGCTGATAACCGAGTATTTATAAGTAACGGCAATGAAGGTGTGTTGCTACCATCGGGAATCTGGAAATCTAGGACGGAAAGTAGTCATACACACAGATGAAAGGTGAATATTGAGAATTAAAAAGGCCAAAATAGTAATTGTGTAGTCGGAAGAGTAAGAGACCCTTTCTAATTCGGAGGGAGATGCGTTACGAGAACGTTTTGGAATCTGTCAAGACTTCAACTTGATTTAGATTATGTGGTGAAGGTTATGCGGTGAGGTGGATACGATTATACCAGCATTAATGCACCGGATTTCATCAGAGTTTCAAGGTTAAGCGTGCTGGAGTGAGAGAAATACTAGGATGGGTGACCCCCTGGGAAGTGTACAAAAGTCCTATAAATTTAGACATAAAACATGAATAAGAAGCTAAAGTAGACTAAGGGAAATTAGATTGTGCGGAGTAGTTGGAAACCTTAAGAGGTCTCGTAGAACGAGGCAGACTAAACCGGTGAAGAGAAAGAAAGTGCATTACAGCTCTAGAATTAGGATGAGTTTAAGTAGCGCTTGGAAATACCTTGCAAGCGAGGCGTTAAGAAATGTACATATGTATGCATATAATATCCCATCTATGGTTGTATCAGTCGGTATGTGTATCCCGGTAACCGGCTTTGCGGTATCTTGAAGGCATTAATCGAACAGGGTAATAAAGTGCAACTGACAAAAGAACGCTACCAAGTTGATTTACTTTCACTACCGGATAGGTTTGGAGAGTTCTAATGCAATGACATTTGGAAAAGAAAGAAAGTGAAAATAAGGGAGGTAGGGAGATCAAAGTGTTGAGAAAGTAAAAAGTAAGAAACACGAGTGAGTGAAGCCTCCAAGAGAGACGACGGACGAAGCACGAGACTATTTGGAAAAAAAATCAAAGGTAGGCGTGTGACAGGGATAAAGTGTGATAGTATGAAACAAAAGAGGAATGTGTGGGGTCAGAGAATAGGCTTCGATAAGTGGGGCCAAAAGGATAGTGACCACAACAAGGAATGTGAAGCAAGAGAAAGAATGTTTAAGCCTTGCAACGATGCTAAGAGATTTTCAGCCATCGAAAGGTATATAAAGGGATAAGTGCGTGGTCAAATTAACACGGTTGCCTCGGACATGGAGAAGATTTCCAAAAGATGACTTAAGAATAGAACGGATTTGCGCGTTTAAAAGAATATTTCACGAACTTCAAAGCCAATACCACAAATAACAAGAGAAGAAAGGTACTCGAGGAGGAAGAAACCCAAGGAAGGGTAAGAATGAAAGTAGGGAAGGTATACTAATGGGTTGGTCGAAGGAAGAGGAGAGAATTTAGGAGTAAAGTAACTGGAAATCTTTAACCATGGGAGTAAGAAGGATACTTTAACGAGTTGGCGGTAGGAAACCGACTACTCATCGAAGAAAGAATGAGGATGATGAGTCGACACAATTGATTAGAAAATAAACGATATAGAATAAGAATGCATGTGAAGACCGAGAGATTTGATCATAGAAGAAATGGAATGAAATGTAAGGAACGTGCATGGAAGACCGCTCGACCGTAGCATCATAAAGATAGATAGAAGTTCGATAAACGAGGATGGAGAGAGTGTACATTGTAAGAATTCCGTGCTAAGAGAAAGAAGTAGTAGGACACTCGGAAAACTCGAATGCATAGCTGCAACACAAACACGTAGTTAAGAAGAATTATGAGTAAGCTAGCTAAATGGGCGAAAGGACTAGTAGTGGATGGAAGGGTACGGAAATATTGACAAAATGATGATATAGACATAAATGGAAGAAGAACTCAGGGTAAGAAGTTTTAGAGATGTCATAAGCAAAGTCGAGAATAGCGAAACAAGGAGTAAGATATAATCGGAGAATTCATAAAGGAATCTCGATGTCCCTACTAGCTGGCAGGTCCAGAAAAACTACTAGTCATGAAAAGACAGAGGTGTGAAAAGACGGAAAATAAAGGCATCGAAATTGGATATAACCCTTCTAAGTATTCCGATTGGATACAAGACTGTAACTAGCAAGAAGATAGACAAGCCAGACTATACGATGACGGAACCCCGACCTTAAGAAGATTGTGAAGGGCGGCAGATAATTATCGAAGACGATGGTTACTCGAAGGCTATGGGTGTATAAGGACCTCCTTAATAAGGGGGGAAGGACATACTAGACTGGAAAAATAACATAACCATTAGGTTCACTAGCGGTAAGGTCATGTTGGATAAATACTCGGAATGTAAGGGTAAGAGAGATGGTGACAAGGATGTAGGGACTAATGAAGCTGACCAATGAACTACAAGGAATCAATACGACGTATATCTAAGATCAATGGGTACAAAAAGGATATCTCGAGATGGCACCGAAGGAGTAAACGCAAAGAGGGCGCCGTAGAGAAAGAAAGGTAGCTGCCCACTAACAAAGAAAAGAAAGGAGAAGAAAGTACTTACAGGACGATGAATAGTTACGACACGGCAATTCGAGACTACCATAATGGAGAAAGAATAAGAGCGAGATGCTAGTTAATTTTCGATCATGTACATGAGGACAAAGAAATGAAAGAAGATGACTGAAGGCAATAAAAGAGTTAAGAAATGAAGCCTAGGTACCCACATTTATTTCAGCCTCCAAAAGATATACAAACAGAGCCCTCAGTACCCTCAGGTATGGAATGTTTCTCTAAAGTGATTTCTTGGTCGTGTGTGGCCAATATGGATATTGATGTTGTAGCCCAGTAGGGCGATTATATGCTTTGGGTTGTTGTGACAGAATGATAGTGGTACAATTACAGGGAAAACTTTGGAGAAACATTCGTAGGAATCCCTAAGAACTTAACATTCGAGGACGAATGTTCCTAAGGGGGGAAGGATGTTACACCCTGGAAAATTTCGCGTTACCAAGACTGTAGACGGCTTAGTATGAGCTCAAGGGAGAGCAAAGTTATACAAGGATTAGGGATGAAGATTATATTATCTGAGTACAAGAATATATATATATATATATATGACATTTGGAGATTGTATGGAGTAAATCAGTTAACACGTTACTCGATGAAAACCCTCGTAACCATAAGGTAAGGTGGGGCCCACATGTCGGGATTTTCTAAAGGACATATGAAAAGTGATATGAGTAGTATATGGAAAGTTGAGCAAATCTTAAGAAGGACCCTTAAGCCAAATATGGGCATAAGCCCTCCAAAAGGATGATTTAAAGATACGTTCGGATGACCTGACTTGGAGGGGCCAAAACGCTATTATAAGTTTGGAATTTGGAACAACACCAAGAATGAAAGTTGTAGATAATTGAAAGAGCTTTCCAACCGTAGGTCGTGGGCCCTCACAAAACATCGGGATCAAAGGTTATGGCCATTTTAAGATCAAGACCCTAAGCTGCCAAAAGGCTCCGCGGGCCCCACTTGAGGAAGTCGGTGAAACCGACCTAGGAGGGGTATAGATACCCCCATCAACCCCATCCACACCTCCCCCAAATATTATAGTCCGATAAATCAAGAATTTAACAAGATTACGCCAAACTAGCCCACGAAAGGTGATTGTTCTTGCTTCTACTTAAGTTTGGTGTTGGAAAAGGTTGATGTGGCTGAGTTTCTTCAAGTATAAGACTTGCGAGCTCGGACGAATAAGCGTAGCTAATAGGAGGTCGAACAGGTATGTTAAGGCTCGTCCCTTTCTTTCAAAGGCATGATTCCTACGTTATGACTTCATAAATAATTCCATATTTTCCTTGTTATCAAAAATTAAAAGTCTAAGATTCCAAGGCATGATTTCCTTCCGGATAGCCCACAAATGTTTTCCAAAATATTCGTATTTTCCAAACCAAAGGTTGTGATTATGTGAGCTCTTATGATAACAACGATGGATGTGTTTTTCAATGACAACGACGATGTCAAAAATGAGAATATTATTATGATGACTATGACGAGAACGATTTTATGTTTAAAGGTTCCAAGTTTACGATTTCAATGACGATATAAGAATATTGAGCTATTCCATGAATCCTTTAACTGTACTTATTGTTGATGGTCTCACCTCACGTTACTCGTTCCTTCGAGGTGAGATATAGCGATGATAACGATTCTATTTCCAGTGCCACCAAAGTTCATGATTCACAAGACTCCCATGACATTATCGATTTCATATTACGATGGTTGATTCTTCAAGGAATGATATGGTGACAATGGTAATGCTAATGATGATGATGTTGATTTTATTTATGTATTTTAAGTACATGTATGTATGAATGCATTGCACTCCTATTGATCAGCTGGGGATAACATCGCGCCTATATGGCCGGGCAAGATAACACCGCGCCTATATGGCCGGGTAAGATAATACCGCGCCTATATGGCCGGGCAAGATAACACCGCGCCTATATGGCCGGGCAAGATAATACCGCTCCTATATGGCCGGGCAAGATAACACCGCGCCGATATAGCCGGACAAGATAACACCGAGCCTATATGGCCGGGCAAGATAATACCGCGCCTATATGGCCGGGCAAGATAAAACCGCGCCTATATGGCCGGGCAAGATAACACCGCGCCTATATGGCGGGCAAGATAACACCGCGCCTATATGGCCGGGCAAGATAACACCGCGCCTATATGGCCGGGCAAGATAACACCGCGCCTATATGGCCGGGCAAGATAACACCGCGTCTATAAGGCCGGGCAAGATAACACCGCGTCTATATGGCCGGGAAAGATAACACCGCGCCTATATGGCCGGGCAAGATAACATCGAGTCCCGTAAGGGCCGAGTACGGATATGACATATGTATGTATAGTAAGTGTAAGTGTATGTGAATTCATATGTATGTATGTTATATATGGATATGTATGGAAAAGTTCTTAAAAAGCTAAGCATGCACGACATTCGCCTTAAAAGGGTATTCAGAGGCACAGGTTGATCTCTTTTATATTACTTTATCCCCATACGTCCATTATATTACTTTCCATGTTCGGTATTTCTTACTATGTCACTGTTCATGCTTTACATACTCAGTACATTGCTCATACTGACGTCTCTTCTTGTGGACGCTGCGTTTCATGCCACACAGGTGTATACAGATGAGTAGAGCATATTGCTAGAAGATGTTCCAGCTGGATTGGCGAGCTCCATTTCCTTCCGGAGTGTTGCCGAGTCAGAGTATCTATGTTATGGTATATTGATTTATGTTAGAGACTTTGCAGACAGAGTCACGTATATAGCATGTCAGTCTTGCAAGCGGCTCTGCAAGCCCGTGTATCATTACGTATTATGTTACAAATTTCATATGGTTACAGATTTTACTTGATTTGAGAAAGACGAGAAGAATGATTTTGAAAAGCTTTCATTATGCATTTCATTTTGTGATTTAAGAGTCCAGTGAGATTATGAATATAACGAGAACCAGCGGGTTTGATCGGCTCTAAGTAAAGGGTCGGCTGCCCATCATGTCCTATCAGGACTGGGGTGTGACAAAAGTCACTCAAAAAGCCAATTCCGAACCCCAAAGGGTAAAATTATAATTTCATTGCAAAATCAGGTCCAATATAGTTAAAATAGTATTTTACGAGTTTAAACGAGTCCAATGAAACCCGTATTGCTATACTTTGATTCGGAACCAAAAAGGTAACCCTGAACCCGAAAGGACTAAATTAGAATTTTATTTTAAAATTGGTTTACCCATTGTTCAATTAGTCTACATTCAAAAAACCCATTCATAAAGCCTTAATCTTGATCCTCAAATCCATGGTTTACCACTTTTCAAATTTTGGATTTAAAACTCCAATTTTCCCCAATCAAACAAGGATAAAAACATAATCAACTGAATTAATCATGGGGAAACACCAAAATAAAGATTAGATACTTAACCCCTAGTTGAGATGAGAACAACGCCACGAATATCACCTTAAACGGAGCTCTAGAACTCAAAATACTAAATATTTCGGACTGTTTGATTTAACCATTCTTTGAGCATTTTCCTTCTTTGCAATCGCGATGCCACATGTCGTGATCACGAACACCAATTTATTTTTATTTTTTTACATAACACACCACAAAACCATCACTAGCAAATTTTAGAAAAATGGTCATATCTCCCTCATACGATGGCAAAACTCAACGATTCTTCTTACTATAGTTCCGAAATTCTGATACTAGTCAAGCAATTCAATCGAAACACAATTCAAAAATTTTACCCTTTTTGCTCAAAACAACATCGAAACCGAAAACAAACACCATACGACCCCAACCCATCCAAAATTCATCGGAATCAAACCAAAATTTGTGGACAAGTTCAAAATCATCATACGAACCTGCTCGAGCTCTCAAAATATCCAAACAAGGCCGTTTTGACCCGATCTTGACTGTGGTCAACTCCAAATCCTCTCAAAAGCTAGCTCTCAACCAACCACTTAAATCATACTCGAACATCTCGGGAACCGACCCAACTACTCAACTAAGTCATAAATCTCATTCTGGACCTAATGGGATTAACGAAACTTCAAAAAAGACTCATTTACCCCGATTTTGACTTTGGTCAAACTTCTTCATTTCTTAACTTAAGAATTTCTAAAATATCTTTTTCCTTATCCAAAACTCACCCGTAAGCTTTGGGAAGTGGGTCATTCATTTTCGTAAGTCATGAACATCAATACAAAGATAACAAAACTAACAAATTTCGAAACCCTGTCTTATTTCCTCCCGTAACCCTCTTTTCACCATAAATAGGTATTTTTTAATGCTAAAACCGACTTAATTATCAAAAACCAACCAAATGAACTCTAAAATTAGCTCTGTCAATTTCTACAAGCCATAAATAACATTTCAAAGCTAACATAATCTTCATATCAGCAATCAGATCGCGTTTTTTTCACAACCCAACCGGAGCGCCATGACGGGCACCCGAAGCTAACCTACCGCGCGCCTCTTAAAATACTTCTTAGAATCATATCTAGGTAAGCCACATGGCTAGCTCATAATTACCATAACTGAAGAGACACAAGTTTCATCGAACATATGCACGTCTATATAAATATAATCAACTATACCCATATGTACAAGCCAACAAGGCTACCAAAAATGATGTACAAAATAATGAACCGGTGAGGTTATAAAGCATCTAACTATATACATCTGTCTACGAGACTCTAGAAGGAGTGCTTAACATCATAAAGATGGGACAGGACCCTGCCGTGCCCGAATATGTACACAAAAGAATAGTACCACTAGACTGCATCTCCAAAGAAAATGGAGAGCTCCTGAGCGATCGTAGATGAAGCAGCTAGGGATCTGATCCATCTCCTCGCTTACCTGCGGGCATGAACGTAGCGTCCATAAGCAAAAAAACATCGGTATGAATAGTGCACTGAGGATATAAGGCATGAATAATAACACAATGAAAATATCGAAGAAACATGGGCTAGAAGAAGTAACCTATACATATGATTGCCCTTCAGGACGGATATCAAGCATGCTTAGCTTTTTTTTTTCTTTTTTTTAAAAAAAAACATTTTTATACTTACATAATAGAAGTGTTAGTGCTGCAGAACGTGCAGCTCGAGCAATAAATGTTAGTGCTACGGAACATGCAGCCCGATCCATATATCATATTATCCAGCATCCGGGCATCATTGTAGGCGGTACCCGTTCAGTTTTCCTACCTGCCGCTGACTTACCCTTCCAGACTGCTGTACATTTTCGCTTCACATGCATCACTGAAATCATAACACCCGGTCAGGAAAGAAGATTCCTTATAACATGGCTCTATCGCACGATCTAAGATGAAAAAGGAAGATCAATCATTCCTAAATGCCCCGCAACATCCTGTTTATAAGTGTTGTGCGCTTAACACTCATTAACAATACACTACTGGACATGACTCACAAACACACGCTAGGACGAACTGCTCTGATACCACTTTTATCACGACCCAACTGGAGGGCCATGATGGGCACTCGGAGATAACCTACCGAGCACCTCTTAAAATACTTTTCAGAATCATATCTAGGTGAACCACATGGCTAACTCATAATTACCACAACTGAAGAGAAACAAGTTCCATCGAATATATGCACGTCTATATAAATATCATCAACTATGCCCATATGTACAAGCTAACAAGGCTGCCAAAAATGATGTACTAAATATGAACCGGTGAGGTTATAGAGCATCTGACTTTATACATCTATCTACGAGCTTCTACAAAGAGTGCATAACATCCTAAAGACGGGACAGAACCTCGTCGTGCCCAAATATGTACACTAAAGAATAGTACCACTAGACTGCAGCTCCGAAGCAAATAAAGCGCTCCTGAGGGATTGCTGATGAAGAACCTAGGGATCTGATCCATCACCTTGCCTACCTGCAGGCATGAACGCAGCATCCACAAGAAAAAAGATGTTAGTACGAATAGTGTACTGAGTATGTAAGGCATGAATAACAACATAATGAAAATATGGAAGAAACATGGGATAGAAGAAGTAACCTGTACATATGATTACCCTTCAAGACGGATATCATGCATACTTAGTTTTTTGTTTTTTTTTTTAATTTTAAAAAAACATTTTCATACATACATAATATAAGTGTTAGTGCTGCGGATTGCGTATCCCAATCCATAAATGTTAGTGCTGCGGAACATGCAACCCGATCCATATATTATATTATCCCGCATTCGGGCATCATCATAACGTATCCACTGTAGTGGTGTGCACATTTACGTGCCGTACCCGACCGACTATAGCGCCGCTCAGTTCGAGAAAATAGCTACATATATATAAAGCATGCATGAGAGCCCAATAAAATGTTACAACTCTATCGGAGTGATGTAAGGTTGATAAACCCCGATTTCTGTTATTTAATCATCATCATCGCTATATCTCACCTTGAAAGAATAAATACCATAAGATGAGATCAACAATAATGAGTAAAATCAATAATCATGGAACAATCCAATAATATCATGAGAACATTAAGAGCTATAAGCTTTGGTATCTTTAGAAATAGAATCATCATCATCATCATGGATAACATTTGTCAACAATATTATGAGAACCTTGAGAATTATGAGCTTCTAGCATTTCTAGTTATAGGATTATTATGGACATCAGGTATAGGTTCACGACAAAGGAATCAGGCCTTAAGAAAGAAAGGTTAGCCTTAACATACCTTTATGTCTCCTTAATTACTTAAAGTTCTCCTCCCAAGCCCGCAAATCTACATTCAAGAAGATTCATACTAAGTTTAAGTCTTAAAAAAAACTCTTAAGTCCAAGCTAGAGTAATTAGTGAGCTAGTGGAATTTGGGCAGCACTTTCCCTATTTTATCGACTTCCACCAAACTCTAGAACAACTCCCAAATAGAAATAATGACATCAGCAATACCATAATCAAGGAATTATATTCAATTTAATCTTAAATCCATCCAAAATCCCCATTCAAGTTCACATCATAGTCATCAACTCAATTCAACACTTTATGACTTCTCTTCTATGATTCTTTCCTTTCCAAGACTTACTAAACCTTTAAATCGACCTAATCATATAAATAAGATGAAGAGCATACCCCATAATAGAATAACTTCACCACACACAACTCCTTCCAAGATCCAGTTCATCACAACATCGAAGATAAACAAGAACAATTATCTTCCTTGGACTATCTTGGAGTTTTTGATGTTTGATCTCCTCTTTAATGGTGTGGAGAATTTTAGAGCATTGTGGAACCATCAAGAAATCTCAATAACTTTCTACTAGTCTAGAGAAATAAGTGTGGGAGGTGGATATGAAAATGGGATCTTTTGGGACTTAAAAAGGTTTTAAAATCATCCACTGACTTGAGTTTGCGGCAGAGATGACGCCTAGCATGCTCAATATGCGACCGCATCTCACTCAGCATAGTGAGGATGGTGTTGAGGCAGTGTGCACCTCAAAAGGGTGAGTTTGCAGCCAATATACTACACATCATACTGAGTATGCGGCCGCATATTGCCCAATTTTCCTGATTTCGCAAAAATGCGTTCTTTTCGATTCGTTTGATCTCCAATCCTTATGGAACCTTCTTGGAACTTGTGTAAAACTTCATTAACTATATAAGGAGCCCTATGAATCCCCCTCAAGGTAATTCTGAGTAATGTATAACTCAAATTACACGAAATCCTCCCAAAACATCACTCAAGTTTCCAATCCCTCAATCAACTTACTTTCGACGGTTCATTTAACCCTGAAAGCTTAAAGTACACTCTTAAAATTATCAAATACCCTCCTTAACCTTGTAAGGGCTTCATGTCCACTTTATTATTGTGTTAGGCTTACTTATAATGCAAACAAAATGAAATTTCCAATGTGTAACATTCCTTCCCCCTTAAGAACATTCGTCCTCAAATGTTAGACCCTTAGGGATTCTACAAAAAAAAAAATCCAGAGTTTCCTCTGTAAATATGCCTTTACCATCTTGTCACAATAACCCAAAATATACAACGCCTCATAGGGCTACAACAACAATAACAATAATGGCCCAAACGACCAAGAAATCATAAAAAGAAAGCATTACGCACCTGAAGACAATGGTGGCTCTGTCTAAACCTCCTCTGGAAGTGGCAACAAATGTGGATACCTGGACTTCATATCTTCCTCGGCTTCCCAAGTCATTTTTTCCCTATTGTTGTTTCTCCATAGAACTTTAACTGAAGCTATATGTTTAGTTCTTAATCTTCGAACTTGTCTATCTAGAATAGCAATGGGAACTTCTTCGTAGGACAATTGCTCAGTAACTTGGACATCATCTACGGGTACAACTCTGGAAGGATCTCCAATACACTTGCGAAGCATTGATACATGGAAAACCGAATGGACTGACTCCAAGTCTAAAGGTAGGTCTAACTCATAAGCTACCTAACCCACTTTGCGTACAACCTTGCAATGCCCAATATACCGAGGACTAACCTTACCATTTTTACCAAATCTCATGAGACCTTTCATCGGCGACACCTTGAAGAATACCCAGTTATCAACTTGAAATTCTAGGTCTCGTTAGTGATTGTCTGCATAAGACTTCTGTCGACTTTGGGTTGTCAATAATCAGTTCTGAATAAGCTTGACCTTCTTAACCTCTTGTTGGATCAAATCGAGCCCTATTAATTTGGTCTCCCTTACTTCGAACCATCCAATTGGTGATTTATACTTTTGCCCGTATAAAGCCTCATACGGGGCCATCTGGATGTTGGAATGATAACTATTGTTGTATGCAAACTCAATGAGTGGTGAGTGATCATCCCAACTACCTCCAAAGTCTATCACACACGCCCTTAACATATCTTCGAGGGGCTAAATAGTACACTCAGCTTGTCCGTCGGTCTGGGGGTGAAATGTTGTACTAAGACTCACCTGAGTCCCCAAACCCTCTTGGAAAGACTTCCAAAAATTAGTTGTAAACTGCGCTCCCCTATCAGAGATAATGGATACTGGGACATCATGGAGTCATACTATCTCCTTGATATAAAGATTTGCATAATATTCAGCTGAGTATGTAGTTCTGACAAGCAGAAAATGAGCTGACTTTATGAGTCTATCCACAATTACCCATGTAGAATCATACTTACATTGAGAACGAGGTAAGTCTGTAATGAAATCCATATTAATTACTTTCCATTTCCAATTCAGAATTTTCATATCTTGCAATAATCCCCCAGGCTTCTGATGCTCGATCTTTACCTGCTGATAGTTAGGACATTGAGCTACGAACTCTGCTATGTCTTTCTTCATTCCATCCCACTAATAAATTGACTTAATATCATGATATATCTTCATTTCTCCCGGATGAATAGAATAATGGGAACAATGGGTTTCCCCCAAAATCTGGCGACGTAACCCTGCAACATCAAGAATACATAATCTGCCTCGATATCTGATAAGTCCATCTGCAACAATCTCAAATGGTGACTTTTTCTTTAGAGGAAGTGTATCTCTGCGATGAATTAATACGGGATCCTCATATTGGCGCTCTGTCACCTCCATTACTAAAGACGAAATAGCTGAATTCTGGATAGTAACTCCCGTATTGCCCAAGTCCATTAATTGAACTCCCAAGCTAGCTAACTGCTGAAGCTCACAAGCTATCTCCCTCTTCTCTAGTTGGACATCACATAAGCTGTTACATCCCGTATTTTGAACGTCGGATTAATTGTAAGTTGAGGTGGGGCCCACACATCAAGATTTTTTTTTTGGGACATGTGACAAATTATATGAATCACATATGTGAAGTTAAACACAACTCATGAAGTACCCTGGGTCCAAATCAAAGTGGAAGTCCTCCAAACGAATATTTTTAAGAAAACGTTTTCGGATGACCTGACTTGGAGGGGCAAAAACGGTATTATAAGTTTGGAATTTGGAAAAGTGCCAAGAAATAGAAGTTGTAGATAATTGAATTAGCTTTCCATCCATAGGTCGTGGGTTCCAAGGTGCCGTTGGCACAAGGAGATATGGACGTTTTAAGGTCGAACGGTCAGTGGGCTAGGCCCAACTCGGGACCAACCGAGTTGGCCCAAAAAAATGAAAAGAAAAATTTAGGCCCAAGGTGAGAGGGTGGCCGGCCATACCTGGTCCAAGCCCACCAAATTAATTAATTTTCATGTGGCAAATTAATTATAAAGGGATCATTATCCCTTAGATGATTCAAGAAACTTAGAAGGAGAAAGAACAAACAAAACAAGAGCAAAAAAAAGGACCATTTCGGGTTTGGCCATAGAAAATTCAACCCTCAAAATCTTCCTCCAAAAATTATTTTCTTGTGGTATTCCTACTAATTTAAGGGTCCTTTACAACTTGGTGTAATTGTTTTGGAAGAAGGAGCACTTATTTCTTCAAGTTGGCAACTTGTTCAAGTGAAGGAGTTTGTAGAAAAAGGTAAGAATCAATTCCTTTTTCTTATGTTATGAAGGTTTGTTTATGTTGTGGTATGTGGAAATGAGTAGAAATTATGGAAATAAGGAAGTTTGCAAAGTGGGTATGTATATATAGATGTAGCCATGGGTGTATATATGTTGTATACATATATGAGTTGAATTTTATGTTGTATTCTAGTTGTGGTTATGGTGAAAATTATATTGGGAATGAAAGTTGAATGAATTTTGGTTGAAGTTGGAATGTACAAGATTATGTCACTTTAGAATGATTTTGTGATATTATGGAAATGAAGTTGTTAAGATGTGAATTATGATTATGGTTGATGAAATTGAAAGATGGAAATATGTTATGGATATGTAGGTTGAATATTAGAAGTTTTGGATGAATTATGACTTTGGTGGAAAGTTTGTATATTTTGTATATCTTGTGAATATTTTGTGGAAATGATATGAAATGCTTCCAAATTATATTGTGATAATCTAGATTAATAATGAATATGAAAACATTGAGATTCGTTTGGAAATGGAAAGTCGGAATGAAAGTTCTTGCATTATGTCGGAAAGAAGACTAGTTATACTATATTGTGTTGTGTAGTGATTGTTGTTGTTGTTGGTGTTGTTGTTGGGTTGTTGTTGATTGTTTTGGCCGAGTTAAATTCTCGGGGATGCTATATGTATAGGGGAGGTGCTGCCCAAATTTCTGTAGACAAGTATGAATTAAGATTGAATTCTTAAAAATTTGAAATTGATAATTGGTAAAAGTGACCAATTACAGATTTTTGGCGAAACGGGAATTGCATTTGGACTAGCGTAAAGGGCGAAAAAGGTATGTAAAGCTATCCCGATTCTTCTTTTGGCATGTCCTAGGTGTACTAGGATCGGATTTGAGCCTCGGAAAGTACTCTGTTCATCGGAATCCGCATGTGAAAATATCCCTTTATCATTCAATGGAATTGAATCCTTTAAGGATATTTTGGTTGAAAGAATTATGTAAACTTTTACAAATTGTCTAGAAAGTTATGGAATGTCCCTAGGACCTCTATAGATGATTCCATAGGCATAATATACATAATTTGAGCCCTTCGCTTCGGTTGTCCCGAGGTGGACCACTATTTCCGATTTTACCCTTTTGTATCTATGATTTGTCTTCGAGCGGTTCTAAAGGAAATATTTTAACTACTCTTCTAACTACTAAATAAAAATTGTTTTAAATTCTCCCTTAAGTCTTATAAACTATTTTGGAACATGGAAACGATCCTAGAAAGGTTATTTCTCCGTAATCCATTATGACATCCGAAATACACTCAGTATGATTCTGTCCGATTTCATTATTTCGATTTGTCATCCGATAGGTCTTATTGAGTCTCTGGAAATATATGACATTCGTTTGAATTATTTTGATAAGCCCCATAATGTATTTTGAAACATGAAAATGATTATAAAAAGCTTATTTTGACATATGCTATTGGGATATCCGAAATGCATACACTATGATTACTGCTCCGCTTCTGTCATATGGTTTGTCATCTGAATTATGCTACTGAGTCTCCGTAAATGTGTTATATTTTATTTTGCATTAGTTTCTCACTACTCCATTCGTGGATGCCTCAACGTTTCCTTCACTGAGCCAGGGCCAGGATATGTTATCACGCGTATTTCACTGCATTGTTCGCCGCGCCTCGATGTGAGGGGGCAGGTATACATGTACATGGGTTGTGGAGTATGCTGTGCCATGTACACACATTCTGATATGATATGATCTGATATGATATGTTATGTTACGGGGTTATCCCCTATTCTGCTCCTTATGTGTGGTGGCACCAGCGTCGGGGGGTGGCCACGTTCTGTTTGCCGAGTCCCTTGGCAGGGGTCGGATATGATATGGTGTATGTTTCTGTACACACTCCTCATGTTTCGAAAATATGCATTTGATACTTCGGATGTTACACTCACTTCTCTGTAAGTTCTGTTTCGGTTATGATCTTGTTCCGTAATGGGACCAGGTACGACATATGTTTCCAGCGAATATTATTTATGCTATATGATCAGCATTTTGCTAATCTGGATATTCAGTTCATTTTCTGTATCTTCTGCTTCGATTATGACTTTGTTTACTACGTTCCGTGCTTTACATACTCAGTACATATTTCGTACTGACCCCCTTCCTTCGAGGGCTGCGTTTTCATGCCGCGCAGGTACAGACGACAGATTTCCTGACCCGCCTGCCTAGGACATCTATTCTGCTATTTTGGGAATGCTCTTTTGTCTAGAGCCTATATGTTGGTACAGTCTTCTGCTATTTTATATATGTACGTTATTCAGGGGTACGACGGGGCCCTGTCCCGTCTTATGATTCTGTTATGTTCTGTAGAGGTCTGTAGACATACATGTGGGTTCTGTATATGTTTTGGGTTGCTATGATTTGTGATAGCCTTATCGGCTTCCATGTGCTATATATGTTCCTCTGTGACACTAGTAACGTCGACTGACTTTTATATTTATATAATCTGCTAATCTGCTAGTCTGCTGGTTTGGGTGTCCAGCACGGGCACTAGTCACGGCCTACGGGGTTGGGTCGTGACATAAGCTACCCATGGGATCTACGACTGAGAGCATCGGTGACGACGTTCGCTTTCTTCGGATGATATAAGATGCTAACGTCATAATTTTCAATAGTTCCAACCATCGCCTTTGCCGCAAATTTAACTCCTTCTGCTTGAAAATATACTGGAGGCTCTTATGATCTATATGAATATCAACATGAACGCCACACAAATAATGTCTCCACATATTCAATGCATGAATTACCGCAGCTAACTTTAGATCATAGGTCGGATAATTCTACTTATATTTCCGCAACTGCCTCGAAGCATAAGCAATGACTTTACCATGCTACATGAACACACGACCTAGCCCAACGCCTAAGGCATCACAATAAATAACATAGCCTTCTGATCCTTCTGGAAGCGTCAGAATCGGGCTGAGGTCAATCTGTTATTTAGCTGCTGAAAACTACGCTCACAAGCATCCGTCCATTGAAATTTAGCTGATTTCGGGGTCAACTTCGTCAGTGGTACAGAAATAACAGAAAATCCCTCTACAAATCTTCTGTAATAACCTGCCAGACCCAGAAAACTATGAACTTTAGTAGGTGTTCTAGGCCTTGGCCAAGTCTTCACAGCTTCAATCTTCTGGGTATTTACCCAAATGCCATGAGCTGAAATAATGTGTCCTTGAAAAGTCATAGTATTCAACCAAAACTTACATTTAGAAAACTTTGCATATAACTTCCGAGCCTAAAGAATCCTAAGAACAGTACGTAAATAATCCGCATGCTCTGCTACAGATCGAGAATATACTAGGATGTCATCGATGAACACAATCACAAACTAATCTAGGAAAGGCATGAATACACTATTCATCAAATCCATGAATACCGCCTGTGTATTAGTCAACCCGAATGACATTACCCGAAATTCGAAATGACCATACCTGGTCCTGAAGGCCATCTTCAGAATATCCTTCTCTCTGACTCTCACTTGGTGGTACCCTGATCTTAGATGTATTTTCGAAAACCACTTAGCACCCTGCAGTTGATCAAATAAATCATCAATTCTTAGGAGCGGATATTTATTCTTTATTTTCACCTTATTTAGTTGTTTGTAATCAATAAACATTTACAAAGAGCCATTTGCTTTCTTACAAATAACACAGGTGCTCCCCACAGCGACAAGCTAGGCCTAATAAAGCCTTTCTCAAGCAAATCTTTCAGTTGCTCTTTCAATTCTTTCAATTCTGCAGAAGCCATTCTATAAGAAGGAACTTTGCATCTACAGACACTTATTTAAACCTTCCAAAATAAAAAAGAGTCGACAGAATAGATATTGGTTTAGTATTTGGTAACACATCAATGGCAAAATCAATCTCCCGTTCTAGTGGAAGACTTAAAAGCTCATCCGAAAATACATCTGGAAACTCATTAACTACTGGAACAGATTAAATAGTCGGCTTCTTTACTTTTGTATCTTGAACTCGGACTAAATGATACAGTCTTTAGCAATCATCTTCCTTGCCTTGAGATAGGAAATAAACCTACCTATCGGGGACGATGTATTACCCTTCCACTCTACCCTTCCACTCTAAAACTGGTTCTCCTAGAAACTAGAAACAAACCATTTTTGTCCTACAATCAACATTGGCATAACAAGAAGTCAACCAATCCATACCTATGATGACACCAAAATCTACCATATTCAACTCAATTAAATCAGCCATGGTATGACAGTCACAGACTACAACCACATAATTTTTATATACCCGTCTAGCTATTATCGGGTCATCAACAGGTGTTGACACTACAAAAGGTTTAATCGACTCAGGTTTCACCCCAAAGCGACCGACAATATAAGGAGTAACATATGACAATGTATAACCTAGATCAATCAATGCATACACGTCATGAGAAGAAACTGACAATATACCTGTAACCACATCAGGTGAAGACTCGAGATCCGATCACCCAACTAATGCAGAGATGCAGTTCTGATGACCGTTCGAACTGGATACTCCCCCTTTGCCTCTACCACGACTTACTAGTGTCTGTGAACTCTACCCCAAAGGGCATTCCGATGATGAAGAACGAGCTGCTAATCCCGTGGGCTGGATCATACCTCTACCAACTCTCGATGGACAATCGTGTATCATATGGCCTGGCTGACCGCAGGCATAATAAGCATCCATATCTAAACGACACTGTCCAATATACAGCTTGCCACACTGGGTGAATCATGGTAAAGGTGGTATCATGTGGTCAGAATCACCCCTATACTCATAACCCAAAGCTTTGGAACCCCGGCCTGGTCCGAAATAAATAGGACGGTCAAATCTCCTGCTGGCAAACTGCGGAGGTGTACTAGCTGCTGACTGCCCCGAGTGCCTAGAATGCTGCTATCTCTGAACCTCTCTAAACTCACTAATAGGACCTGAGGATCTGGCCCTCTTACTACAACCCCTATCATAATCACGCTCACTCTTCCGCTGTTGCTGTCATCCTTCCAAATTCTGGGCATGGGCCTGGATACGAGAAATATCCATACCTTCCTGAAGTGAAGCTGTCAAGTAATTATCAATCAAATCGGGTCCCAATCTGTTCATAAACTGGTGAACTCGATCTCTGATATCAGCAACCATAGCTGGAGCGTACCGAGCCAAGGAATTAAAACGAAGGCTATACTCTCGAGCACTTACGTTCCTCTGTCTGAGGTTCAGGAACTTATCAGCTCTGGCATGTCGAACCTCCGGCAGCAAATAGTGTCAGAGAAATGCATCTACAAACTCCTGCCATACCGGTAGGGGTGCATTCGCCCCTCTAGAAGACACCCAGGTACTTTACTAATGAACAGCCACATCTCGCAATCTATAGGAGGCCAAATCTACCGACTCAACATCTGAAGCATGCATTACCCGTAATGTCCTCAACATCTCATTTATGAAGTTCTGCGAGTCCTAGTCTGGCTTTGACCTAAAGAATTCTGGAGGGTCTGAGTTAATAAACTCACGGACTCTGGCACTGACAGCTCTATCTCCATAATCTGTACCTTGCCGCTGAGCTTGAGAAGCTACTAACTGGGTCAGAATTTGAATGGTCTCCCTCATCTCTTGGCCTAAGGCATCCAATAGAGAGACTGGGGGTGCTGGAGCTAGAGCTGAGGCTCCTCCATGCTCCTCTGGAGCGGGCGGAGTGTGAGAGTGCCAAGATGGAACCTCGTTCTGAGACTCACCCTCCTCTATATTTGTAGGCGGTACCCGTTCAATCTTCCTACTTGCCGCCAACTTGCCCTTCTAGACTACTGTAACTTTTCTCTTCATAGGCATCGCTGAAATCATAACACATGGTCAGGAAAAAAAGTCCTTATAACATGGCTCTATCGCACGATCGAAGATGAAAAAGGAAGGTCAATCATTTCTAAATGCCCCGTAACATCCTGTTTATAAGTGTGGCGTGCTTCACACCCATAAACAAGATTCTACTGGACACGACTCATAGACACACCCTAGGACAAACTACTCTGATACCACTTTTATCACGACCCAACCGGAGTGCCATGACGGGCACCCGGAGATAACCTACCTGACACCTCTTAACGTACTTTTCAGAATCATATCTAGGTGAGCTACATGGCTAACTCATAACTACCACAACTGAAGAGACACAAGTTCCATCGAACATATGCACGTCTATATAAATATCATCAACTATGCCCATATGTATAAGCTGACAAGGCTGCCAAAAATGATGTACAAAAATATGAACCGGTGAGGTTATAGAGCATCTGACTATATACATCTGTCTACGAGCTTCTACAAGGAGTGCATAACATTATAAACACGGGACAGAACCTCGTCGTGCCCAAATATGTACACAAAAGAATAGTACCACTAGACTGCAGCTCTGAAGCAAATGGAGCGCTCCTGAGCGATTGCTAATGAAGAACCTAGGGATCTGATCCGTGACCTTGCCTACCTGCAGGCATGAACACAGCGTCCACAAGCAAAAAGACATTAGTATGAATAGTGTACAGAGTATATAAGGCATGAATAATAACATAATAAAAATATGGAAGCAACATGGGGTAGAAGAAGTAACCTGTACATATGATTACCCTTCAAGAAGGATATCATGCATGCTTAGCTTTTAAAAAAAAAAAACATTTTCATACATACATAATATAAGTGTTAGTGTTGCGGAACGCGCAGCCCGATCCATAAATGTTAGTGCTGTGGAACGTGCAGCCCGATCTATATATCATATTATCCTGCATTCGGGCATCATCATAACGTATCCACTGCAGTGGTGTGCACATTTACATGTCGTACCCGACCGACTATAGCGTGGTTCGGTGTGAGAAAATAGATACGCATATATAAAGCATGCATGAGAGCCCAAATTAAACGCTACAACTCTATCAGAGTGACGTAAGGTTGATAAACCCCCAATTTCTATTATTGAATCATCATCATCACTATATCTCACCTTGAAAGAACAAATACCATAAGATGAGATCAACAATAATAAGTAAAATCAATAATCATGGAACAACTCAATAATATTATGAGAACATTAAGAGCTATAAGCTTTGGTATCTTTAGAAATGGAATCATCATCATAGAGAACATTTGTCAACAATATCATGAGAACCTTGAGAATTATGAGCTTCTAGCATTTCTAGGAATAGGATTATTATGGACATCAGGTATAGGTTCACGACAAAGGAATCATGCCTTAAGAAAGCAAGGGTTAGCCTTAACATACCTTTACATTTTCTTAATTACTTAACGTTATCCTCCCAAGCCTGCAAATCTACACTCAAGAAGATTCATACTAGGGTTAAGTCTTAAAAATACTCTTAAGTCCAAGCTAGAGTAATTAGCGAGCTAGCGGAATTTGGCCAGCACTTCTCCTATTTTATCGACTTCCACCAAACTCTAGAACAACTCCCAAACAACAATAATGACATAAACTATACCATAATCATGGAATTATATTCAATTTAATCTTAAATCCATCCAAAATCCCCTTTCAAGTTCACATCATAGTCATCAACTCAATTCAACACTTTGTGACTTCTCTTCTATGATTCTTTCCTCTCCAAGACTTGCTAAACCTATAAATCGACCTAATCATATAAATAATATGAAGAACATACCTTATAATAGAAGAAATTCACCTCAATCAAATCCTTCCAAGATCACGTTCATCACAACATCGAATAGAAACAAGAACAATCATCTTTCTTGGACTATCTTGGAGTTTTTGATGTTTGATCTCCTCTTTAATGGCGTGGAAGATTTTGGAGCATTGTGGAACCTTCAAGAACTCTCTAATAGTGTGGGGAAATAAGTGTGGGAGGTGGATATGAAATGGGATCTTTTGGGACTTAAAAAGTTTTTAAAATCATCCACCGACTTGAGTTTGCGACTGAGATGTGGCCTAGCATCCTCTGTAGGCGACCGCATCTCACTCAGCATAGTGAGGATGGTGCTGAGGCAGTGTGCACGTCAAAATGGGTGAGTTTGCTGCCAATATACTGTACATCATACTGAGTATGCAGCCGCATATTGCCCAATTTTCCTGATTTCGCAAAAATGCGTTCTTTTCTATTCGTTTGATCTTCAATCCTTATGGAACCTTCTTGGCACTTGTATTAAACATCATTAACTATATAAGGAGCCCTATGACTCCCCCTCAAGGTAATGCTAAGTAATGTATAACTCAAATAACATGAAATCCTCCCAAAACATCACTCAAGTTTTCAATCCCTCAACGAACTTACTTCTGGCGATTCATTTAACCCCGAAACCTTAAAGTACACTCTTAAAATTATCAAATACCCTCCTTAACCTGGTAAGGTCTTCATGTCCACTTTAGTCTTGCGTTAGGTTTACTCATAATGCAAACGACACGAAATTTCCAAAGTATAACAATTTTCCCAAAATAAACAATTTATCCAAATAATTGAATGCCGAAATTTTCAAAGTGAAACCTTCTCCTAAAGTGAATCAAATGATATCCATTTGACTTCAAATTTGGCAAGCAAGTCAAAGTACTTATTATGGAGCTTCTGGAATAGATGACATGCAAAACAAAGCATCGGTTCTCAAAACGACTGAACAGGTCATTACATTTTATTATCAACATTGATATCCCCTTTAAAGTACAATATAAAGTTGATGTGGTAATCCAACCAAACATTGGTGATTGTTTGACTTTGCGTTTTATCATCGTTGTGAAACATAAGCACTCATTAAATTATTTTCACAAATTTAAAATAATATTTTTGTTTTTATGTTTAGCTGAAGAATAATTCAGACAAATATATGCTTCATAGTGGATTAACCCGTCATAATTTTTGCTTGTATGATATTATTGTCAATTCATGTACAGATCATCCTTGTCCGGTTGTACCATTGCATGTATAAGGCATTTGAATGGTCTAAATTTCTAAATCGCATGATAGGTGCATTTTTTTTCTTTCCAAAAGTAAATTATCCTAGAAAACAAAATATTTAATTGTTGTTGGTGCTTGTAGACACACAAGGAAATACTCCATGTTTTATCGTAATTTATAAATTGAAAGCTACTATTTTTAAGCGCGCAAAGAATACACATAACTACACAAACTTTTGGACAAGAATACCAAATCAAATCTCACTTAAGAGTAATTAAGAAGCACTCACACTATTCAAGGGTTTTTTTTTTCTTTAATAATATTTGTGAAACGATACATGAAATCAGAAGATGAAAACTTAAAATTGCACTGCTGAACACCTTGTATACACTGTTATACTCATTATACATTGCTTATACGTTGTTATACAATGAGTATAGACTACCTCATGACATAAAATTCAAATGTTCACTACCATTATATACTCTTTCTATTTCAATTTGTTTGTCTGGTTTGACTTGGCGTGAAGTTTAAGAAAGTAAAGAAGACTTTTGTATCTTGTGGTCATTAAAAATGAACACACAAAATGATCCACCCTAAAAGACTTTTGTATCTTGTGGTCATAAAATGAAGATATCTAAAATGTACCAAAATGTCATTTAATCATGTGGTCTTAAACATGTCATGTGGAACGTTGAAATTAAATAGCTGCCAAAAAAGGAAAAAAGACATTCTATTTTAAACTGACTAAAGAGGAAAGTAAGACAACAAATTGAAACGGATGGAGTATTTCATAATTGCATATATCTATTTGTATATATCCATGTATAATCATGTGTAATTATTATGTGTACATAGATATAGATGGTTATACAAAATGCTCTCTCCATTTCAATTTATTTGTCGTAATTACTTTTCCCTTTCTTATGTTTAAAAAGAATGTCACTTTCTATATTTAGTAGCTCTTTACATCCAACGTTCTACATGGCACATTCATGACCACAAGATTAAAAGAGCATTTTGGTACATTACACACATCTATAACTTAAGACCATGAGCTTTAAAAGTCTTCTTTATTTTCTTAAGCTCCGTATCAAGTCAAACTAAGACAAATAAATTGAAATTGAGGGAAGATATACATAAATATACAAAGAAGAAGAAGATCTTGAGTGATAAGCCCCTTGCAAAGCCCTCGTGATCCGGTGAATGTTGCCCTTTTGTGCTTGATATGAGATGAATATCTAGGTGGTTCGCTTTGAAATAATAAAAAATTGAAGAGAGCTCAATAAAATTCTCTTTGAGCCCGTTTGGATTGGCTTATAAGTTGCTTATAAGCTGTTTTTAGCTTTTTTGAGTGTTTGGCTGGCCAGCTTAAAGCCATTTTGTGCATAAAATAAGCCCAAAAAAATAATTGAGCCCATTTGACTTAGCTTACTAACTTTTTTTTTTTTTTTTGCTTATAAGCTGTTTTCAGCATATAAGCTGCTTATTTTAAGCCCATCCAAACATGCTCTTTATCTCTTCTATTTCTGATTATTTTTAACTTGATTGTGTTATTTAGTTGATTTTTTTTTTTTTGGTTTTCCATCCGATGTCCGGTACCCGCATTGGGGCCCGACTAATCCGGATTCGTGCCGGGTAGTCCCACATTGGGGGGCAAAGCACTCCCTAACAAGGGTGACTCCGTAAGCTAAGGGGGCTCGAACTCGAGACCTCTTGGTTAAGGATGGAGTAGTACCAGCCACTACACTACAACCCTTGTTGGTATTTAGTTGATTTCATAACATCCATATCATTACTTTCCTATTATCAAGGATTAACAATATCCATTTTAATTACGTTGCTGGTAACATCGTTTTAAATAATTTAACTGATAGACATAATAATCCAGTTTTATACTAAACAAAGACCATTGTTATAGGGAAGGGAATGAGACTGTAGATGCACTAACTAAGTGGGCGTTTGGCCATAAAAATTATTCACTTTTTTCCGGAGTTGTATTCCGGAATACTAAAGACAAGAAAAACTTGTTTTTTAAAATTTTCACTTTTATCACTTTTGTACACTACATTTGACCAAAAACTACAATTTCAAAAACTATGACAAACACAACTCCAACTTCAAAAATTCCAAAAAAAGTGATTTTTTTTTTGTATTTATGACCAAACGGGCCATAAATATTCAACTATAGTCTTTATTTTTGGAAATTCCTCCAAAGACTAGAGGGGGTTTTAGATTGAAAAAAGCACAGCTTCTTCCAAGTTTTAGAATTAAACAAGCAAAAAGCAGCACTAATTCTGATTATTGTAATTAGCCATGTTTTTGTGCATATTTTGATACATGAGGATCAGAAAGCTAACAGTTTCTCCTCATTTTAATCCCTTTTAGTTTTGGTTAGCTTTGTAACTATAAAAAAATCAGTTAAACAGTCTAGATTTAACTCAAACTATGTAAATGGAATGGTTAGATTTTATGTTTCCCTTCTCTACGTGTTCACTTTTTGAACTTTAAATATATAATAATAATGATGGCTTTTTTGAAAAGAAAAAAAAAAGGACTAAATTTGTTTATCATCCCCAATCCGGCAACCAACATCAAAGTTAGCAAGGCAATGACGACCTGGAGATTCAAATCATCTTTAATTTTATAAAGAAATGTAGACTTTTAAAAGTTTTGTTCCTGCTAGAATGATCAATTATTATTTTATTAGTGTGGACTAGAGTAAATTTACTTTACGTTTCTAAATGAGTTTAACCGTACATATTTTTTTAATTTCGTATTCTATAAAAGTTATAATCTCGGTCTTCTAATGTTTTAAAACGAAGTTTTGGAATAAAATTTTATTGTATCACTTTTTCTTATCGTCGGTTTAAAGTCGTTGTCTGTGACTGACTTTTAAAGTAGCATAAAACAAAATTTTGAAAAACTGCGTGTCGGTTTACAACTTCTTGTTTTTTTTTTAAAAAAGTAAGTGTTTCTTCAATTGAAATGCGATTTCACAATTTCTTAATTAAGGAAGGTGGTATTACTTAGAGTATAATAAACATGATTAGTTATTTAAGTTAGGTCTTATTTAGTGATGTAAATATGGAACTAGAGCTTAGTAATTTATTGTAGCCAAATGTGAAGATTAGGACAATGAAATTCAAGAGAAAGAAATAAGCGAATTAATAAGACGAAAACGGTGCAGTATTCTTTGACCCAAAATATGTTAATGTGCGGTTAGGGTTTGTGTATTAAGTAAGTATCCCTTGAATCTAAAAGAGAATAATTACTTGGCATAGCTACCTCTAAGAGATAATTATTGATAATAACTATCTTTTAATTTATTTATATTTAGTAGCTACAGTGATTTTATAAATTACCATCATAGCTACACCAAAATACATCAAGCGGCTGTGGCTGGAGTGGTTATTGGTGTGAGCTTTGCCCCTGCCCCACCTAGGTTCGAACTTAGCCAACCATATTATTTTACTTGCATATTTTTTTGAGGATGAATACATTCAACTCGCGGCAGCTCAAATGGATGATTAATTGCTCCTAAAGGTTAGTTATATATGAAAAGAAATATTTGAATGAAAATTGAAAATGAATACCACCTGAAAATGTTAAATAAATTGTAATGCTTTAAATATCTAAAATTACAAATCAATTTACCACGCATATATTGAAAGTTATAATGTATAGTACTAAAGTAAAAAGATTAAGTTCAATAAGCTACGACTTTCAATGTTAAAGATTTGTCTATAAGACAAGCGAGAGTCATCAAAAGTTCAAGATCACCTATTTTCACAATCGTTCGGTATAATTTCCTTATTAAATTACTAGGAGTAGAATTTACATGGTCAATACTTGGGCAAGTCAGCCATACTACTATGACTGCTACAATTCCTTCATAGTCTTCAAAGTAAGCCAAGGAATAATTATTTTCCCCTCAAATAATTTTTTACCCACTAAAATAATTCAACCCGACCCGAATTTGTTTTTCTTTCCAGTCAAGGGGTATTGGGTTGGGTCCGTATCAATTTGGCTGGAAAAAAAAAATTCGGATCGGGTTGAGTTATTTTAGTGGGTACAAAAATTATTTGAGGGGAAAATAATTTTGAAGGGCTGGGATGATGCCACGTGGCAATTGTTAGACATAAGGATATAATTGACCCCATAGTATAACGGTAAGAGTATAATTGGCCCTAAAGTATAACGAAGGGTATGAATAAATTATTTTTCAAAGTTCAGAGGTAGTTTTGATTCTTTTCCGTTATATTATTTGTCAATCAACTCCCCACAAGTTAAAAGTCAGCAAAACAAGCTACTTCAAATGCCCTTTATCTGGGACAGTGATCTTATGTGATAACCGAGTCAAAAGAAAGCCTTAATAAGACCTCCACTGGCGATGCATCTACTTTCGTATTAAAGTTATCTTTTTATCATATTGACATGAGACAAAATTGCACCTTATAGTATTTGTCATGTAATTTTTGAATATTCAAATTTTAGTTTATAATATTAAGTTGATTTAATTTAATTTGCTTAAAAAAATAATTAAATTGATTTTTAAAAAATGAAAAGTGTCACATAAATTAAAATGGAGAAATAACATATTTTCAGGAAGAAAAGGCCTACGCCAAATAACTTTTTTCTCAAGAGGAAGTAGAATAGTAACCTATCAAACATCATTCAAAAAAATTTAAATGAGAAGTACCACGATATATATATGTAATATATATAAGAAATTTCCAATATACCATATGTAAGATAATTCACGTTCAACAGACAAAATACTTAGCTTCTGCGAGCTATAGGTCAGCAACAGCAGGGTCATTAAATTCAATTAGAAGCCTAAGAAGCTACGAATGAAGTGTCAGACCCCTTTGTAAGATTGGGGACAACTTTCTTGTGATAATAATTGCAAACATCTCAATATCATTTTTTTGGTGAAACTAGACTTGGCCGCCTTTTCTCTTCTACTCGGCCCCTTTGTGATTCGTTCAATCTCTTTAACCTAATAAACCGAAGATAGGATTTTCTTCGTCGGAAAATATGGCTGGAGGAGGAGGATCCACTTCGAGTCCTTCTCGCACTCTTTTAGACGCTCCAACTTGGGCTCTGGCTACTGTCTGCTTCATCTTTATTTTCCTTGGGATTTTCATTGAACACTTGGAAGATTTAATTTATGGTGACCAAAAAGTCTCATAATTAGAAATGGTGACAAGTTTGACCAGCCAAGATCAAACTTGTCTTAAAAATGTGATTAACTAAAATTGAGACTGAATTATAATATTTAAAACTTATAATCTTTTACAAAATACACAAAAGCTCATACACATTATACAAAAACTTCTTTCAACCCACACACATTATACAAAAACTCCTTCCAACCCACTTCCCCCACGACCCCAACTACTTCATTTTATTTCAAAAACAAAAAAGAGCAGTTCTTCTCTTCAGTTCATCTCTCTCTCTCTCTCTCTACGTTGCTGCTGTAAAAAACCAGCGATCGGTGACCACCATTGTTGTTGCTCGTTCCTCTCTCTCCATTGCTGCTGCTGCTGCTCATTTCTCTCTCTCTCTCCATTGCTGCTGCTTGTCTATTCATTCTCAGGTAAACTTTTTTTTTTTCACTTGGTTCAAAAGTTAGGGTTTTGAAATCAGAGTGTGAAAATGATGATTTTGGTTAGAGAAGATGAAGAAGAGCATGGGTTTTTCTTGAATGTTGTTTGTTTTGTTGTAGTTTCGTGTATTTGTTGCACTTGTTGGGGTTTGTGAGTTTGTAAATAGTGGTTGTGGTTGTGAAATTATGATTTTTGGTGCTGTTTTTGTTCTTTTTCTCCTTGTTATTTCGAAAAAAAAGGCTTGCAATTTTGTTGATGTTTTCTAACAATTGAGGTTACTTGTTGCAGCAAATTCCGCACTTGTTTGATAGTTGCAAACATCTGCTGAGGTTGCATGGTTTTGGTGTATTTTGTTTAAGTTGTGAGTGAGATTTGTGATGGTTGTGTGTTTGTAGTGAAATATAGATGTTTTATAGTTAAATTTAGATGTTTTTGCTGTTGTTGTTGCTGTCATGCTATGGTTTAGGAAAAGTTTTGATTTTATCCAACAGCTGCTGGATAAAATCAAAACAATTGTTGAGGTTTTTGCAGCAACTGAAGCAGTTGTTGTAGCATATTAACAAGCTATTATAAAAAAATCAAAACAGTTGCTAAGCTGTTGCAACTGTTTTTCTATTTCCAACAGAATAAGATTTTGCTGCAACAAGTAATAAGTTGTTGCAACAGCTTCGTATTTTGTTGAAACATATTATTAATCTGTTGCAACAACTGATTACTTGTTGCAACATATTCCTTTTCCCTTTTTACTTTGAATGTTACACTAACTAATTAAAATTGTTTTTTGTGTGTAGATAAAATGGCTCCAGTTAAAAGAAAATGAGAGAAACCAACTGAGGCAGAAAGTAGTAAAAGAGCTAAGGTGCAAACACCATTAGATAAACTTGTGACTGCTATTTGTCAATCAACAAATGAGGAAAGAGTTAGTGAAACTGGGCTTCAGAAAGAGAGGAAACCCAGGAAACCTCTATTGGGCATGAAGAAGAAAGTGATAAAAACGAACAAAGTGACGAAACTAGAGAAGAAAGTGAAAAAGATGATGAAAAATCTGCTGAAGGAGATAAAGAAAATGAAGAAAATGCTGAAGGAGATGAAGAAGAAGGAGATGAAAAAGAAGTAAGTGAAGAAGAAGGAGATGAAGGGGATGAAGGAGCTGAAGGGGATGCAGGAGGTGAAGAAGATGCAGAAACTGAAAATGGTAATGAGAAGAAGAAGAATCAACAGATCGGATCTTGGCTGAGTTAAGAAGAAAAAGGAAACATACTATGGATGCCAATCTTGTTGAGTCTTCTAGTATTGCCACAGATCCCAATAGACCTTCGATTGAGGAGGTCGTCAAGAGTTTCAGTATTAAAAAGTACGGCGTGACGATGCCGCTGAATGGAAATAAGGATTTGTCTGGTGATTTTGTGGTTAGATCAACCATGGGCAAGGGCTTTGACACCTTCAGGGGCATTCTCCGGCAGCAGGGGTTGGAGAATTTCTTTAGGGCTAGCTGCTTTGGGCTCTATTTAGATTTGCCTGAAGATACCAGTGCCCGATTTCAAATGACAATGGTTTCTGAGCTTTTGAAGCGTAAGATTATTTGTGATAGAAAGGATGAGATTTGGATCAATTATTGTGGCATGCCGGTTTGCTTTGGCATGAAGGAGTTTGCCATAGTTACCGGATTGAGATGTTATCCTTGTGAGCCTCTTCCTACTGTTGTATTAACCAAGCTAGCTCGGACGCCCAAGGCAGACAAGAAAGTAAAGGCTTCCAAAGATAAGAATAATGTCTCTTTGGTAAACTTAGTGGGAAAAAGCTACACTCAAAAGAAATTATTGCAAGACTTGGAGTCCAAACTTTTCTCAAAAAAGCACAAGGAGGCACTGTGCTTAGTTTGGTTTGTGCATAGTGTTCTTTGGGCAAGAGACGTAAACTACAACATACCACTTGGATTGATTAAACTTGTTGAGGACTATGACGCCTTCAACAACTATGCCTGGGGTTTTCAAAGATTTAGCTTGACTGTTGAATATTTGATGAAGGATTTGAAGCCAACGGGGAAGACACAAAACTTATATGGCTTCCCTTGGGCTTTCATGGTAAATTTTCTTTAATGTTTTACCCTTTTTTTTATTATTATTTCAATTACTATTTTAATTTTTTATGGCATCTTTTTTTTCTAGGCTTGGGCATTTGAAGTCATTCCTCACCTCAGGCATCAAGTCAAGGAATACTCCAAAGAAGTTTCCTATCCAAGAATTCTTAGATGGCTCACTGCCAGGAACAACAAAAAATTGAGTGTTGACCTTTTCAACCCCCCTAAGGAAGCTGTAAGCATTAGAACACAACAGATGACTAGGTGTTGCAACAGCTTTTATAATCTGTTGCAACAACACATTCATCTGTTGCAACAAGTTATGCATCTGTTGGACAATGTCCAACAGATAATTAACTTGTTGCAACAAGTTACCCAACAGATGAATCTGTTATAACATGCAACTAGTTTTTTTACAACAGATGAGTAACTTGCTGAAACAAGTTACCCATCTGTTGGAAAATGTCCAACAGATGATAAATCTGCTGCAACAAGTTGACAATCTGTTGGATAATTTCCAACAAGTACCACAACTGTTGCAACATATCACTTTATTTACTAATTTGATAACTTCTGAATCTGTTACAATAAGTTTTTACAACAAGTACAATAATCTGTTGCAACAAATTACTAATCTGTTGTATAATATCCAACAGATGAGCAACCTGCTGCAACAAGTTACCCATATGTTGGACATTTTCCAACAGATGAGATACCTGCTGCAACAAGTTACCTATCTGTTGGACATTGCCCAACAGATGTGTAACCTTTTGCAACAACCTGTTAACTTGTTTTAAATAGGTTTTGCTTTTTATGATTTAGCACCATTATGATATATCTACTTTTTTGTTGTAGGTTGTGAACCCATGGCTTGTCCCAACAATAAGAGAGTTGGAGATGCCATGCCTTGTCACCTTTGTGCCCATAGAATCTGTGCCTGACAGACTGATTGATGGGTTCAAGGGGGAATTGGCTGGAGTGACAGCCATCACTAGGGTTGATGATGTTGTAGCTGGTGGTGATGGTCATGTTGCTGGTGGTCATGTTGTTGTTGGTGCTGGTGGTGATGTTGTTGTTAATGTTGTTGGTGGTGGTGTTCAGCCTGTTGATGCTGTTGGTGGTGGTGGTGATGATGTCCCAGCAAGTATTGCTGGGGAAAAATTAAGAGATGATGATGCTAATATTGGTGGATTTACCCCAGTTCCTGGATTGAGTGATTTTTCCGGATTTGGTGGTAATTTTAGTAGTGGTGGATTGAGTGGTAGAAGATTTGTTGATGTTGGTGCCGATACTTCTAAGGTGCCCTCATGTGCTTGTGAGTGCACCACTTGCAAGGATAAAATGGATAATTTGATTAGAAAGGTGGAGGAATTGGTGCAGGCCCAAGAAGCCACAAACACTTCTATGTAGAGGTTGATATCCAAGAGGGGTATCAAACCATCAAAGAATCTTTCCTCACCTTATACTCCTGTTCATGCTCGGAGGAGGGGCAAAGCAATTGCCAAGGCACTTGCATCAGTTAGATCAAGAAGATCTGTTGCTACTCTTAGTAAGTCAATTGAGACTCCTCTTCTTGATGTTGGGCCAAAAGTGCTAAAAAAGGTGGACATTTTCAAGCCTGTACATGCCCAAAGAAAGAAAAAGGTTGAGACTGCAATAAAGTCCAAAAAGAGTGGGAGAACCATGTACTCAATGCATGAATTTGGAGCAGCAGACTTCAAGGCTCTGACAAGCATGAAAATTTGGTGGGAGGGTTGGGTAAGTTTCAACACTTGTATATATCTATCTAATTCAGTATGTTGTTGCAACAAGTAGATAATCTGTTGCAACAAGTTAACTAGCTGTTGCAACAAGTAGATAATCTGCTGCAACAAGTTAACTAATTGTTGCAACAAGTAGATAATCTGCTGCAACAAGTTAACTAGTTGTTGCAACAAGGAGATAATCTGCTGCAACAAGTTAACTAGCTGTTGTAACAAGTAGATAATCTGTTGCAACAAGTTAACTAGCTGTTGCAACAGTTCCTTTATTTTGTTGAATCTGCTGCACCAAGTTAACTAGCTGTTGCAACAAGTAGATAATCTGTTGAATCTGTTGCACCAAATAACTAACTGTTTTACTACTTTTACTTTAGTATGTAGATGAAGTCCTGCTTCTAATGCGTATGAGGAAAATCAATTTCCCCGAGTACTATGATTCCACTGACATAATCCTGGACCTCAACTTTTACAACAACATGTCCAAGAGATACGCAGAATTGACAAAAGAGAGTACAGTTCCAAATGTCGTGTCTCTGAAGGTTAGACTTGCTGAATTCAAGTGGGATGATGATATGGTCGATTATTGTAGGGGTGTCAGACCCTACCCGGGAGGCTGTTCGTGGGCTGGTGCAAAAAGGGTTTTAACAGTGATGAATATTAATGCCACACATTTTGTCACTCTCGAGTTCATGATTGAAGAGGGAGTGGTAAATGTGTATGACTGCAACGTTCCTGTCTATGAAGAATCTGATTTCTTTTGTTTCATGGAGCCGGTAATGGAATTGTGGCCCAAGTTATTGCAACAGAGTGGAATGTTCGCACACTTGCCCGCAAAGTTACTCAATGAATCGTGGGAATTCAATAGGCTACAGAATCTCCCTCGTAATGTCACTGGTAAGGCATGTGGTTCGTGGTCAATTGCTTTTATGGAGGCTTTGCTTACCGGCACAACTGTGACAAAACCCGAAAGTCTAATCGGCGACAACTCTGTAGGGAGAATGCAATGGAGATGGGCATTAGGTGTCATTGAAAAGGTGTTGGAGCCCTAAGATGGGTTGATAAACAGTTCATTGATTTTGCGTTTTTTGGAGCCAAAATGTGGCCTGTTGAACAATTTAAGTATATATTAGGAGTTTGTTTTTATGACATTATGTAATTTAAGTATATATTAGGTGTTCAGTACTTTTTTAAGGCATTTTGTTAAGTATATATTAGGTGTTCATTATTTATGTTGTGTTCAATACATTATGTTTAGTGGTTTCAGTAGTTTTAAACAAGTCACAAAATCTAATAGCTGTTGAAGAAGTTGCAACAACTGACCCATCTGTTGCAACAAATTTTTAATATGTTGCAACGGATAAGTAAGTTGTTGCAACAAGTTTGTAATTTGTTGCAACAGATGGTTAAGTTGTTGCAACATATGGGTCAGTTGTTGCGACAAATCTAACTGATGTTGAAGAAGTTGCAACGACTAACCCATCTGTTGCAACAAGTTTGTAATCTGTTGCAACAGATGAGTAAGTTGTTGCAACAAGTTTGTAATTTGTTGCAACAGATGGTTCAGTTGTTGCAACATATGAGTCAGTTGTTGCGACAAATCTAATTGATGTTAAAGAAGTTGCAACAAGTTGATAATCTGTTGCAACAAGTTTGTGATCTGTTGCAACAGATGAGTCAGTTGTTGCAACAAGATGTAAATTTGTTGCAACAGATGGTTCAGTTGTTGCAACATATGGGTCAGTTGTTGCGACAAATCTAACTGATGTTGAAGAAGTTGCAACAAGTTGATAATCTGTTGCAACAAGTTTGTGATCTGTTGCAACAGATGCGTCAGTTGTTGCAACAAGATGTAAATTTGTTGCAACAGATGGTTCAATTGTTGCAACATATGGGTTAGTTGTTGCGATAAATCTAACTACTGTTTTAGAAGTTGCAACAAGTTGATAATCTGTTGCAACAAGTTTGTGATCTGTTGCAACAGATGAGTCAGTTGTTGCAACAAATCTTTCAATTGTTGAAGAAATTGCAACAACTAACCCATCTGTTGCAACAAGTTTGTAATCCGTTGCAACAGATGGGTTAGTTGTTGCAACAAGTTACTAATATGTTGCAACAAGTGCATTATCTGTTGTAACGGATGAGTAACCTGTTTAAAAGCTTCACATCTAGTAAACAATAAGTATCATTGGTTTTCGTTGTTTACACCTAAATATGGGTGAATCAATTAGTTCTCATCAAATTACACCAACGATCGCTCGATTTGGGAAGTATACGCTTAGTTGATCATATGTCCTGACTCAGAATACCATCAAATTGGTTAGGAACATTTAGTAAACAATAAATATCATTGGATTTTCGTTGTTTGCACCTAAATATGGGTAAATCAAGTAGTTCTCATCAAATTACACCAACGATCGCTCGATTTGGGAAGTATACGCTTAGTTGATCATATGTCATGACTCAGAATACCATCAAATTGGTTAGGAACATTTAGTAAACAATAAATAACATTGGATTTTCGTTGTTTACACCTAAATATGGGTAAATCAAGTAGTTCTCATCAAATTACACCAACGATCGCTCGATTTGGGAAGTATACGCTTAGTTGATCATATGTCCTGACTCAGAATACCATCAAATTGGTTAGGAACATTTAGTAAACAATAAATATCATTAGTTTTCGTTGTTTACACCTAAATATGGGTGAATCAAGTAGTTCTCATCAAATTACACCAACGATCGCTCGATTTGGGAAGTATACACTTAGAATTTCCCATCAAATCAATGAAATTACCGTCTAATCCATTAAGGATGTTAGTAGATAAATATATTGATCACTAATTATCATTGAATCCCTTTGTTTGACACTAAATATCATTGGTTCCCTCTGTTAATAACTAAACATATGTGACTTATATCCTAGTTGTTGCAGCAATTTCATGATCTGTTGTAGCAATTACATAATCTGCTGCAGCAATTGCATAATCTGTTGCAGCAATTACATAATCTGCTGCAACAATTGCATAATCTGTTGCAGCAGTTGCATAACTTGTTGCAACAAGTACATAATCTGTTGCAGCAGTTGTTTAACCTGTTGCAACAAGTACATAATCTGTTGCAGCAGGTAACATAGCTGTTGAACAAGTCATATCACTTGTTGGATGAAACAACTCATTCTATTTGTTTGATGAAACAAGATAAGGACTTTCTGCAACAACTCATTCCATTTGTTCTAAAAACTCAAAACACTATAGGAACTTACTATAACAAGTCATGTCACTTGTTGGAAAACCAAGTTAAGTTAGTTGCTACAATAAGTACATAATCTGGTTGGCAAAATCCCAACAAGTTACACAGCTGTTGCAACAGAATTTTTACTTGGTGAAAACTGTTCAGAAATTGCAAAACCACAGAACATACATTGGTGATTTGAGCAAGATCAACATATCATTTAAACTAATTTTACTAACAAAAACAACATAAAAATGTCATAAAGCCCAATTTCACAAACACAAACAATAGTAATTATTATTACAAGACATTGCAAATTTAACAAGTAGGGAACAATTCGGTTTGGGCATGTAGTTTTTTTATGGCCAGCTGTTTTGCATATAGAGCATTTGTTTTTCCTCGTTGCAAGTGATTCCCCGATTCCATGCCTCCTCTTTGTCCGTCTTCTTCCCGGTTTGCTCGGATCAACATGTGAAGGAGGTATTTATCTCTCTAAAATCTCCATAGGAACTTTCCAAGATTCTTCAGAAGGCACAGGATTCATTTCCTCACAGTATGCAATTATGTAATTCTCCACCCTGTAATATAGAGATGAGTAGTCATAAATCCGCCTTCCAAAGTCTTCACCATATTGGACTCGAAGCGCTGCCATAGCATGTGGGCAAGGTATTTTGTCCAGGTCAAAAACTCTACAAGTACAAGATCTTCTTTGCAGATCGACTGTTGCAACTGAACCGTTGCCGATGACGCTGAACTTGTAGTTGGCAATTTGATGGTTCAATAACTTATTACCCAAGTTGACAAATTTTGATATTTTTTTTTCCATTAAGGGAACAAAGATGGTTGGTGAGTCGATGAACTCCATACACCTCTCATGAAATTTCTCAGTAAACCTCCTGTTTATGGAATCAAATAGAGCAGTAATGGGAAATTCTCTTTCAACATTGAACATTGAGTTCACCGACTCAGCAGCGTTTGTCGTCATAAAATCATACCTGACAAAACAAACATATTAGTGTTGGAACATGTGGCTGAGGCTCAGCTGTGTCAAAAATCACAACAAGTACAATATCTGCCGCAACAAGTTACCTATTAGTTGCAGCAGATACGTTACTTGTTGGAAACAGAAATGTGAAAATACCTATTTCCGGGGCAGAATGCCCTGCTCCATCTGTGGAATCCAGCACGTTCAAGATGTTCGGCGGCCCAGGAACCAAATCTCTGATTTGATTGAAATGGTCATTGAAGACATCAATATTGTAAGCTTTTGCTGCTTTATAAAATATAGATACGACCGCCCCATTGTGAAAGGTGGTTCTCAGATTTTCCCCTAGGTGCCTCATGCAAAAACCATAATGACATATAGGGAAGACAATTGAAACCGCCTTTTTGATACTTGGATGTCTATCAGAAATTATGCACAACTCAGGGGTATCCTCTATATAGCTTCTCATTTGTTCAAAAAAATATTTGTATGAAGCATCACACTCCTTGTCCACCACACAAAATGCCACTGGAAAAATATGATTCTCCGCATCTTGTGCAACTGCTGACAACAACACTCCTTCGTACTTGCTCCTCAAAAATGTCCCATCGACAGCTATGAATTTTTTCATTTGCGCAAAACCAAGCATCCAAGCCTTATAGGCTACAAAAAAGTACTTGAACTTCCCATTTTCATCAACCTTCAATGTCGTTTTACTTCCTGGATTTGCAGAACGAATCATATAACGGTACGCATCAAGCACCGCATACCCATGCTCATGTGTCCCCCTTGTCAAAGCCTTTGCAATATCCATGCCCTTCCAGACCTTCCAATAACTTACCTTACAACCCAAATCTGTACCGATTGATTGACTCATATCTTTTGTAGATGGGCCTTTACCGTAAGGAAACTTATTCACCAATGACTTTCGCAGTAGCGTGTGGATTATGGCTCATAATGTGCTCAGAACCACATGTGTGATGCTTTATGTAAGTTTTGATACAAAATCTGTCAGAACTTAAAAGCTTCACAGCCCTAAGCCACCACTTGCACTCTGGATGTACACATCTGAAGCAATACACAGTACGCGAATTAATCACCTTCTTGATTCTAAAATCTTTCTTCAAGCAAGCAAGTTTCAACCAAGTGGCTAGTTCTTCCTTGTTCTTGAATGACATTCCTTTATAAAAACCTGTTTCATCATCTTGAACATGGCTAGATTGTATTGATTGTGTAGTGCCCAATGTATTGCTCGCAACTTCGGGTATAGGAATCGGGTCAGCCCCACTTCCATTATCTGGGATATCCACATCCACCCCATCTAATTCATCATTTAACACATCTTGTTGGTCTTGAGATAAATTTTGGTTCTCTATCGGGCTTCCAACAACGTATACCCTTAAAATGGGCCTAGCTACATCATTCAAATAAGCACGCAAACGAACCTGATCAGTTATCTTAAATGGCAGGACCCTCTGATTTTCAAAAAAGCTGTGCATGTAAGTGATGGTAAGATCATTTGGTTCACAAGTTAATTCGCAATAGGTGATGATTAGGTTCACAAAATCATCGAACATAACATCTCTTTGGACAGTCATCGCTATCGTCTCTAATGTGTCACTACCCTTCCATCGCCAAATATATCGATTGTTCTTCTCGATCCATTCACCATGGCAATCAACCCCTATTGTTATTGAGTCCCCCATTAGAAGTGTTCGAGGTACCTGAAGATATTTTGTTTAACAAAAAATTGGTCATGAGAGTACATACCAATCTATAACAAAATGAAACAGCTGCAGCAGTTGTTCCAACATATTATTGACTTGTTGGAACAAGTAAACTACTTGTTGCAATAAGTAATAAAATTGTTGCAACAAGTCACTAATCTGTTGGAGTCAGCTTCAGTTTTTTGGGTTCTGTTTCAGACAAAAACTGAAGCTGACTCCAACAGATAGTTAAGTTGTTGCAACAAGTGGAACACCTGTTGCAACAACTATACAACTTGTTGCAGCAAGTCAATAATCTGTTGGAAGCAGCTTCAGTTTTTTGGGTTCTATTTCAAACAAAAACTGAAGCTGACTCTAGCAGATAGTTGAGTTGTTGCAACAAGTGGAACACCTGTTGCAACAACTATACAACTTGTTGCAGCAAGTCAATAATCTGTTGGAAGTAGCTTCAGTTTTTTAGGTTACGTTTCAGACAAAAATTGAAGCTGACTCCAACAGATAGTTGAGTTGTTGCAACAAGTGGAACACCTGTTGCAACAACTATACAACTTGTTGTAGCAAGTCAATATTCTGTTGGAAACGGCTTCAGTTTTTTGGGTTCTGTTTCAGACAAAAACTGAAGCTGACTCCAACAGATAGTTGAGTTGTTGCAACAAGTGGAACACCTGTTGCAACAACTATACAACTTGTTGCAGCAAGTCAATAATCTGTTGGAAGCGGCTTCAAGTTTTTGGGCTCTGTTTCAGACAAAAACTGAAGCTGACTCCAACAGATCGTTGAGTTGTTGCAACAAGTGGAATACCTGTTGCAACAACTCACGCAGTTGTTGCAGGTTATTTATTTAACAATTACAACAACTTCATAATCTATTGTAGAAGTTGCAACAACCACATTATATGTTGCAACAACTACAACAACTACTGTAAGTTGTTGGAAAATCAATAGATTTATACCCAGGTGAAAAATTGAAATAAAACAACATTGTTGTACTTACCAAATGAGCGGAAAACACTTATGAAGTAATTGCCAGTGCTACACTAACAAAATCCAGTCAAAAAATTGCAAAATCGGGTGGTCACAGTTTTTTATTTCTTGAGCAACAATGGCGGACGAAGAAGAAGAAGAAGAAGAAGAAGAAGAAGAAGAAGAAGAAGAAAGCAGAACAATGGAATGAGTTATGAAGTAATTCCCAGTGCTACACGAATGAAATCCAGTCAAAAAATTGCAAAATCAGGTGGTCTTGTTTTTTTCTTTCTTGAGCAAAATCCAGTCAAGAAGAAGAAGAAGAAGAAGAAGAAGAAGAAATGAGCAGCATAATAAGAAGAAGAAGCAAGCAAGAAGAAGAAACGAAGCAAAAAAGAAGAGTAAAAAATGGTGGAAACGGCGCAGACAAACAGAAAATTTGGCGCGTTTTTTTTGGCTGTGTAGGGTTTATATGGGTTGGGTGAAAGTGTTAAAAATAAAACTTGGGGCCAAAGTGTAAAAACTAAAGCTTGGGGTCAAAGTGTTAAAAATATAACTTTGGGGTGAGTCAAAACTCTCTAATCACTAATCCAAAGTTTATCACCTTTACTCAATTAAAAAAAGTAGAGTTACCCCAACTCAATTTTAAAACCCATTTGTCACCTATAATTAAAAGGCCCCACCTTCGTCTTTGTCATGTAAGCGACCTCATTTTATTTTATTTTATGTTGCTCGGATCCTTTAAAAATGTTTGTGCTTCCGTGTTAGATCTTCTAAAAATATATAATTTTCTAAGGATCTATACACACTAAATAATATTTTTGAAGAGCCCGAGCAACATAGTTTTTATTTAAAACTTATACCAAGTTGGAGCAGTGGCGGAGCCAAAACTTTTAGTAAGGTTGTTCAAATGTTGACAAGTATATAATTTTTTTTTCGATGAATGAGTGCAACAATTTTTTTTTTAACATCATCACTGCACACTCAAAATTTATGGTCCATTTGATTTCGCAAGTTATTCTTGATAAATTTTATTGATAGAAAACTCTTACGGTGATTACAGTATCAAATGACAGCAATAACAAACAACAACATACCCAATGTACGTAATCCCACAAGTGGAAAACAACAAAGGGCATTCCGAGAATGTTATAAAGCGAGAAATAACGACTAATTAATTTTATTTGAAAAGAAAGAAAGAAAGAAAACAAAGTTGGATAATTAAAATGTTCACAGAAGCAATTAAAAAAGAAAAGAGAACAAAATAAGTGGTAGCTAACTTGCTATTAGATCTCGTCGTCTTCTTCTTTTCTAGGAAATAGGAAGGAAAGAAAAAAGACTAAAGAAACTTCAACAAATGAGTCCAACGTAACTCCAAACCAACATAGGAATAAACCAAATGCAAAATCATAATTCAAATACAAATAAGTTTAGTCGGAACATGAAAGAAAATAAGTGCAAATACAAATCAAGACAGTAGCTCCAGACAATGTTTGTATGTTTTCTTTTAAAAAAAGAAGATGACCAGCGTTTGACGCGAGCTTTAAATCGTAACTTTTAGGTAAAATTGAACACCCTTTACCTCTAAGCTATATATCTCAATTATTTTAAGGGTGTTCAAAATTTAATTTATATCCAGTTAACTATAATATTTACTTCATATACAACCTCCCTATCTTCCGAGAGAGGAGTAAGGTCTGCGTACACTTTACCCTCCCCAGACTCACATTGTGGGATTTCACTAGGTATGTTGTTGTATACTAGTACCATTTTCTAACCAAGGGTGTGCAGGAGTGACCACCTTGGCCATGAGCGGCTCCGCCACTGAGTTGGAATATATGAGTTTTATTGGTTCATTTGAAATATTCATGCAGTGGCTCAAAAAACATAGGAAGACCGCTTTGTTTGAAGCTGTGGAGAAACTCAAATCAGGTGTCTTCTCATATCCTTTTACATCTCCTCACCTACTCCAGAAATTTAGCAAATTGACTAACTTTGAGAGGCACCATCACGATATTTTAACCTATTGTAGTAGATTACATATTTTATTTTTCAGGTAATTACCGCTATTTAGCAAACAAATAAATAGTCAAGATTACATAGGAATATATTCGTTTGGCTTATTGGGTTCTGAATAGATTATTTATACATGTCAAATGATTTTTTCTTGACCCAAATATTGGGTTTGATCAATCAAAGTTAGTAAGTTCTGCTAAATACGTCACTTGCATTGTTCATCCCTAAATGATACATGTAGTTATTTCTTAAATTACGTACATTTATAATATAAAAAGTTTTAAATAATTAATGCATAAAAGTTAAATCTTGACTATTTATTTGTTTTGTATATGCAGTACTGATGCAACTAGGATTTTTGTCGCTATTATTAGCAGTGATACAAAGGCCAATATCCAAAATATGCATACCAAATAGAATGTCAAACTCCATGCTTCCTTGTAATCGTGCTGTACTGGATTCTACAAAAACCATCAAAGGATTCGAACACTTCTCAAATTCAAAGGAATTGCCATCTGTTGAAAACTCTGTGGATCACTGTGGCTCCAGAGTATGAAGAAAATAAAATGATACTATATTTGTTTTCTTTCTTTATTGTTTTTAATAATTTGTCTCTTAATTTTGTTCCAGGCGATGACTTCTTTCATGTCACAAAGTGGAATCAATCAGCTAAACAACTTCATATTTGTACTAGCAATCATGCAGATTGTGTACAGTGTTGTCACAATGGCTTTAGGTAGAGCCAAGGTACGCACGCTACTCCTAAATCTTACTCCCTCCGTCTCAAATTATCTATTATGGTTACTAAAAATAATTATCTCAAATTATTTATCGTTCTAGAAGTTCAAGACACAAATAATTATTTTTTCCCCTCATTTTAGCCTTAGTAGAATTTTGTCATTAATTGAAATGAGACATAATCAAAGTAAACATTTAATGGAAAGAGATTATAACTTAGACATAAATAACGCGGTAAAGTCAGTCAAATAACTCTCCTAATTAATATGTGTGTAAAACGAAAGAGCGATAAATAATTTGAGATGGAGAGAGTAAATAATAAAAACTCCACGATTTTAGAAATATGTGCACCCCTGCCTCAGTACTTTATTTTGGTATCCTATTTTATTTGGAAAGTTAAAAATAAATCACTACATGTTTTAAACACCTATTATTATTAAAACTGTGACTTAAGAACTTTTACATTTAAAAAAAATATTTTAATCGTATTTCAAAAATTTGAGAAACCAATGTTCAAGCAGAGGCAGAGTCAGGATTCGAAGTTAGTGGGTTCGGGATTCTAATTCGTTTAAGTTACTGGTTTCTAAATTAACAATTTATACATATTCAATAAGTTTTTCAAGATAAATATGGGATTTAGACCAAAGTTACTGGATTCGATCGAACCCCAGGAATATGCTAGCTCTGCCCTAGTGTCCAAGAATTAGATGTTTTGACCATCGAGCTTTGCAATTTATTTTTTTCTACTTTTTCTTTTTTTAATTTTTTTGGAAGGGGGAAGAAATATTTGTGGCATTTGATGTAGCAATAGCCATGATTAGAAAACGTCGGTGTTTTCTTAGACCCAGGGAAGTGCATAACACGAGAATTATCATTAAGGGTTGCGGTGCCATGAATAATATTCATTCGCCCATTATTACATGAAAAAAAATCTATTAGGGAGTGCGTTCCTCTTAAATGGGTCTTATACAACTCTGAATTGATCGGGACGCATATTAAGATACCGAACACTGAGCAGAAAAATTAAAAATAACACGAAAAATTGGCCTAGTTGATGGGTCGATGCTTAGAATTGTCTGGACCAGTAGATCGCTTCAGCTGTCAAATCATTTTAAAAATAGTTTGATAATTACTAACAGTAGTAACTACTTTCTTAAACTTTGATTTACATTTTTCTATAAATCTTCTTCTGATTAATTTAATTAATAGGTGAAACGATTGAATATATGGCAGCCAATGGTATGCACCTTGTACTTGCTGATACTACGTGAGATCAAGATCGAAAATTTTGAAAAGAGTTTAAATTTATCCATGATAATGGTATACTTTTTATTTTTTCTTAACAAAATAATTGCAATTTAACTGATATATTAAAACAAATAAGAATTAGCACGGATAACTTTTGTCACTAAGCAATAAAATTCTGTTGCTAATTATATTTAATGAAGGATTAAGGACGGATTATCAAAAATCCAATTAGCTATGCACTTCAGAGATAGATTAATTAACAACGAATTTTATGGACAATTCTTATGTTTTTGTAATCTATATCCACGAGACATTTTATGTTACCAATTACTATTCATACTCTCTCTCTCTCTCTCTCTCTCTCTCTCTCTCTCTCTCTCTCTATATATATATATATATATATATATATATATATATATATATATATATATATATATATATTACAGTAATTAAGATGTTAATTTGATTGAAAAGATATTTTTTACACTGTTAATGGTAAACTTAAACTCTCCGGAACAACCCATACAAAAATTTAAGTATACGGAAAGGATTAAGAAATGAGTTCAAGGACTTATATTTACTAGTACTCCTATATATTACACGCCTATATGAAGACTTCCCTTTATCAAAACATCTAACGATGCACATATTTGTCAAACATCTTGCCATCCCTGTGGTTTGACGCAATTATTATTTAAAAAATTAAATAATTTTCATTATATTATTTTTCAATTCTTTTAAATATTTGAATTATAAACAATTACTACAACTTTTAATATTTTATACGTAATTTGCAAATATATATGTAAATTTTAATTCCAAGAAAGTTGAAGAATTTAGGTTTGAAAACTCCAAAATATATACTAGGTGTGTTTGACGCTAGTATTCTATTATTTGTTATATAAAAGTAAAATGGGATGAATGAGGGCGGAGTGATTGCTTGATGTCATAGTATGTGTTTATCAGGTGAAGCTGCAAAATTTGAACAATCTTATTTGAATGTCAGAACAAAATGTCAGGAGTGATTTGACAATCGACCATTTTCGGAAAATTTAAGTCAAAATATATCGTATTCTAAAGTTTGAAAATAGAAAGCTACTCTCGTTGTGGCTATATCCATATCTGATTTATATTATTGAATTCTAATTTCACTACATTTATAATCAAATGTATCCACCTATTAGATCCTAGTCGATTCAGATTTACAAGAGAAACAACATTTGGTCGACGCCACATGAACAAGTTTACAACTACCCCTAGTCAGCTCTGGATTGTAAGTATAACTTTTCTTTTCTCTTTTTGGCATTTTTATTGGGCAAGAGGAGAAACCTTTTTTGAGTATTAATCTTTCAGATTTGGACGATAAAATGACAAAAATGGTACCTTATGTATGGGGAATATTCAAAGTGGTCCTTCAAATATACTCCCTCCGTCCCAAAAAGATTGTCCTCTTTTGATTTGGCACAAAGTTTAAGAAATAAAGAAAGACTTTTGAAATGTGTGGTCCAAAACAAGCCTTAAATATTTATGTGGTGGTAAATCATCTCATAAAATTAAATTTTTTCTAAATATAGAAAGGGGACAATCTTTTTGGGACATACTAAAATGGAAAGGAGGACAATTTTTTTGGGAAAGAGGGAGTACTACTGAACAGTTTTGACCTTTAATTTGCCAAAAGTGAACAATTTTGATTTTTGTCAAATATTTGAACAAGCTCTGTTAGATAGAAGAATAGCAAGAAAAAAAAACTAACCAGAAATACCATGAAAGTCTCATCAAATTCTAGAAATTACAACACAAAAACAACACTAGACACCGAATTACACAGACAAATGATACAAGTTACACCACAAAATCTGCAGTAGACTTCATAAAATAGACAAAAAATAATAGAAACGACAAAATAACACCTCCAAATGTGAGTTCAAGCTAAATTATTTTTTCACAATTCTTGTCAATCTAACAGACAATATTTGTGAAATACTTGATTGAGACCAAAAGTTCTCACTTTTGACAAACTTAAAAACTAAAGTTGCTAAAAAAATATTTAAGGACTGTTTCTTTTGCTATTTACTATTAATACTCTTTTTGCAAATGAGACAGAAATGTTTCTTTCGGCAGTTCTTCCATTCTGTAGCAAAAGTTGACTATCTTACATTACGCCATGGCTTCATTACGGTGAGTATTCGTTTCTTCTTCCCATTCTCCGGTTTCAAATATTTAATCGTTTTGATAAATTAAAATTATTTAAAATGTAAAACATTCTAAAAGAATTGTAAGTCATTTATTATTTTCATCCATATTGTTTCAATTGATACGGTATTAACTAAGTGAGATGTTTAAGATAATTAAAGGGTATGTAGAAAAATTGTTCTCTAGACTTTCATCTATATGAAGTAAATGTAACACAATATATAATATTCGTGATTTAGGCAATTCGGTCTCCGTGTATATAAAGCGAAATATTCAAGAATAATTTTCAAAAATAGGTGATTCAGAAAGGCTAGAAAAACTAGGCCTTATAGGAAACAGACAAAACGTAGATGGACTGCCACAAAAAGAGAAGGTAACTAGTCAATCCCTCAAGGTCTAGTAAACTAAGGTGATAGTGCAGATATTAAATATTGTATCTATCTTAATTAATAGTGTACGAAAATATTAAATGACAAATAATTTGGATTGGATATAGTAGTAATATTTAAATGATTTGAGTGTAACCAATTAACAAATTATAAAACGTACTGTCTCACTATTATTGTATTTTCCTTTTATTTTACGCAATCAAAATGTACAGGCTCATTTATCTTCAAACAACGCCTTCAATTTTCAGAAGTACATTGAACGATCTTTGGATGATGATTTCAAAGTCAAAGTTGGCATCAGGTATTCCCCTATTTAGAGATAGTAATTTAATATAACTACGTACTAATTGAAGGACTTTAAAATAATTGTACTCGACTCCAAATCTTTTAAATTCGATATGACATACGTAGTAATTGTTTAGCTCGTAAAATTTGAAATTCAATTTATGCACTGAACTTATATAATAACCTACTCCGATCCTTAGAATCTCTTTATATACAACAAATACATAATAGATTGCCACACAATTTAGCGAAGACTGCTGGGAAAAAAATCTAGGCACTGTTACAGACGTGGAACGACAGAAGCGTTGACAGTATTTCATAGGTCATCTAATCACATAACAAGTGAGATTTGGTGAAACAATCATCGTTCAAGTGAGATAGTAACTGCTAACACTTATCATGACTCCACTAGTGCCACTTCTTGTAAAATTGGATTGCTTGCAGTAGGCTTAGCCTATATAAAATTACTATTATGTTAATTAACCATGTAGAAGGAAAATACTTCTCATTTATTAACTTTATGCTTCTCAAGTGAGATTGCACATTTTTATTTATTTAATTATATACTCAACATCGTCTAATCACATAACAAATGAAATTTCACAATAACAATTATTGTCTGAGTGAGTTAAGTGCTAACATTTATAATGAACATCCCTAGTGCACTTCTATTGTACAATTGGATTACTTGCAATAGGCTTGATCCGCACAAAACCATTACGATAATCAACCATGTAGGGTGAAAATACTTCTCATTTGGAATACGCCTTTATGTGTATCAGTGTTTTAAAAGGCGGGGGCGTAAGGCGGGGCGTTTTACATACGCCTCGACGAGGCGTAAGCCTCGAGGCACGGAGCGTAAGCCCCATGGGTATTTAATTTTTAGTATCAATACAATGAAATAAAAGTTATTATGAAATGCAAAACAATTCTAACATTTTAACTTTCAAACACGGAAAAAAACACAGTTTCTTAAAACACTATTACTATCATACTATTCATTTTATCTCCCTATAAGCAAATAATCAATAAAATTTATCAATATTACAATTAAAACATAACTTCTTCAGGAACAAAAAATAAAATTATATGATAATTCTGATACATAGGACTTATGATCAATGACAAGTGAAAATGTACAATTCCGCTATGTGTTTTTTTTTAAAACAATTAAGTGATATTCACCCTCACGACGTTCTCAAATAGTAAATATCCAATACTACAACTTGTTATATGAGTTACACCCAATCTTCTATTTCTATAGATGAAAAACTATTAAGTAGCATTATTTTGTTAAACAATTATGAGGGTGAATGATTTTAATTAAGGAATTTAAAATATAATTTGTGTAAGAACTGTTAGGCGAGTCCTGGGCGTTGGGCGTTAGGCGCGTTTAGGGCGTACGGTTGGGCGCTTAGGGCGTAAGCCTTATAGAAACTAAGCCCCGCACGTTAGCCCCAAGGCGTTTTGCCACTGCTCTGCCCCGAGGCTCGACACTGCCTTTTAAAACAATGATGTGTATAAGATATGATTTATAACGCAACAACTATGTCTCAATCAAAAGCAAGTTTGTCGGGTTCAATTATATGAATCTTTTTATATACGGAATAATTTATGTCATCAAATTTATCAGTACCCTATTCTTTGTTAAAACAGCCCTTTCATGTGGTTAGTGATGGTCATCTTCTTGCTGGTTGACGTTCATGGTACGTTTGTCTACATCTTCTTATTTAGCGTTAAAAGTGTGTGATTATCTAATCTAAAAATTACAAACACTTAGAGAGCATGTATATTTTATGTCTCACCATTTAGGCATAAGTTGAACTATCACAAATAATTGGTTCTTCCAGCTGAACTTTGTCTCAATTCAAACAGGTTGGAACATCTATCTTTGGGTATCATTTCTCTCACTCCTTGTAAGAATACATAAACTTGCTCTTAATTTGCTTTAGTTTTAATAGTCACTCAAAAACTTCATTAATACTTGCAATTCATGAAAATTTGTTAATGGTTGATTTTATAGACAGTGTTGGTGATTGGGACTAAGCTGGAGACAATTGTAGCTCAAATGGCCCTTCAACTCGAAACTCAAGACACTGTCATCATAGGATCCCCAGTAGTCCAACCTAATGATAATCTTTTTTGGTTTAATCAACCTCAATTTGTTTTGACACTTCTCCCCTATACCCTTTTCATAGTAAGCAATTTCTCCTTTCAATTCATTTTTATGTAACTTAATCAACTATATATAGGTTTTATGGAGTTAACATGTTAGTATAAAGAGTTAGTGTATTTTAATATGTTGTAGCTGATAACTTCTTGTATTTCTTCAATTATATATAAACTTGACTTCCTATGAACTCATATGTAGGTAGTTATCTTTTAGATGATCGTAAATATTTTTTGATATTATCAATGTAAAAAAGTTAAAGTCGTCGCTAGGCTTATGTGCAAATTAAAGCACAAATTTTTCCTTTTTTATCTCCTTAACAATTAACTCATAGTAATATCTATTTTCTTTGTGTTTCATGACTTGATTGTAGAATGCATTTGAGCTGGCCTTCTTTATTTGGGTGACGGTAAATCTCTATCCTAATTTTGGCCAAACTCTCTTATTTAGCTTACGCACGTCTTTTTTTTTGTTTGTTTTTATTTTTTTTTATTTTTATGTAAAATTAAATATTTCAGTGGCAATTTGGAATAAGATCATGTTATCATGAGCATGTGGAGATCATTGTTATCAGGGTGGTTTTGGCGTAAGTCATAATTCCATCCTCCTTAATTTCTTTATTAGAATAAATTTGTTTCTTAACATTTTTGTATTTAATTTTGTCTAAATAAAATTATAATTTCTTTGCATATGGACCATGCAGGCTGATGGTTCAAGTACTTTGTAGTTACATTACTTTGCCTCTCTATGCCCTCGTTACGCAGGTTTGTACTCCCAAAAACATACTTCTATAACGATTTGATTCACTTTACAAACCTATTTTATTTAATTAAGGGAAAATAATAAATTTAGGAATTAATTTAATTGAATGATAGGTTAATCGATGGAACAACAACGAAACTTTATGATAACTTTTATTCGTGCAACGTTGATTAACTTGCATCACAAATGTATTTCTTTTCCATTTTATGATGGGTCTATTGACAGAGACTACTCATATGAACGGTTAATTATCAATGAACTGATAATGTAAATGTTCTTTTGATTGTTAGTACATAGAAGTTAAACTCTAAGAAACGCCGTGTTGTTGTTTTTTTTTTTTTTTTTTTTTTTTTTTTTTTGTTTCAGATGGGTTCACATTTCAAAAGAGCATTGTTGGAAGAACGCATAATGCAAGTCATAAAGCAATGGCACACAGAAGTGAAGAGGAAGAAAAAGAAGCAAAAGAATAAGCTGCAGCAACCAGAAATAGAATTCACCTCTCACCAGAGAATGACAACTTTAGTTGAGTTTAGTACTAATGCTCATGAAATTCAGGAGATCTCCTGAAGAACATGAAGAACCAGTAGAAGTAACAATAGTCCATCAAAATCAATCTAGTAGTTAGTTTTTTAAAAGAGAAGAGAATACAAGTTATCATTAATAGAATACAGAAAGGAGGACTTGATATTTTGTACTTGGGCCTAATTTAATGTCAAAATTGTTTACCTTTAGTTTTATTAATTTATTTACATATTTAATTTGAATTTGAATTTTAAAAAAATTGAATCTAGAAATTGATTATTGTCTGTTCAGGGTGTTTAACATAAAATCTAGATTAAAGATTAACAATTGAATTTATAATTTTGGGCCACATGCAAATGAATTAACTCATAGATAATTAGTCCTTCGATTTGAATAATGAAATAATAGTAAACAAAGAGGAGAGAATTCTTATCGAAGAACTCATGATTGAATTGATGAACAATGTTGCTAATTGAGCAACTATGATAACTTGAGTGTATAAGTGATAAGAGAGCAGAATTCAGATGAGATGTAATGAGGAAACAGGGTAGCATTTACAGTACTACAACACTAAGTAAATGTTTCTAATATCACGCCCATCCATCATGAGCATTATCAACATATTTCATACGTCATGCATGTGATTTGTAACAGCCGCAGGGAATCTCAGATATTTCAGAGTCTGTTGACGTGTGGAGCTTATCCTATTCGAACACTGATCACTAAACAAACAGTTTACTTCAGACTGGAACTATCTATCTCTGGTATGGCGAAATCATAAATGAGCTTGAACTCAGAATAGACTTTCGGGGTTGTCCTTCAATCTTCATCCGGGTTCTTAGCTGACCTGTTGTTGACTAGATGATTGAAACACAAGGGGGAGGGGGGCGGGGGTGAATTGTAAATTATGCTAGTAGTATATAAGTCGACTGCTAATGCGACATAGTTGACTTTCCTGCAATTCTCAGTCTGATACCAGAGATAGATAGTTCTAGTCTAAAGTAAACTGTTTGTTTAGTGATCAGTGTTCGATAAGTAAGGTAATGCAAAAACTAAATGAACACAGTGAGTTTTTATACTGGTTCGGATCACCGGTGTGGTGCCTAATCTAGCCCCTTGTAACTTGATTACAGAGATGGTTCAATGTGAATCGTGACTCTAACTTTGATAGTTTCCAACTTTTCTTCTAATGACAGCCTCTACCTGTATAGCTAACTATTCTCTCTTTTCTTTTCTAAACACGTAACACTCGACTAACTATAGTGCTTTTACAAGATGAAGATTAAGTAGTTGTTTTTGCCCAAGTGAAGTTGTAAGTGTCTTCGGCTTGTGAGGGTTGTATCTATACTTGTGAGTAGTCCTGCTTTGCGATCTTGACAGATGATAATGAATCAAGCATTCCATTGATTGGTTCTAATTTGCTTGCTCTAAGGTAACCCAAGGGAGTTTGTCTCAATCAGGGATCTTGTGGGTATCCACTGATTGATCTTTATTCTTTGTTCCTTTGTAGTCTTGACTCAGCTCACTGAACAGTACTTTACTTCTTTTCCTTTTCTGTAGACGGTGTACAAATTTACTTGATTGGTTTGTATCCTTTACTGAACTTGATTATCTTCTTTCCTTGTGAAGAGATTTGATTTATTGCTTTGCATCTTTCAGCTGGACTTGATTAGTCTTCTTTCCTTGTGGAGAGATATCAACTAGACTTGATTAGTCTTCTTTCTTAGTGGAGAGATTCTAGCACTCTTCTTCTTCTTCTGGTGTGGGGCTCAACCAATCTTGTTTCCTTTTGTAGTTGACTCGTGTTCTACGATTGTGATGAGTCTTACTTCTTTCCATATGAAGACTTCTTCTTCCTTTTTGAATTTTCCTACATGTAAAGAATGTCATAATTAAAATACTACCAATATTATAAATTAATATAGCAAAAGCTAACAATCTCCCCCTTTTTGATGATGACAACCAAAAAGGAATATGACGGTTTACTTCCCTGTTAAACTGGAGATGCCCCCCCCCCCCCCCCCCCCCCAGAGCATATGATGGAAAGTTCTGATGCTCCCCCAGGGCATATGGTGGTTTCTTTCCAATGATTCTTTTGTTGCATTCTTTTAATGCCCCCCCCCCCTGAGCAAGTGATGATTGCTTTCTAATGCTGGTTGTACTCCCCCCCCCCCCACCCCCCCCCCCCTTTGGCATTATCATAAACAAACAAACAAACAAACATACAAAGTCACATAACACAGAGACAGACAATAATATAGCATAAAGCAGCACACTAGTTAAGTTGTCCTAGTCAGGGGAACATAAGCATCCCCAAGAAACCAAATCATAGTTTTTGAGGATATACCAAGTCCTCAGCAGTGAACAACACAAAACAATAAAAAATATATTGTCCAACAGGTAGGCACAACAACAATCTTAAGATGACCGCTTCTAAAAGTATTTGAGGGTATTAATGATGCGATCAGAGAAGGAGTTGTAAGATGTTTCAACCTTTCTGGAAAGGGTTGAATAGGCATTCTGAATGGCCACAGCGAGATCAGTGTTGGGTGTAGTGGCGTTTCTGGACAAGGAGTCGACTCACTCAATCAGCCTGTTCACAGTCCTGATACCATCCTTCTTCAGTCCTTCCATGCTAACCCGCAGCTTACTAATATCACTAACAACCTCTTTGGTGGTACTTATCACCTTCTCAAGAGAGCTCTGAATCTTCTAGAGGCTTTCTTCCATAACACCCAAATGCTGCTTCATCTCAGGAATTTCCTGTGCCACATATGGGAGAGGTGGAGCATGACCTGGTTCAACTTCACCTTGAATACATCTTTCTTGGTCCATTCATTGTTAGAGAGCACAAAATTCATGCTAGCAAATGCACGATTATTATAGGTGGAGTTTACCTCTTGCGTAGGATAGTCAATGAGATCCACAAACTAGTCTTTTAGAATGCGAGAGATAATCATACTGTAAGGAAGGCTAGCAGTAGGGGAGGGGTCTTCATCACTTTCAAACATGTATTCTTTAAACCATAAAACCCAATTGATTTTGTGTTTCTTAAGTAGATAGTATACCATATACACGTCCCTATTAGTAATATTGCTTAAGGAGCCAACTCAGGGTAATAGAGTGGTAGCAGTAATGTGAGCAAGAATGCAATTGATAAAACACAGGTTTGATGGACCAAAATCAAACGAATCAGAGCCAGGTTCAAATATAAAAGCACGAGCTTCCTCAGGAGAGACTTCAAAATTCTTAGGCCAGCCATTTTCTTGCTCAATTTTTCCAGAAAACTTAACTCCAAAAACTTTTTTCAAACAGAAATTCATAAATCACAAACCCTGTTCCCATGACGAGAATTTCAAGTTCTCCACTATATTTGACATATGAATATTTGCATAAAACATACTAACAGGTTCCTCAAAAACTTCATTTTCACAGAGCAGAAACACAAGGGGCAATTTTTGGGCTTTGATGAATGAACTTACATTGAAATGCATGTCCTTAATTTGTTCAAGATTGATGATTCTACCAGTTGCAATGCGACGCTTTTTGAAGAGATTGTAACGAGTCTTTTCAGCAAACCCCCAAAAGTGTTGCATGTCCTCGGGTGCAAAAATATCGGGGTTCTCTATTTTGGTCTTTTTGGATGCATTCTCCTTAGCACTTGCAGAGATGCTTAATTTATTATTGGAATAAGTCCCAATGATATCATCGTCGGAGGACTCTGTGAGATCTACATGCTCTTCAGAGATGGTTTGGAGTAGCCGACTTGATCGACGATAATTTGAAATTTCCCTTTTTACTTGAACCATTGTGGGAGAGATAGATTAGAAAAGAAAGAGAGGGTTTTTGAGAGAATGAAGTGAGGAGAGGGTGCGGAAAGAGAAGTGAGAAAGAGAGGGGTTAAGTAGAGTTTTTAAGAAGTGGAAGGGGTAATAAAAAAAATGAAAGGACGTGACTGAAGAGTTATGTCTCTTCAATCCTAGGGACTAGGTGTAATGATGAAGGCAGGGAGATTTTAGGGTATGGGAAACGATGAAGTTTTAAAAGATAAAAATGAGAAGCATATTTCGTGTAAAATTGTCTAAGGTAAGAAAAGACGAAAATAAAATCTTTTATTTTGTTTTATATAAAAGGCCGACAACGGTTAGTAACACATATTGGTAATAGAATTCACAGACAAGCATGATAACAACTCAACCAATTCATACGTCCATCTACCACACAATGTACAACAATACCCTCAATCCTTAACTTCACACCAATAATCACCAGTCAGACTCACAATTCGCAAGTCATTTAGTCATTCGTATTAATCTAGCGGTCAACTCATCTTAGAACACCCATGATCCTACGACACATAGAGACTAAACATGTAACTAATATTCCGGACGATCTATGGCTACTTCACAAGTTCAACAACAAATCAAGACCCCAACACCCGTCCTGGCCTAAGAAACACATCTAATCCCCAAAAGGTGCCAAGTATACATAAATCACGCCCAAAGCTAACATCACAAGTATAGTCACCAAAACATCTCAGAATCAATCCATAATGCAATGCAATGCAATAGTGTATGAGTGCAATGCAATGCTGTTCAAATGAGATGTACACACGTACTCCGGATGGAAATATCAACATCTCTGTAGAAAAACCCAGCGTGACTCACGAAGTCTAAGTGCCACCCATCCCGGATGTTTGCCCAACAGACAGACAGGACCCCAGATCTTTGCCCACGGGGGGTTCTCACCGGCACCACTCTGGGGGACCAGCGGAGTCCATGCACTAACAACGATTTTGAAAATATCATCAGAATCGACCATGCAACGACGATGTCGGAATGGATCATTGGACATCGGCCATTTCACAATCACTCAAGAGTTCATCAAATACCTATTTCACTCAATCAACGATTTCAGAATTGATCTTCGGACATCGACCTTCTCCTAATCACTCAAGTAAAAAGAGTTTATCAAAATATCGGTTTCATACAATCAACGATTCCGGAATTGATCTTCGGACATCGGCCTTCTCACAATAACTCAAGTAAAAGAGTTTATCAAAATACCAGTTTCACTCAATCAATGATATTGGATTATCACCGGGTATCAGCCATGCATCATGACTGAGTGAGAATGTGTGCAATGCGTGTATCAACATCAACAACCAAGTTCAATATCACAGGTACCAATAATGGGGTACGCCAACAACATATCATATCACAATACCCACAGTGGGCATGCTAACAGTATATCTAAATCACAATACCAATAGTGGATATGCCAATAATATATCCAAATCAAGAGGAATAACATGATCTAACATCTACCAACAACTCATAGCTTCAAGCCCACACAATAAAGCGGTCAACACAACACAACGGGGTGGCTAGTCCCTACACATAACAGATCAATCAGTTGATATACATCATTACCAATTCCTTAACTCAGCCTATTAGCTTAGGACAAAAATCTCACCCTACACTCGAAGTCGTTCGTCACAACTTAATTAGAACTCAATCACAGCCGTGGGTATATTTTATTCTCTCGTTTGGCAGCTAGATTCACCATTAATAACATAACATAAGTAATTCACGTATTACAGGAAGTTTTCATCATTAGACACAAAATAGGTTTCGTCCGCTACTCCCAAGTCACATAAATCCACCGATAATCAAGAAAACCACATCTACACCTAAGGAATCTATAGGCCACAAGCCCAAACAAACAAGTCACACAACAATACCATCCTATAATTCCATCCCAAATCTCCGATTTTCTACACATGCAATCTCCGTTTCTTCTAACACAACGATATGGGAAACTAATCGGAGTCTACCGAAGGGAATCCATAACCTACCTCATAGCCGAGAGGGTGCCACGAACATCCGTTGATCCTTTAACTTGGTCACCATATCGTAACCCACACGCAAAGCTTGGAGACAACCGTGAGGCCCAAGAATAGAAATACCCATTATAACCTTCATAAGAGACTTTGGATTTACAAAGGAAGGTTTTGGATCTGAACCCACTTCTAGATTCCATCCATGACAAGGCTAGGTGATTTTCCAATTTCAAGCTTATTTGAGAAAGTGCCATTTCCAAATCCATGGAAGAACTTATTTTTAAGGTGAAGAAATATAGAGATCTAGGTTATAAATTTGTTCTAGATGAAGAATACAGAAGGTTTGTTTAGAGGGGATATGTGGAAATGTTGTTAACCTTTCATCTTTCCAACTCTAGATTACTTGAACACCCACTTGATGCTTCTCTAGGTAATAAGAATTAAATGGTTAGGAGTAATTTTACTAAATGGAAGGTGAAATTGAAGGCATTAGAAGGGTCTATCAAGACTAGATGTTAGGTTTTTCTGGTTTTCTCCCAAACTGGGCGGCTGGAAATTGGGGTACTAAAAAATTAGGGCAATTCCCGAAATGATTTCTTAAATAGGGAATTTTCACTGCGTGTACTGCTTCAGCGGTTGACCAATCGCTTCGGCGGCAGCACTGCAGCGCTTTCAGGGACGCTGCAGCGGAACAATGCTACCTCAACCTACCGCTTCAACAGGGCCACTGCCGCTAGAGCGCCACCACTGTAGCGCTCAGGTGGGCGTTAGGGCGGTCTAGATGGGTCCTTGAATTGAATTTCGATGCTTGGTTCTCTTCCATGCAATGGGTACCACCAGGTTATATGTCCGTCAAAAATATTTTACCGAAAGGAAGGGTCTAGGAGGACACGTTTAGGGGTATTTCGAAATTTTTTACAGTAACGACGAAACGGGTCATTACAGTTTGAAAGGTGCATATGCCAAGAGAATACGTATGGATTCTAGCCTTGCCACGGGAGCAAAATTCTCATTATAATCAATATCTTTTTGCTGAGAGTAACCTTCAGCTACCAGTCTTGCTTTGTTTATAACGATTTGTCCAGATTCGTTCATTTTGTTCCGAAAAATCCATTTTGTTCCAATAACAGAAACATATTTGGGTCTGGGAGCAAGTTTCCATACCTGATTTCTTTCGAACTGATCAAGTTCGTCCTGCATAGCTTTAGTCCAAGATTCATCATTTAGCGCTTCATCAACTTTCTTGGGCTCAAGCTTTGATACAAGTGTGAATGCCGATATTTGTTTCAGAGATGATCTAGTCTGCATTTTTGCTTTTAGATCTCCAAGAATGTACTCATTTGGGGAGCTTGCTTCACCTCGCCATTCTATTGGGATGTTTACTACTTGAGACCCCGAAATAATATCTGCATTCTTTTCCTCTTGAGTCGATTGTTTAGTATTATCTTTAACTAATTTATCCTTTGACTCATTATTTTATTTTGTAGATTCTGTCACGCTCTCGGTAGTCAACTTTGTTAAGTCAATCTTTTATCCTGCATCATCATTAGTAAAGCTGGTATTTTGGACACTGGGGTTAGTATCAATAAATACAACACCACTTCTTCAATAGATAAGTTTCGTTTATTGTAAACTCTAAACGATCTACTCATGGGTGAATATCCCATAAAAATACCTTCATCACTGCGAGGATCAAATTAACTGAGATTGTCCTTACCATTGTTGTGAATGAAGCACTTGTATCCAAAGGGATGAAAGTAGCTTATGTTAGGACGCTTTCCTTTCCGTAGCTCATATGGCGTTTTCTTTAGCATTGGCCTTATCAGAAACCTATTCAAAATGTGACACGCGATACTTATAGCTTCAGCCCAGAATTGATTTGGTAGTCCTTGTTCTAGGAGCATTGTTCGTACAGTGTCTTGCAGAGATCGATTCTTTCTTTCTGCAACTCAGTTCTGTTGAGGAGATCTTGGGGATAAGAAGGTCTGAGTGTATCTTTGTCTGGCACAAAATTCTTCAAATGACCTGTTCTTAAATTCTTTTCCATGATCACTGTGAATGGTAGAGATGAAATATCCTTTTTCTCTCTGTATTTTTTACAGAAAATTTCAAACTGAGCAAAAGTTTCGTCTTTGTGAGTTAAAAAAATAAAAATGTAAATCTAGAGAAATCATCTACAGTAACAAATCCATACTTCTTACAACCTATGCTAGCAGTTCTAGTAGGTCCAAACAGCTCCATATGCAATAATTGAAGAGGCTTGGTGGTACTGGCATTATCCTTGGGCTTAAAAGAAGTATGAGTTTGTTTTCCTAATTGACATACATCACATATATGATATTTTGAAAAATTTAGTTTAGGAAGACCAAGAACTAAATCGAGTTTAAAAAGTGTTTCAAGAATGTGCATGCTAGCGTGTCCTAGTTTTCTATGCCAAAGCCATGGATCATTAGCTATAGATGCAAGACAAGTAAGAATAGGAAAATCAACATTACTCAGAGCATACATATTATCTACCCTTTCATTGAAGATGCTAAGGATTCCTGCAGCGTGACTCAGAATGCACTTGATAGCATCAAATAGTACTTTGAAACCTGCATCGCATAGTTGACTGATGCTTAAAAGTTTATACTTGAGTCCATTCATCAAGTATACATCCACTAAGTCATATGAGGGGTTCAGTGTGATGCATCCAACCCCAACAACATCTCCTTTTGCATTGTCACCAACTTTGATTTGGCCTCCATCTATCTTTTTCACAGATTTAAAATTTTCCATTATTCCAGTCATGTGTCTGGAACACCCACTATCAATTACCCATATAACCTTTTTAAAGGTCTCCTTGGGTTGTTCCTGCAAGACAGAAATGTAACGACCCGTTTGGTCGTGATAGTCTTTCTGGCATTTTTGCCCCTTTTCGAGCATTTATTAGCTCACTATTGGCATGAGGAGACTGTTGACACACTTCCCGAGGAGTCTAGATTTGATTCGGTGACTTTTTGTGCTTAAGTGAAAAAGAGTTGACCCAAAGTTGACTTTTTGGGTAAACGAACCTTTTTTGGAATTTCGTCAATTTTGAGAGGTCCGAATGATCGTTTATAACTTATGTGTATATCTGGTTTAGTTCCCAATGCACTCGAATGCATTTTGGGACTTGGGTTGGGAAATTGAAAATGAGGTATCGGGGGTAGACTCGGTCAATGAGACTTCCGTTGGAAATTCCGAGGCCACGAGTGCATTCGTAGCGTATTTTTGTGTGGGTCTGTGTAGGTGGTTTATGAGCAGATAGCCTTCGGAGTGGTTTGGGATTTCGTACTAGACTTAGAAAAATCTTGTGGGATTTCTGGTACCTGGTGCTCGTAATGGCGGCACCAGTGCCGTCCCAATGGCATCGCCGATGCGATGGAGTGACCGCTAGGGCGACCAAGTATATTTTGGCCGAAACTGCTGGGGCGGTCTGTTGGGAACTGTTTCGGCGCCGCCATTGCGATCCCATTACCGTCGTGGTGATAACGGGCCTGTTACTTCATTAAGTGTGTTTAAATAAGCCCTTAGTCTATCATCTATTGCCATTATGAAATAGAACTCTTAGGATCTACTCTTGGAGATTTTTAGTGAAGATTCTTGGTGGTAAATTCCCTTAATCCTTTTACTATTTCATTAATCCTAATCATCATAGATTCCTCCTTCCTTTAATAATCCCTTAGTAATAGAAGATAAAAGTGAAGATAATGAATGTTCTATCTAAGCTTATTAATGGTGAAATTGATGGGGTTTATGCTAGATTTTGATGAATCTAAGATTGTTAATCTTATATTTTCCATTATTAGAATTGAATTCTTGAATCAAAGAGTTAGGGTATATACCCAAATTTGGGGGTTTTGCTTCCATTTAGAAATTAGGCTAATCCATGAGTTAAATCATCAATTAGTGGTTGGGTTATGATCACCTAGTGCTTAATTTGATATTTTGCTCCCGAATTTCCCATTTTGACCTTATGGGCCCCGTTTTCCTAAATTCTAAGATTGGATTTGACCTAAATTAAAAGATAGCAATATTAGTATCGTTCTTCATGATTTCTAATCTAGATTTCGAATATGCCTAGACTTTATTGATCTTGAGGCTCAGCGGAAGGGGAAGGCGAAAGAGTAATTTGTTGGTGTTTGCTGTTTAGCCATTCAAGTAGGTTATGGCTTACCCTTGGTGAGACTTCGTATAGCGAAGCATATATTTAGATTATATCATTGGGGAAAACATGTAAACCTTCGGGTATGAAGTTGGGTTGGATATCGTGTTAGGTTGGGCCCTGTTGCGTGATTTGGGCTGGCCATCCCATTGTGTTGTGATTGATTGTTCTATTATGTTGGCTTGAAGCCATGTGTTGATGGTAGATATTGGAATCTCTTTTCCCATATTGATTATGATATTGTTGGCGTACCCATTGTTGGTACTTGCGATATTGATATATTGTTGGCGTGCCATTGTTGGTACTTGTGATATTGAACATGATTATTGATGTTGATACATGCATTGCATGCAGTCTCATTCTTCATGATATACTGTTGAGACACTGTTGGTAAATGATGAAACACTGTGATGAGCTGGGCTAGGATTATAAATGAGAGTGACGTGAGAGTCCGATATCCGATGTTAGTTCCGGAATCGTGGATTGAGTGAGTGCATGGACTCCGTGGGTCCTCTAGAGTGGTGCCGGTGAGAACTCCCCATGGGTAAAGATGTGAGGTCTCGTCTGTCTATTGGGCAAAGATCCTGGACGAGTGGCACTTAGACTTCGCGAGTCACTTTGGGTTGTGCTACTGAGATGTCGATATTTCTGTCCGGAGTACATGTGTACACAACATTTGCATGGCATTGCATTGAATCCATATATTATTGCATTGCATCACGTCTTGATTTAGAGATGATTTGATGTTGTACTTGTGATGTTGGATTCAGACTTGATGTATTGAGACTTGGCACATTTGGGGTTAGATGCTCTACTTAGGCGTTGACGCATACTTGGCTTCTATTATATGTGACTTATACTTGTTGGTTCATCTGCCTATCTTGCTTTATTATCTATATTGTGTTAGCTATGCTTAGTCGGCCGATGATGCCTACCAGTACCGTTGTATTGTACTGACCTGCACTTGCTGCATTCCTTTATGAATGCAAAGTATCAGGTTGGTTCTGCGTCCATCTCTCGTGGCTGATTATCATCTTCATCACTATTGCGAGTTCCCAGGGTGAGCACAGACGTTCACTGCCTTGAAGTCTCTTCCCATTATATGTCTTATTTTGTTATTCTAAGATATAGACATCTATGTATTATTATTCTGGATTTGTATAATTTTCATTAAAAGCTCTTGTATGACTTAGACTAGACCCTGGGGGTATTTCTTATTCTGCACTATTCTATTATATAATATTGTGAGACTTACGTATTTATTCTTTTCCGCTTGATAGATTATTTATTCAGGTCTTTATTTATCGTTGGGTTGAAGGTTCGCTTACTAAGATGGGAAAGGTAAGTGCCCGCATGACTTATGTCAAAATGGGTCGTGATAAGTTGGTATCAGAGCCCTAGGTTACCCGGTCTATAATACAAGAGCATGTCTAGTAGAGTCTCGTGGATTGGTACGATGAGCTCCATATTAACACCTAATTTTAGCCTCATAAGAAGCGTATTTTAATTTTTTCAAAATTCCCTAGTCAAAGATGGAGCAAGGATGCATCCTCAAAAAATTAAAATTTCAAAATCCCGAGAAAATTGCAAAAATCGACATTTAATTATTATTCTGTAAAAATTGACAATTGTAAGAAAATTACTAGTCATTTAAAAATAAATACATATCCCGCTCCGTCTAATACGAGAAAATTGTTAATTAAGATGACGTATAGATTACCGCTCATGTTGATTGCATTTTTTCACATTTTTAAATATTCCTCGGAACTATATCAATATTAGGCTTGTTTTGAAGCTAATATTTTAAATTAACGGGTTCTAAATTTAATTAGCCTAAATAAGTATTTTATTTAGTTATATGTGTATCCATAATGTTTACTCTTTATTTATTTTAAATTGAGGGAAGGGGAGGGGGGGGGGGGGTGTTATTAAAAAGGGTAGGGGAAGTTTAATAAGATAAACTTTAGCCCCCCCCCCCCCTCGCAGTCTCAATTTGTTTTACTCTGTCTCTCTCTTCGTCAATGGAGATTTTGTTAGGGCTAGGGTTTTGCCGCCCCTGGTGGTGTTTCACGGTGATTTTCGGCCATTTCTGGCCAAATTCTTGAGGGGTTTTATGCCCAATCATGAATACTCATGATTTTCAGGTTTATTTTCATTCGAATTTATTTTTTTATGCTTAAATTGAATTACTAGGTTTTTACTCGGATTCCTTATGTGTACATGGTTGCCATGGGCAGGGCCTTGAACTGTAGGCCATCTTTTGTACCATGTGCATTTAAAATAAGGAATCTAGGGGGAATTTCCTAGATGCTTCACGGTTAAGGTGTAAATTTGGGGATTTTATCTTCATAGTACCATTTGGTACAATTGTACCGTTAAAATGGTACAAAATTTGCTGTATTCGTACTATCCTAGTATTTCTGATTTTTATTGAATTTCGTGGATTATAGGGTACAATTACTTGTCATTTTTTTGTGGTCTTATCTGTTGGAAATTCGAATTTTTTGGAGATACATAAATATGGGGGTTTTGGGGGGAAAATCTAGGGCTAGGTGTCCATTTCCATTCCTAGAATTCCCTAAAACAAATCTATAAATAGAGAGTGGAGAGATGAAGAGAGGGGTCTTCCATTTTTTCTGAAATCTAAGAGCATAAGCGTAAAACCTAAGAGCTATACCAAATTATATACACAATATATACACACTATATATGCAAAAAACATTCCGGGGAAAAATACTATAAATCCTATAGATATTCAGTCAATATACGTAGATATATATAAAAAAGAAAGTATTAGAAAGAGGTTTTTGAAGATAAAACGGGATGTATTTACTTGGAGTTGGAGTTTGAATCCCTCTTTGGTCTTTAGGTTGCCCCTATAAGAGATGCTAAGTCAAGACTGGAAACTTATTGCTGTTCTGGAAAATTGATTGCAAGAGCTTGAAAAGAGAACTGTAAGCATTTTGGAAAGGTGAAACTACCTTTGTTGTTTAGCTTGGCTGCTTTTCTCAGTTTTATCTAGTGTGTGATCTCGCCTTTAAACCTCTATGATACTGTTTCGAACTCTCTTTGAATCTTGTTTGGACTGATAAGTTTGACTAATTAAGAAAGCTAATAGGAGATAGCTTAATTCTGTCCCTTTCTTTTTGAAGGAAGCTGTTATGTTATAAGAATACTTTTCCATGATCATCTAGATGTAGCTTTCTGTTTTGGAATTTCTATTTTCTTTCATTAGGTTTATACTTGAAATTAATTGGAATCTATGAAAGTGTTTTCACTTGATCAACCTCTTAAACTATTGTGTGTAGATCTATTTCTTGTGACAATAACTTGTTCTTTTTTTTTTTTACTAGTCATTCATCTAGATTATCATGAAAACTGTTTTATGTCTTTACTTGGAATTTGAGGGATGAATAAGTAGATTTAATGTGCTCTTGTTGGTTGGATAAGTAGAAATGTAAGAAGACTAACTGAACCTAGAAAGTATAATTTTTTTTTGAACTTAATAGCATCTCATGTTATTTCTCTTTCCCCTCTGTGTGTTTGATTTCTTTGAGACTTGATCCTTGGCTAAACTTCCCTTCTGAAACTGCGCTATGAGTTTGATTAAGATTTGAATTTTATTGAACTTAGTATCATGCTAAAACTGAGACTAAAAGTTGCTTTAAAAAATAAACAAAGTACTTGTTTGCTTATACCTGCTTTGTTACTTGTTTGGGAATTCCACAGACATACATGTACGTGATTCCTACTCTTTCTTGCTTTGTTTAGACTAAGTGTGATGTTTTGTGCTTGGGATAGTATTATGACCCTTTATGGTCACAATTTAAAGCCTCTTCGGACTTGTAATTGTTTCCATGTGAACCTCCCATTATATGTGACTTGCTGTTACTTTAATTGACTCATATCTACACCTAGGATAGGTTCATGCTCCCTCCTGATCTCTGTGAACTTGTTGATCCTGTCTTGACTACTCTTTGTACCCTAGTGTGATCCCTACTTGATTTCTACCTTTTGTGTTGGACTTCTGTGTTCAAATTCTGAATAAGACTAAGCATAAACCATTATTTGAGAATCCTGTTAATGCTTTATGAGATTGGCTATTTACTGAAATGATTCTTGTGATTAGTTGAGACCCTTGTGACGTAAGATTTCTAAATCCTGCTAAGTACATGAAGATAAAAAAAAAAAGCCTCTTGAACCTGTTGGTGAGTTTTGAGACTGTCTAGGTTGAGGATTTGTTTAAAATGAGAATATGAAAGATTTGTAGCTTACTTAGTTAATCTTTCAAGAGTTCAAGTGCCCTGAATCTTATGTGCATTTGTTGACTTTGTTTCTGGGAACTAGCATAGGATTCATGCCTTGCCCTGGTTTTCTCTGGCTTTGGTTTGACATGACTTTACTCTGCTCTTTTCTGGCATTTTTATTGCTTTCCCCCTATCACTTTGAACCCTCTATTTGTGACTATATTCTTGTTGTTGTGGCTGCGGTGTCATTTGGAATCTTCAAACACTTTGCTTTGCTTAACTTGGTGACTTGACACCCCTCTAGACCTATGTGTGCATCAGTGTTAAGACCTTAAGTGCAGTATAAGTGAATAAATTAGTCCTTTTGGGTGTTGTAGATCACTGATTAGCGGAAATTTACTATACCTTAGAACCAATTAGTAGTCAAAAGTTCTTGGTTAGAAAACAAAGTTCCTGCGGATTTCATTCTAGTTTTGATTCTGGAAACTAAAGTGATTAAGTAAGGTGTATACTGAGTATACAAGGAGGGTATGCCATTATGGTTTTGCTCTCCATTAGGCATATACTGGGTGTATATCAAGTGTATAATGACTCTTGACACTTAGAAATTTTTAGGTATTTCCTTTGGGCCATTACCATTACTGTAGGGCTTGCATCTCATCTGGGTTATCCTATTATCTCTTTTAGCTGATGTTTTTGATCATTATATTTGGGGCTTGGCCCAATAGTGTTGTAATTAATTTTTCGGCATTGTAATAATTATTGTAGCCTTTTAATTCTTTTACCTAATTTAATCCATTGATGTATTCTAATGTTAAGTGTACCCTTCTATGTCTTTGTCCACCTAAAATCTGTTGGTGGGCCCCAACGGGGCTCATTAACGCATATAGATCGAGTCAACCTTTCTCTTGGTGCGAAATGGAGCATACGTTGGATTTAAGATGAACCCAATTGCATAAATACCCCCTCATTTTGGGCTTGGTCGGCCCAATCTCTCTATCTTTATTTTATTATGTACTTTAAATTATTATTGGTGCAATTTTTATGTAAATTGGAGCCGTTAAAGATTATCCCATGCCTAAAGTTTCCAAAACTCACTTTTTATACTATGCAAAAATCGATTTTGGGAAATTAATACAACCTGCAACTTTTAAATAATAACGGACAGTTTTAGCAAGAAAATTGGATTAAAACGACCGAATTTTATAAATTGTGAACTGATTTGAACATTTATGAAACCTATGAACTTTGACGAATGAACTGATTTGGTCTAATGTTCAGAACTTGTGGGACCAATTATCATTATTTAGACTTAGACTAAAAAATAAAACTTGACTAAAACTTGGCAAAAGATAGAGTAAAAATGAACTATATATGTAGAATACTATTAATATATGGACTATAATAGTATGCCTAAAATTATATTTTTCTAAAAATTATTTTCTATACTTAAAAAATATTTTTCCAAACTATTTTTGGGTGGACTTACGTAGAGTCCTACTTAGGTTAAGAGCCTTCGGGTATTAGCCTAAGTATTCTGGTCCGACACCCTAAATGCCCAATTTTGGGCAAAATTTTACCACTTTTGTTTTCTTGAAACGTGATATATTCCGCATGAATGACTAAAATCTTTTGTTATGGAAATATAAAACTGAAACAATTTTTTCACCATAAACAATTTATATCTACAAAGGCATACTATTAGAACCCGTAGGTCAACCGTATTTTACAGATCCTTAATGCCGGGATGCCTAACACTTTCCCCGAGGGATCACCAGAACCCTTACGCGAACTTTGGTTAGATTAGGATTCTTTTTAAAACCGTTTTAAATGAACCCTTTTCGAACTGGTTTTTCTTAATTTCCTAAAAATTAGGTGGCGACTCTAAAATAATATCCGTTTAGAGTACCATCCAAGTAGAAGTATATGTTTTCCTTTTTCCCGGTATGATTGACAACCGTACTTCCCCGGGACACTTTCCTTTTAAAATGAGGCAAGTGCAAATAGGAATTGGAAAAAATAGAACCTCGACAGATGGCGACTCCGCTAGGGAAAATTTAAGGTTCTAACCATAAAGATTCCAATAATTTGTGTGTCTTGTATGATATAAATTGTTTAAGTGATATAAATTTTTTATGTGTTTAAATTTCCTCAAAATATAACTGTCATTCATGCATGCATACTCCTCCACTCCTGACATTTATTTTACATTTTTTCCAAGGGTGACGACGCGGGATGAGCTGTGGTTATACCTTCACTAAAAAGCCTTTTGCTATATTCTTTGAAGGTCTCTAAGGTCGAGTGGGCATGCGGTCATCCCACAGCCTTAGAGAGCCCGCCCTCTGCTTGTCCGCTTGGGTAACTTGTGTCATTTTCTTGAAAAAACACTCTAGAATAACTAGCGTAGAGCGAAGCCAAATCCTTACTGATATAGCGCATGCTGACCATAGACCGGTTTGAATATCTCAGACCTACCTGAATCGGACAGGAAAGACACCTTACTGTGTTCAGACGGTGTAAAAACTTGAAGACACTGCATCCCACTATTTGCTAGTTGGAAGCATTATTGTGCCATGTGTGAATTAAAAAACGGTTCCTGGGGGCGCGTAACTAATAGTGTTCTGTCTTGTAGATGTCTCCTGATATGCAATTTGATATGGTTGTGGGTCCACCACCAGGTTTAGTGATGTGGTGGGAAGATTTCACTAATGATCAAAAGAAAAAGATAAAGGGTTGTATAGGGCATCTACCTTCGTTGATGGATATGACTGGGGATCCGGGTCTGCTAGAGATTGTTACTGGTTATTGGGACAATGACAGAATGGTGTTCAGATTTGGAGAAATAGAGATGACTCCTACTTTAGAAGAAATTAGAGATGTCTTGGAAAGCGTAGGAAGTGCTAACAGATCCAGAAAGAAGGTAGCTCAAAATATCCTTATCCCTCACAAACCAACCCCAAAAGAAATCAAAGACATATTTGCTATCGACAAGGCTGATTAGGCACAAGGACCCATTATAGCCTTCAGAGATTTTACAGGAGGTATTCATCCAAGCTCGGGTACGAAAATCACATTCTTGAGTTTTCTTCACCCCAGTCCTGGGAAGCTAATCAAATACTAGCCTTTATCACCTGCCTATTGGGAACCATGGTGTTTCCACAAAATGCCTCCCTAGCTATTGACACCCGAGTTGTCTTTGTTGCCCATGTTGTTCTTAGGGGAGTTACAATGAATGAGCTTACCATATATTTTGACATCATCCCTATTATCTTATCAGATATATACCGGGCTTTGGGAAAGTGCCGCAACCATTATTACTACTTCCAAGGTTGCAACCTCTTAGTCCAATGGTGGATACTTAAGTATTTAGATAGGAACAGTTTATCTACCCGCCTAGATCCGGCCCTGAGAGAGAATGACTTGGGAGTCACTGCTATGCCTTTTGGGGTTCAAGATAAAAGAGGATGGGCTCACATCTTTTCCAGACCGAGAGAAGAACATATTAGGTAGAGGGTACCTGATTTTCATCCCAAGACTGTTTGTGTTAAGAGCCGTAGGCGTCCATATCTACCGCTTGTGGGCATTAGGGGAATCAGACCCTACGTACCATTGAGAGTACTTAGACAGTTTGGTATGAGACAGGTTATTCCAAATCTGGGTAATAGAGGTGAGTTTGTACGAGATTATGAAGAGGGTCGTATCGAAGGTATAAAAGATGCTCAGAAAGATTGGAAGAATGTGATAAAGGATGATAAGTTGGATGGAGATCCAACCGATCCAAGTCATGACGAAAACTACTACGAGTGGCTTAGGACTGAGATAGTTGGTACTGTCGCTCCAGGACCGTATCTGTACAAATTTCTAGAGGATAGGGAAGCAGTGAATGCAATTCAGGTTAGAAGAATGAAACGACCAGTAGAAGGAAGAGAAATGGATCATCAAGCAAAAACAGACGAGGCAGATACCTCATTGAAGAGTTTAGAATGGCTAGACACTTTTGTTAAAAGGGCCATAGATACGGGGACGTCATTGCCTGACGATCAGAGCGGTCAGCGGATCGGGATAGCATTGAAGCCAGCCAATGTAGCCATTCAGACCGCCCTTCGAAGGGCCAAGAAGGCGCGAGATGATAGAGAGCAGATTTCTGTCCGTGGAGTGGACTTTTGATTATAGAATTTTACTTTAAAAGCCTTGTAATCCCACTTGGGAAGATACTGTTAATGAAAAGCACTGGAAATTTTTTTGGGAACAATATATTTATTTTACAGATGGCAGAATTCTACTTCATACGCTAGTAGCCTCAGAGCAACGAGTTATAGGAAAACGAATTATATATTATCTAAATGCTTACTTGATATAGCTGCTTTGTGTGAAAATCATATATATTGTTAAAACTCTTGATTGGTCCATATTTCGGACACTGCCTAAAAGGAAAACCAAGGAAACATCCCTAAAACAAATTTAGCTCCACTTTTAAAAGTTTGATTTGCTAATAGGAAATGGAGACTTCAGACAACATGGGTGAAACTTCTCCTTACGTCAACCTAGTTAGTGATGACGTGAACATGAATGGGACAAGTGAGAAAAACTGACAATGGGACGATAGAATGGCCCTGGCCACTGCTAGAATGATAGAAGCGGTCCAAACTACTAAGGCAGCCAATGAGAAAATGAATGAAGCAGAAACTCTCCTAGCTTGTGTTGAGGAGATTACTAAGCAGCACCCTTCCAATCGGGTAAAGCGGGGAAAAGCGCCTGAAGCACCACTTGGGAGTTATGTCCCACTCAGTCAACAAAAAGGGATTGACCCTATACCATATGGAGATGACAAACTGCTTATCCCCAATCTGAAAGTCTATGGAGACCCGCACGAATTGCAGCTAGAGGAACCTCCAGTTTCATGCACAATTGTTCTTAAGGGCACAAGATCACACAATTGGGGTGCGCCAGTAGAATTGTCCAAACAAGAACTCTTGGAGACTTTGGGAAGTTTAGAGTGTATGCACAAAGCCCAAATTTGTTGCCGCTATGTGCTCCTTCTATGATTTACAGAAAATGCCTCTACCATCGAAGTCAGTCAGGCCATACAAACAATGAGTGTGGAGGAACGAAACTTATCCAATGGATTGACCAAGGGAGAATTAGCCAACTATAGGGTCCCATTCTTTTCTAACCCATGACCAAGGAAGGAATCATCCAGAAAAGATATCAAAGGTTAGGTTCTGGAGGAGCGACTTCTCTAAATTCGAGGAGTTATATGCCAGGATTCACTCCCTACTATGTAGCGCGAAGAAGATAAGAGAAGTGCCACAAACTTATCAGGGTCGCCCAGGATCTTTAAGAGAAAGGGTTTGTGTGTATCACCATGGCCGCCCTGGCCACGACATTGAAGAATGTGTGGATTTCAAGTGTGAATTGGCATGCCTCGTGAATGAAGGCTTTGTTTGGATTGTCGCGGGAAGACTAGGATAGAAGATGGAGATAAAGAAGACAATGAAGACCTGCTCAGTATGGTTGGGTAGAAAAACATAAGTATCCCTTTACTGCTTCAATAAGATAGAGTATCCCTTTCCCTTTTTATGTAAACGGAATCATGCTAACCTGATGTCCGATTGGCGATATGTGGGAAGCCTACTTAAGGCCTGTTCAGGGTAGGAAAACTAAGTTTTGGGTAGCATAGAAAAAAAAACCTTTTCTGTGTATGCCTGAACTACGGATGGACCTGATTTCCCTTTGGTGGGATACGTAGGCAGTCTATTTAAGACTCAGTCCTTTTATAATAAAAATCCAAATCCCCCCTTAGTACAGGATGGGTAGAAGCAAATCAACCATGAAAACCACTTACCAAAAATCAATATCCCCAAAAACACAAAAAGACCAAAATACCCTTGGAATGTGAATCAGTCAAGAGTTGAAATAAAATATATGAATCTATGTGCTACAAACTGCAAATAACGTGATATCTTGTGTTTCGTGCTTAAATCTAACGATAACTTGGAGTTTTTGAGATATTTCCCTTATAGACAGGGGTCGATTCGCGGCACCAGTTACTCGATCGAAAGCTGTCGCAATATCCTTAAACCCTCAAGAAGAAAACATGCCTGAGACTCTGCTACCAAACAAAACTGCTTTAGTCGAAGGTACCCCAACAACTGACATAACTGGAATGCCTTTGGAAGAGGTTGTTAACTTGCTAATGAGGCAATTGGCTGAAGCTAGAGAAGAAGCAGCCCGCCTGAGGGCCGAAAAGGAAAATGCTACTAATGCTGAGGCTAGAAGACCTCCACCTGCTTTCCTAAACCTGGACTTACCAATTCCTGACCATTTCCCACAGACCCAGACTGGGGATACTTTTCAAACTCCACTACGCCAAAATACCACCCATGTGGGGAATTCCTCCCACCAAACACCAGCTTTTCAAACACCCGCTCACACTACAAACACAAATGCTTATCAAGTCCCTCGGGCAACAGGAGCTCCTGTGATCCATCCCGTACAACCAAATGTCACTTTTCATGACCATGTCACCCATATCGGCTCTTCTCCCGAACTGGACAATATGGAAATGCTCTTTGAGGCAAGAATAGACAAAATCGAGAAGGCAATGGGGAAGAAAATCGCTGAACTAGAACATGGATCTAAAAAGAAAGAAGGGCTAAGATACTCTGACTTGTGCATGCATCCAGACCTGGGTCTTCCAGAAGGCTTCAAAATTCCCAAATTTGACTATTTCAATAGGTCGGGAAATCCCAGAGCCCAATTAAGAGCCTATTTCGACTAGTTGGTCAGAAATGGTGGAAACGAAGCTTTGCTTATGAGGTTGTTCGGTCGAAGTCTGCCAGGAACAGCCATGGAATGCTTTATCTCTAAAGACATCAGTTGATGGAAGACATGGGAAGAGATGGGAAGTTCATTCATGGAAAGATTCCGCTTCAATGTGGAAAATGTGCCTGATCGCTTCTCACTGGAGAAAATTCGTCAGAAATCGACTGAAACCTACAGAGAATATGCCAGTCGTTAGAGAGACGAGGTAGCACGTGTGCAACCATCCATGACTGAAGCTGAGCTTGTAGCTACATTTATACGGTACCAGAAAGCTGATTTTTTTGACAAAATGATAATTATGAAAGGGAGTTCCTTTGTAGATTTAGTCGCTGTTGGGGAAGATATCGAGGATGGCCTCAAGATCGGTAGGATTGTTAGTGTACTAAACAGATCAGGTGCATCTTGCGCCACACGTGGCAAAAAGAAGAGAGAAGATATAGCCTATGTTTCTTGAACTACTAACCCAAAAAGCCGAGAAAATGAGATAACCCACAAAAGTCAAGATAACTACCAATCACCTCTACCAACCAACTATATAACCACTTCACCCCAATATATCCTAATGTCTGTGTGCTACGCATAACCTGGCTACCAAGCTCTACAACCAAATTATCAAATAGCAGCATCTAGCAACCGAGCTCTACGACCAGATTATCAAATGCCATCACCCAATAACCAAGCTCCACAAAACCAGACTTTCAAAAACCAGCCTTCCCCAGCAAACTATAAGGCACCCCAAAAGAAACCTATAAGAGTAATCACTCCTTTACTAGAATCAAGGGCTAGTTTGTTTGCCAAACTAAGAGACGTCGGGCGAATGAGTGTTGTTCAACTAAAACTTGCTAATCCCACAGATCGATGGTACACGTTGGATTTCACTTGCGCCTTTCATTCTAACCAAGTTGGCCATACTACTGAATACTTCATAAACCTAAGCTCAAACTATAAGATATGATTGAAAATCATGAGCTTATCCTGGAACCAACACCTCTAAATGTGGACACAAATCCTCTTCCGAAACATGGTGGGAACCAAATTCACATGATAGGAAGAGGCGATGAATGGGAAGAGAGCCCTGCAATAATTTGTCCAAATATTGAAGGGTTAGAAAGCACAGTCGCCTCGTTGTCTTTACAAGAGCGAGAAGAAGTGTTAGACCCTTTGGAAAGAAATATGAGACATCTATTGCAACTAAGAAAGAGCCCTTCATGCTTAAATATCCCTCAACAGTCGCTCAAATTCAGAACAAGTCATTCATACTTAAAACATCAGGACCAGTTGAGAATGCACCCTTTGTGATCAAACCACCGCATCTGACAATGGTAAATAAAGGAAAAGAGGTAGCCGCTGTAGTTTAGGGTATGATCAGGTCTGGAAGGGGTTATGCTCTAGAAGAGCCTATTGTCGAAGCGCCACATCGCGAGAACCCTCAGAAAAGACCAATCACTGCAAGCGAAGCCGAAAGCTTTTGGTGGCAAATGCCAGTCAAGGATTATTCAATTTTTGAGCTCCTGCATAAGACTCTTGCAAAGATATCAGTGATGTCATCATTACTCAGTTCATCTCAACATCGCTTAGCCTTGATGAAAGCTTTGGATGAAGTCCAAGTGCTTGCCGACATTACAAGTGAAACATTGGCCGAGATAGTGGGGTATGTTGTACAAGCGCATAGGCTATCATTTTCTGATGACGAATTACCAAGAGTGGGTAAGACCCACAACAAGGCCTTACACATAACAGTCAAGTGCCGCGACAAGATTATCCCTCAAGTGCTGATTGATGGAGGGGCGGGGTCGAATGTATGCCCTGTGATGACTTTGAAACAACTCGGGTATGATGCTGGCAAAATCCACCAGAGTCGAACAAATGCAAAAGATTATGATGGCGCAACCAGCGATCCAATTGGAGAAATAGATCTGCACATACAAATTGGTCCCGCAGAGTTCGTAGTGGAGTTCATCATCATGGATATCAAAACAAGCTACAACTTATTATTGGGACGACCATGGTTGCACACCGCTGGAGTTGTAGCATCTTTGTTACACCAGTCTCTCAAATTCATATGGGATGACCAGGAAGTCGTGATTCACGGTAAAGGAAGTATCCACAACTATTCGGAAAACTCTGTGCCAGTCATAGAAAGGTCACTAGTTGGTGCTGATTTTCACACTGTTGAGCTAGCCATGAAAGATCGTAGAGGAGATGATAAAGATATTGCTATGCCACTAGTGTACAAAATGGTGGCTACGACTATGATAAGGAGTGGGTTTGAGCCCGGGAAAGGTCTGGGAAAGTACTTACAAGGAATCAAAGAACTAGTGAGTATAAAAAATGGGAAATATCGATTTGGGGTTGGATACGAGCCATGCAAGGCAGAAGAGGAAGAAGCAGAATATGGACCAAGAGGTCCCGTTAAAATAAGAAAGCCTTTCCCTCATCTATACTAGTCCTTCACAGCATGCCTATTGAGCCACAACAACAAAGATCCAGAAGAGGGTTTAAGGACGTTGTTTTGGGAAGAAGAATGCGCAACCATCATTAAAGAATGCTTTGAAGCATTGGAGATTCGCCAAGCTGAGCCAGGGGAAACAACAAGTGGATGGACTTCTACCCCGTTGTTCACTCTGCGGTAGAAAGAATGCTCATTTTCAGAAAAAATGGTGAAAGTCGGCTTTGAGGCTCGGTTTGTCGCCTTTTCATGTTTTCTTATTACGTGTTGTTTAAAAATGGAAATGGCTTGATGTTCAATTCCGAGTCAGGACCACAGTTTGTATCATTCCTTTTAAAATTTCAATGAAAACGCCTCAAAGTTTACAATAAGACAAAATCACTCTACTCTAACTATATAAGTATATGTATATATAATTATATATAAATACATAATTAATTTGCTGACCGTGTTATTTTGTTTTACAGTAATAATACCGAGGCCACAAATAATGTCATGACATGTTATGAAACAAGTAAAAATGACGACGAACAAATGACGATCAAGAAGAAGAGGTAGCTGAACCAGAAGGGTTGATAGATGTCGAGGAGGAATACGAGAAAAGCCCAATGCCAAACCTAGAGGAAAGCATAGGCAGTTAATCTAGGAAATAAAAAGTTGGTTCGGGAAACTAGAATAAGTGTGCATTTGGTAGAAACTGAGAAAGAAAGGTATCGGAGTTTGTTGAAAGAATATGAAGATGTTTTCGCTTGGTCATATGCCAATATGCCGGGTTTGAGTACAAACATTATTGCCCATAGGTTGCCAATCCTTGAAGGGTTTTCCTCGGTAAAACAGAAAATCAGGCAGCCTAAGCCTGACGTCAGCATTCGAATTAAAGAAGAAGTAGAAAAATAGCTTCAGTCAGGGGTTGTGAAAGTGACACCGTACCCGACATGTTTACCAAACATAGTCCCGGTACCAAATAAATATGGAAAAATAAGGATTTGTGTGGACTATCGTGATCTTAACCGCGCTAGCCCAAAGGATAGTTTTCCACTCCCGAACATTCACATACTTATTGATAACTGCGCCAAGCATGAGGTGCAATCATTTGTGGATTGTTATGCGGGCTATCATCAGATACTGATGGATGAATAAGATGCTCAAAAGACGGAATTCATCATACCATGGGGAGTGTATCATTACCGGGTAATGCCTTTTGGGCTCAAGAATGCCGGCACTACTTACATGAGGGTGACCGCCGTTTTACATGATATGATCCATAGAAAGGTTGAGGTGTATGTGGATAATTTTGTTATCAAGTCTCGAGTGGGTGATGATCATCTCGAGCACTTAAGAAAATTCTTCGACAGACTCCGCAAGTACGATCTGAAGTTGAATCCTGCAAAATGCGTATTTGGAGTGCTTGCTGAAAAATTACTAGGATTCATAGTCCGTTGTCGTGGTATTGAGTTAGATCCCACAAAAATCAGAGCAATCCAATAAATCCCACCGCCAAGAACAAAGAAAGAGGTCATGAGTTTCTTGGGAAGGTTGAATTACATTGGATGCTTCATCGCTCAGTCCGTAGTAATTATAGAACCAATTCTCAAACTCCTCAAAAAAGATGCTCCAGCTAAATGGAAAGAGGACTGTCAGAAAGCCTTTGACACCATCAAAAGATACCTGTCAAATCCACCCGTTTTGGTCCAGCCAGGGCTGGGAAGTCCTTTGCTGTTGTACATGTCAGCATCAGAAAATGCTTTTGGATGCATGTTGGCACAAAATGATAAAATAGGCAAGAAAGAGAGAGCCATCTATTACATCTGTAAGAAGTTCACACCCTGTGAATCTAGGTATTCCTTGGTGGAAAAGACGCGTTGCACTCTGACCTGGGTGTCTCAGAAGTTGAGACATTATATGGCTGCGTACACGACTCATTTGATCTCAAGAATGGATCCCCTAAGGTACATCTTTCGCCAGACTATGCCTATAGGGAAGTTAGCCAAATGGAAAATGAGTTTGCTGATGCATTGGCAACAATAACATCCTTGATTCAGCATCCTGACAGTAGATACATTGATCCTATCAAAGTTGAAATCAAAGATCGACCGACTCACTGTGCTTTTGTAGAGGCAGAGATTGATGGAAAACCTTGGTACGTTGACATTAAAATGTTCTTAGAGAAAGCAGAATATCCCGAAGAAATCACTATTAACCAGAAGAAAACTATCAGGAAGTTGGCAAATGGTTTCTTTCTCAACAAGAATGTCCTGTACAAAAGAACCCTGGATTTGGGATTGCTTAGATGTGTTGACTCTGTTGAAGCTACAAGATTGCTTGAAGAAGTGCATGCTGGAACCTGCGGGCCTCACATGAATGGGTTCGTGCTAGCAAAAAAAATCTTAAGAACAAGTAATTACTCGATGACCATTGTTACACCTCGCATTTTCAGTGTTACACCCCGTACCTCGGAGAAGGACTGGTTAAATTTTAATGTAAGTATGTCGAGCTATGGCTAGGTAAAACAACTTTGGAGTGTGAGGAACGAAGCATTATTAAGTATATTGTTTAAGTAAAGGATGAATTATGATCTTGTAAGTCGTAACCGGGAAGGACAACCTTGGAACCAAAGGACATGACTATTATCAAGTATTATTAGTGATAAATATCATGTATGGAGAGTTTCGGAAGATTTCGGGATCAAGCAAATCGAAGAAAATAAGTTAGACAAAAATTTGGAAAAAGTTGGCAGGATTTTGGGCAGATTTTTAGTCAACGTTAGAGGGGTATATCTCCTAGTATATTAGGAGTTTTAAGGTGTTTTAAAAGCCTAAAATGAAGTTCTTTGAGTCTATTGTTCAACGCAATAAACCGCTCGTTGATACGACATCGGAGTAGAGAATTATGGATGTTACAAGTCAAGATGACAGAGCAGAAACGCGTGCTACAGTAACTGCTACAGTGACAAGATATTTTGAGATGATTTTATTCATAAAAATTTCCAAGTACATGAGCTATATATTATTATGAGGTGATTGAGCTTACTTTGCAATTTCTTTATTTCCTTCATTGTTGGTAATCTCACCTTATGACCCTTGTTCCTTCAAGGTGGGATAAACGATGATGATTGATCCATAATATAATCAGAGGCTACCGACCTTACGTCACTCCGATATAGTTATGGCTTTTGATTGGGATCTCACGAATGCTTTATATATATGTATCTATTTTCTCACACTGCGTCGTGCTATAGTCGGCCAGGCGTAGCACGTAGATGTGCACACCACTGCAGTAGGCATGTTGCGATATTGCCCCAGACGCAGAAGGCCCGGACGCGGGCTAATGATGATAACATCGAGGCGTAATGGCCGGGCATGATACTATATATATATATATGACACTGAGCCTTAATGTCTGGGCATGGAACTATATATATGTATAAAAATATTTTTTTTAAAAGGCTAGGCATGCATGACACCGCCTTATGAGGCATCTAGATGAACAAGTTATCTCTCATATTCCATGTTACCTTTCATATCTATATTATGTTGTTATTCATGTCTTACATACTCGGTACATTATTCGTACTGACGTCCCTTCTTATGGACGCTGCGCTCATGCCCGCAGGTAGGCAGAGAGACGGATCAGACCCGTAGGTGTTCTATTAGCGAACTCCCAGGAGCACTCCGCTTATTTCGGAGCTACTGTCTATTTGGTATAGTCCTTATGATCATTTGTATTCTATGTAGAGGCTCGTAGACGTGTGTGTACGGTTGGTTGTGTCATAGCTCCACCGGTTCAGATACTGTTGTATAATATATTGGTGGCCTTGTCGGCCTTATTTTGAGCCCTTGATACTTTACTGTTAGCCTTTCCGGCTTTCGGATATACGTTATGTTGCGGCGACCTTATCGGTCGGCATATGAACATATGTGTTGAACGATCGTGTATTCCTATGTTGGGCCTTTTCTGCGTGCAGGTGGTTTTGAGTTATGGTTTATAATGTTCAAAGTAACGGATAAGTCAGGTGGTTCCCGGCCTACGGGTCGGAGCCCTTCATACTCCTGGTAGGGGTGTGACAAAGTGGTATTAGAGCAGTTCGTCCTAGGGAATGTCTACGAGCCGTGTCCAGTAGAGTCTTGTTTATGGGTATGAAGCACGCCACACTTATAAACAAGTGGCTGCAGGGCATTTAGGAACCATTGGCGTTTCTTTTTTATCTTAGATCGTGCCATAGAGCTAAATCATAGGATATGATGTCCCTGATCCTAACCCAAATGTTTTGATCATGGATAAACAGTTAATTATGCCGCTACGAGGAAGTTTCTGAGAATTGAAGTTGTTCATTCGAAAGGTATGTTTCCTGTTTTATTAATATGGATAGATATTGATATAAGAACTTGAGCAAGATATTATTAGTATTTGTGATTGCTCTGTGGGGCATTGGATGTGTTTTCTGAGCTGTGTGCAGGGATGAGGTAGTAAGAATTATAGAGGAAACTCTGTCGAAATTTTTACAAATTGAATAGTTTGCATGTCTATAGAGAAAGAGTAAAGGAAAAATGTGACCATCAGCCGTTTGATAAGTCATGATTGAAGGAACAACTATGCGATGCTTTCAAAGAGAAGTTTTAAAGTGATTTTAATTTAATTTAAAAGAGGAACCCTGGAGGGAAAAGTGATTAGTAGTTAAGAAACTGGGATGAGTTGCATCCAAGATTTCGGAGGATTGGGACCTATTGGAAACATAAAGAAAGTTGACATTACGAACTCAAATACAGTATTACGATTTATAGATTAGATTGGTCAGTAAGTGATAATAAAGTGATATTGATATGAGAAAGAAAGTTAAAGAGTACGGGAAAGTTCCACCCTAGAAGTATATATATATATATATATATATACATACGAGGTCAAGATGGGTTTGTACTCATAGTGGAATGTTCTGCAAACTTCTAGGTAGATATTATTAAGTGGCAAACAGGAAAGAGCACTTTAAGAGCAAAGGAAATCAAGGAGGACCTTGAGGACAGAAGTACGAGAAAATGCGGTTATAAATTAATTAAAGGAAGTTATGTGAGCGGTGACGATAAGAGGAAGCTTAATAAATTAGTAAGGTTGGCCAAAGGTAGACAGTGATGGCATATGATAGTGGACTTGGAATAGAGATGCGATTATAAAGGAAACAAGATGAATATATGAGGAATAGACATACATACGAGCAAGCTATGGTATCGTAAAGGGAAATAAGAGATGAACGAAGGAAGAAAGAAAAAGGCGTATTTTACTAAAATTTCATGATGAGAACGAGAATCGGCGGGACATTAGAAGGATAATGATGCATGATTATTATACAAACAATTAGTTAAGAGAAACTATGGGACACTATGAGCCAAATTAAGGAAAGGACGAATCGTGAGAATGAATGAGAGAGAGTATCAATTTTTACTAGTATGGTATAAACCCAAATCAGAATCGGGAACCAAGAGTAAGAGGAATCTCAAGGGTACTGGTGAAAGAATAGCTATAAAGGAAAATTGCGGCTGAAGGAGCATGGTATAGTCGGGCATTCTATAAGGAGCCTAACGAATTTTGATGTCACCATTGATTCATTAACCTAGGGGACTATTAGGCATGAAAGAAGGAAGTGGTTTGAGTTGGGTCCAATATGTGTGGACATTTGACTTGATACCAGAATCAAGTTAGCAAAAAAAAATAAAAAAAAAATAAGTCAAACCATGCGATGAAAGTAACTCCGACATTATATTGGCTAGAGGAGTTGAAGGATCGCTAGGGTTGGCCAAATGACTACCAAAGACGGTCAATACTCGCATGTTACTGGTATATGAGAACATTCTTAGACGAATTAGAATATTCCCAAGTACATAAGAAGGAAATGTACTGGCTTGAAGGAGTCGAAATTCGAGATGAACTAATATAGCACGGATGTGCTAAAGAAAAGTGGAAATGGACTAAATGCAAGTATATTATGAGACAAACATGGGAAATGAGGCATGACAAGATAATGAAGGTTTAGCAAATCAAGGGAATAAGTTTTGTCAATGCAATACGTTGTGTTTCGGGCTATGATTTGAATCGCTCGTACCAGAGAATTTTTTTGTTAAAATTAAATATGCAGCAAACGTACCCCAAAAAGGTAACAGAAGAATTGAGAAGGCCTACAAGTGACCAAGGATAAGTATCAGGGGCAGTCGGGATTAGTAAAGAGAAATCATAACACTGGAAGAGGTGAGAGTTTTAAAAGAGGAATATTTTTAGAAATTTCAATGATCGTTAAAAGAAAGGAAGACAGTATGCCTATGGATAGCATGACAACAGTACTGCCTGACACTAGAAAATATCTCCTGCGTCGTGAAATCATAAGTCACCGTTTATATCAATTGTGAGAGTATATGTCATAGGACCATATAAATAATCGTCCTGATGGAATGGCTAGTAAAATGATGTGGGGACGACAATAAATATTTGAAGAAGAATAGAAGCTAGTTAAGTCTCAATTAGCCGCTGGTATAGGAGAGCCAAGGACTTAAAAAGGGAAGCACACTCGTATTGAAAGGAAGTTGTGATTAAGTAAGATTTTATTTTAGTGTCCTGCTTATGAGTTATTTTGTAATGATGGTAAGATTAGAGGAGAGGAAATTGGAGGAAAGATTCAAACATAGATTTGAAGATATTTTGAATAGTAGATTAGCTTGGGATATGAGCATTAGTATGTTGTAACTTGTAAGTATAATCTTGTGATGAGGGATAACGACGGTGATAAGAAAATGCTGCATACAAGTGTATAAGGGATGATGTTGAGGTTGTTGTATGGGTCGAATTGAGTCCCATTTGAATATAAATCCCTTGGCTATAGTATTTTTGACGCATTGGATAAGTAATCTAAAGTAAAGTAATTAATGAGAATAATAAGCCATTAGCAAGGAAATGCTATTGCAAGCCATCTGGGCGCTACCATAGGTGGAACTATGATGACATTGTAAGGAATTAAGGAGTTCGATAAAAGCATTAAAAAGGAGATGGAATGATATGTATATAAAATCGATTATTACTAAGAGGGATAATCTAAAGTAGCACTAGAGAATCAAGCAAGGAAAAGTGCCACATCTAAATAAGAAAGTTGTCCACTAGTAGAGAAATAGAGGGCTGCGAAACATGAGGGACTAAGTCAACGGAAGGTGATGTCATGGAAGTAGAAGAAGATAAGATTGCAGGAAAAAAGGATTCAAGGATATAAATAAAAGAGATGGACATTTAAGGAATTAAGAGATCCGCTTGATTGATAAACCGAAATGACAGATAATTGCGTCAAACTATGGGAAAGACTTATTACGTGAGAATCGGGCAAAGGTTAAAAGTAGAAGGAGAACCCTAAAGGAAATGATCAAAGGCTTATTACGTGAGAATCGGGCAAAGGTTAAAACTTATCACGTTTGATTGGAACAAGCGGGTGATAATGAGACCTCGTGGAACAAGCAACATGATGGCCCTTATTGGAAAAAGAGATGAATGAAGGCTACAGACAAAGGAAAGAATGAAAAGATTCGAATGCGCTGCATGACTAGGAATCTTGGTTATTCTTCGACAAATTTCTGAATTCACCCCTAAGTTATTAGTCGAACTAAGGATTAGAAACTTTAAGAGTAAATCGAAGGAAAGGAATCATTAAAGAAGAGGTTTGAGATGTTTTGATATAAGTACAAGAATTACCGTTAGTTAGCCAAGTGCCAGAAGTCCAATTGAAGGAAAGAGAAATTAAGCGAGACATTTCAGTGTTAAACTAGTTGAAAGATAACGTACCCAAAGATTAATTCGACTGCTATAGAAAGCAAAGGATGCTAAAATATGACCAGTCTTGAGGTTATCTTTAAGGGAGGATGAATAAAAATAAGTAAACTCCAAGAAGACAAAGGCCTGGGACATCTGTTTGACGAAAATAAGTTTGACGAAAATTTGAAACAAGTTGGCAGGATTTTGGGCAAATTTTTAGTCAACGTTAGAGGGGTATATCTCCTAGTATATTAGGAGTTTTAAGGTGTTTTAAAATCCTAAAATGAGGTTCGTCGAGTCTAGTTGCCAATACAATAAACCGCTCGTCGAGAAGACATTGGAGTAGAGAATTATGGATGTTACAAGTCAGGATGACAGAGCAGAAACGCGTGGTACAGTAACCGACTTGCTACAGTGACCCCGACCCGAATCTAGAACCTTATAAAAGGGGAAAAACCCCCTTTTTTCACCAAAAATCAGATTTTAGGCTCAGCACACACAAAGGGAAATTATGTCATAAAAAGTTAAGGGTTTGAAGTGATTTTGGTTAACCGAGGCTCGGGAAGCATATAGTTATGGTTCTAGTATTTATTTGCAGTGGATTTTGGCATGAATTCAAAGTGGATATTGAAGATATTGCTATCTTAACAAGAATAAGGTATGAATCTCTCCTTATTAATATTACTTTTGGTTTATTCACGAAGATAAAGTCGTTAAATAATCGTATAGCGGGTTGGTTAGTTGTGGAAATTGGAAAACATCGTGAGGGATGTTTTATGATACATAATGGTACTAGAGATGATGTTATGGATGTTGGTATTGTTGTTATTTTTGTTGGTTGTTGAATTATGATTTCAGCCTAGGCATATAAATGGGAGAGATGCTGCCCGAATTTCGGTAACTCTAGAAAGACTTATTTGAAGGATTAAGACAAGCGTATAATGATGAGTCTAACAATAGTATAAATTTTCTTGAATATAGATTTACGAGCCTGGGAAGACAAGCATTGAGTAGTTAAACTTAAGACAACCAAAAAGGTATGTTAAGGCTATTCCTCTTTCTTTTAAAGGCATGATTCTTTTCCTACCAACCCATGCATGAATTCCATAAAAATCCTCATTTCCAAGAATGTTAGAGATTCATGACTCTTAAAGTTTTTATGGTGCTAAAGATGAATAATTTTTTTATTATAACCATGACGATAATTATGAGGGATTTATTTATCAAAGCTCCAAGGCATACGAATTTCATGATATTATGAGATGATTTTATTCATAGAAATTTCCAAGTACATGAGCTATATATTATTATGAGGTGATTGAGCTTACTTTGCAATTTCTTAATTTCCTTCATTGTTGGTAATCTCACCTTATGACCCTTGTTCCATCAAGGTGGGATAAACGATGATGATTGATCCATAATATAATTGGAGGCTACCGACCTTACGTCACTCCAATATAGTTGTGGCTTTTGATTGGGCTCTCACGCATGCTTTATATATATATATATATATATATATAAATATATATATATATATATATATATATATATATATATATATATATATATATATATATATATATATATATATATGTATATATACATATATGTATGTATTTTCTCACACCGCGTCGCGCTATAATCGGCTGGGCATGGCACGTAGATGTGCACACCACTGCAGTGGGCATGTTACGATATTGCCCCAGACGTGGGAGGTCCGGAAGCGGGCTAATGATGATAACACCGAGCCTTAATGACCGGGTATGATACTATATATATATATATATATATATATATATATATATATATATGACACCGAGCCTTAATGGTCGGGCATGGTACTATATATATGTATAAAAATATTTTTTTTAAAAGGCTAAACATGCATGACACCGCCTTATGAGGAATCTAGATGTACAGGTTATCTCTCGTATTCCATGTTACCTTTCATATCTATATTGTGTTGTTATTCATGTCTTACATACTCAGTACATTATTCGTACTGACGTCCCTTCTTGTGGACTCTGCGCTCATGCTCGCAGGTAGGCAGGGAGACGGATCAGACCCGTAGGTGTTCTATCAGCGAACTCTCAGGAGCACTCCACTTATTTCGAAGCTGCAGTCTATTTGGTATAGTCCTTATGATCATTTGTATTCTATGTAGAGGCTCGTAGACGTGTGTGTATAGTTAGATGTTTTATAGCTCCACCGGTTCATATTTTTCTATAATATATTGGTGGCCTTGTCGGCCTTATTTTGAGCCCTTGATGCTTTACTGTTAGCCTTGCCGGCTTTAGGATATACGTTATGTTGCGGCGACCTTGTCGGTCTGCATATGAACATATGTGCTGAATGATTTGATATTCCTATGTTGGGCCTTTTTTGCGTGCAGGTGTTCTTTGAGTTATGGTTTATAATGTTCAAAGTAACGGATAAGTCAGGTGGTTCCCGGCCTACGGGTCGGAGCCCGTCATATTCCTGGTAGGGGTGTGACAACCATGGAGAACGATTGTAGCAAATTCAACCAAAAATGTCATAAATGTTAGATTCATGGAGATTTGATAAAGGTTTCTCCAACAGAACTAAATGCTATGATGCCGCCTTGGCCATTCGCCGCTTGGGGCATAGATGTCATAGGACCAATTGAGCAAGCTACATCAAGCAAACACCTCTTCATTTTGGTCGCCATAGACTACGTCACTAAGTGGGTAGAGGCGGCATCTTATGCATCAGTAATGAAGAAAGTAGTCGTAGATTTTGTGCGTAATAACATTATATGCTGATTTGGTATCCCAAAATCAATCATAACAGACAATGGGACTGACTTGAACAACCACTTGAAGAAAGAAATGTGTGCGTAGTTCCAAATCAGTCACCGGAATTCAACCGCATACTGGCCACAAATGAATGGGGCTGTGGAAGCCGCCAACAAAAACATCAAGAGGATTCTCCGAAAGATAATTGATAACTACAAAGACTGGCATGAACAACTGCCTTATGCATTGTTGGGATATCGCACTACTACCAGAACTTCAACTGGGGCCACTCCGTACCTGTTAGTGTATGGCACTGAAGTAGTAATACTAGCCGAAGTAGAAATCCCTTCACTTCGAATAATACAAGAAGTTGAGTTGGATGATGCAAAATGGATCCGCAAGAGGCATGAGCAACTGGCTTTGATAGATGAAAAGTGAATGATTGCCGTCTGCCATGGTCAATTGTACCAACAAAGAATGCCACGGGCTTTCAACAAGCATGTGAGAACTAGGGTTTTTCAAATTGGGCAATTGGTGCTCAAACGAATATTCCCAAACCAAGAAGAATACAAAGGAAAGTTTGCACCAAACTGGCAAGGGCCTTATATGGTGCGAAAAATACTATCAGGAGGAGTCGTGGTACTTGCTGAGATGGATCGTCAAGAGTGGCCAAGTGCAATAAATTCGGACGCCTTCAAGAGATACTACGTGTGAAGAAGAAGACGACTATAAAGATTTAGAGTTTTCACAGTTTATGCTGCTTTAATTGCATTTCCTTTGCTTGTAATTTTGCTTTTTTTTTTTTTTTAGAAAAAAGCAAATCCAGAAACATGTACGAACTACGTGAAGACCTAATTCCCTATACTTATAAGGGGATACGTAAGCGCTTTTCCAAGCTCGGTCGCTTTAAACCAAAAATCCAAAATTATGTAGTTTGAACTACCTTATGACCTGATTCCTATTTGGGGTACGTAGGCGCTCTTTTGAGTTCAGTCTCACCAGAAAATTCCAATATATCTACCCTAAACTATGTTTAGACCTAATTCCCAAAGCGGGATACGTAAGTGCTCTCCCGAGCTCAGTCATTCCAAACAATATTCCCAATAAACCTTAGGAAACCTCAGAAATGCTTTAGCAAGGGAGAGTTAAAGGTAGTCCCACAAGGAAACTGCAGCAGAATTATTGAGAGGATTTCAAAAGAACGAATTGATTAAAACTTCTACACTGGGGCAGAATTTTTGAGAAGGATCTCAAAAATTCCTCAAGCACAATAAAATTCAGAATCGACAAGTACACACTTATACTGAGGCATAATTTTTGAGAGGGTCTCAAAAATTCCTTCGGTATAGTGAAATTCAAGTTGGTACAAAAAGGTATACAAACTGGGGCAAAATTTTCGAAAGGGATTCAAAAATTTCACAAGTTGAGATCAAGAAGAAGAAGAAGAAGAAGAAGAAGAAGAAGAAGAAGAAGAAGAAGAGATGGAAGACCTTGTTTGAGTAACTAATGTCATGAAATTAAAAGGGCGTGTATAAAATATATCGTTTTTGAAACATATATAATATACCAAATATACATATGTGTTTTCCAAAATCATCGCCCAAATTTTTTTCAACTTTGTTAAAAAATAAAAGATTTTTTAAGGAAATTTAGCATTCCTTCCTGCCGAAGTGTGAACGGAAGAAGTACATGTGTAGGGAGAGCGGTCGACCACATAGAAAACTAACAAATTTTCTGTGGATGCAGGAGCAAACAAGCATGGATGTTTTACACTAACTTGTTAGCTAAGATGTTTAAAACAGGATAACGACAACAAGTCAAAAGAAGAAGAAGCATCAAGGAATAGCGGCATAAAAAAGTATACGGAAGGGTAACGAAGCCCTCCCTAAGTAAAGTTTGCTTTACGCTAATAAGTTTGTTCGTTTTTGCAGAGCACAAAGATTTTTACGAAAAGGAAAATTTTTAAGACTATTGAAAGATATAATCACGATTTACTGAAAGCCTGGTCTCCACTAAACAGTATTGTGTCAAGGTATTGAGACCCCATCCTAGACGCTGCACGGCTTGCCTTGATACATTGACTGATTAGACGTCATAAAAATCTAAAATTTGAAGATGACGCGTTGATATCGGTATTGAAATAGCTGCATTAACAATCGAGTCTAGTCCTTTTGGAAGATGTGAACCCTTTCGACGGGTGGGTATTCTTCCCCGGAGTCAAAAAAGGAAGGTGCCAGTCTTGCCACTGAGGTAAGCTTCAATCCTCAAGATGATGATATGAATTAAACGACTACGTGCCGAAGGGGCTGAGTCGTCATCCAAATATTTAGCAAAAATAGGTAGCATAATTCCGAGGTTGATGTCCACAATCGTTGAAATACGAATGTGATTCCTACATCAAGATTTACGGTCGCTACTACAGTTTATTTCAAGTTAACGTAATCATGGTTCAGGGATAGTGGCAGTCATGAGAAAAGGCTCCGCACTTGAGTATGCAGTAGTTAACTTGAATATTCTGACTGAATGTTGTAATTCTGGACACAGAGGTTAGTAGTTATCATGAAAGGAATATGATACTGCACTCTGATGTGCAGTCTACATTTGGGTATTTTTGACTATAAGTGAAGTAGTCCCGAACTGGTATACCGCAGACTTCGTATGAAGATAACGATGCAGCCGACACCAAATTTGCGACAGTCACTGTAGTATGTGAAAATAATGTGAGTCCAAATTTTCAGGGGTGGCGGATGTCATAAGAAATAAAAATGACCCCGCACTTGAAAACATGGTTTTCATTAGTAGCATCCTGCTTACGAAAATGACAACCAGACTGGGGTGTGTAGGTGCAAAAATGCGGTATAGCCCGACCCAGATCCTAGCGGAAGTTATCATTGAACAATGAAAACATCTAACAATGACAAGAAAAGAGCCGGTAAAAGTATCGTGATTATTATCCAGAGTAGATCATTTTTTCAAAAAACATACACGAAAGACACACACTTACAGGAGAAAAGAAATAAGATGGACAAGAATTTGTGAAAAGACTGACATAATATTGGAGGATGACTTCAGTGTCAACAAAAATGGCAAAATGCCTCTCAGGTATGACTACATCAAAATCAAACTTTTCAAAGACTAACACGCAGGACTCAGCATTTGGAGACGAGCTAGAAGCTACCGAGGACTGAAGTAAAGAGTTTGATTCAGAACATGCGGGGCATACTTGGAACCTTTCTTGGGCAACCGATCAAAAATTGTGTACGAAAGTCAAGCTTTCTACACCAGGATTGAAACATCACTTCAAGTAACTAAACCCTAATAAATCCTTTTCAAAATCGCTTTCGGTTCGGATTTTCAACCGCAAATAGTCAAAGGTATTCCCACATAAAGGGATATTCCTTTTCGGGCTATCGCGTCGACCTACAATTGGCCTGATTCCCAAAGCCAGGGATATGTTGGCATCTCCTTTTACCTGTTATTCTTATGGAGAGGTCGGGCATGTTTATAGGATATGTCCTCGATCCAGGCGGGATTATCAGCCACAAAGGACTCCGACACCGTCTAGTGGTACAGATAGTGCTTCTTAGAGGGGCAGTGCTCAGTCAGGCCGTGGTGGTTCTTATGGTTCCAGAGGTGGATTCCAGTCAGCGAGGGGTGGTTCCTAGGGTGAGAGAGGGGGATCTCAGACTGGGCATGGTAGAACCCATTGTTACTCATTTTCAGGTAGGATCGAGTTAGAGGCCTTAGATACTGTGATTTCAGGTGCCATTACTATTCGTCATAAAGCAGCATATGTGTTATTTGATCCTGGATCCACCTATTCGTATGCATCTGCATTTCATGTCGTTGGTTGGGATTTGTCTTGTCATAGCATAGATATACCTGTTCATGTGTCTACTCTGGTCAGAGATTTTATAATTGTTGATCGAGTCTACTGGTCTTGTTTTGTTACTTTTATAGGGTATGACACTTAGGTAGATTTGATGATTCTCGATATTGTGGACTTTGATATTATTTTGGGGATGTCCTGGATTTTTCCTTATCACGCGATCTTGGACTGTCATACCATGGCAGTCACCTTAGCCATGCCGGGCATTCCCAGGGTTGAGTGGAGGGGTACTCTTAGTCCCACTCCGAAGAAGATCATTTCCTTCCTTCACGCAAAGTGGTTAGTCAATAAGGGGTGTTTAGCCTATTTGGCTCATGTTCGTGATACGATTGTTGCATCTCCACCCCTTAAGTCTATTCCTATTATGAGCGAGTTCGCGAAGGTATTCCTGTCGGATCTGCCATGTATGCCACCCGATCACGACATTGATTTCTGTATTGATTTGGATCCGGGCACTCGCCCTATTTCCATTCTGCCATATCGGATGGCACCTGCCAAGTTGAGGGAGCTTAAGGAGCAGTTACAGGATCTATTGAGCAAGGTGTTCATTAGACCGAGTGTCTCCCCTTAGGAAGCTCCTGTGTCATTTGTGAAGAAGAAAGATAGGATCATGAGGATGTGCATTGATTAACACCAGCTAAACAAAGTTACTATTCAGAACAAGTGCCCCATGCTTCATATTGATAATCTGTTTGACCAGCTTTAGGGTGCTTCGGTGTTTTCAAAGATTGATTTGCGTTCAGGTTACCAGCGGTTAAAGATCAAGGCGGACGATATTCCGAAGATAGCCTTTCGGACGAGATATGGACACTATGAGTTTCTGGTGATATCTCTTGGGCTTACCAATTCCTTAACTGCATTTATGACTTTGATGAATGGCATTTTTAGGCTATTCCTTGATTCTTTCATCATTGTGTTCATTGATGATATCTTGGTGTATTCCAAGAGTAGAGTAGAGCATGAAAGCCATCTTCGTTCTGCTCTTGGGTTATTGAAGAAGCATAGCCTGTTTGCTAAGTTTTCTAAGTGTGAGTTCTGGTTGGAGTCTGTAGCATTCTTGGGCCATGTGGTGTATGAGGGTAGGATTATGGTTGACCCACAGAAGATTGAGGCTGTGAGGGGTTGGGCAAAGCCTACTACTGTTACTGAGATTCGTAGTTTTATGGGTTTGGCCAACTATTACCGTCGCTTTATGAAGGGCTTTGCTGCTATTGCTTCATCTTTGACCAGATTGACTCAGAAGGATGTTCTCTTCCGGTGGTCAGATGATTGTGAGGAGAGCTTTCAAAATCTCAAGCTTCTTTTGACTACAGTCCCGATATTAGCATTACCCGTGGAGGGTAAGGACTTCGCAGTCTATTGTGATGCCTCCCGTATAGATTTAGGTGCTGTGTTGATGCAGGAGGGTAGAGTGATAGCTTATGCTTCCCGTCAGTTGAATATTCATGAGAAGAGTAACCCTACCTATGATTTGGAATTGTTGGCCATAGTCTTTGAAGATTTGGAGGCATTATTTGTACGGCGTTCATTGTGAGGTTTTCACCGATCACTGTAGTCTTCAGCATGTGTTTACCTAGAGAGATCTTAATTCCAGGTAGCGCCGATGGATGGATCTCTTGAAGGACTATTACATCTCTATTCTTTATCATCCCGGGAAGGCCAATGTGGTGGCTGATGCCTTGAGTCGCAAGGCAGTGAGTATGGGAAGTTTAGCTCGATTCATTATTTCTAAGCATCCGTTGGCCATGGAGGTTTAGACTCTGGCCAACATTTTCGTTCGCCTTGATCTTTCAGCCCCAGGCAGGATTTCGGCCTGTGTAGAGGCGATGTTGTCTTTATTGGATTTGATTAGGACTTAGTTGAGCAAGATTCGAGATAGAGTTTTAAGGGGTAAGGCCAAGGAGGCCGTGATTGATTCTGAGAGCATTTTGAGGATTAGAGGACTCGTGTGCATTCCTCGTGTTGGGGATTTGATTATGTTGATCTTGTCTGAGGCTCATAGCTCTCGCTATTCCATTCATCCGGGGGCGACTAAGATGTACCGTGACTTGAGACAACACTATTGGTGGTGTCAGATAAATAGGGATATAGTTGATTTCGTGGCTAAGTGTGGTAATTGTCAACAGGTAAAGTATGAGCACCAGCGACCCGGTGGTGTGCTTCAGAGGATGTCCATTCCCGAGTGAAAGTGTAAGAGGATTACCATGGATTTTGTTGTGGGTCTTCTGAAGACCCTGGGCAAGTTTGACTCCATTTGGGTGATAGTTGATTGGTTCACTAAGTCCGCTCAGTTTGTCCCAGTTCAGGTTTCTTACACCGCGGAGAAGTTAGCCAAGTTGTACATTCGGGATATTATGAGATTGCATGGGGTTTCCTATTTCTGTTGTATCCGATAGGGGTACTATCTTCATTTCTCCATTTTGGAGGGCTTTCCATGATGAGTTGGGTACCTGATTGGATCTTAATACAACTTTTCATTCCCAGATCAATGGCTAGTCCGAGCGGACCATTCAGGTGCTCGAGGACATATTGAGAGCGTATGTCATTGATTTTGGTGGTCATTGGGATCATCACTTTCAATTGGTAGAGTTTGTGTACAACAACAGTTATCATTTGAGTATTGGCATGGCACCTTTTAGGCTTTATATGGTAGGAGATGTAGATCTCCAGTTGGCTGGTTTGATGGGTTCGAGGCTCAACCTTGGAGTACGGATCTGGTGAGAGAGTCCCTTGATAGGGTGAGAGTTATCCAGGCTAAGCTTTTGACAGTCCAGAGTCAGGAAAAGATGTATACAGACCGGAAGATCCGAGATTTAGAGTTTGATGTTGGTGACCAGGTTCTATTGAAGTTTTCACCCATGAAGGGTGTTATAAGGTTTGGTAAGATGGTCAAGTGGAGCCCCAGGTATATTAGCCCATTTGAGATTATTGCCCGTATGGGTGATGTAGCTTATGAGTTGGCATTGCCGCTGGGGTTGGCAGGAGTTCATCCGATTTTTCATATTTCGATGCTGAAGAAGTACCATACCAATGGTATTTACATTGTTCGTTGGGATTCTGTATTACTTGATGAGCATTTGACTTATGAGGAGGAACCTATCGTGATCTTGGATAGTCAGGTTCGAAAGTTGAGGTCGAAAGAGATTGCTTCTGTGAAGGTGCAATGAAAGCACCGTCCTGTTGAGAAGGCTACTTGGGTGACCGAGTCCGACATGCGTAGCTGATATCCCCAGTTTTTCATTGATTCAGGTATTTTTCGCTCCTTTTCTCTTATTCGCTCGAGGACGAGCGACAGTTCAATTGGTATCTGATGTAACGACCCATTTGGTTGTTATAGTCTTTTCAGCATTTTTGCCCTTTTCCGAGCATTGAGTAGCTCGCTATTGGCCAGAGGGGACCGTTGACGCTCTTCCCGAGGACTCTAGATTTGATTCGGGACTTTTTGTGAAATATGTGCATAAGTGAAAAAGATTTGACCCAAAGTTGACTTTTGGGTAAACGGACCTTTTTCAAAATTCCGTCGATTCCAAGAGCTCCGGATGATCGTTTATAATTGATGTGTATATCTGGTTCAGTTCCTAATGCACTCGGATGCATTTTGGGACTTGGGTTGGGAAATTGGAAATGACGTATCGGGGGTTGACTCGGTCAATGACACCTCTGTTGGGAATTCTGAGGCCACGAGTGCGTTTGTAGCATAGTTTTGTGTGGGTCTGTGTAGGTTGTTTATGAGCAGATGGCCTTAGGAGTGGTTCGGGATTTCATTCGAGACTTAAAATATTTTGGGATTTCTGGTACCCGGTGCTCGCAATGGCGGCACCAGTGCAATCCCAGCAGTACCGCCGTTGCGGTGGAGTGACCACTGGGGCGGCCAAGTATGTTTTGGCCCAGACCGCTGGGGCGGTCTGTTTGGCGCTGTTAAGGCGCCGCCGTTGCGGTCCCGTTACCGTCGTGGTGGTAGTGGGCCTGTTACTTCGTTAAGTGTGTTTTAAATAATCCCTTAATCTATCATTTATTGCCATTATGAAATAGAACTCTTGGGATCTGCTCTTGGAGTTTTTTAGTTAAGATTCTTGGTGGTAAGTTCCCCTAATCCTTTTACTATTTCATTAATCCTAATCATCATAGATTCCTCCTTCCCTTAATTTTCTATTAGTAATGAAAGATAAAAGTGGAGATAATGAATGTTCTATCCAGGCTTATTAATGGTGAAATTGATGGGGATTATGCTAGATTTTGATGAATCGAAGGTTGTTAATCTTATATCATCCATTATTAGAGTTGAATTCTTGAATCAAAGAGTTGGGGTTTATGCCAAAATTTGGGGGTTTTGCTTCAATTTCGAAATTAGGCTAATCTATGAGCTAAATCAGCAATTAGTGGCTAGGTTATGATCACCTAGTGCTTAATTTGATATTTTGCTCCCGAATTTCCCGTTTTTACCTTGTGGGCTTCGTATCTCCAAATTCTAGGGTTGGATTTGACCTAAATTGAATGATAGCAATATTAGTATCGTTGTCACCACCCAACCCACGGGTCGTGCGGGCATCTACCATATTACTAACCGAGTAGGCGACCCTTACCAACCAACCGAACATTCAGCCAAGTTATAACAAAGAATTTCTTAAAAATCACAAGATTGAAGTAAAAGCTTCATACAGACTTTGTTTGAAATACAATAAAACTGAAAAGAATTTCCCGAGATCTAGTCTAGATAGGTACAAGAGCTCCTACTGTATAGGAAGACAAAATAAATGATACAGCCTCTGCCTAGAGTGAGATGAGCGAGGCTGTAGGAGAATGCCTGATAAATTCATACGACGAAACTTCACTAGAAACCTGCAACATATCTACACCCAAAAAATATGTAGCAAGAGTAGTATCAGTACACCACATGTACTGTTAAGCATCATAGGTCGACTAAAATTAGTTCATACAACACAATACAAAGTCAATAAGATAAACAGATAAGTCATGGTTATCGGGATTTTCAATATAGGTTCCTTCACTATCGCCCTCTTACCTTTCTACTCCAGTTATTCACTTCTTTTATTCCCAAGAATTACATGTGTTCTAATAATCACAATCGTTCCCTTCCTTCCATCCAATTTATTAAATCTCGTCTCCACGTTCATCCTATCCTGTAATTTCTACCCTTTTGTCCGTAAGGTTCATCTACTCAATTACTTACTACGATGCGATGCACCTAGGGAATGACTCATTATCTGAAATCCGCTACTACACTTATCTTTATATTAGCCACCACTCCACACACAACCACTTAACGAAATCATAAAGATGAATAAGAAATATAGACGATTGGCAGTACACACATGCATAACATAGAAATATGAGACGTAGTGCAATGCAGAATGCGATGCAAGGGCCCAACCACGTTGTACATACATGCTAACTGATGTCATTGCTCAGTAGTCATGACCTGCAGGGGATCCATGGTGTCTATGTACCACTCATTCCGGATACTCATCGGACCCGAGCCATAACTCCTCCGCTCCGGAAAGAACCTCGAACGTGGATCCATATCATATAGATTTCTCGTATTCAACTCAAACGGTCGTAAGACCAAATAACACAACTGCCCATACTGAGCCTTTCCTGCTCCATGTATTTCCTCATAACCCATGCAATGCAATGATGCAATAAAATCAAACAAGTCTTGAATCATGCCCTTGATGGGCATAGTACTAATCCTGACTAACTTCGGTCCTCTCAATACGAATCTCTTGTTAACAAGAATGACAACTATGTAAATATTTCAATACAACCGGGAATAAAGACAGAAATCACCCACTCCTAAGGATGCATAATTTAAACAACGAAGTACCCCTCAGTGATGATAGCACTCCCCATTCAATAACTATTCATCGTTACCCTAGCTACTATTTACATATGATTTTAGTTACATTATAGAATATGTCCATCCAAACTCCATGTCTGAAGACCTAATCATGCAGTCTCCCGTCAACTCAAAAAGTATATATGATTCGCTAATCAAAGTCTAACTCAAGTAAATCATAACCTACCTCGTTGACGAACAACTAATTGAATTGCTCGCCTTCCTAACCTTCATCCATATCCGTGAGAGGTAATAGTAGTAGGGAATGGTGGGGAGGACATAGAAAAGTCTCTTTTTCTTGGTGTCAAGGGTTTTTTTTCATATGAAAACCTAATAGCAGCCTTTGGGAGTCTTTTATTAAAAAAGAGGGTAAAATAAACTAAGTGACCAAAAACGCGGTCACTGCCCCGCTTCGACCGCTGCAGCGGTCGTATGTCCGCTATAGCGGTACCGCTATGGTGGTCCTTTGACCGCTATAGCGGCCCGCTTCCTTCCCTGGCCCACAGTTTTCTAATTCTATTCGAAATTAATTTTTCCCACTCTTAATCCTTAAAACACTCCATAGGACTTATTATTTATGATCCTAGACCTAGATTGGGCATGGGTTCGCGAAGTATTAAATAACGACCGGACAGATCGCTACAATCGTTGTTCATGATTTCTAATCTAGATTTCGAATATGCCTAGACTTTATTAATCTTGAGGCTCAGCAGAAGGGGAAGGCGAAAGAGTGACTTGTTGGTGTTTGCTGTTCGGCCATCTAGGTAGGTTATGGCTACCTCTAGTGAGACTTCGTATACTGAAGCATATATTTAGATTATATCATTGGAGAAAGCATGTAAACCATGATGTTAGGTTGGATATCATCTTAGGTTGGGCCCTGTTGCGTGATTGGGGCTAGCCACCCTGTTGTGTTATGATTAATTGTTCTATTGTGTTGGCTTGAAGCCATTTGTTGTTGGTAGATATTAGAATCTATTTTCCCATCTTGATTATGATATTGTTGGCGTACCCATTGTTTGTACTTGTGATATTGATATATTGTTGGCATGCCATTGTTAGTACTTGTGATATTGAGCATGATTATTAATGTTAATACATGCATTGTACGCACTCTCATTCTTCATGATATACTGTTGAGACACTGTTGGTACTTGATGAAATACTGTGATGAGCTGGGCTAGGTTTTTAAATGAGAGTGATGTGAGAGTCCGATATCCGATGTTAGTTCTGGAATCGTGGATTGAATGAGTGCATGGACTCCGCGGTTCCTCTAGAGTGGTGCAGGTGAGAACCCCCCATAGGCAAAGATCCAGGGTCTCGTATGTCTGTTAGGCAAAGATCTAGGAAGAGTGGCACTTAGACTTTGCGAGTCACTTTGGGTTGTGCTACCGAGATGTCAATATTTCCATCTGAAGTACATGTGTACACAACATTTGGATGGAATTGCATTACATCCATACATTATTGCATTGCATTGCATCACGACTTGATTTGGAGATGATTTGATGTTGTACTTGTGATGTTGGATTCAGACATGATATATTGAGACTTGGAACATTTGGGATTAGATGTTTTACCTAGGCATTGACGCATACTTGGCTTCTATTATATGTGACTTATACTTGTTGGTTTATCTGCCTGTCTTGCTTTAATATCTGAACTGCATTAGCTATGCTTAGTCAGCTGATGATGCCTACTAGTACAGTTGTATTGTACTGACCTGCACTTGCAGCATTCCTTTATGAATACAGAATATCAGGTTGGTTCTGCATCCATCTCTCGTGGCAGATTGTCGTCTTTAGCACTATTGCAAATTTCCAGGGTGAGCACGGACGTTCATTGCCTTGAAGACGTTTCCCATTTTATGTCTTATTTTGTTATTCTAAGACGTAGATGGATTTATGTATTATTATTCCAGATTTGTATAATTTTAATTAGAATCTCTTGTGTCATGACCCAACCCGCCATGACTGGCACCCATTTAAATCTTAGTAAGCGAACCAATATACAAAACACCTATCCATTCAATCCGGTTTTATATTAACCAAGCTAAACAATTATTACTCATTCAACAACAAACGAACAAAGTAAATCATGCCATAAATGCTATAATAAGTGCGAAAGTTCTAACTATTACAATCCCCAAAATCCAAAAGTCATCGTATAGGACTCTAAGCTAAAACCTGTCTAAGAATCTGAAGTCCAACAAGTAAGTAATCCATAATGTCAAGAGTACGAAAAGACATCATAGCAAGAAGATCTTCGGGCGGCCTGGCATGGGAAGAAGCTCATCCAAAATCTGTCAACCAATATCCTCAACGCTATATATGAGGACGAGCAATGGTCTCTATATCAAAATCTACACTCAAAGAATGCAGCAAGGTAGTATCCGTACAAACACTATGTACCGGTAGATATTATAGGCTGACTAATATTAGTATAATGCATATTTCGTAAAATCAATAGAATAAAAAAAGCCAGTCAACAATCATGAATATCAATAAATCACAGCAGGTCAACCAAGAATAATCACAATCAAATCACCAAGAAGTCAAGCATCACAATCACGCAAGTCACAGCGGAGATAAATTTACCACAATAACCTCATTCACTGTACATACATGCTAGCAAATGTCTTAGCTCAGTAGCCATGACCTGCAGGGGACCCATGGTGTCCATGTACCACTCATTCTAGAATACCCCTCGGACCCGAGCACAAACCTCCGCCCCAGAACAAACCTCGGTCGCGGGATATATCAAAGTACCTCTTGTTTTCGGAATGATCATCAGACCACGAGCCCATAATCTAGGTCACATGAGTGCCTTTCCACTTTCCATACCTCTTATCGAACAATTTTTCTTACCTTTCCAATATCGACAATCAACTCATCATTTCATGTCACAATACCCTTGAGAAGATTATATTAGCTTTCTCATCACAACACATCCACTGTAGATTTAATCACACAGGAATAATGGCACGGAGCCTACACAATCAATCAGTCACATTCATGGAGAAATCAAACCACACAATACCATGCATGAAAACTAGACATGCTTTCTCCTAAGGAGATCACCAAACATACAATCAACTAACCAAAGTCTAACTTAAATAAACTGTAACCTACCTCAAGGTAGATCTAGAACACGCAGGTTACTCTGCTACAACCTTTCCTTTCCTCAAAGCCTCAATACGTTCACGGTTCAAAAATAGAAGGCTTAATGAGTCACATTGCTCAATTTACAAACACCAAAGCAAGAATACCCTTCCCTTTCCCCATTCTAAGAGTAGATGATTTTCTAGGTGATAAACAACCTATCAAGGCCTCTAGTGATCAGTTAACATCAATTTATACGACATTCTATCAAACATTCCCATTACAAATAGTTTTCTATTGCAAAGACACCATTTTTATAGAACCCTAGGTCTCAAATAACTTAGTTTATGATTCTAAATGTTCAATTTATGACAAATAGCAACTAATCAATCTATTTAAATGATAAATACGTGATAATAACCCCAACCCATCAAGTTTAGAAGGTTTATTGACATTCTGGGGTTTCTACTTTACTTTAACCATTAAAGACCCATGAAGATGATTATACTAATGAAGGGGAAGGGAATGATAGAATGAAAAACAATGGAACTTACCTCTCAAGGTTATCTTGCCATAGCTTGAAAATTCTCTCTAGGTGCTTATTGGGAAGTGTGTTGGTGTTTTGTGAAAAGAGAAAATAAAACTGAGTATATAAAATTTGGGCTACTGTTTTACGTCGACCGCTACAGCAGTCGTCACGCCGCTGCAGCAGTACCGCTATAGCGGCCCACCACTACATCGGTGTGACCGCTATAGTGGTCCATCTACCGCTATAGCGGTCTATCTACCGCTATAGCGGTACCGCCATAGCAGTACCCCCATAGCGTTACATTGCTTGCTACAGCGACCACCAAGAAAAATGGATGGTAGCTGGCAGTGGTCCTAGTACCGCCACAGCAGTACCGCTGCAGCCGTTCTCCTACCGCCACAACAGCTCATTTTGAGCAATGAGCCCGATTTGTCCAGTTTTCCCCCTATCACCCCATATTTCATCCAAGACCTCAGAAACACAACACAAAACATGTATACATACAAAAAGACGCCCTACGAATCCACCCGCAGCCTCGGATTTCCCAACGGAGTCTTAATTTCCCATGATGACCGGAAGGGTCATCACACCAGATACCAATTAAAATACCATTCGTCCCCAAACGAACAAGGGTGAGAAAACTAGGGAGGAGTTACTTGACTCGGCGAAAAGCGGAGGGTATTTGCTACGCATATCGGACTCTGTCTCCTAGTAGCTTCTTCCTCTGGTCGATTATTCCATTGAACTTTCACAGAAGCTAATTCTTTGGACCTCAACTTGCGAACATCCCTGTCTAAGATAGAAACGGGCTCTTCCTCATACGACAGATTTTCATCTAACAAAACTGAATCCCAATGGATGATACAGGAACCATCCCCGTGGTACCTCTTCAACATCGACACATGGAACACCGGATGAGCGCCTGATAAACCCGGAGGTAAACCCACCTCTCCCACACGTTTGAGAATCTCAAACGGACCAATGAACCTTGGGCTAAGCTTTCCCTTCTTCCCAAACCTCATTACACCCTTCATGGGTGAGACCTTCAACAACACTTGCTCTCCTTCCTCAAACTCAAGATCTCGGACCTTGCGGTCTGCATACTCCTTCTGCCTATTCTGTGCTGCCAAAAGCTTGGCTTGAATCGCCTTCACCTTCTCTAAGGACTCTCTCAGAAGGTCAGTACCCCACGATCTCACCTCGAATGCGTCAAACCATCCAATAGGACACCTACATCTCCTTCCATACAATGCCTCAAATGGGGCCATATCAATACTTGAGTGATAACTATTATTGTAAGCAAATTCGGCTAAGGGCAAGAAGTGATCCCCATGCCCACCATAATCTATCACACACTCACGAAGCATATCCTCAAGAACCTAAATAGTCCGCTCAGACTACCCGTCAGTCTCAAGATGGAGGGCTATGCTAAGATCTAACCTCGTACCCAACTCCTCATGCAAACACTCCCAAAACCTGGATGTGAACATGGTGCCCCTGTCGGACATGATGGAGATAGGAACCCCGTGGAGTCTAAGCACCTCCCGAATGTAAACCTTAGCCAATTTTTTACGTCATAAGTTATCTTCACCGGAATAAAGTGGGCAGATTTAGTTAACCTATCAACAATAACCCAGATAGAGTCAAACTTCCCTAGCGTCTTCGGAAGACCCACCACGAAATCTATGGCTATTCTTTCCCACTTCAACTCGAGAATGGGCATTCTCTGCAATGTACCCCCAGGTTTCTGATGTTCATGCTTCAGTTGTTGGCAAATCAGACACTGAGAAACGAACTCTACTATATCACGCTTCATCCTAGTCCACCAATAATGTTGCCTTAAATCACGATATATCTTAGTGGCACCAGGATGGATAGAATACCTCGAACTATGAGCCTCTGTCAGAATGGTCTTAATCAAGTCGCCCACACGTGGCACACACACTCGTCCTTTGATCCGCAGCACGCCATCCTCATCAATCACGACCTCTTTAGCCTCACCACGCAACACCTTATAAAGTATTTTACATAGCTTAGTATCATCAAACCGCTTAGCTTTAATCTGCTCTAAAAATGATGACCGAGCCTCAATACAAGCCAACACCTTGCCTATGTTAGACATATCCAGTCTCATAAAACTATTAGCCAGAGTCTGAACCTTTCTAGCCAACGGGCGCTCAAAAGAGATCAAACAAGCTAGACTTCCCATACTAGCCGACTTCCTGCTCAATGTGTCAGCTACTACATTAGCCTTACCAGGGTGATACAAAATGGTGATGTCATATTCCTTCGGCAGTTCCATCCATCTCTGTTGTCTAGAGTTCAGATCTTTCTAAGTGAACATATGCTGCAAACTGCGATGGTCTGTGTACACCTTACAATGGACACCATACAAGTAGTGCCTCCAGAGTTTTAACGCAAACACCACCGCTGCCAACTCTAGATCATGAGTAGGATAGTTCTTCTCATGCACCTTCAACTGCCGGGAAGCATAAGCAATCACCTACTTTTCCTGCATCAAACTAGCACCCAAACCAGAACGTGAAACATCACAGTAAACAACAAAATCCTTGATTTGCCCTCCGCGGGCAATGCTAGAATCGATGTTGTGGTCAACAATGTTTTGAACTTTTGAAATCTCCTCTTACACTCATCGGACTACTGAAACGGTACCTCTTTTTGAGTCAAACGGGTCATATGCGAAGCAATAAAGGCAAACCTTTTCACAAACCGACGATAGTAGCTAGCCAGACCCACAAAACTACGGATCTCGGTCACTGATATGGGCCTAGCCCATTCCTTGACTGCATGAATTTTATGAGGATCCACCAAATACCCTCTTTCGAAATAACATGCCCCAAGAAAGACACAGAACACAACTAGAATTCACACTAAGAGAATTTAGCATACAACTCCTTCTCTCACAATACTTCAAGAGAAATTCTCAAATGTTTCTCATGCTCTTCCTTACTCTTAGAGTACACTTGGATATTATTAATGAACACTATTATGAATGAGGCTAAATAGGGCTTAAACACACTGTTCATGAAATCCATGAACGTAGCTGGGGCGTTTGTAAGCCTAAAAGACATAACCAAGAACTCATAGTGCTCATACCTGGTCCGAAAAGAGGTTTTAGGAATATCCTCTGCTCGAATCTTCAACTGATGGTACCCTGATCTCAAATCAATTTTAGAGAACGCAGAAGCTCCCTGTAACTGGTCAAACAAGTCATCAATACGTGGAATGGGATATTTATTTCGAACAATTACCTTATTCAGCTGACGGTAATTAATGCACATACACATAGAGCCATTCTTCTTCTTAACAAACAACACAGGAGCACCCTATAGAGAGGCACTCGGGCGAATAAACCCCTTACTCAAAAGATCTTGCAACTGCTCTTTCAGTTCCCTGAGTTCTGTTGGTGCCATCCTATAAGGTGGGATGGATATAGGACGAGTCCCTAGGTATAAGTCAATTCTGAAGTCAATATCACGATCCGGTGGCATACCAGGAAAATCCGCGGGGAACACATTTGCAAACTCGCGTGCCAATGGAACCGAATTAAGGGATAGGGTATCTGCACTGGTATCACGGATATGTGCCAGATAAGCTAAACAACCCTTCTCTACTAGCTTCCTAGCACGAACAGAGGATATTACTTTCTTAGGGAAGGGACTAAGGTTACCCTTCCACTCGAGTCTGGGTGCCCCGGGTATGGCCAGTGTAACAATCTTAGAATGGAAATCAAGTATAGCATAATACAGGGACAACCAACTCATACCCAAAATAACATTGAAGTCTACCATGTCTAAAATCATCAAATCTTCCCAAGTGCTTTACCCCATAAAAGAAATTGCACACGAAGGGTAGACGCTATCCACTACCACAGAATCTCCAACAGGAGTTGACACAAAAATAGGGGTATCAAGAGTATCACACATCATATCCAGACCCATAGCAAAATAGGTAGATACATAGGAAAAAGTAGAACCCAGATCAAACAAAACAAAAGCCATACAACCATAAACGGAGATAGTACCTGTGATAACTGCATCGGAGGCCTCAACCTTGGGTCTACCTAGGAAGGCGTACAAATGACCGCGCCCCCTGTCGCTTGCGTACCACCGCGATTTTTATTACCAGTCTGGGCACCACCCCTACCGGCGGTGTGGCCGCCTCGCCCTACCGGTGCACGATCCTTACCCCCTCGATCTGGTGTAAATGGAGATCGGGGAGTCTGATACTAAGTTTCCTGCCCACTCTGTCTAAGTCTGGGGAAATACCTCTTAATATGCCCTATCTCACCATACTCGAAGCAAGCACGGTCTAGTGTAGGCCGCTGAACAGAAGCTGATGAAGCAGTGTAGCCTATATGCTGATCGGAAGCCTGATAATTTGCCCCTGATAGGCTCCAGACTGACCCCTACATCGCGGACTGAATCGGACGCCCTGAATATACCTGCAAACTCTGACCCCTCGAGAAGGAGTTACTGAACATCCCACGCTTACGGGTTTCTTCTCAACTTTCCTTGTATAACTCTCATGCCTAATCCCTTTAATGATACGAACATGCTCCACTATCTCTTTAAATGAAGCCCCAGTGGCTACAAGCTGAAGAGCCGATAACTGCAGTCCGATGTTCAACCCCTTCACGAACCGCCGTATCCTCTTCCCTTCAGTGGGCCGCAATTGAAGAACATAATGAGCAAAGAAGTGGAAACAAGACTCATACACAACAACCGACGAGTTCCCCTGACCAATAGTAGAGAACTCATCCTTTCTTCGATCCCTCAGAGTACGCGGAACGTACTTGTCCAGAAACACAGAGTAAAACTGAACCCAAGACAACGGAGGAGACCCAGCTGGCCTACAACTCCACATAAGCCCTCCACTAAAGCTTGGCATCACCCAAGAACTAGAAGGTCACAAACTCTACCTCGTACTTATCCACGGCCCCCATCTTATGGAGCCTCTCATGACAGTCGATGATGAACTCAGATGCGTCCTCCGACTCAGTACCATAAAACACCGGAGGCTTCATTATAGTGAACCTCTAAAACAGATCATATTCTTCACCAGTCATCACTGGCCCTGCAACTAGCCTCGGGAAGGCCTCAAAACCCGAAACCTCATCCAAGCGAGGTGCCACCGCTGCTACATATTGAACCCCCGGAACCTGTGCTCTATTTGGATCTGGGGCTGCTACACTTGCGCTCTTACCTGCTGGACCCACTGGTATAGCTCCGGCCTATGCTAACCCATGCAACCAATTCAGCACCAGTACCATCTCGTCTGGTATACCCTCAGCAGCTGCAGCTCCTGGTGGAACTGGTACTGCTACTGGTTGGGCTGGTGCGGCTGCATCTCCCGCTACCTCATTAGGAACCACTGGAGGCATGGGGTCAACCACTAGGAGGCCGCCCCAAGCTGGGGCTGCCCTTCTGCCAACTCCTCTGCCTCCACCTCTACCTCTAGCTGTTGTCACGTGTATTCTCGCCATCTGCGAGAGAATTAAGGATAGTCAGATACCAATTTTAATCAGCAGATACCAATTGGAATCAAGTAGCACAAAAGAAAGAAAAGAGTTTTCCTAGTGTCCGGCATCCTCTCGAAGATAAGTACACACGTCTCCGTACCGATCTACCTGACTCTGCTAGACATGTCCTTGTATGATGAGATTGACGAACCTAAGACTCTGATACAAAATTTGTCACGACCCAACCCGCCATGACAGGCACCCATCTAAATCCTAGTGCGCGAACCAATATACAAGACACCTATCCATTCAATCCGATTTTATATTAACCAAGCTAAACAATTATTACTTATTCAACAACAAAAGAACAAAGTAAATCATGTCATAAATGCTCTAATAAGTGCGGAAGTTCTAACTATTACAATCAACAAAATTCGAAAGTCATCGTACAGGACTCTAAGCTAAAACATGTCTAAGAATCTGAAGTCCAACAATTAAGTAATCCATAATGTCTAGAGTACGAAAAGACATCATAGCAAGAAGATGTTCGGCCGGCCTGGTATGGGAAGAAGCTCACCCAAAATCTGTCACCAAATATCCTCCATGCTAGATGTGAGGACGAGCAATGGTCTTTATATCAAAATCCGCACTCAAGGAATGCAGTAAAGTAGTATCAGTACAAACACTATGTACCGGTAGATATTATAGGCTGACTAAGATTATTATCATGCATATTTCGTAAAATCAATAGAATAAAACAAGCGAGTCAACAGTCATGAATATCAATAAATCACAGCAAGTCAACCAAGAACAATCGCAATCAAATCACCAAGATGTCAAGCATCACAATCACGCAAGTCACAGCGGAAATAAATTTACCACAAACCTCACTCACTATACATACATGCTATCTGAGGTCTTAACTTAGTAACCATGACCTGCAGGGGATCCATTTTGTCCATGTACCACTCGTTCTGGAATACCCCTCGGACCCGAGCACAAATATCTGCCCCGGAATGAACCTCGATCGCGGGATATATCAAAGTACCTCTCATTTTCAAAACAATCCTCGGACCACGAGCCTATAACCTAGGTCACATGAGTGCCTTTCCACTTTCCATACCTCTTACAGAACAGTGTTTCTTACCTTTCCAATATCGACAATCAACTCGTCATTTCATGTCACAATACCCTTGATAAAATTATATTAGCTTCTCATCACAACACATCCACTGTAGATTTAATCACACGGGAATAATGATGCGGAGCCTACATAATTATTCATGCACATTCACATAGAAATTAAACCACATAATACCATGCATGAAAACTAGACATGCTTTCTCCTAAGGAGATCACCAAACATACAATCAACTAACCAAAGTCTAACTTAAATAAACTGTAACCTACCTCAAGGTAGATCTAGAACACGCAGGTTACTCTGCTACAACCTTTCCTTTCCTCAAATCTTCGATACGTTCACAGTCTAAAAATAGAAGGCTCAATGAGTCACATTGCTCAATTTACAAACACCAAAGCAAGAATACCCTTCTCTTTCCCCATTCTAAGGGTGGATGATTTTCTAGGTGATAAACAACCTATCAAGGCCCCTAATAATCATTTATCATCAATTTATACAACATTTTATCAAACATTCTCATTACAAACAGTTTTCTATGGCAAAGACACCATTTTTATAGAACTCTAGGTCTCAAATCACTTAGTTTAGGATTCTAAATGTTCAATTTATGACAAATATCAACTAATCAATCCATTTAAAAGATAAATACGCGATAATAACCCCAACCCACCAAGTTTAGAAGGTTTATTGACAGTCTAGGGTTTCTACTACACTTTCACCATTAAAGACCCATGAAGATGATTATCATAATGAAGGGGAAAGGGAATGATAGAATGAGAAGCAATGGAACTTACCTCTAAAGGTTATCTTGCCCTAGCTTGAAAATTCTCTCTAGGTGCTTGTTGGGAAGTGTGTTGGTGTTTTGTGAAAAGAGAAAAAAAACTGAGTATATATAATTCAAGCTACTGTTTTATGTCGACCGCTGTAGCGGTCGTCACGCCGCTACAGCTGTACCGCTATAGCGGTCACCTACCACGAAATCGCTGTGACCGCTATGGCGGTCCATCTACCGCTATATCAGTACTGCCTTAGCGGTACATTGCCCGCTACAGCGGCCACCAAGGAAAATGGATGGCGGCTGACAGCGGTCCAAGTACCGCCACAGCGGTACCACCGCAGCAGTTCTCCTATCGCCACAACGGCTCACTTTGGGAAGTGAGCTCGATTTTGTCCAGTTTTTCCTCCTATCACCCCACATTTCATCCAAGGCCTCAAAAACACAACACAAAACATGTATACATACAAAAAGACGCCACACGAATCTACCCGCGGCCTCGAAATTCCCAACGGAGTCCTAATTTTCCATGACAATGGGAAGGGTCGTTACATCTTGTATGACTTAGACTAGACCGACTAGACTTTGGGGTATTTTTTATTCCGCACTATTTTGTTATATAATATTGTGAGACTTACGAATTTATTCTTTTCCACTTGATAGATTATTTATTCATGCCTTTATTTATTATTAGGTTGAGGGTTCGCTTACCGAGGTGAGAAAGGTAAGTGCCAGCATGACTTTTGTCAAAATGGGTCGTGACATGAAATCAGTTTCTTTTAGGTACCCAAGTAGTCTTGGGTCCTAGCGAGTTAGTGGTGTCTTTCCCAGTGCTTGTGGTCTTGGGCCTCCAAATCCATTTCCATGATCTGGAATTTTGAAAGATTTGTGACCTAATTTACCACAAGAATAACATGAGAAGTTTTTTGGAAAATTATTTGTAGTGGAATAAAATTCAGTTGAGGACTGGTTATTAGTCAACTCTGTTTGATCTGACAGAACTATGGCTAGGTGAATTCTCAATGCTATTTAATTGTATTTTGATCTCACCTAGTTCTTCTTCGAGCAAGTCCACTTCAATTTGACTTGCTTTTAAAAGAATTTGCTAGTCCTTCTTTTCTTTAGCCAGCTTATTGTATTCATCAATCATCTTTTGAAGGTCATCAACGACCATACCAATAGATGCTTGAAGTTTAATGCATTTTGAGCAAGTAGAAATCCTTACCTCACTGGTATCTGTTTTAGCCATGGACATATGTTTGCTATATTCTCTGGTTCTGCTTCTGATTCATCTTCATCGCTCCAGGATCTATAGGATCTAGACGTGTGTTTCCTCCTGTAGTTTTTCTTTTTTAGTTCTGGACATTCTGCTTTAATGTCCTATTTTTCCACATTGTTAGCATCTATCATCATTCTTTTGCTCATCGCTGTTCTTGTATCCACTTCGTGGTTTCTTCCTTCTTTTCCTTAAGATGCTTTTGAATCCTCAGTTGATCATGGCAAGAGCTTCATTGTTGTCGGCATCTTCTTCACTTTCCTCTGTGGTAGCTTTGAATGCAACAATCTTTTTCTTTTCCTCCTTAGAGTATCTTTTGATATGATTCATCTCAAAGACTATTAAGTTTCTTTTGAGTTCATCATATGTCATATCATCCAGTTTCTCACTTTCTAAGACAATGGCTTTTGTTTCCCATGCCTTCGGCAGGCTTCTTACTAGCTTCCTTACTTGTTGTCTACTCGTGTATTTGGTCCCTAGAGATTTCAGTTCGCTTAAAATATTACGGAACTGAGTAAACATGGATTCAATATATTTATCATGCTTCATCATGAACAACTCATATTCAGCTTGAAGAGCATCAATTCTGGACTTTCTGACTTTTGATGTGCCTTCATAAGTGACCTCAAGTTTGTCCCACATTTCTTTGGTTGTCTCAAAGTTTTAGATCTTCCCAAACTCTTCACAGCTAATTGCACAGTAAATAAAACTAATAGCTCTAGCATTAGTTGAAATTAGCTCTTGTTGTTCTTTTGAGAATTTGAAGGATTCAATGTTGATTTTGGTTTTCAGATCCTTTGCATCAACATTCTAGACTGGTTTCGGTCCATTTTTTATTACTAGCCATGCTTGGTAGCCAGTTGAAAGAACAAAGATTTTGAATCTTTCTTTCCCATAGTTATAGTGTAGTCCATTGAAATATGGTGGTTTTGATGGGAAATGACCATCTTGCAGATTTGCACAAGGAATGTGACATACGGACAACTTGATCTTTTCCCATGTGCTGTTATGCGACTTTATTAGAGACCTTCTCTGATACCAATTGAAACACAAGAGGGGGGGTGAATTGTAAATTACGCTAGTAGTATATAATTCGACTGTTAATACGACTTAGTTGACTTCCTTGCAATTCTCAAAACTTCATCAGTACACAGATAAATATAAGCAAGGTAATGCATAAACTGAATGAACACAGAGAGTTTTTATACTGGTTTGGATCACGGTGTGGATCCTAATCCAGCCCCTTGGGTTACAAGGGTTTCCTTAGAGCTCTTATCGCAACTTGATTACAGAGATGTTTCGACGTGAACCGTGACTCTAACTTTGATAGTTTCTAACTTTTTGTTCTAATGACAGCCTTGCTCTGTATAGCTAACTATTCTCTCTTTTCTTTTTTCTTTTCTTTTCTTAACATTATAACACTCGACTGACTACAGAGCTATTTACTCTTTTTGTTCAAGTGAAGTTGTAAGTGTCTTCGGCTTGTGAGAGCTGAATTTATACCTGTGAATAGTCCTTCTTTGCGATCTTGACAGATGATAATGAATCAATCGTTCCATTGATTGATTCTAATTTGCTTGCTCTAAGGTAACTCGATAGAGTTTGTCTCAATCAAGGATCTTGTGGGTATCCACTGATTGATCTTGATTCTTTGTTCTTTTGTAGTCTTGACTTGGCTTGCTCAACTGTTATTTACTTCTTTTCCTTTTTTGTAGATGGTGTATGAATCTACTTGATTGGTTTGTATCCTTTACTGAACTTGGTTTATCTTATTCCCTTGTGGAGAGATCTAATTTATTGCTTTCCATCTTTCAGCTGAACTTGATTAGTCTTCTTTCCTTGTGAAGAGATCTCAGCTGGACTTGATTAGTCTTCTTTCCTTGTGGAGAGATCTCAACTGGACTTGATTAGTCTTCTTTCGTTATGGAGAGATTCTAGCAATCTTCTTCTTTTTGTGTGGGGCTCGACCAATCATGTTTCCTTTTGTAGTTGACTTGTGTTCTACCATTGTGAGGAGCCTTACTTCATTCCATATGAAGGATTCCTCTTCCTTTTTGAATTTTCCTACACGTAAAGAATGTCATCATTAAAATACTACCAATAATATATATTAATATTGTAAAAGCTAACAATGATGTTTGCCACATGTCAACTTTCATATCAATGTCATATCTGTATTTTGCTAATACCAATAGTCCAATCATTTTTTGTGTAGTTCTTGAGAACTGTCCAAAAAGTGGAAATGATTTTAGGTGGGATAAAAATGAAAAGGTGTCTAAGTATGTATACACCACTGTTTCAGATTCAAAGTGACATGTCCCTCCATTCATTTAATGTTCTGGACACGTGTTGAGCTTTAACAGGAGATGTCATCACCGCAGGAAACCGAGGTAATGATGAGCTTAACCCCATAGATAATATAAAATCTTCGTTCCTTGTTTTTCAACTAAATTTACATCCTTGACTGTATCTTCAACTTCTTAATTTTTTTTTAAGTTCGATTGTTACTGCATTCACTCACATCTTGACTTCTCCTTCTGTAATCCTACAAACCCTCAAGAACATCAACTATAGAGTCACAAATCCTGTTGTTCAAGTTGGAGAGTCTTTAGCTACATCTGATTCTCCTGCCGCCATGAGGCATTTAACGGTAGGCATTATCATTGGTGAGGTGGAAGAAGAGGTTGCACTAATGATAAAAGGGAAGACTCGGGCTGGAAAGTCCTCTAAAAGTAAAAACAATAATTAAGAACAAAAGGCTTTAGATAAAATCGCCAAAAAATTGAGCATTATATCAAACTATGCTTTCCGGTTTAGATAAGAGAAGCAAATCAGGGGTCAGAACACTTTGGTGAGTGGGTATAACTCTGTTATCTAGTTTGAAAACCTTCATCTTGTCTAGAAAGAGTGCAAGTGGTGTAAAGATGTCCATGTCCACCCTGTCAAGGAGAATGAGCAGATTACGAGCCACTAGGTTATTTTTTCTTTCATGTACACATTACACATTTTTCTATTGACCCAGTCATTATGGACCTGTTCTGGAAATGCAAGATCTACCACCATGGTATTAGGCATGTTATTTCCAATTAAGATCATCCTCCTAATTCTTCTTTAGAACATGTGACATAAAAGAAACAAACTTTTTTAATAATGCATCAAGTCCAAGTTCCGTCCATCATATCATTAGGCAAGCTTCTGAATTCATTTTCCTTATCAATACTGTAACTTCCTCTCTACGAATCTCCATCATTCCAGTCAAATGACAACTCCCTCCTGAAGATGTTGTTAAGCTTAATATAGAAGTGTTTACGACAAATATTACTGAAAAAGGAGGAATAGGGGTGTTTGAAACCATACAGGTAGCTAGATATTTGGGTTTCAAAACACCTTATCTCTACTTTTATTATCCAAACGGGGATACTTGCATTGTTACAACTTGTAAAGGATTTGAATATCATTTCTTTGCAAATTAAATCTGACTCCCAAGTATTATACTCTATGCTTAAAGGAGTAAATGATAAATACTCACCTATTCTTATTAAATGCAAGTCACTACTCGATGATCTTGGAGAGGCCACATGTCCAACGTATATTCTAAGTAGCCAACATTATAGCTTATATATTATCCAAATATGTTTGGTCTAATAGCGTTACTACTGATCAGTCACGCTTTACTTGTCAGCCTTCATTTATGTATGACTACTATGTTAATGACTCCTCAAATCAAATTATGAGGAGAAGGGTCACATCTTATAATAATAAGGGTCACATCTTATAATAATTAGCTAATGAGATTACATCTTCTTAAGCCAAAAAAGGGGGCCCATCCCATCCCCCCCCCCCCCCCCCCCCCTCCCAATTCTTACTATTTTTTGTATAGAAATGTTAGCGCGAAAATGATAAAAACACAGTAATTAATGTGTTTCAGATCGATGTGATCCTAGTCCACGGAGAACGACCGACACTTTTATTAATATCAAGGGAGAAAGTAAGTTACAAAATTGAATACTCTTAGGTTCTATGTTCTGTCCTACTTAATAAATCCTAGCTAGCATGTATTTATACTACTAGGTTTAATCCTCTCCTAGAAAAGATCTAAATCCCAATAACACTCGAAAACCAACAATGAAAAACGTTTCCTTTTATTTCTTTCCACTTTTGAGTAGGAATTGGCTTGAATATCTTCTCAACTTCACAATCTCCACCTTGAGATGGATTTTGAGCTTCCATATGAGCGTCATTCAGTCCAATGTCTCTAAGCCTATATGAGCTAACTCCGTGTAGGAAATAAGAGACACTAACCGAAACCTTGTACATACTAGTAGCTCTACCTTGCCTTTCCGTTCTCCATCTTGACGCATCAGTTGATGCGAACTCCTGCCAAATTCATACAATGGCTGAACTTAACAAGAGGAACCACCTTGGTCAACATATCCGCTGCATTGTCCTTTGTGTCAACCTTCAAGACCTTAACTGTGACTTGTTCAACAACATCACAAATAAAATGGAATCTGATATCAATGTGTTTGGTTCGATCATGAAATCTCTGATTTTTTTATCAAGTGAATAGCTCTCTGGCTATCACATTTTAGAGTTTGTTCATGTTGAACCGTACTCAATTCTGACACCAAACCTTTCAACCATATAGCCTCCTTTACTGCTTCTGCTGCTGCCATATATTCAACTTCTGTTGTGGACAAAGCAACTAAAGACTGGAGATTTGCCTTCTAACTTATGGCACCACCTGGAAGAGTAAAGATATAGCCAGTTGTTGATCTCCTTCTATCAAGATCACCTATAAAATCAGAATCCATATAACCAAGGACCGATAAGGCTTTATTTCTCATCCTACAAAAAGTTAGACCAACATTCGAAGAACCTTTAAGATATCTCAATATCAACTTAACTGTTTCCCAATGTGTCTTACCCGGATTAGACATGAATCGACTTACCACACTCACTGCTTGAGCAATATCAGGCCGAGTGCAAACCATAGCATACATAATGCTACCAACTGCACTAGAATAAGGAACTTTTGACATGTACTCCACCTCTTCCTTTGATTGCGGTGCCATCAAAGAAGAAAGTCTAAAATGTTGTGTTAACGGTAAAGTAATGGGTTTACATTTATCCATGCCAAACCTCTGAAGTACCTTCTCAATATACTTCTTCTTGTGAAAGATGTACCTCACCGTTCTTCCTGTGAATCTCCATTCCAAGGATTTTGTTAGCTTCACCTAAATATTTCATGTCAAACTCCTTACTTAGCAGTTTCTTCAAATCATTTATATCTGTCATACTATTAGCAGCAATAAGCATATCATCAACATATAACAGTAAATAAATATTTGAATTACCAGATACCGTATTGTGATACACGTAGCTATCAAATGCACTTCTCGATAAACCTTTAGTAATCATGAACACATCAAATCTCTTGTACTACTGTCGTGGTGATTGTTTCAAACCATACAAAGATTTCTTCAATTGTCAAACCTGGTCTTCTTTTCCTTCAATAAGGAAACTCTCGGGCTAATTCATGAAGATCACCTCTTCAAGTTCACCATGTAAGAATGCAATCTTGACATCAAGCTGATGAAGCTTCAAGTCATAATGGATAACCAAAGCTAGCAACAAACGAATTGAGCTATGCTTCACCACTGGTAAAATCCCTCCTTCTGACAAAAGCCCTTGGCAACCAATCTCACTTTGTATCTAGCATCTTCTACACCCGGAATGCCATCCTTTTTTCTGAAGACCCATTTACAACAAACAGTTCTCTTCCCCTTTGGTAGACTCACCAAATCCGATGTCTGGTTCTTGTGCAGATACACCATCTCTTCAGCCATGGCTAAACGCCATTGATCAGCTTAAATACACATAGTAGCTTCTGTATAGCTTGAGGGTTCCAAATCCTTTATTTCCTCATCGGCAATAGCTAATGCATAGGCCACAAGATTAGCTTGCAAAGCCAGAGGATAATATTTTGGATTAGGCTTCGGAGTTCGTTTGTCCCTTCCAGTAGCTATATTGTATGGTTCACCTACGGGTATTACTGTGTAAGCTTTTTCATTATCTGACTCCACCTGAGTCACTTGATCCTCCTGCTTAGTGAGTTTCACATTTTTCTCCATCGTTTCTCTTGTAAGAACTTTTTGTCCTGCAAGCTCAATAGAAGTCTTTTCAGGATCAAGCATAGAGTCCTCATCAAAAGTAACATCTCAACTGATTACAAACTTAGGAGGATCTAAACTCCATTTCCAATATCCTTTTACCCCTTCAGCAAATCCCATAAATAAACCTTTTCGAGCTGTAGATTCTAATTTTCCATCACTTACATGATAATATGCGGGACATCCAAAGATTCTTAACTACGAGTAATCACACGATTTACCTGATCATACCTTATTTGGAGTTTTGAAGTCAATCGCTAATGCTGGAGAACGATTAACAACATAACAAGCTGTATTTACTGCTTCCGCCCAGAACTCATTAGGCACCTTAGCATTAGAGAGCATATATCGTGCTTTCTCAAGAAGCCTGCTCACTTAGGAGGAGATTAGTTTTCTTCTAAATAAAAAGCATGAGGTAGGGTGCAACTGATATGTGGAATGGGATTCTTTAAAATTAAAGACAAACAAACTAGAAAATGAAAAAGGAAAGACAGAAATTACAAGAAAAAAAAAGGAAATGGAAGATTTCATATACATGTGAATAAAAAAAAATTCCTTCTATTTTCTCCCCCTCTTTTCATTTAACTACATGGATTTATAGGAGAAAATTATGAAACTGCTCTAGAAAAGAAAACTAATTTTGAGGGGTTTTGCATAAAATTAGAAGGAGATTAATTGCAGAATTTAGGCATAATGTGGGGAGTAATTCTACAGTAATGGGAAAAAATGAAAACAAATAAAGTGGGAAAGGAAAAAAAAAGAAAAATAATTAAAAAAAAAGGATATGAAAGGATTAGTTTGTTCTATGTATAAAGTCAGAGCTTCAATTACTTGAAAATTTTCATCTTTTATGATCTTATTCCATTTATTTAATTTCTGAAAAATAAGATACAGTCACGAGAAAAGAAAATCATTATAAAAAATAAATTTACAAGAATATTTTATATATATTATGATGCATAAAGATATATACATTTGGTAAGCCTTTTAATATTATGTACAAATAGTCATTTGCCTAATTGGTCAAGCTTATAAAATCAGCTTATTTTGAAACGTGTTTTGTTTTTCAAAAAAAAAAAAAAATACTTTTTGACCAAAAACAGTTTGTGCTTGGCCAATTAATTTTAAAAGTGTTTTTGGGCAAAACCTATTTTTTTAGCTTCTAAAAAACTAATTCTGCTACTCCCCGTAAGCACTTATTTCTTCCAAAAGTTTGGCCAAACTCTTACTTTAAAAAAAACAATAAGCACTTATTGAAAAATAAGTACTTTTAGAGAAAAATAAGCTTGGCCAAACAGGCTATTATTCTCTATTTATAAATGACAAGACTTTTCAACTTTTAGTTTACCACATTTTTAATTTGGTAAATTTTCTTTTCTCATCAAAGATCATTGTTTTCTGTTTTATTTGGTACTTGCTTTACAACATCTACAATAAGTATGCAAGTAAAAAATTTCTTTGATATATAGTCTTCATCTTCTCTGAAATGCATTTTGAGGATATAATTGAGTTAAATTGTTGCATTTGAGTTATTTTTATTTAGAGAGCACATTACTCTTTTTTCCTCTCATGCATGATCTTTTAAGTTTCGTGTGTCTTATGTATCATATAATTACTTTTAATGTCACTCTTTCTATGAATTAGCTATCCAATCATTTGAATCATAGTTAAGAAAACTTCGCAACGAAATTTCAATAAATAGGCTGAAGCAAAAAGAAATTGTGAAAGATTTGAAAACATGCATGGTTTTAACACTGCGAAAGGAACATGTGAAATAGGAAAATGACATTTTTACCGAAATTGTTCAAATACTCTTGCATGGGACATATGTGCAATGCACGCATCCAGAAACTAGTAGTTGTATAAAGGTTGAGGAAGTTAAGGGGCTATTCATAGGATGAGCAAAGAGAAAGCAACCGGGTCTGACGAGATCCCGATGGAACTTTGGAAGAGCTCAGGCTGGAGTGGCTGAATGAGTTGTTTAATGTCGTTTTAAGATGGAAAGAATGCTCGATGAATGGAGGTAGAGTACAATGATCCCGTTGTACAAGAATAGGTGAGACATTCAAAACTCCAACAATTATAGGGTGATCAAGCTGCTAAGCCATACTTTGAAGATTTTGAAGAGAGTGGTAGAGATGAGGGTGAGCAGGGGGTATCCATTTCCAAGAATCAATTCGGATTTGTACCAGGGCATACCACTACACAACAAGTAGTGAGAAAGTGAATGATGACACATTACTTACATTTGGAGATTATTTATTGATACTTACATTTGTAGATTCTTTATAGCCTACGCAACAAACTAAACTTATTATTGTATTGCAACTTGACCTTTAACTTTAGTATAAATGGACCCAAAGTTTTCCTAACACCCAAGATGTAATCATAAAGTTTGCTCCTAAACAGTCCAAATTGGGTGAAAACGAAACCAACTAAATCATGTTCTCAAGCCAAATTCCTTCATTGCCAATTTAATTAACTTAATCTTGATTCTTAACTTTCAATATCACCCCACAACTTATTTAAGTTATGTAATTTCTTGATTAATCAAAGAAAGAAAGCAACCAATATGAAACCCTACTAAGCAAAGACCAAAGTGTAACCATATTGAACACATATCATGAATCAATGCACAAAGCACCTCACAAGTCACAACAAAACGTGAACTTAACGATATTAAAACAGTAGATAAGGGGGAAATTAGACCTCAATGTCGACATTAGTTTTGAGCGAGTTGATAAATGAATTCGGAGACTCACCGGAACTTGCCACTAAAAATAATTTCCCAGAGCTTAAATCGACTGGGAAACTCCAAAGAATGACTCAAACAGCTATTATGGTTCGGGTGGTATTAAAAAAGAATCAAACTCATCGACTATCACTTGACCACCAACGGGGCCATAAGGGATCGGATAAATAATTGATAAATAAAGTTTCTTATAACAAAATCCAAAGTAATATATTGTAAACAAATGACTAACATCTTATTTAACTTGAATTAACTCTCTTATAAAAGTTTTACACTATAAATAATAAGTACGAAAAAAAAAGTGACACTAACTTTTTGCATACATGTGTTGGATGTCCAAACCTGTTTCTAATAAATTTTATGAGATCTTTCTCACAACGGACCATCCCATGCAAGAAACTAGTTGCAAGAATTTGAGTCTTCCAGTTTGCACCCGATGCTCGCTCTACACACTTGGGCCAGTTATTTTACTTAGAATTAAACATTTTTTTTAAATACGAAATTATATGAATAAGGGAGAAACTCCATGAAAGAAAAATTAAACCCTTCGTACGGCCTCGACGCGCACTTGTATGGAATGGAGAGGCTTTCTCATCAAATATAGCATTATACTCTCGCTCGACACCAACATGTCTCATCCAATTGCTTTTATATGAAACAACCTGACATGTCTGCTCGGTATCCCAAGTGCAAACTGCATTGAAAGTACAGATGGGAGATTCCTGAAATGCATAAAAGATACTTAGTATTTGAAGTAGAACTTAAAGAGAAAGTATTGAAGCATTTATAGGTTGAATGAGAAGAACTTATACAGTAAGACTTGATCTGGGCTACTGAGATAGTTATACAGATGGAGGACATCTTTTGACATTTCCAGCATCGGACGAAAAAAACTTAAGTAATTCAGCCAAACTATTATAGTCATCTCTGACAGTTTGCGCGTCATATAAACGAATCGTCATGTCAACTAATTGCACGTCCTCGAGAGAAAGCATTACGCTAGTTGTTATGAGATTACAGTGAGACCCTCCCAAAGCATGAAGTTTAAGCAATTTCTCCAACAAACCACTGCAAAAAATTAGACAATAAGTTAAAAATATAGTGAGGGGCCGGGATTGCTTATAAATAATGATGTACTCTTCTATTTGAATCAATGCAAAAAATCAATATTCGCGAGAAAATGATACAAAATATAGATATTTGTGCCAAATATCAATTGGATTTTCGAATATTGATAACTTAAAGAGGAACTTTAAAAGTTCTAGAAAGATCACCAGAGTATGTTCAAAAGAATCTGTACGATCCTGAGTCAACCAACTTACCGAGGTCACACTAGATTCTTGGGCCTCCTTTTTAGATCTTTCTTCAACCAACAAAACTTGAACTTAACGATATTAAAATAGTAGATAAGGGAAAAATGGATCTCAACGCCAAAATTATCATTGAGTGAATTGATAAAAAAAATCGGAGACTCACCGGAACTTGAAACCAAAAATAAATTTCCCAGTGCCTAATCGACTAGAATACTTCAAAGAATGACTCAAACAGCTAATATGGTTCGGGTGGTATTAAAACAGAATCAAATGCGTCGTCTATCACTTGACCACAAACAGGGCCATAACGGGGTCGGATATATCATTCGCAAATAAAGTTTCTTACAAGAAAATCCAAGGTAATATATTGTAAACAAATGACTCGATCCCGTTGTATGCTCTCAAATGCTGATTTATAAAGAAGAGACCTTGCAAGACTACTTGGGCACCAATTTTTGTTAGTGGCTATGCAAGAAGAGATGGAAAGCTTGCACAAAAATAATACATAGGAGTTATCTGAGCTGCCCAAAGGCCGTCATGCATTGATTGCAAAATGGATCTATAAACTAAAAAATTGTATTCCTGGGGTTGATGAAGCAAGATGGAAAGCTCGCTTAGTGGTTCGTGGTTGCCACTAAAAGGAAGGTATTGACTTTAATGAAGTTTTCTCTCTTGTTTTTCGTCATACCTCCATTAGAGTGTTACTTGCTATTGTTTCTCTTTTTGACTTGGATTTGGAGCAACTTGATCCTAATCAGTTCCGCTACATCGCTCGTTTAATTCGTAACAATTTATATATATATATCACCATTAATTCGTGTTTGGTTTATAAAAAGGTAAGAACTTTCTTTGGAATTGAAAGTTCATAACACAATAACACAGTATATAAATTCATAAGCATATTTTTTTATTTTTTTATTTTGCTTGAGCTATTTGTGGCGGCATATATTCCTTCTTTCATCCTAGCTAAATGACCTAATTATTTGACAAAGTAGAGAAAAAGGTGACGTTCTATAAAATTTGGAGCAAACTAACCTGGTCACCTTCTTCCCCTGTGCTGCTGAAAATTTGTGCAATAAAAAAATTTAATTTAAGAAAGTGTTGAAACTTTTTTTTTCCAGTTTCTATATGACATGTTCACTTAGTTACTCCCTCCATTTCATAATAAGTAGTGTTTTTAGCTTATGCACACCCCTTAAGAAATTGCTCATCCCTAGAAAATTAGGAGTGTAATTGTGAAGTGACTTTTGACCCGAGTTTGTTAAGGACGTTACTTATGGGTTATTTTGATGCAACACATAACCAAATGATACATTGGGTTTGGTTTCTTCGAAAATTTAACTAAAAGTGACTTTTAGGTTATGAAATTACCACAGGTGACTTGTAGGGACCACTCAAGTCAAAACCCAATTAAATTTGGGATTAAGAAAATTAGGGTTGAAAATGTATTTTTTCAAACTTGTTAATCTTTTATAAAATACAAAAAAGACCCCAATCCATTTAATCCAACCCCCTATTTATTTCAAACTCAACATCAGTCCTTATCAAATCCCAAAGCTCTCATTCAAAATACACGATCGACTCAACTGCTCTTTCAAACCCACGAACTGAACTCAACTGTTGTGCTTCTTGAAACCGTCATCAACCTCTTCAAAAGCAAAATCAACAAACTGATGCTCTCATTTCTCTCTGCTTCACTGCTGCTCTACATTTCTCTCAGGTAAAATCGCTCAACTTTTTCCTCTTTTAAAGTTAGGGTTTTGAAATCAAAGTGCGAAAATGATGATTTCGGTCAGAGAAGAAGAAGAAGAAATACATGAGTTTGTCTTCAATGTTGTTTATTTTGTTGTTCAGTGCTTGAGAAACCCTTATTTGTTGTATGTGTTCGACTTGTTGGGGCTTGTATGTTTGTAAATGGTGCATGTGGTTGTGAAATTCTGGTTTTTGGTGTTGTTTGTGTTCTCCTTCTCCTTAGAAGTTCAAAAAAAAGGGCTTGTTGGGATTGAAAAAACCTGTATTTGCTCTATTTGTTCCACTTGTTGGGGTTTTTGTGTTTTAAAATAGTGTATATGGTTGTGAAATTATGGTTTTTGGTACTGTTTGTATTCTTGTTCTCCTTGGGGTTTCGAAAAAAGGGTTTGAATTTTTTTTTTGGATTTTTTCCAATAGCTGAGAAAGTTGTTGCAGCAACTTCAACACTTGTTTGACAGTTGAGGTTGGTGTTGTTATAGCCCGTATTTTGTACGTTTGGAAATTCCAAAGCCGTCGTGGAAAGTTAGGGGCGAGATCATTTTCAAAAATTATTTCAATGTACGAGTGGTTGAAGACATTATTTATGATTATTATTAGTATGGAAATGTTGAGAAGGGTTAAGGGCAAAAGGAGAAATTCGCAAAGGATCAATGGAAATGATGTGGGAACTTAGGGGCAAAATGGTAATTTCACAAGGCATTCATAAAAGGCCATATTGGCCGAAAATAAAAGGGGAATTATGCATGTGGTCAAAGCTTGCATGGCAAGAATAATGAAGTCATTCTTTTTAAAATTCAAGAAAACTCTAGAAATGGAAAAAAGAAGAGAAAAATCTAGAGAGCGGCATGTGCCCCTCACATGCCACTATAACTATAACTATATATATATATATATATATATGTATAAGTCTTGAAAAAACAAGACAATTTATCACTTACAACTCTAGAAATTTCAAGAGAAACAAAGAAAAAAAGAAGACATTTTGGAAGAAAAATAAAGGGCCAATTTCGGCCAAGCTTGGAGGAAACAAGAACCTTGGAAAAATTTCTCAAAAATTACTCTCTACTAATTGGAAGGTCCCTAGCAAGGAGAAGAGGTCATTGGAACAAGTATAACATTTATTGTTGCAAGATCAACATTCTAGCCAAGTGGGAAATTGAAGAAAAAGGGTAAGAACTTAATCTTCTTTTATATGTTATGTATGGTTGTGTATGTTGTGGTGTGTAGGAGTGAATGAAACTCATGAAAATTATGAAATATGGATGTTGAATAGTTGTCCGTGTATATGTAGTTGTGGTCGTGTGGTCATAGTGTGATTTGGAAGAGAATGGATTAATTCTATGTAGTATGTTAGTTGTTGTTGCAATGTATGGAAAAGGATGGAAAATTCATGAAAATAGGGGTGTAGTTGTTGTGGCTGAAAATGGACTGTTTTGCATGTCAAAGAATGGACTAATTTTATTTAGTATGTTTGGGTTGTTGTGTTGTGGATTATGTGATGTAAATGAGAGTTTAATGATCCAAGTTGGTGTCGTAATTGTTGCGGGCTGTTTTTGGAAGCCAATTTGAATCAAATGTAGTTTCTTGCAATTATGATAATAATGTTGTTAAAGTGTGGTTTGTTGGTGTAGTTTGTGAATCTTAAAGAAAGAAATGTGTTGTGACGGTTCCTATGGAAGTTGGAAGATTTCAGGTTTCATGGCGCATTGTTGGATTGTTTGAATAATTTGTGGTTTGTCCGCAGCGTTCTTGAATCTTGTTTAAATGGTTTGGATTAGAACTTGAATGTATGAACACGGGTGTTGGTTGGATTGTATGCGAGGCATATTCTTCTTTTCATCTTTCTAGCGTACGGTGTGAGTGTTCCCGGTTGATTTGAATGAAAATGGAATATCGTCGAATTGTATAGAAAAAAGTTACTAATGTTAGAATGAGTTTCGAACCTCTTATTGATGTTGTAGCTTGGTTGTTGGTTGGGTTGTTGTTGAATGGGGCCGAGCCGTATTCTCGGGGGTGGCACATTTACAGGGGAGATGGTGCTGGAATTCCGGCAGAATATAAGCGGATGTGTTTGAGAGGTTAAGGCAAGTATATGACCAAGGATCTAAATGAATGCATGAACTCTTTTGAATGCAGACTAGCAAGTTTGGACGGGTGAGCGTAACAAGTTGGTCGCGGCACAGGTATGTAAGGCTTACCATTTCTTTCTTGGCATGTCTTAGAGCAACATGAGGTATGATACGATATGTACCTTGGGGAAATTCTACTCTCGAATTCTGAGTTTTGTCCCTAAAAAGTTCTGTATGCGTAAATGTCCAAAGCTTTATTTGATATGTTCTAAATGGCATTCGATTGACAATTGGTGTGATTAACATCTTGATTTCCAAACGATAGTACGTTTAACTATTCCATTGAGTCTTTAATATACTTTGGTATGTACATGTGATCCTAAAAGTTATATTTGATTTGGCCTATATGATATTCGAAAGAGATTTGTTTCTGAAGTTCTGTTTAATATGTTTTTGAGTCTGCCTACGATTCTGAGCCACTTCTGATATAAGTATGTCTGACATGATCGAGCCTATGATATGATTCAGTAACGAAATAAGTATAAAGAATTGTGGTTCTAAAAGAGTTCTGTAAAATTTAATGTCTCCAACTTTCATGGAATATGTTTATAAAAGGATTCTGTAAGTATGATAGCACGTCGATTATTCTACCGAGTCTTTGACAGTCTTTGATACGTACGTATGATTACAAGAGTTCTATTTGGTTTGATCCATAACCATGTCTAAAAGGTAGTTAACCTGATTACAACTTTGATCTTCCAAGAAGAGTTTCTGAAACGATTGTAGAGCGTTCTGTACTTCAAAGGCTCGTAACCTTTGTATACTAATTCTGATTGACCCGAAACTTGTTTCTGAACCCTCATATGTCGATAAGTATGTTTTTATATAAATATGTTGTATCTCAGGTCTTGATTTACGAGTATATGGTTTCGTACTATTCTGTTCGTGCAAGCTTGATATGTCTATTCACTGTTATATGCACATATGATATGTAAATCTGACATGCATGATCTGTGTTTGGAAAGTAAGCATTTTGGTATTCTGGTTAGCGAACTCAATTCTTTTGTACTGTCCGTTTCAGTTATGGTTCTGTTTTCTGTATTCATGCCTTACATACTCAGTACATATTCCGTACTGACCCCCTCTTCTTCGGGGGCTGCGTTTCATGCCGCGCAGGTACTCCCAGATGAGTTGAAGACATTATAGAAGACGTTCCAGCGAAGATGGCAAACTCCATTTGCTCCTGGAGGACTGCCGAGTCAGAAGTATATGTGATATGGTTTCTGGTTAATGTTAGAGACTTTGCAGACAGAGTCGTGGGTATAGTATGTCAGTTCTGTAAGCGGCTACATCAGCTGATGTGTCAGTCTGTATTATAATATGAATTCTATATAATTACAGATTTTGTTGACTTTGATAAGTAAAGAGAAAGAAAAGGAAAAAAAAATCTGGGAGCCTTAATATGTATGTCATGCTTATTTGACTTAACAGGTCCGGAAAGATCATGTGTGAAATAAGAGTCTGTGGGTTCGCTCGGCTCGGATATGGGGTCGGGTGCCCATCACACCCTAGGGAAATCAGGGTGTGACAGGTGTATTTTGTTTAACTTGTGATGGTTGTGTGTTTGTAGTGAACTAGATATTTTTTTTGGTTCAAAAATTAGGGTTTTGAAATTAAAGTATGAAAATGATGAATTTCGGTTAAAGAAGAAGAGGAAGAACATGGGTAGGGTGTCTCTTCAATAGTGTGTATTTTGTTCAATTTTTTATTGTTGTGTGTTTGTAATACACTTATATTGTTGATAGTGAAATAGATGTTGTTGTCCTTGTAAGGCTTAGGAAAAAGGGCCTTGCCTTTTATTTTTATTTTTACCCAACAGCTGAGTAATTTGTTGCAACAGATTAGCAATCTGTTGGTTAAAACCCAAACAGATGCTGAGGTTGTTGCAGCAAGTGACTATGTTGTTGCAACAGATTTAAAATATGTTGGAAGTTGTTAAAACAGTTGGTGAGGAAGCTGCAACAACTGTTCTGATGGTTTCCAACAGATTAATCTGTTGGAACAACTCAATGATACTGTTATATCTCGTATTTTATACGTTCGGATATTCAAAGGTAGTCGTGACGAAGTTAAGGGAATGACCATTTTCAAAATTTATTGTAATGTATAAGTTGTTGAAATTATTATTTACGCACATTGGTAATATGGAAGTAGTGAGAAGGACTAAGGGTAAAAAGGGAAATTCGCAAAATGGCTTATAGAAATATTGCGGAGAGAATAGGGGAAAAACGGGAATTTTACCAAGTTCTAGAAAAATTCATGGAGAGGCCATGAATGGCCGTGCAACCCATGTGTGTGTGTGTGTGTGCATGTGACCATATTTTATTAAATGGAATTAAAGCTTGCAAGAGAAGTCAACTAAGTCAACTTTTATGACTTAGAGAAATATCTAGAAAATTTGAGAAACATTGTAGGAAATAAAGGGCACATGACCGGCCATGTGCCCCTTGTATATATAAATAATACTAAGTCTTGAAGATGAGGACCAATTCAACATTTCATAGCTCTAGAAAATTCAAGAGAGATAGAGAAAAAAAAAAAAAAACCCGGGGGGGGGGGGGGGGGGGGGGGGGCTGGCCGAACCAGCCCTATCAATTTGGTCATAGAAAATTTCTTTCTTCATGCTTTCATACTAATTAAGAGGCCCTCGTCGACGTGGAGTAGTTGTTGGAACAAGAAAACCGTTCGTTATTGCGATTCTTCAAGCCTAGCGGAGAGTGAAGATGAATGGAAAAAGGTAAGATTCAATCCTCCTTTACATGTCTATGGATATTTTGGACGTGTTATGGTGAATGGAAATGGATGAAAACCATGAAAGGTTGTGTGTTGGAAGATATGGCCGTGTGCGTGTTCCTTTGGTGCAAGCATGATGAACAAATTTTATTTGATGTTATTTGATTGTTGTATATGTTGTGGAGTGTGGAAATGAATGAAATCTATGAAATTGTAATGTTGGTGGTATGGCCGAATGTAGTAGTGGTGGTGTAAAAGTAATGAAATGATTTTATTTTGGTAGTTTAATTGTTGTGTGGTGAAATCCATAACGTAAAATGAATGAAAAACCATGAATATAATATGTTGGAATGGTAGCCGTATGGGGTAGTGTTGGCCGTGTATATGTGTTGTGTTGTGTGAGAGGATTAAATTAATTATATGTAGTATGTTGTTTGTTGTTGTAATATATAGAAACGATGGATGAAAATGCATGAAAATATGTAAGAAGTGGTTATGGTCAAATAATGGGCGTTTTGGTAAGTTAAGGTAAATTGATGTCATTTGACATTCTAGTTGTCGTCGTTATGGATTATCCGATGAAGGATGAAGGTTGTTGTCGAAGTTAGCATACATGAATGATGATGACATGCATGGTTGTTGTTGAATTGGAGTGTTTCGGGCAAAGTAATATGTTAATTAAGTCGTTGAAAGATTATTGAATTAAATTGAATTGAATTGAATTGAATGTTGGAATGTTGCTAGAATGAATTGCTAATATAGTTGTTGGTTTGGCCGAGTTCCAATCTCGGATTGTTGTTGCTAAATTTGGCCGAGTTAGAATCTCGGGGGCGGTGTATTTACAGGGGAGATGCTGCCAAAATTTCGGCAGAATATAAATGAATATGTTTGAAAGGTTAAGGCAAGTATATGGCAAAAGATCTAATGAATGTGTGAACTCCTTTGAATGTAGATTAACAAGTTGGACGAATAAGCGTAGCTAGTAAGGCGCGACGCAGGTATGTTAAGGCTAAGCCCTTTCTTTCTATGGCATGAATCCTATGATGTATTCTTATAAATGTTCCCCATAACGTCCTTGTTTTCAAAAGCTAGAAATTCAAAACATGATTTCCTTTCCAAAAGTTATAAATGTTTTCCAAAATATACATTTTTCTCCAAAAATCCAAGTTTTATGATTTTGAAAGTTTTTATAACTAAAACAACGACTACGAAGTTATGATGACAATAATGAAGCCAGACATGAGAAAGTGTCTATGACGAATATGCCAAGAATATGTTCTTACCATGAATACAACGATATGAAATGTTAAGCTACTTTTGGATAATGACTACTTTGAAGGTTTTAAAGAATATGAAGTAATATATTATGATCCTGTTTTATGTTTTCCCGAGATAATGTTCTTCATTTATAGTCTCGTCTTATAATTGTTCCTTCAAGGCGTGACATGACGACCATGATGATTCCATAATACAATCGGAGGTTACCGACCTTACGTCACTCCGATAGACACATGACTTTCCTTGGGCTCTCATGCATGCCAATTGTATGACATATGTATATGAATGTGAATATGTATATGTATATGTATATGGGGAAAGGGGAAGGGCCACTATTATACCACCACCTGATTCAGCTTGATTTCGTCCCGGACGCGGGACATAGAAGAGCCGGATACGGCGTCTGTATATGTGATATATATTTATACATAATATGTTGGGACATTGTTGGGGAGGGGGGTGGGAGAGCCGATGTACTCGGCGTCGGTAAATGTGAATAAAGGATACCGTTTTCTGAAATGTTATGTTTTCTGTACATGTAAATAAGAAGTACTGTTTTTCTGAAAAAGGGACTAAGCATGCATGACATCTGCCTGAAAGGCATTCATATGTACAGGTTACTTCTGTCCCAAGATAAGCTCCATATGTCTATTCCGTTATTATTCATACTGTATCTTCCTTTATTATGTCATTATTCATGCCTTACATACTCAGTACATTACTCGTACTGACCCCTCTTCTTCGGGGGCTGCGTTCATGCCGCGCAGGTACACCAGATGAGCCACAGCTATCATAGAAGATGTTCCAGCGGAGTTGGTAGGCTCCACTTGTTCTGGAGTGCTGCCGAGTCAGAGTATCTGAGCCATGATGTTTGTTTGATGTTAGAGACTTTGCAGACAGAGTCGTAGGTATTGGGTTGTCAGTCTGTAAGCGGCTCCAGCAGCCGATATGTTATTATGTTTCATGTCACGAGTCTTATATGATGTCAGATTTTACTTATGAAAAAAATATATATGGGAGAGCTTACTATGTATTTCTTTCTTAATTGATTCAAAAGTTTCTATACGTAACAAGAGTCAGCGGGTTCGCTTGGCTCCAGATATGGGGTCGGGTGCCTATCACACCCTAGTAAAGTCGGGGTGTGACAAAGTGGTATCAGAGCAGGTCGGTCTAAGGGGTTGTCTGCAAAGTCGTGTCCGGTAGAGTCCTGGTTATGAGTGTGAAGCCGGCCACATTTATAAACAGGAGGCTGCGGGGCATCTAGGAAATATTGACCTTCTTTCTGTCTTAGATCGTGCGATAGAGCCAAGTCATAAGGAATAAGATTTCCCTATATGAGCTATATGTATGACGAAAGAAAACGAGCAAGGCTGCGGAAGCTTATAAAGGTAAGTCCCGACGTAATTGTTCCGTTACCTGAACTGGAAGTATTGGATGGCGGGGATGTGTCATATAGTCGTACGTTCTTTGAGGCCTTGATAACATTGGCCGCATATAGGTTTTGAATAATAGGAACAGTAAAGAAGGTTCTGCCAGAACGGGTACGCCCCACAGGAAGAAGTATGGGAAAGAAATACTGTGAATGGGTAATAAGTGAAATGCGTTGGTTCAGAAAGGTTATGGATTTGGGCGTGGCAACAAAGGTAAGGTCGCTACCATCGGGAATCTGGAAGCCCAAGACGGGAGGTAGTCATACACACAGGCAGAAGGTGAACATCGGGAACCAAAAGGGTAAAACGGTAATTACAGGAGAAGGGACGTGTTACGAAAATGTTTTGGGAACTGTAAGACTTTGACTTGCTCCAGAGCATGCAATAAAGGTCATGTGAGGGAGCTGATGCGAAAATATCGGCATTAAGGCACCGAATTTCAGTGAAGCTTTTGGGTTAAGCGTGCTTAGGTGGGAGTAATTCCATGATGGGTGACCCCCTGGGAAGTTTATAAGGAAATTTTACATATTCTGACATAAAAGACAAATGGAAAACTAGAATAGCCTAAGTGAAACTACGGTATATGAGATGATGGGAGACCATAAGAAGACGCGTGAAACAAGGCAGACTAGCTCGGTAAAGAGACAGAAAATGCATCATAGCCCTGGAATTAGGATAGGCTTGAACAGCGCTTGGAAGTATTTTGTGAACCAGTTGATAGTGAATATGTATGTATATACGAATGTGTAGGATATCCCGCATATGATTGTATCGGTAGCGTGCGAGCCCGCAACCGAAACTACGGGGAGAAAGGTATTGATCACGCAAAGGTGCCGAAGTACGAGTGACAACAAGAATAAATGGTACAAGTGCGGCGAGTGAACTGTTATTATTTTACTATAGGTTGAGGTCGGAAATTCCAGTATAACGATACTCGGAAAGGAAAGAGAGTGTGAGTAAATGGAAGATAGGAAGCTTAAATGTCGGAAAAGGGGAAAGTTAAGAAAACCTTAGTAAGTGAAATCCCCGCGAGAAATTAATGGTAAAAGTACGACACCACTAGGATGAAAATTCAAGTAGGCATGTGAGACGAGATAGAGTGAGGTAAAAGGAAACAAGGAGAAATGTGGAGAGGTTGAGAGTTGATTTCAACAAGTAGGTCTAAGAGAAGGGTGACCAGGGTAGAGGAATGTGAAGTAAGAGAAGGAATGCTTAGGATGGTGATGGTGTTAAGGTGAAAGATCTGTAAAAGGACAAGTATGTAGCTATAGTAATATGCTTAGAGGTTTAAGAAAGTAACGGGACGCTTAATAAATACGGACGCACAGCTACAACACGAACACATAGTTAAGAAAGAATTACGAGCAAGAGAGCTAAGCAAGTGAAAGGACGAATAAAGGATAGAAAGGTATGGAAATGTGGACAAATGAAGACCTAGACAGGAAGTAAAAGAAAAGCTTAAGATAAGAAGTTTTCGATATGTTAGGCACAAATTTGGAAAAGGAGGTGAGGAATAAGGTATAAGCGAAGACTTCATAAAGGACTATGAGCATATAAGGAACCCCTTAAAGGGGGGGAGGCCATATTGGGCTTACAAGGAATGACGATAAACGAAACGAGCACCAGCACATGAAGTCAAAGACTAGTGTACCTGTATGGACAGATACGAAAAGAGACTAAAGAATAGTTGTAGTAAGAATCTGAAGGTGTGGCTTTTCTTAAGATATGGTCACGAAACAGTAACAAGAAAAGAGATGATCTGAGAAAGACAAGGATAATACGTTGGCCCAACAAAGTAGAAAGCCCAAGACACGGGAAGAAGATTCATGTAAAAACCGAGAAGTTCGATTATAAAAGGAATAAGGTAAAGGACATGGAGTGAGCATGAAGGAAAGGACGACTACAAAGGGATCCTCCCGAAATATTATGACACCCCATAAGACCAGATGAACATTCGAGGACGAATGTTCTAAAGGGGGGGAGGATGTTATATCTCGTATTTTATACGTTCGGATATTCAAAGGTAGTCGTGACGAAGTTAAGGGAATGACCATTTTCAAAATTTATTCTAATGTATAAGTTGTTGAAAATATTATTTACGCACATTGGTAATATGGAAGTAGTGAGAAGGACTAAGGGTAAAAAGGAAAATTCGCAAAATGGCTTATAGAAATATTGCGGAGAGAATAGGGGAAAAACGGGAATTTTACCAAGTTCTAGAAAAATTCATGGAGAGGCCATGAATGGCCGTGCAACCCATGTGTGTGTGTGTGCATGTGACCATATTTTATTAAATGGAATTAAAGCTTGCAAGAGAAGTCAACTAAGTCAACTTTTATGACTTAGAGAAATATCTAGAAAATTTGAGAAAAATTGTAGGAAATAAAGGGCACATGACCGGCCATGTGCCCCTTGTATATATAAATAAGACTAAGTCTTGAAGATGAGGACCAATTCAACATTTCATAGCTCTAGAAAATTCAAGAGAGATAGAGAAAAAAAAAAAAAAACGGCCAAGGGGGGGGGGGGGGGGGGGCTGGCCGAACCAGCCCTATCAATTTGGTCATAGAAAATTTCTTTCTTCATGCTTTCATACCAATTAAGAGGCCCTCGTCGACGTGGAGTAGTTGTTGGAACAAGAAAACCGTTCGTTATTGCGATTCTTCAAGCCTAGCGGAGAGTGAAGATGAATGGAAAAAGGTAAGATTCAATCCTCCTTTACATGTCTATGGATGTTTTGGACGTGTTATGGTGAATGGAAATGGATGAAAACCATGAAAGGTTGTGTGTTGGAAGATATGGCCGTGTGCGTGTTCCTTTGGTGCAAGCATGATGAACAAATTTTATTTGATGTTATTTGATTGTTGTATATGTTGTGGAGTGTGGAAATGAATGAAATCTATGAAATTGTAATGTTGGTGGTATGGCCGAATGTAGTAGTGGTGGTGTAAAAGTAATGAATTTATTTTATTTTGGTAGTTTAATTGTTGTGTGGTGAAATCCATAACGTAAAATGAATGAAAAACCATGAATATAATATGTTGGAATGGTAGCCGTATGGGGTAGTGTTGGCCGTGTATATGTGTTGTGTTGTGTGAGAGGATTAAATTAATTATATGTAGTATGTTGTTTGTTGTTGTAATATATAGAAAAGATGGATGAAAATGCATGAAAATATGTAAGAAGTGGTTATGGTCAAATAATGGGCGTTTTGGTAAGTTAAGGTAAATTGATGTCATTTGACATTCTATTTGTCGTCGTTATGGATTATCCGATGAAGGATGAAGGTTGTTGTCGAAGTTAGCATACATGAATGATGATGACATGCATGGTTGTTGTTGAATTGGAGTGTTTCGGGCAAAGTAATATGTTGATTAAGTCGTTGAAAGATTATTGAATTAAATTGAATTGAATTGAATTGAATGTTGGAATGTTGCTAGAATGAATTGCTAATATAGTTGTTGGTTTGGCCGAGTTCCATTATCGGATTGTTGTTGCTAAATTTGGCCGAGTTAGAATCTCGGGGGCGGTGTATTTACAGGGGAGATGCTGCCGAAATTTCGGCAGAATATAAATGAATATGTTTGAAAGGTTAAGGAAAGTATATGGCAAAAGATCTAATGAATGTGTGAACTCCTTTGAATATAGATTAACAAGTTGGACGAATAAGCGTAGCTAGTAAGGCGCGACGCAGGTATGTTAAGGCTAAGCCCTTTCTTTCTATGGCATGAATCCTATGATGTAGTCTTATAAATGTTCCCCATAACGTCCTTGTTTTCAAAAGCTAGAAGTTATGAATTCAAAACATGATTTCCTTTCCAAAAGTTATAAATGTTTTCCAAAATATACATTTTTCTCCAAAAATCAAAGTTTTATGATTTTGAAAGTTTTACTAAAACAACGACTATGAAGTTATGATGACAATAATGAAGCCAGACATGAGAAAGTGTCTACGACGAATATGCCAAGAATATGTTCTTACCATGAATATGACGATATGAAATGTTAAGCTACTTTTGGATAATGACTACTTTGAAGGTTTTAAAGTATATGAAGTAATATGTTATGATCCTGTTTTATGTTTTTCTGAGATAATGTTCTTCATTGATAGTCTCGTCTTATAATTGTTCCTTCAAGGCGTGACATGACGACCATGATGATTCCATAATACAATCGGAGGTTACCGACCTTACGTCACTCCGATAGACACATGACTTTCCTTGGTCTCTCATGCATGCCAATTGTATGACATATGTATATGAATGTGAAAATGTATATGTATATGTATATGGGGAAAGGGGAAGGGCCACTGTTATACCACCACCTGATTCAGCTGGATTTCGTCCCGGACGCGGGATGCCCGGACGCGGGATATGGGAGAGCCGGATACGGCGTCTGTATATGTGATATATATTTATACATAATATGTTGGACACTGTTGGGGAGGGGGGTGGGAGAACCGATGTACTCGGCGTCGGTAAATGTGAATAAAGGATACCGTTTTCTGAAATGTTCTGTTTTCTGTACATGTAAATAAGAAGTACTGTTTTTCTGAAAAAGGGACTAAGCATGCATGGCATCTGCCTGAAAGGCATTCATATGTACAGGTTACTTCTGTCCCAAGATAAGCTCCATATGTCTATTCCGTTATTATTCATACTATATGTTCCTTTATTATGTCACTATTCATGCCTTACATACTCAGTACATTACTCGTACTGACCCCTCTTCTTCGGGGGCTGCGTTCATGCCGCGCAGGTACACCAGATGAGCCACAGCTATCATAGAAGATGTTCCAGCGGAGTTGGTAGGCTCCATTTGTTCTGGAGTGCTGCCGAGTTAGAGTATCTGAGCCATGATGTTTGTTTGATGTTAGAGACTTTGCAGACAGAGTCGTAGGTATTGGGTTGTCAGTCTGTAAGCGACTCCAGCAGCCGATATGTTATTATGTTTCATGTCACAAGTCTTATATGATGTCAGATTTTACTTATGAAAAAAAAATATATGGGAGAGCTTACTATGTATTTCTTTCTTAATTGATTCAAGAGTTTCTATACGTAACAAGAGTCAGCGGGTTCGCTCGGCTCCAGATATGGGGTCGGGTGCCCATCACACCATAGTAAAGTCGGGGTGTGACAGATACGTTCCAAAAACTTCACCAATTGTTGCAACAAATTATCCATCTATTAGAAATAATCAATATAGTTGCTGAGGAAGCTGCAACAACTGTACTGATATTTTGATTATTTTCCAACAAATGTATAATCTGTTGCACCAACTTATGAAGTTGTTGGAACATATGATGGAGTTGTTCCAATATATTACACACTTGTTGCAACATATGCTTCAGCTGTTGTAAAAATTCATTATTTGTTTACTTTAAATGATGCTTTTTTGTTTATCTCTTGTGTGCAGATAAAATGTCTTCACCAAAAAGAAAAGGTGAGGAATCATCTACAGTTAGTAAAAGAGCTAAGAGGGCATCATTAGATGATTTTGCTGAACAGGAAAATATTCTTTCTGAACAAATTGCTGAACAGGAAACCTCTCAAGAAGGAGTTTCTGGCTAAGAAAGTAAAGAAGAAGAAGAAGAAGAAGAAGAAGAAGCGGAAAAAACTGCTTCTTTTGAAAGGTCGATTACCGGGGCTATTGAGTCTTTTATTGGGACTGATATTGACAGACCTTCCACTGATGAAGTTGTCAAAACTTTCAGTATTGAGAAGTTCTGTGTGCAGATGCCGATACATAAACTAGGTGATTTGAATGGTGATCTTGTTGTAAAATCAGTCATGGGCAAGCCCTTTGATTACATTAGGAAGGTACTTCAAGAGGAGGACTTGGAGGATTTCTTCAGGGCCACATGCTTTGGGATGTATCTAGATTTTCCTGAGGACAATAATGCAAGGTTTCAAATGACCATTGTGTATGGTCTTCTCAAACGAAGAATTATCTACAGCAAAACTGATGAGATATGGATAAACTGCTGCGGCATGCCAGTTTGTTTTGGCATCAAGGAGTTTGCCATAATCACCGTACTAAGGTGTTACACCCCGTAAGAGTCCGTGCTACTTGACTCAAGACAAGAATGAATGAGTTAAGAAAGTTCAAGGAAAGTTAATCGAGTTAGTAAGGATATCGTTAGATATATGGTTGCCTTAAGTATCCTGAGGTGACATGGTAACCTAAAGGATTTGAAATCGTGTTATGAGTAGGTATACGAGGTAATGGGAGTGCCCTTTTAAAGTATTCGAGATTATTAGTAATGATATAGAAGATGGACAAAAGATATGAATATACTTTTGCGATTGGAGTTTCGTCGAAGCTTTGTGAGTTCTCTAGTTATGTTTAAGGTTATTGTGATTATTCGGACCTTTCGAGACGTGTGTATGGATTGTTATGGATGTATAAGAGTATGTATAAGAGGTTACATGAGGGTTGGAAGAGGATTTGAAGTTAAACGAATCTAAACGAAATGAATCGGAACAACTTCAGTAAGATCTCGGACCCGATTTTAGCCAATATTGTTGGAGGCATATCTCCTAGTATATGAGGAGTTTTAAGGTGTTTCAAAATCCTAAAATGAAGTTCATCGAGTCTAGTTTCCAACGAAACAAACCGCTTGTCAAAATGATATTGAGATAAGGAGTTATGGACGATGTAAGTTGGGCTGGAGGGGTAGCAAGTTGAGACCCGACCCAAACATTTATATTTCGGCCCATGAGGCCCATTAAACTTAATATATAAGTCACCACTTTGTCCTATATCACTTCACACGACCTAAAACAGATCCAAGAACCCTTATGCTCTCTCCCAAACCCCCTTTCTAATTGAGCCATCATATAAACTAAATCCTAGCCCCTTGACATGAGATTAGTTAAAGAGAAGTTGTAGCCTACGTTCTCTTTGTAATGTTAAGCAAGCAGTTGGAAAGAGGAACTAGATTCTTGAAGATTCTGATTGTTAAAGGTAAGTTAGACCTTCTATTCATGTTATTAAGTTGGATTAAAGGTTAAACATGGTGTATACGTGAAGGAAACGTTGATATACAACCGATATACGGACTTAGATGTTATTGTATGTTGGGGGCTGTTTTGTGATGATATTTTGGGGCTGTTTGGTATTATTTTCGTGGCTGTTCTGTGATGATATTTTGGGGCTGTTTGGTATGATTTTCGTGGCTGTTTTGTGATGATATTTTAGGGCTGTTTGGTATGATTTTCATAGCTATTTTGTGATGATATTTTGGGGCTGTTTGGTATGATTTTTGTGGCCGTTTTGTGATGATATTTTGGGGCTGTTTGGTATGATTTTCATGGTTGTGTGTGTTGTTCATATTGTTGTGATTATTTGGGGTTGTTGGTGAGTTGGTACGGAGTAAGAAAAATATGGGAAATGTTGCCGGATTTTCGTTAGATTGTTTGTTATCGTACAATGAGTAGTAAAGAATGACTTTCACTTTCATCTAATAGTGGCGTAATTATTGCCTTGTTATAGATTACAAACTTGGGCAGTAGATTTTGGACGAATAGACGCGCTTCAAGGTATGTTAAGGCTATCCCTTTCTTCCATTTTGGCATGATCCTTATCATATGAACGAACATAGTGAGCAAGCGAGTTTCAAAGACTCTATTCTTAGATAGTGTAGAGATATTTGTATCCTTGGCCTCCTATGTTTTATGTCCATAACTCCCAGAGACTTATCATACTAGCTTCTTATGTCACTAGAGGAGTTCAGAGTATCCTTTTTCGAGTTTTACATGCATATATATATAGATAGATAGATATGAATCAGGCCGTACGTTCCTCCGCACTATTATATTATATATGGATCGGGCTGTACGTTCCACAACACTATCAGTTATATTATAATCTATGCCTATCATACGCCGTAGAGTCAGTTTCAGTCATATAGAGTTACGCAGATATTCTCCGATGTTAGCCACAGATGCATTCAATTATTGAGACTGGTTCATGATTCATCTGTACTTGATGTTCTTATGCTTTACATATTCAGTACATTTTCCGTACTGACCCCCTTTCTTTGGGGGCTGCGTTTCATGCCCGCGGGTACAAACACTCAGTTTGGTGATCCTCCAGCCTAGGACTTCTGCTCAACTACTTGGAGAGCTCCATTGTTCCGAAGCTAGAGTCATTTTGGTACAGATCCTTTGATATAGACTTATGCATATCCAGGGGTACGGCGGGGCCCTGTCCCGTCATATTCTATTGTTATACTCTTAGAGGTCTGTAGACATGTGTGGGTTGTATATATGTTTTGGTCAGCTATATCGACGTAGTTCGTTCGGATTGCATATTTTGTTATGTTTTGGTTAGTTGTGACTCCTCACGAGACAGGTTCATTCTGCTATATGACACTATGAGTCTACATTATGCTTTTACAAATTTCCATATTGTCCTTAGTTTCAGTCTGATTATATCTAGCAGGTTCGTATACGAGTGTCCAACTCGGGCGTTGGTCATGGTCCATTGGTTTGGGTCATGCCAGAAGTGGCATCAGAGTAGTTTGTCCTCAGAGTGTTCACAAACCGTGTCTAGTGGAGTCTTGTTTATCGGTGTGTTATGCACCACATCTATAAACAGGAAGCTACAGGACATTTAGGATGTTATCTTTCCATCTTATTTTAGATCGTGCGATAGAGCTATGTTATCAGGATAATCCCACTCTAATGAATTATTGTGATTTCAGCTATGCCTCTAAAGAAAGCGACAGCTGCCCAGAAAGGAAAATCGGTAGCAGGAGATACTAGTCAGGCCCGGAGAGTTACTATGGCCCGTGCCCAGTCTATGCCTGAGACTGTAGTCCAGTCAGCGAGCTCTGCTACACCGCCACTTCCAAAGGAGCTTAGAGCAGCAGCAGCTCCAATTCAGGGGGCAGCACCACTGCCAGCTCCCGAGGCCCCAGCACCTGAGCCTTCAGCTCCTCAGCCAGGGGCGGAGGATAGGGCCATGAGAGATGCAGTTCAGTTACTGACCAGACTAGTGGCAGGGTAGGCTCGTAGGCATGGACCAGGAGTTGACTATGCAGATAGGTCTGTTAGCTTGAGGGTTCGTGACTTCTTGAATTGTGATCCTCCAGAGTTTTTCGGGTCAAATCTCGAGGATGATCCACAGGAGTTTATTCGGCAGATACAGCGTACATTGAGGATAATCAAGGCTTCTGAGACTGAGTCTGTTGAGCTAGCTTCGTATCGATTGCGGGGTGTAGCTATTAATTGGTATGAGTCTTGGCAGTTATCTAGGGGCGAGGGTGCTCCTCCAGCGGTATGGGGCGAGTTTGTGGAGGACTTCCTTGGCCACTTCCTGCCTCCAGAGATGAGGCGAGCTAGAGTTGATAGGTTCTTACATTTGAGGCAGAATGGCAGGAGGGTTCGAGAGTATAGTCTTGAGTTTGATTCGTTAGCTAGATATGCGCCGACTATTGTGGCTTATATGGCAGATATAGAGCATCGTTATGTGATGGGACTGGATCGTTCTTTGATTGATGGTTGTATGGCAGTGGCTCATCTGCCAGGTATGGATATTGCTCAGGTACAGGCATACACACAGGGGATAGAGGATCGACACAGGAGACGTCAGCCATATAGAGATCATGACAGAGGGCAGCATAAGAGGGCTAGATCGGCGGGTTATCCTGGTGAGTTCTGAGGCGGGCAGACTCAGTAGCATATTAGATATTCTTCCCAGCTAGCACAGAGTGCCCACAGTTCACAGGTAGGAGATTCGATCGCGCAGGGTATTCAGGAGCTGGTCAAAGCTCCAGGGCTTCAGGTTCATAGATGAGCAGGGGTTCGAGTCAATCGAGGCCCCCTTTGCCTCGGTGTGGTAGGCCCCATTTTGGGGAATTTCATTTGGCTGCAGTTGCTTGTTTTTCTTGCGGTCGTCAAGGCCATGTGATGAGAGAGTGTCCTTATAGAAGAGGTATAGGTGGTATGGCTCAGACGACGAGGTAAGTTGTTGGTTCATCTTCTTCTGTTGCTATGCGCCCTATGTGGCAGGGTATTCAGATGCCAGCAGGCCGTGGTAGAGGTTGTGGCGGAGCTTCCAGTTCTAGCGGTCCTTCGAACCACATATATGCTTTGGCTAGTAGGTAGGATCAGGAGGCGTCACCGAATGTGGTTACACGTATATTATCAATTTTCTCCCGAGATGTATATGCATTGATAGATCCAGGCTCCAACTTATCATATATATCCCCCTTTGTTGCTAGTTGAATCGGAATAGAACCTGAGTTGATAGAACCATTTGAGGTAGCTATACCTGTAGGAGATTCTGTCATAGCTAAGTAAGTATATAAGAATTGTTCAGTGGTTATATATAGTCGTCACCATAGCAGATCTGATAGAGTTAGACATGACGGAGTTTGATATTATTATGGGTATGGACTGGTTGGCTCCTTGTTATGCTAATGTTGATTGTAGAGAAAAGATAGTTCGATTTCAGTTTCCAGAGGAGCCGATTATAGAGTGGAGAGGGAATACAGCATCGCCGAGGGGTAAGTTTATTTCATACCTCAATGCAAGGAAGATGGTAAAAAAATGCCATATTTATTATCTAGTCCTAGTGCATGATATGAAAGCAGAGGTACCGGCTCTTCAGTCAGTCCCGATAGCTAATGAATTCCCAGATGAACTTCCAGGTCTTCCTCCTGAACGGGAGATAGAGTTCACTATAGATGTATTGCCAGACACTCAGCCCATATCTATTCCTCCTTATAGAATGGCGCCTGCAGAGCTGAGGGAATTAAAGGAGCAACTGCGAGACTTGTTAGAAAAAGGCTTCATCAAGCCTAGTACATCACCCTGGGGAGCACCGGGACTATTTGTGAGAAAGAAAGATGGGTCGCTACGGATGTGTATTGATTATAGGCAGCTGAATAAGTAACAATAAAGAACAGGTATCCCCTCTCCAGGATTGACGATCTATTTGACCAGTTGCAGGGTGCTATGAGTTTTTTTAAGATAGACTTGCGGTCAGGTTATCATCAGAGGCGGCTAAAGGAGGCAGATATTCTGAAGACGGCATTTAGGACCCGATACGGACATTATGAATTTAGAGTGATGTCTTTTGGGCTGACCAATGCTCCAGCAGTATTTATGGATTTGATGAACCGGGTATTCAAACCATTCCTAGATACGCTATTGTATTTATTGATAATATTCTGGTTTATTCACGTTCAGAAGAGGAGCATGCAAACAAATTGAGGACGGTACTTAGGGTACTCCAACACCAGAAGTTGTATGCTAAGTTTTCTAAGTGCGAATTCTGGTTGACTTCAGTAGCATTCTTGGGACATATTATTGGAGCTGATAGTATTCGGGTAGATACGCAGAAGATTGAGGCGGTAAAGACTTGGCCCAGACCTACGACACCTAATGAGGTACGCAGTTTTCTGGGGCTAGCAGGATATTACAAGAGAATCGTTGAAAATTTTGCCTCGATTTCAGCGCCTTTAACAAGGCTAACTCAGAAGGCAGCTAAATTCCACTAGATGGATGCTTGTGAGCAAAGCTTTCAGTTGCTGAAAGACAAGTTGACGACGGCTCCAGTTCTAACTCTTCCTGATGGACCAGAGGGCTATGTTATTTATTATGATGCTTCATGTGTTGGACTAGGTTGTGTATTGATGCAGCATGGCAGGGTTATAGCCTATGCCTCCCGACAGCTCAGAAAGCACGAGAAGAATTATCCTACTCATGATCTGGAGTTAGCAGCAGTGATTTATGCCTTTAAGATATGGAGGCATTATTTATATGGTGTTCATCTTGATATTTATACGGATCATAAGAGTCTCCAATGTATCTTTAAGTAGAAAGAGCTGAATTTACAACAGAGGCGGTGCAACAGTTACTAAAGGATTATGATGCTGATATTCTATACCATCCAGGGAAAGCAAATATTGTAGCAGATGCTCTCAGTCGTAAATCTATAGGTAGCTTGATAGACGTGCAGCCAGAAATGAAGGAGATGGTTCGTGAGATTTATCAGCTAGCTAGCCTTGGAGTCCGTTTGGCTAATTCTGGAGATAGTGGAGTCTCTATTCGAGAAGTTGTTGAGTCCTCTATTATAGAAGAGGTAAAGAGACACCAGTACGAGGACCCTGTTCTAGCACAATATAGAGATACAACTCTTCAAAAGAAAAAGACCCCATTCAAGGTTACACCTGACGGAGTGCTACGGTATGGAGGCAGATTGTGTGTACCTGATGTTGCAGGGCTACGACGACAGGTTATGGGAGAGGCACACTCTGCCCGTTATTCTGTTCATCCAAGGTCAACGAAGATGTATCATGACCTCAGATGCTTATATTGGTGGGTTGGCATGAAAAGGGACATAGCGGAGTTTGTTGCTCAGTACCCGAATTTTCAACAGGTTAAGGTTGAGCATCAGAAGCCTGGTGGATTATTGCAGGGGATAGAGATCCCAACTTGGAAATGGGAAGTGATTAATAAGGACTTCATTACAGGCTTATCTCGCACTCAACGGAAGTATGACCCTATATGGGTTATTGTGGATAGGCTGACAAAATCAGCCTATTTTTCTTTCAGTCAAGACTACTTATTCAGCTGAAGACTATGCGAGGTTATACATCAGGGAGATAGTGAGACTTCATGGGGTTCCCACATCTATTATATCGGATAGAGGAGCTCAATTTACAGCTAACTTCTGGAGATCTTTCCAGAAGGGATTGGGGACACAGGTGAGTCTCAGTACAACATTTCACCCTTAGACTGATGGACGGGCTGAGCGTACTATTCAGACGCTCGAAGATATATTGCGAGCCTATATTAATGACTTCAGAGGTAGCTTGGATGATCAGTTGCCACTTATTGAGTTTGCTTATAATAATAACTACCATTCTAGTATTCAGATGGCACCGTATGAGGCCTTATATGGGAGGAAGTGCAGGTCACCTGTCGGTTGGTTCGATGTTGGTGAGACTAAGTTGATAGGCCCAGACATGATTCAGCAAGCTGTTTATAAGGTGAAGCTTATTCAAGAGAGATTATTGGCAGCCCAGAGTCGACATAAGTCATATGCAGATAATCGACGTCGAGACTTAGAGTTTCAGATTAGTGACTGGGTATTCCTAAAGGTATCACCTATGAAGGGTGTGATGAGATTTAGCAAGAAGGGAAAGCTCAGCCCGAGATACATTGGGCCTTATCGGATTATTCGTAAGGTAGGCAAGGTTGGCTATGAGCTGGACCTACCATCGAATTTGGAAGCGGTACATCCAGTCTTTCATGTATCAATGCTGCGTAAATGTATTGGTAACCCTTCTAGAGTATTCCCTGTAGATGATGTCCAGGTAACAGAGGAGTTGTCTTATGAGGAGAGCCCCATAGCTATACTTGATCGCCAGGTTAGAATGTTACGTACTAAGGATGTGGCTTCCGTCAAAGTATTGTGGCAAAATAATAATAAGGTAGAAGTGACTTGGGAAGCCGAAGATGAAATGAAGAATAAGTATCCTTACTTGTTCCCTATACCTGCAGGTAATTTAATTCTTTATTTGACTATATTAATTGTTAAATGATACTATATGATATTGTGGCCCTAAAGGCATCTGTGGGTTACTGAATGCAGGTTGGTAGGTATAGCTATAGAAGAGACTCTACCGAAATTTTTATAAGACTCTATAGACTAGTTTAACATTTGAGGACGAATGTTTTTTTAAGAGGGGAAGGATGTTACACCCCGTAAGAGTCCGTGCTACTTGACTTAAGATAAGAATGAATGAGTTAAGAAAGTTCAAGAAAAGTTAATCGAGTTAGTAAGGATATCGTTATATATATGGTTGCCTTAAGTATACCGAGGTGACATGATAACCTAAAGGATTTGAAATCGTATTATGAGTACGTATACGAGGTAATGTGAGTGCACTTTTAAAGTGTTTGAGATTATTAGTAATGATATAGAAGTTGGACAAAAGATATAAATATGCTTTTGCGATTGGAGTTTCGTCGAAGCTTTGTGAGTTCTCTAGTTATGTTTAATGTTATTGTGATTATCCGAACCCTTCGAGACACGTTTACGAATTGTTATGGATGTATATGAGTATGTATATGTATGTATAATGTCATGACCCGACTAGGGTCCATGACGGGTACCCGGAAGCTAACTACCGAGCACCACTCATTCTACTGCCTTCATTTATTATTCCTGACACAGCTAGCGATGAGAAGGAATCATTTTCACTTTCAGAACATATATGCATTTATATACATAAGCCCTCCGGCTATCAAAAATGATATACAGAATATACACTGAGAGGTAACATGACATCTACTACCTACATATATGTATCTACGAGCCTCTAACTTGGGTACTGAGCATAAGGACAGGACAGGACCCCGCCATGCCCAAATTTTTACACAAGAAAATATATTAAAACAGCACCTCCGGAGTAGGGAAGTGCTCGAGTGCAAGCTGATATGGCTCCTAGAATCTGGTCCGTCTCCCTGTCTACCTGTGGGCATGAACAAAGCATCCACAAAATAAAGGACGTCAGTACGAGCAATGTACTGAGTATGTAAGGCATGTGTAACAATATAATGAGAAAAATATAGGAAATATAAGAAAAAGGAAAAACCTGTGACATATGGCCTCTTCAGGCGGAATCATGCATATTAACTTTCCTTTAGCATCTTTCGTACATACACTTGTATGTATGTATGTATGTATGTATGTATGTATATATATATATATATATATATATATATATATATATATATATATATATATATATATATATATATATATAGCCGCGGAACGTGTGTCACGATCCATTTATCCACAAATCCCGCGTCCGAGATAGTATAATCATATCAGATACCAACTGATCAGGTGGTTATGCGTCTATAGCGCTCTGGCCCTTTTCCCCTTTATCCCCTGTATTCATGCTCACATATCCATGTACATCATAGAAATATAATCAATTAGCAAATGATCATGCATCTATAGAGCCTTCCCTTTCCCAATATCTCATATATATACATATATGTACTCATATGTCCCTTTATATATATATATATGAACACATATCTTGTCTTATAGAAACATATGAGTACTCTAGCAAGAGTTATAACTTTATCGGAGTGACATAAGGTCGGTAGCCTCCGATTCCATTATGGAGTAGTCTAGATCATCATGTCTCACCTTGAAGGAACTAACATCATAAGGTGAGACTAGCAACAAATAATATCGTCGAGGAATCGTGTAAGAATCATTGGCTTCACAACAATATCATATCACAAGCTTTAGGATCTTGAGAAATGAAATCACCACTATTGTCATCATTATCATAAGACATGTCCATTTCTTTCTCATAAGAACTATCAAGAATCTTTATCTTTTAACATTTTGGAATACAAGAAGACCATGGAATCATATATAGGAAAACATTCTATAGAAGTTGTGCCTTTGAAAGAAAGGGACTAGCCTTACATACCTTTACGACTCTCCAACTTTATCAATTAAACGCTTTTCTCCAAGGTTCACGATTCTACCTTTGATTATGTAGGAATGGTTTTTGAGTGGAGACACTTCACTTGGAGAGAAACCCTACTTCAATTCCAAAGAGAGGCTTGGCTGCTAACAACCCTAATGGGCACCCATATACTTGATTTCCTTTGGTTATTGGTGTTTGATCTTTGATATACCTTGGATTCTTGTAGATGAAGTGTGGAGAAGGTTCTAGAGGTGTGGAGAAGGGTTTTAGGAGTATTTAGGGTCTGTTGGTGAAGAAAAATGGGGAAAAAACGAAATGGGCCAAATATATATGTGACTTGGAACTTTTCCACCGACACAAACTTACGGTGGTCATACGGTTCGTATGTCATACTTACGGTCCGTATGTCTGATCGTATGTTGGCTAAAATTCTGCACAACTCACTGATATTGTTTTACGCCTCTCAGGCATCACAGACGGTCTGTATGTCACTTTTACGGTCCGTATGTTGGGCCGTATCTCTGCCCAGTCAACAAACTTTCACGAAAAGTACTTTCTTCGATTATCTTAGCCTCGAAACCTTTAGGGTACATGCTTAATAATTGTCAAAAGTCTTTCTTTGACCTGATAGGGGTATCATAGCCTCTCTGGACTTACATTAGTTTGCTTACGACGTAATGGACGCGAAAAGTTTCAAGGTGTAACATTCCTCCCCTCTTAAGAACATTCGTCCTCGAATGTTAAACTCCTGATGATTCTACAGAAATTTTGCCAGAGTTTCCCCTATAATATGGTATTACCATCCTGTCACAGCAACCCAAAATGTATCGCCTCACACGGCTACAACAACAAAAACGATATTTGCCACACACGACCAAGAAATTATCAAAATAAAGCATTGCATACCTGGGGACAACAGTGGCTCTGTCTGAACCTTCTCTGGGAGCGGGACAATGTGGGTACCTGGACTTCGCCTTCCCAAGTCATCTCTTTTACTTTTGCATTCTTTCATAATACCTTCATCAAGCTAACACTTCTAATTCTTAATTCACCACCTCTAAGTTATTGAGAGGGCAGTAGAAACTTCTCATGCGATAACTGTTCTGTAGTTCGAATTTCATTACTTGGTCGACTATGGAGGGCTTTACCGGGATAACCTATATTCTCCAAGTCTCTCTGAATGCGTTGATCCTCAGGCGCTAGTAGGGAACTGAATATCTTAATCGGAGAATTTCATAGATATTTTATATGATCCTTTACTCTGGTCCATCTTACTATTTATTTGTTACGCGGCCTTAATTCCTTGGACATCTTAACTATTCTATGTCTGAAATTCTCATATCATCTATAAGCTTCCTCTTCTAGATAATCTTACACATTTATTCTTTTTCACCGTAGGTTGACATTGTCAAGTACCCGCATGCTTTCAAATAATCCATTTCCATTTCAATCTTTTCTATTGTTAACTCTGCATCCCTTCTTTAGCAAAGACATTACAAAATTCCGACTCAAGTATTTGCTTTTAATACTCTCCCTGTACAATGCTTCCCCAACCGGTATGCGACATTGGAGCTCCGTGTTCATCCAACCAGCTCGCGGCGACTATTTCACCTGACTTCTTATCTTAGCCCATTATTTACTTCTTCCCTTGATCTTAATCTTAGAATTATTGCCGGTATACCTCCATTACGAAATCATTTGTATGAACCTTTGTTGTATGGGAATACTGTCTCATCCTTATTCATCTTACGTCTGAACAGAAGCCATAATACTCACATGAGGTATGTTTTTAAAGTTAATACTACTCTTCCGTTTTTACGCCTATCCTTTAACTCTACCTCATAATCCACCTTATTGTTGTACGACTGCCATGTTGGATCCTCCGTCCGTCTTACATTCTATGGCCCATATCTTGTATTATCTCATCCTTACTCCTCCAACGGCCACGCTGCCTCGGAAAGTCAAAGACTACTTCTTTGATTGTCACTTTTGATTACCATTTAACTACCACAACTAACTAACCATAAGGGAATTGTCTTTACCCAGTGTTTCTTTCATTAATTCTGTCAAGAGCCATAGATCGTCTTGTATGTTCAATACTTCTATCGATGTAGCTCATAACCGCCCTATACTCCTATACCGCATCGTCCACAAACTCGCCCTCTCTTGGCTCACCTTTCCTCAATAGTCACTCCCTGGGACCTTTACCGTGTAACTCACCGCGGGTGCAATTCCATTTTTTACTGTCTGAAGATACATATGAAGTCAGTCCATTGATCGTTCATAATCAAACCTTGTTTCTTCTTCCGTCTTACCTCTCATACCCTTCCTTAGATGATTCCATACACAGGACAATCGTTCTAAGCATATTTTAGAGTACCATTGACTACCCCTCCTCTTCTCTGATTAGTTCACAGCGCTATAGGAGCATTGTCCCCTGCCATCTCAACATTTTAATAACAGGGTAACGGCTGGCCCCTTTAAAATTCTTTATACGGATATCGTGTAAACTCGCTCCTCACGCATAAGATATCTTGCTCAACAAATAGTTCGATAATTCCCGTCATAACATAACTAGCCACACCATTTCCACGGTAAGATCCAAAATTTCAATCACTTCATGACACCTATTACCATTCCTACTTAATGTTAGGATATCCATAGAGTTTGATCTTCTTCCACCCTCTGTTTATCGGGTTTCTGCTCTAGTAGACCTTTCTTCTATTTGCCTCACTTATGCCCTTCCTTCTCTATTTCCAACATGTCTGTCTTTCCTGTCTTTTCTCCCTACTATACACACATCACACATACTGGGCATTCGTCATTTATAGTTCTTTTATTTCATTGATCAACCTTATTTTGGTTTCGCTTCCCTTCATATCAGTAATAACAAAACTTCTACCATGTAACCGTTCGAGTAAATTCCTGGATAAATAACCTGAACTACAACGCAGAATACAACTGTGGTCATACTATCGACCAATGGCCGGACAAGGAGCTTTTGTGAACACATCTCTTTTAATATCTTTCCTCGAGGTCTCACAGAGGTCAATAAGGCTAGCTGATAGTGGCATGAAAGTTTTCTCCCACTATAATCATCAGGTAAAGCCTAGCTTAATAATCTGATTCGTTATTACATACATCGGCCTATACGTATACATCAAGCTGATTTAATAATTCGCTCTCGCAAAGCATAAAGGGCTAACCAAATTATTCTAACTTACGACTTCTTCTGGAATGCCTATCTCTTTGATTCTCCTTAGTATGTAAAAACAATTCTTTCTATTTCAGGCACATCATTCTCCCTTCCCATGTTCTTTATTCCATCCTAACCTATTCGTCATTCTCTTAGTTTAATACATACTTGCTATGTTTACCCTGCATTTTAACTACTAGCTCCCTCATTAATCACTTGTTGCTGGTCCTCTTTTCTTCCCACGACAATTCTGTCTACAGTTCCCACAATTTCCTTTAAATTTCTGGGAGAATTTCAGTAGAGTTTCCCTTGTTAACATAACAATCCCAAACCTGCACCTAGGCCAGAAAACACATTCCATGCCTTAATAGGACACATATCGAAACACATATAACACGCAACTCGGCAGCACAAAATTGTTTACCATAAAAGGACATAAGTAATAAAGCTTGTCTCATAAATTGTACCTGCCCACTCTTTCTAGAATTCCATTATATATCTATATCTATATATATATCCACACACTATGTCAATCAACTCCCTTCGGGGAGGTTTATGTACTCACGAATCATGATTCTAGCTATCACTGGGTCACTAACAAGCATAGACATCTCAAATTGCTTGATTTGCTCAGATTTTCACCTCAGCACAGTCAACAACATCAGGAGTAATATATGACAGCGTAGAACCTGAATCAATAAATGCATACATATCATAAGGGGATACTGACAATATACCTGGGACAATATCAGGGGGAGACTCAAGATCCTGTCGCCCAGCTAATGCATAGGTATGATGCTGGGATCCACTTAGACTGGGCATTCCTCTTCGGTCTCTATCACTACCTACTAACATATGTGGCCTTTTCCTCGGGGAGTGTGCCGATGATGAAGAGCCAGCTACTATTCCCATAGACCGAACCTTATCTTTACCACGTGGCGATGGACAATCACGCCTGAAATAGCCTGGCCGAGCATAGGCATAACAAACATCCGAGCCCAAGAGGCACTGTCCAGAATGTAACTTACGACACTGAGTACATCGTGGTACCGGTGACCTCACCTGACTGGAACCACTCCGAATCCGAAAACTGGAAACTCTGAGATACTTGGGTGGTCTATAATAAATAGATCTATCAAACCTGGGTCTAGGAAACTGTGGACGAGCACTACTTGTTGAACGAACAGAGTGCTTGGAAAATTGTTGCCTCGGAGCGCCCTAAACTCGTGATCAAACCCTGAAGAACTAACTCTCTTTCTCCAATTCCTGTTACCGTGGCCCACATCCTGTCGCTGAGCTTGAGCAGCTACTAATTGAGTCAGCAAAAGAATGGCCTGTCTCATCTCCTGGCTTGAAGCATTAGGTGGAGGAACTGGGGGTACTGGAGCTGGAGTGGAGACCCCTTCTTGCTCCCCTAATATAGGCGGAGTGTGGGAAGTACGAGAGGGAGCCTCATTATGGGATTCACCCCCTTCCATATTTACCGGTGACTCTCGTTCAGTCTGCCTTTCCACTACAGTCTTGCCTTTATGGGCGGTTGTTGCTTTCTTCTTCTCAGGTATCGCTGAAAACATAACACTCGATTAGGAAAAAGAAAATTCTCATATTATAGCTATATCGCACGATCTATCAAGAAGAAAGATGGTCATTATTCCTAAATGCCCAGCTGCCTCTTGTTTATAAATATGGCGCGCTTCACACCCATAAACAAGTCTCTACTGGACACGGCTCGTAGACACACCCTAGGACAGAACTGCTTTGATATCACTTTTGTCACGACCCAACTAGGGGCCATGATGGGGACCCGGAGCGAACTACTGAGCGCCACTCATTCTACTGCCTTCATTGATTATTCCTGACACAGCTAGCGATGAGGAGGAATCATTTAAACTTTCAAAACATATCTGCAATTATATACATAAGCCCTCCGGCTATCAAAAATGGTATACAGAATATACACTGAGAGGTAACATGACATCTACTATCCACGTATATATATCTATGAGCCTCTAACTTGGGTACTGAGCATAAGGACGGGACAGGACCTCGCCATGCCCAAATTTGTACACAAGAAAATATATCTGCACCTTCGGAGTAGGGTAGTGCTCCGGCACAAGCTGATCTGGCTCCTAAGAATCTGGGCCATCTCCCAGTCTACCTGTGGGCATGAACACAGCGTCCACAAAAGAAAGGACGTCAATACAAGAAATGTACTGAGTATGTAAGGCATGTATAACAACATAATGAGAAAAATATAGGAAATATAAGAAAAAGGGAAAACCTGTGACATATGGCCCCTTCAGGCGGAATCATGCATATTAACTTTCCTTTAGCATCTTTCGTACATACACTTGTATATATAGTCGCAGAACGTGCGACACGATCCATTTATCCACAAATCCCGCGTCCGAGATGGTATAATCATATCAGATACCAACTGATCAGTGGTTATACGTCTATAGCGCTCTGGCCCTTTTTCCCTTTATCCCCTGTATTCATGCTCACATATCCATGTACATCATAGAAATATAATCAATTAGCAAATGATCATGCGTCTATATGACCTTTCCTTTCCCAATATCTCATATATATACATATATGTACTCATATGTCCCTTTATATATATGTATATATGAATACATATCCTGTCCTATAGAAACATATGAGTACTCTAGCAAGAGTTATAACTTTATCAAAGTGACATAAGGTCGGTAGCCTCCGATTCCATTATGGAGTAGTCTAGATCATCATGTCTCACCTTCAAGGAACTAACATCATAAGGTGAGACTAGCAACAAAGAATATCGTCAAGGAATCGTGTAAGAATCATTGGCTTCACAACAATGCCGTATCACAAGCTTTAGGATCTTGAGAAATGAAATCACCACTGTTGTCATCATTATCATAAAACATGTCTATCTCTTTCTCATAAGAACTATCAAGAATCTTTATCTTTCAACATTTTGGAATACAAGAAGACCATGGAAACATATATAGGAAAACATTCTATAGGAATCGTGCCTTTGAAAGAAAGGGACTAGCCTTACATACCTTTATGACTCTCCAACTTTATCAATTAAATTCTTTTCTCCAAGGTTCACAATTCTACCTTTGATTATGTAGGAATGGTTTTTGAGTGGAGACACTTCACTTGGAGAGAACCCAACTTCAATTCGAAAGAGAGGCTTGGCTCCTAACAACCCTAACGGGCACCCATATACTTGATTTCCTTTGGTTATTGGTGTTTGATCTTTAATATACCTTGGATTCTTGTAGATGAAGTGTGGAGAAGGTTCTAGAGGTGTGGAGAGGGGTTTTAGGAGTATTTAGGGTCTGTTGGCGAAGAAAAATAGGGAAAAAACGAAGTGGGTCAAATATATATGTGACTTGGAACTTTTCCACCGACACAAACGTACGGTGGACATACGGTTCGTATGTCATACTTACGGTCCGTATGTCTGACCTATGTTGGCTAAAATTCTGCACAACTCTCTGATATTGTTTTACGCCTCTCAGGCATCACAGACAGTTTGTATGTAACTTTTACGGTCCGTATGTTGGGCCGTATCTCTGCCCAGTCAACAAACTTTCATGAAAAGTGCTTTCTTTTATTATCTTAGCCTCGGAACCTTTAGGGTACATGCTTAATAATTGTCAAAAGTCTTTCCTTAACCTGATAGGGGTACATAGCCTCTCTGGACTTACATTAGCTTTATTACGACGTAATCGACGCACAAATTTTCAAGGTGTAACATCTAAGAGGTTACATGAGGGTAGGAAGAGGATTAGAGGTTAAACGAATCTAAACGAAATGAATCAGAACAACTTCAGTAAAATCTCAGACCCGATTTTAGCCCATATTATTGGAGACATATCTCCTATTATATGAGGAGTTTTAAGGTGTTTCAAAATCCTAAAATGAAGTTCATCGAGTCTAGTTTCCAACGCAACAAACCGCTCGTCAAAATGATATCGGGATAAGGAGTTATAGGCGATGCAAGTTGGGCTGGCAGGGCAGCAAGTTGAGACTCGACCCAAACATTTATATTTCGGCCCATGAGGCCCATTAAACTTAATATATAAGTCACCACTTTGTCCTATATCACTTCACACGACCTAAAACAGATCCAAGAACCCTTATGCTCTCTCCCAAACCCCCTTTCAAATTGAGCCATCATATAAACTAAATCCTATCCCCTTGACATGAGATTAGTTAAAGAGAAGTTGTAGCCTACGTTCTCTTTGTATTGTTAAGCAAGCAGATGGAAAGAGGAACTAGATTCTTGAAGATTCTGATTGTTAAAGGTAAGTTCGACCTCCTATTCATGTTATTAAGTTGGATTAAATGTTTAACATGGTGTATACGTGAAGGAAACGTTGATATACAAGCGATATACAGACTTAGATGTTATTGTAAGTTGGGGGCTGTTTTGTGATGATATTTTGGGGCTGTTTGGTATGATTTTCGTGGCTGTTTTATGATGATATTTTGGGGCTGTTTGGTATGATTTTCGTGGCTGTTTTGTGATGATATTTTGGGGCTGTTTGGTATGATTTTCGTGGCTGTTTTGTGATGATATTTTGGGGCTGTTTGGTATGATTTTCGTAGCTGTTTTGTGATGATATTTTTGGGGTTGTTTGGTATGATTTTTGTGGCCATTTTGTGATGATATTTTGGGGTTGTTTGGTATGATTTTCATGGCTGTGTGTGTTGTTGATATTGTTGTGATTATTTTGGGTTGTTGGTGAGTTGGGACGGAGTAAGAAAAATAAGGGAAATGTTGCCGGATTTTCGTTAGATTGTTTGTTAGCTTACAATGAGTAATAAAGAATGACTTTCATTTAATTGTGGCGTAATCATTGCCTTGTTATAGATTACAAACATGGGCAGCAGATTTTGGATGAATAGACGCGCTTCAAGGTATGTTAAGGCTATCCCTTTCTTCCATTTTGGCATGATCCTTATCATATGAACGAACATAGTGAGCAAGTGAGTTCCAAAGACTCTATTCTTAGATAGTGTACAGATATTTGTATCCTTGGCCTCCTATGTTTTGTGTCCATAACTCCCAGAGACTTATCATATTAGATTCTTATGTCACCAGAGGAGTTCAGAGTATCATTTTCCGAGTTTTACATGCATTTATATATATTATATTATATATGGATCGGGCCGTACGTTCCTCGGCACTATTATAATATATATGGATCAGGCCGTACGTTCCTCGGCACTATTATATTATATATGGATTGGGTTGTACGTTCCACAACACTATCAGTTATACTATAATCTATGCCTATCATACGCCGTAGAGTCAGTTTCAGTCATATAGAGTTACGCAGATATTCTCAGATGTTAGCCACAGATGCATTCAATTATTGAGGCTAGTTTTCTTGATTCATCTGTACTTGATGTTCTTACGCTTTACATATTTAGTATATTTTCCATATTGACCCCCTTTCTTCGGGGGCTGCGTTTCATGCCCGCAGGTACAAACACTCAGTTTGGTGATCCTCTAGCCTAGGAATTCTGTTCAGCTGCTTGGAGAGCTCGATTGTTCCGGAGCTTGAGTCGTTTTGGTACAGATCCTTTGATATAGACTTATGCATATCCAGGGGTACGGCGGGGCCCTGTCCCGTCATATTCTACTGTTATACTCTTAGAGGTCTGTAGACATGTGTGGGTTGTATATATGTTTTGGTCAACTATATCGACGTAGTTCGTTTGGATATCCCCGTATATAGTAGCAGCCTTGTCGGCTTGCATATTTTGTTATGTTTTGGTTAGTTGTGACTCCTCAGGAGACAGGTTCATTCTGCTATATAACACTATGAGTCTACAGTATGCTTTTACAAATTTCTATATTGTCCTTAGTTTCAGTCTGATTATATCTAGCAGGTTCGTATACGAGTGTCCAGCTCGGGCACTGGTCATGGCCCATCGGTTTGGGTTGTGACATGAGGTGTCATGCTCCTTCTCAACCTCTTCCTACGATTACATTAAAGAAGCGAGCCAAGATACCCAAGTCATCCAAGGCAGGCAAGAAAGGCAAAGCCAAGGTTGATGATAATTTGGATTTAGTGGATGTTGTTGGAAAAAGCTACAAGGTAGAGAATTTTCTAGCAGACTTGAAGTCAAAAACTATGTCATGAAAGCACAAGAACTCATTGTGCTTAGTTTGGTTTGTGAATTCTATTCTTTGGGCAAAGGATGTAAAGAATAATATACTACTCGATTTGATTAAACTCTCGGAGGATCATGAAGCATTCAATAACTATCCATCGGGTCATAAAAGTTTTAAGTTGACTGTTGAATATTTTTCGAAAGTTTTGAACCCTAATGTGAAGACTTCCAGCATCTATGGCTTCCCTTGGGCCTTCATGGTAAACGTTCTTTCTTCAATGTTTTGTTTTTTAATTCTTATCCTTCATTGGTTATTCTGATTTTTGGTGGCATAATGTTTTCTAGGTTTGGTCATTTGAAGCCATTCCTCACCTTTGGAGTCAAGTCAGGGACTACTCGGAAGAAGTTTGTTTTCCAAGGGTCCTCAGATAGTTGACTGCCAAAAATAGCAACAAAAATATGAATCTTGATCCTTTTAACCCCCCCCCCCCCCCCCAACCAAAGAAGCAGTAAGTCAGAATCTGTTGAAAAATATCCCTGAATAGTTTTATAAAAAGTAACTACTTGTTGCAACAGATACATTTATCTGCTGCAACAACCTCAGAATATGTTGAAAAAATCAAAACAGTTGCTAAGGATGTTGCAGCAACTATTTTGATATTTTCTAATAGATAGTGAATATGTTGCAACAACTCCTAAGATGTTGGAACAACTCCTAAGATGTTGGAACAACTTACTCAGTTCTTGCAACAGGTTCACAATCTGTTGAAAAATATCAGAACAGTTGCAGAGGAAGCTGCAGCAACTGTTTTGGTTTTTCCAATAGCTAAAGAATATGCTGTAACAACCTAAGAGGTTGTTGGAACGTATGTGGGGGTTGTTGCAATAGATTACACATTTGTTGGAATATATTGAATAAGTTTGACACCTGCTGCAACAGATCAAGTTATTTGTTAAATTGTTAACTTGTCAACCTATTACAACATCTTGTAAATTCTTCCAACCATTTGAATATATTTGTCTGTTTGTTGTAGGTTGTGCACCCAAGGCTTATCCTGACAAAACAAGAGTTGCATATGCCATGTCTTATTAGTTTAGGGCTTGGGGAATCTGTGCCTGATGAATTGATTGATCAGATAAAAGAAGAATTGACTGGAGCCACAACCATCATAAGGGCTCGTGTTGTTGATGGTGGTGATGGTGATGGTGATGTTGATGTTGATGTTGGTCCTGGTGTTGGTAATGTTGTTGGTGATAGTGATGGTGTTGATATTAATACTGTTGTTGATGTTGCACGACAAGCAGTGGAAGGTCTTTCTGATAAAAGAAGAGATGATAATGATGGGGGTGATGGAGTTAGTGGTGGAGTTGGTGGATATACTCCCCAAAGTGGTGGTGGTGGGCAGACCACAGATATCCCATATAGGCTGGGTAGATATTCTTCAATTGGTGCCGGTTTTTCCAAGGTGTCTTCTTGTGCTTGTGAATGTAGTACTTGCAAGCTGAAAATGGATGGTTTCATAAAAAAGGTTGAAGAGTTGCTTCAGGCACAAAAAGATACAAATTCTGCTATAAAGAGTTTGATGTCCAAGAGGGGTGTCAATCTACCCAAAAAGCTCAGCTCACCATATACTCCTGTTGGGATTCGCAAGAGGGCCAAAACAATTTCCACAGCACTTGCTGATTGTAGAGCAAGGAAAACAAGTACTCCACAGAAGTCTATTGCTACTCATCCTGCTGAAGTTGTGCCACAAGTGCTAAAAAATGTTGATATTTTCAAGTGTGTAAATCCCCCCCCCCCCCCCCCCCCCCCAAAAAAAACTTGAAACCTTAATCAAATCCAAAAGGAGTGGGAGAGCAATGTACTCAATGTATGAATTTAGGGCCGCAGACTTCAAGGTTATGACAGGCATGCACGTATGGTGGGAGGATTGAGTAAGTTTCAACACTTGTATATATCTATATAATTCAGTATATTGTTGCAACAAGTCCTGTAATTAGTTGAACTTGTTGCAGCAAGTTAACTAGTTGTTAAACTTGTTGCAGCAAGTTAACTAGTTGTTCCAACAAGTTAACTACCTGTTGCAGCAAGTGGCTGGCTGTTTTGATACTTCTACTGCACTATGTAGATGAAATATTGTTGCTGATGCATATGAGGCAGCTCAATTTCCTTGAGCACTATGATTCCTCTGATAGAATCATGGACCGCAACTTCTACCATCACATTCGCAACAGCTACTTAAAGTTGTCCGATGAGTCTACACATATAGGTTCCGTGCCCTATGAGCAAAGACTTGCTTTCTTTAAGTGGGATGATGATGGTCTCGCTTATCCCAGAGGTAGTATACCCTACCCAGGTGGCTGCGAGTGGATTAGTGCCAAAAGGATCATATCTGTCATGAATATTAATGACAACCATTTTGTCACTATTGATATCATCATTGAGGAGGGTATCATAAATGCTTATGATTGCAACATCCCATGTAATGAAGATAGTGCTTTGTTCTGCCATATGCTGCCGTTATTGGATTTGTTCCCCAAGTTGCTAAAGCAGAGTGGCATGTTCTCACAGTTGCCTAAAAAGTTGCTGAATGAATCATGGAAATTTAATCGGAAGAAGAATATCCCTCACAATCAGACCAATAAGGCATGTGCTTCTTGGTCACTTACTTTTATTGACGCTTGGCTTACCCGCACGAATATGACCAAGCTCGATACCTTATTGACTGACAATATTGTGGAGAGGATACAATAGAGGTAGGCTTGTGGAATTATTGATAAGGTGCTGGAGCCCTAATGTGGGGACAAACAATTTCTCTTAAACTATGTTTGCATTAAACAATTTCTCTTATATTTTGCTTGCATTTGAATTATGGTGGATGAACACATTCTGTAATTTTGTTAAATATGTATTTTATTCTCAATGCCCTTATATATTGTTTAAGTTGTTTCAGTAGTTTTACGCAAGTCACAAATATGTTGGAACAAATACCTAATATTATGGTAAAAATAAAACAACTAGTGCAAACGTTGCAACAGATGTCAAAAAGTTACTAAGCTGTTGCAGCAAGCTACTGAATCTATTGGATCTTCTGCTGCAAATAATCCAACAGCTGCTGAAGATGTTGCAACAATTAATGAATATGTTAGAACATATGGATCATCTATTGCAAATAATCCAGCAGTTGCTGAAGATGTTGCAACACGTAAGGATTGTTGGAACATATGGATCTTCTATTACAAATAATCCAGTAGTTGTTGAAGATGTTGCAACAAGTAAGGAATCTGTTAGAACATATGGATCTTTTGTTGCAAATAATCCAGTAGTTACTGGAGATGTTGCGACAAGTAATGAAATTGTTGGAACATATGGATCTTCTGTTGTAACAATTTACTTAGTTGTTGCAACAATGTACTTGCATTGTGACTTAAGTATTACATTGTTTATCAATAAATATGGTTGATTTCCATTGTTTATCACTAAATATCATTAATTTCCTTTATTTATCACTAAATATGGGTGAATCAAGTAGTTCACATCAATTCACTCTAATGATCACTCGATTTAGTGCATACTGACTTAGTAGATCATCCTTGCTGACTCAAAATACATCAAATTGATTAAGTATTATACATTGATAACTAAATATTGTTTATTTCCTTTGTTTATCACTAAATATGGGTGAACAAAGTAGTTCACATCAATTCAGTCTAATGATCACTCGATTTGGTGCATACTGACTTAGTAGATCATCCTTGCTGACTCAAAATATATCAAATTGATTAAGTATTATACATTGATCACTAAATATCGTTGATTTCCTTTGTTTATCACTAAATATGGGTGAATCAAGTAGTTCACATCAATTCACTCTAATGATCACTAGATTTAGTGCAGACTGACTTAGTAGGTCATCTTTGCTGACTCAAAATACATGAAATTGATTAAGTATTATACATTGATCACTAACTATTGTTGATTTCCTTTGTTTATCACTAAATATGGGTGAATCAAGAAGTTGATCACTAACTATGGGTGAACCAAGTAGTATCTGTTGCAGCAAGCGTAGTATCTACTGCAGCATGTGTGGCATCTGTTGCAAGAACTGTAGTATCTATTACAGCTACTGTAGTATCTGTTGCAGCAAGTATAGTATCTGTTGCAGCACATGTAGAATCTGTTGCAACAATTGTAATATCTGTTGCAGCAAGGGTAGTATCTGTTGCAGCAAGTGAGTAAGTTATTGAACTAAACCTTACTCTTGTTGGATAAAGCACAAGTTGTAACAGATAACTTAGTTGAAAAAACCCGAACATGTAACTTAGTTGCTGCAATAGATTTGATACTTCTTTAAAACTCTCATTTTTTGTAATATGTTCAACAACTTACTATTTGCTGCAACAAGGCATGTTAGTTGTTGGTTAAAATGCAACAAGTTACTACTTGCTGCAGCAAGTCCTGTTACTTGTTGGATAAGACCCAATAAGTTGCAGAGCTATTGTAACAGATTCATTACTTGCTGGAACCTGTTCAAAAATTTATTAACAAAGAATACACACATTTGTGATTTGAACAAGATCAACATATCATAAACATATAAACCAAGTTCACAAACACCAAGAACTTAAATTACCATGCTAACAAATAATAACATTAAAATGTCATAAAGTTCTAACAGATAACTATTATTACAACATAATGCAATTTACAACTATGGAGCATTTAGGCTTGGACATGTTGTGTTTTTGTGGCTAGCTGTTTTGCATAAGCGGCATCTGTTTTTCCTCGTTGGAAATGATTCCCCGATTGCACGCCTCCTCTTTGTCCGCCTTCTTCTGGGTTTGCTTGGATCAACATATGGAGGAGGTTTTCTCTCTCACTAAAATCTCCAAAGGAACTTCCCAAGATTTTTCTGAAGGCACAGGAACAATTTCCTCACAATATGCAATTATGTAATTCTCCACCTTATAATATGGAGATGAGTAGTCATAAATCCGCCTTCCAAAGTCGTCACCATATTGGACCCGAAGTGCTGCCATTGCATGTGGACAAGCTATTTTGTCCAGGTCAAAAACTCTACAAGTAAGAGATCTACTTTGCGGATCGACTGTCGCAACTACACCTTGACCGATGACACTAAACTTGTAGTTGGCTATTTGATGGGCCAATAACTTGCTCCCCAAGTTGACCGATTTTTTTTTCAACTGAAGGAACAAAGATGTTTGGTGAGTCGATGAACTCCATACGCCTCTCATGAAAGTTTTCTGCAAACCTCCTATTTATGGCATCAAATAAAGCAGTAATGGGAAATTCTCTTTCAACATTGAATATTGAGTTCACCAACTCAGCAATGTTTGACGGCATAAGATTATACCTGTGAAAATAAACAATAACGTATTTCATTAGCGTACAAACGATTATAGCTATTGGAAAATATCAAACAGTTGCTTAAATATGTTGCAACAAGTGAGTTAGTTGTTCCAGCAGATGTTTCAGTTGTTGGAAACAACTTCAGTTATTGTATCTGTGTCATAAAAAAATGCAACAACTAACTTACCTATTGCAACAGGTGAGTAAAAAAATGCAACAACTAACTTACCTATTGCAACAGGTGAGTTAGTTGTTCCAATAGATGTTTTACTTGTTGGAAACGGCTTCAGATATTGTATCTGTGTCATAACAAAATGCAACAACTAAGTGAGTTCTTAGAAAAACTAACTTACCTGTTGCAACAAGTAAGTCAGTTGTTCCAACAGATGCGTTACTTGTTGGAAACAACTTCAGTTATTGTCTTTGTGTCATAACAAAATGCAACAACCAATTGAATTGTTGGAGCAACTAACTTACCTGTTACAACAAGTGAGTTAGTTGTTCCAACAGATGTGTTACTTGTTGGAACAAGTAATGTATGAATACCTATTTCCGGGGAAGAATAAACTGCTCCATCTGTGGAATCCAACACGTTCAAGGTGTTCGGCAGCCCCAGGGACAGTATCTCTGATTTGATTGAAATGGTCATTGAAATCATCTATATTGTATGATTTTGCTTCTTTATAAAACTGAGATACGACCTTCGTATTGTGAAAGGTGGTTTGGAGAGTTTCCCCAAGGTGCTTCATGCAACAACCATAATGACATAAAGGGAAGACAATTAAAACCGCCTTTTTGATACTTAGATGTCTATCAGAAATTATGCACAACTCTGTGGTATCATCTACAAAGCTTCTCATTTGCTCAAAAACATATTTGTATGAGGCATCACACTCCTTGTCCACTACACAAAATGCCACAGGAAAAACATGATTCTCCGCATCTTGTGCCACGGCTGACAACAACACTCCTTCGTACTTGCTCTTCAAGAATGTCCCATCGATAACTATGACTTTTCTTATTTGCACAAAACCAAGCATCCAAGCCTTGTAGGCTACAAAAAAGTACTTGAACTTCCCATTAGCATCAACCTTTAATGTCGTCTTACTTCCTGGATTTGCGGAACGAAGCATATAACGGTACGCATCAAGCACCGCATACCCGTGCTCATATGTCAGCCTTGTCAAAGCCTTTGCAATCTCCACGCCCGTCCAGACCTTCTAATAACTTACCTTACAACCCAATTCTGTGCGGAATAATTGGCTCATATCTTTTGTAGATGGGCCTTTACCGTCGGGAAACCTGTCTTTGAAGTATTCACCAATGACTTTCGCTGTGGCATGTGGATTATGGCTGGTAATATGCTCAGAACCACATGTGTGATACTTTACGTAGGTTGTAATACAAAATCTGTCAGAACTTAAAAGCTTCATAGCCCTCAGCCACCACTTGCACTCCGGATGTACACATCCAAAGCAATACACAATGCGTGAATTAATCACCTTCTTGAGTGTAAAATCTTTCTTCACGCAAATAAGTTTCAACATAGTTGCTAGTTGCACCTTGTTCTTGAATGACATTCCTTTATAAAATCTTATTTCATCATCTTGAACATGGCTGCACTGTGACGATTGTGTAGCATACGGTGTATTGCTCGCAACTTCGGGTGTAGGAATCGGCTCACCCCCACTTCCATTATCTGGAATATCCATATCCACCCCATCCAATTTATCATTTAACACATCTTGTTGGTCTTGACCTAAATTATGGTTCTCTACTGGGCATCCAACCACGTATACCCTTAAAACGGGCCTAGCTACATCATTCAAATAAGTACACAAACGATCCTAATCGGTTATCTTAAAAGGAAAAACCCTCTGGTTTTCAAAAGAGCTATGCATGTAAGTGATGGCAAGATCTTTCGTTTCACAAGTTTATTCACAATAGGTTGATGATTAAGTTCACAAAATCATCAAACACAACATCTCCTCATTGCTATCGTCTCTAACATGTGACTATCCTTCCATCGCCAAATATATCGATTGTTCTTCTCGATCCATTTGCCATGGCAATCAACACCTATTGTTATTGAGTCCCCCATTAATGGTACCTGAATATATGTTGTTTTTTCAAAAAAGTCATGATAGTATAGTAACAAAATGCAATAACTTAATGACTTGTTGGACCAGATGAATTAGGTGTTGCAACAAGTGGATTACCTGTTGCAACAAGTACTATACTTGTTGCAACAACTAACTTAGCTGTTGGAGTCAGCTTCAGTTTTTTGAGTTCTGTTTTATCCAAAGCCAGTTGAAGATGTCCAACAGATTAGTGAGTTGTTAGAACAAGTATAGTACTTGTTGCAATAGGTAATACACTTGTTGCGGCAACTAACTAATCTGTTGGAGTCAGCTACAGTTTTTTGGGGCCAGTTTTTGGGTTTTGTTGGACTGAAGCTGAATCCAACAGATCAGTGAGTTGTTGCAACAAGTAAACTACTTGTTGCAACAAGTAGTACACTACTTGCAACAACTCAAAAATTTGTTGTAACTTATTCATACGACGTATTTAGCAACAATTAGTATAGAAGTTGCAACAACTACATAATCTGTTGTAATTGTAGCAGCAACTACAATAATTGTTGCATAAACTACATCAACTGCTGCAGAAACTACAACAGTTGTTGCAAAAAATTTAACGCTTTTATACAGTAGCTTTAGCACTTGTTGCAACAAGTACAATTGCTACTGTAGTCAGCAACAAAACCCAGATAAATAATTGAAACAAAACAACAATATTTTACTTACCAAATGAACAGAAATTACTTCTGAAGTAATGCCTAACAAAAAAATTGCAAAATCTGGTGGTTTTGTTTTTTTCTTTGTTGAGCAAATTCTTCAAAATGCCATACCAATGGAAGAAGAAGAAGAAGAAGAAGGGGAAGCAACTGTCACGACCCAACCCCGTAGGCCGTGACTAGTGCCCAAATTGGACACTCATATTGCCTGTTAACTGTAATCATTTATAACTAGCATGTCATGAACTTATTTGTATAAAAAGGTAGGGTGTTATTCTAAAGCTGTCAAAATTTTGTATGTCGTAGGCACCTGTCTCCTGAGGAGTTACAATTTTTAAACAACAACATATATATTTCTACGCAAGCCGACAAGGCTGCCACGATATGCAACATACCAAACATATATATATATGCAAGCCGACAAGGCTGCCATTACGAATGGGTATGCCCCAAACATAAGTCATAGTCATACAACGCATCAACAACTACATACTGACCCACACAAATGTCCACAGACCTCTAAGAGTAACGACAATATCATATGACGGGACAGGGCCCCACCGTACCCCGAATAAACACTTATATATACAATAAAAGGGAGTTATACCACAAGCTAGGCTCCGGAACAAAGGAGCAGTCCAAGTAGCCGAATAGATATCCTAAGCTGGCGGATCTCCAAAACGAGCGTCTGTACCTGCGGGCATGAACGCAGCCCCGGAAGAAAGGGGGTCAGTACGGAATATGTACTGAGCATGTAAAGCATGAAATATAGAAATAGACTCATACTGAGACAAGGTGTGTAGGACCCAATGCAACAATCAGAATTTCATAAAACTTACCTTTGGACATATTTCATTTGTATCGTTCTCATATCAATATCAATATAGAGTTTTGTAATCAAGCTGCATAATCATTCTGTATATAACATATATAACGTGTCCCGGCCCTTTAGTGAGGGACTCGGTAATTAAAATCATAGCATCATAAAACATAAACATAGACGTGTCTCGGCCCTTTAATAAGGGACTCGGTAATAGGGAATATGCCCTCCTGGCCACCATCTCCATATCATCATGTCATCATATCATCACATCATCATATCATCGTATCATCATATCATCATATATATATATATATATATAACGTGTCCCGGCCCTCTAGTGAGGGACTCGGTGATTAATATAGTAAATATGCGCACGAGAACGTGTCCTGGCCCAGGACTCAGTGAAGGATATAGCGGTAAGCACGAGCAGAATAAATAGCAACCACATATATGCAATTCATCTTTTGAGACTCAATGGACAAGCACTAACCAGCTCTAAAGTGTCAAAATAATATTCATATTCAGTTCTTTTTAAGTCTCATAACAAACTATAACAAGAAACGTTTCAGATTTCGTGTACATGTATCAACTTAACATGGTGTAGCTTTTGAAAGTCAAGTATGCCTCTATTTGTGCAATTCTTTAAGAGTAGGAACTTCTATACATCATTCATTAGTCAATCATATAGTAGGCTTGTGACAATAGCATTAAGGAAATATAGAATCATAAGTCATGCATAGAACTAGAGAGTAGAATTTACCCCAAGGTTCATATCGTTTCATACTTACGTCTAGGACATGCCAAAAGAAAGAAAGAATAGGCTTTACATACCTTTAGCGTTTAGTCGTAGTATAACTTGTACTTGCTGCCCAAAAACACTTATCCTATATCAAGATATCAAGAGCTACAATTAGTCTACAAAGGAATTTAATACGTATTTTGACGCTCACAATCCCTTTCTAACGTTTAAACGATGTTTCGTTCGCATTCAAACCAACTAGTGCTACAAGCTAACATTGCTAATCATTCTTTCATATATCAATCCAAACTTGTTTAACATGACTTAGGGGACTTTGGACAGCTTGTACATCATTCAAATCAGTCCAAAACTCACGGTCAAACAGCACATACCATAATACCATTTTCACTTAGCAATTTTCCAGTTTTAACTTACAACGACAACAACACGTTTAATAACATTACTTTCACGATTCTTGGAACTGTTTTAGCATCATTTTTATTCTTTCAACAGCCCACAAATCATTTCAATTTCAACTTAAATCATTGCACTTCACTTTCACTATATGTTCATAACAACATTCAACATTCAACATACACTAATTCACTTCTAACCTTAAAACAGTCCACGGTTTTGGACTGCTTGTATACTTCAACATGATTCGTTTCTTTAACACCTCAATTCACATATTCAACATGCATACAATACACCACAATGTCCATAACAACAACAATCAAAACTTGGCACAAAACAGTCCACAATCCCCCTAAAACAGTCCCCTTAAACGGCTTCAACACCATTCCAACAACTTCATGATTTTCATCCATTTATCCATACTACAACACATTCAATCCACTTCCAATACATGTACAAGAAGATTAAACATGATTCCATTAAAGCCTACAACACACGGCTCATTTAAATTTTAAGAAAAACAGTCCAATACCAACATGCAAAGTTATACACATCCAATTCATCATCTATACATGTTCATAATGCCTCCAAACCCATTCTAAAACGTAAAAGAAGTTATCGATTCTTACCTTAACAAGTTGGTTTCTTAACCTTGCTAGTCACCTGAATATCCACAACACTTGATACACAAATTACACTTGGAACTTCAACACAATTTTGTCCACTGCTCAGCCATGAAACCTGGCCGTGAGCTTCAAGAGCATGCATGGCATGTTTATGGTTTCTTCTTCACTTGAAACATAATGGTGAATGTGTAGAATACTTTAGGGGTTTAATGGTGAGAAAGAAATGGAAGAGCTGGCCGTTTTTGGTGGTGGAACAGCCATGGAAACCGTGGCTCTCTCTCTCTCCTTCACTTGGTGAAGATGAGAGCCTCTCTCTCTAAGTTCACTTTGTCTAGTTGGGAAATGAGTTGTGGCTGAACTTTTGGTCAACAAGGAGACCATTTTGCTGCCCAAGATGGTCTTACATGTTCCCCCAACTAAGCATGGGCAAAAAATCGGATATTGTCATGTGTTTGTGGGGCCCACACGGTCACTAGTGAAAAATTTGTGAACATTTAAGTCTTAATCCCCACTCAGCCTAACTTGCATTGTCCATATCTCCTTATCCCGACATCATTTTGACGAGCGGTTTGTTGCGTTGAAAACTAGACTCGATGAAATTCATTTTAGGCTTTTGAAACATCTTAAAACTCCTCATATACTAGAAGATATGACTCCTACAATATAGACTAAAATTGAGTCCGAGATTTTATTGAAGTTGTTCCGATTCATTTCGTTTAACTTCTAATCCTCTTCCAACCTCATGTAACCTCTTATACATACATATACACACTTATATACATCAATAAAAATCCATATACACGTCTCGAAGGGTCCAGAGAATCACAATAACCTTAAACATAACTAGAGAACTCACAAAGCTTTGACGAAACTCCAATCGCAAAAGTATATTCATATCTTTTGTCCATCCTCTATATCATTACTAATAATCTCAAATACTTTAAAAGGTCACTCGCATTACCTCATATACATACTCATAGCGCGATTTCAAATCCTTTAGGTAATCGTGTCACCTTGGGATACTTAAGGAAACCATATATATATAACGATATTCTTACTAACTCGATTAACTTTCCTTGAACCTTCTTAACTCATTCTTTCTTGTTTTAATACAAGTAGCACGGATTATTATGGAGTGTAACAACAACAATACTTATGAAGTAATGCCTAGGTAGACACGAACGAAATCCAGCCAAAAAATTGCAAATCTGGTGGTTTCATTTTTTCTTTTATTGAGTAAATTCTTCAAAATGGCTCAGCAATGGATGAAGAAGAAGCAGGGGAAGCAGCAATGGAAGACAAGGAAGAAGAATGGAGGGAAAAAAAATGAGAAGAAGAAGAAGAATGAGAAGAAGAAGAAGAAGAAGAAGAAGAAGAAGAAGAAGAAGAAGAAGAAGAAGGAGGAGGAGGAGGAGGAGAAGGAGAAGAAGAAGGAGGAGGAGGAGGAGGAGGAAGGACAAACCGAGGAGGAAGAAGAAGAAGAACAGTGGAGGGAAAAGAGCAAAAACGAGTGCGGCTATTGGCCCCTTTTTTTAATTTTTTGACCCATTTTGGTATTTTAGGGTTTATATTGGCTGGGTCAAAGAGTTAAAAATAAAACTTGGGGGCAAAGTGTTAAAAATAAAGTTGAGGGTCAAAGTGTCAAAATGAAAACTTTTGGGCAAGGTCAAAACCCCTTAATCACTAATCAACAAACATCACCTCCACTCAATAATTAAAACTTGAGTCACCTCCACTAAAAAAAAAGACTTAAGAGTCACCTATAATTAAAAGTCCCTATTTCTTTCAGTTTGATATGAGAAGTTGGGAAAAAAAGGGAACCTGGTCCACATATATATATTTTTTTTTAGTATATACATTTCAAATATTTATACAAGGTTTTCTTTGGAAAAAAAAAAACAGAAGAAGAAGAAGTATGGATATATTTGTGATCCTCTCGTTCGATATATTTACCTCCATCTCACTTTACGTGACTCGATTCGGAATACGATTGCCAATCTATCTAATTTTCGGTGTGAATTCAGACATAGAATATTTAATTTGTAAAAGAAAATATACATAGTTAAAAATTATATAATAAATATTATAAGTCACAAAAATTAACAATTCAAAATATTTAAAAGGAATATGAAAATATTATGATAAAGAAAAGTTTTTTGACTCTTCAAATAGGGAAAGGTCTCACATAAACTTTTTCTCTTCTTATTTGGTTTCCTTCCTTTATTTCTCGATGGTAATGGAAGCATCTGTGGAGTCAAACCATATACATGAGTTACCTCTTCAAGAAGCATTCACGGGGTTGACATCTGTATTTATAAGGATCCGGGTTGTAGTGTGAAGAAGATAAGTTTCATCTTCAACCCAACTTCCTTTAAAAAAAAATGTTGCTCTGCGCCGTGGATAAACTGATGGTGTATTTGCATTTTCTTTTTGGTGGTGAAGCAGAAGAACAAAAAGCCCAATTAGAATACAAATGGACCGAAAAGATTGCGCAAGGACGTGATCATTGATAGTGTCATTCATGTTTCCGTAACTAATGTACAACATTTGCAATTACAGGGATCGCAACATTTACCTTCATAGAAGGATTCTGGACTCGTGACATTATTAACACTCCAAGAGTATAGACTCGTTCCTATCGAACTCACTGATTCAACCACTTCTCTCATGTACTCCACCATATTCGTTGCTCTTTTCAGAGTATACAGAGTTCTCAATTGTTTTTATGAAAAAATTTCTTAGCCAAAGCAACTAAAGTGGTTCAATGGATTAAATAAGATACACTTACAATTGAAGGAGTAATTAAGTTATGTTAGTTTAATGGGCAAATAAATGCTCATAACGGAAGAAAGTGGTTTTCCATGTTGAACGTAAAGGATTCTTGGCCAAAGAAACTAAACTGATTTAATGGATTAAATGAGAGATACTTACAATTGAAGGAGTAACTAAATAATGATAGTTTAATGGCAAATAAAACTCATAATGGAGGAAAGTGGTTTTCCATGTTGATCCACGGAAAGAAGTGACTGTTAATATGGTAACTTGAACGAAAAGTTGTGACTGTTAGAGTTGTAGCCCATCCTTTAATTTTTTTTTTCTTTTAGAAAAATAAGGTAAAAAGCAAAAAAAGGAGAAAATAGATAAATATAATTTTTATGTTTGTTTTGCGCCACATCACCGAGCCTATGTCCTGTTTTTATAATATATATAGATATAGATTCCCTCTAGCTTTTCAACTTAAAATCAATCTCTTTGTAGCTATTTCAAAAATTGTAAAAAATGATTTTTTCCCCCGTAATATGGGATTGTTAAAAGGATTGTCTGTCCATCCATTAAAACTAATATATTGAGGAAAAAATCATTATTTCGTGACAGGATTTTTGGTCCTATGAAAAGCAGAAAATGACCTTGAGTTGGTATTTTAATGCACGCTAAGTTTTAAAAACTTCTACTACTTCTTTAGGTAGACCAGTTATCTGATATGCTTTGGGGGAAACAATTGCGCCAAGTTCAAGGATATTTAAAAAAAAATAAAAAAAATAAAAACTTGGGAAAACCACACAAAATACTCCTAAAATGCAAAATTTTTACTCGCCCCATGCCCCAACTAAACTAATTTGGCTTCATACTCAACCGACCGAAAATATTTACCTGAGTATCCCCTCGTCATAAACTCTTCTTCCATGTTACTATCATAGTATATTTGTATATCATGATGTTATCATGGTGGACTAAGAGAAGGACTGAAACAGTCCTACATGATACCATATCAGTATGTTTATATACCACGATGGTATTACGGAAGACTTTAGAGTGTCTCATCGAAGGACCGAAGAAGTCCTCCTTGATACCATCATAATATATGTATATAAAATGATGGTATCGTAGAGATTTTTTTGAGAAAAGTGTGTCTTTTGAATAAAAGAACATGATACCATTTCAGTATATTTATATACCTTGTTGGTATCATAATTTTGGGGTCATTTCAAATAAATAATTTGAGGGCATGAAAGTAAGGGGGTAAGGGCGGGTATTATTTTGTTTTTCAAGGGCAGCGATGGTCTTTCCCCAAAAAACTATACATGGAGTGTATTTTGATAAGAAGGAAAATCTTAGAAAATTTTAAAAATAAATTGAAGTGTCACTGCAACTTACTCCTTGTCGATTTCATGTAATGTACATGTGACGTTCAAAATTTTCCGCTATGCCCCAATATATGATCATAACAAACTAATGCAGATTAATTATACTTCAAAATTTTAGTTAATTCATGTTTGTCTATCTAAAGAATTAACGAAGTGATCATAAAAAGAGTGCAATTTTGAAAGGGGACAATATATTAGGGGTGTAATACAAAGAATTCATCAATTTCGTTAAACTGAACAAGTTAAGGATATCGGAAGCTCTTAGGTTCAAAGCCAATAGAGTATGAACACTTCTACCCTAGAAAATGACGCCTGCTGTCCGTAAAAGTGTCCAACCTTGAACTTTCATCCCCACTTGACAAAACTTTTAAACAATGACACTTGAAAAATTCGCTGGGCATAACTTTTATTTTTTATCTGGCATAAGTTCTAGCTTTTGCCTATAAGGCAAAGCTTGTAGTCAGTTGAGCAGAGGTTCACTATCTTGATATATCCTAAACTGTCTTTATAGGCAAAAGCCAAAATGTATGCCTAATGGTCAACAAAAGCTTTAACTTTATCTTCTGCCTTATAGACAAAATTAATTTATGTCCACAACTTATGTACGATAGGCAACAAAAGACTTGCCAAGACAATTTTTTGAAATGGTTGCTATTTTAATTTTTTTTTTTTTTTGTCAAGCAGTGCAAAAAGAATCAAAACCACCCTTTATAGGGGTCATTTGTAAACTTAACTCCTAACCCTCCTAACTTAAATACCACGTTCTACTTCGTGGCCTAATTGAACTGTTTTATTCGTCACCAAAGATCCAAGTCAGCACCAGCAAAAATCTCTTGATTCTTTGTGGCTGTCTTCCAACTCACAAAAGTTTTCCATGACAAATGTTGTCGTAGTGCCCGATCATGGGATTACCTATTGAACATCTTATTATGCCTTATGACATATGGCTCTTCGAGGTTACACCGGCCACAACAAAAGAGTCAAGGGTATGCTTCCTATACTAAGACGTGGCCTGCCTATGCCAGGCGTGTACCTAACTGACACATCATGCATTTCATCCTTACCACTAAACCAAAACCCTAGGGATATCGATAATGTATTTTAGCTCACATTTTGCTTTTAATATATGTTTCTCTTTACCATCCCCAAACTTGCTAAAACTCGTAATTTGGATAACTCTTACAAGTAAAAAGTCTTAAACTAGGGACGAACAGAAGTAGCAACCATACCCACCAACTTAAAACTTGTGTCCTTAAAAAAAAACAATTTTCACTGATAGCCATTCTAAATTTATCATTACGTATGGTTCATTCTTTAACTTCTCTTCCCCAAACCCCCCTCCCCCCTTCTCACCCCCAACCCCACCCAAAAGGATGACTTCATTTGTTGAATCTTCCCTGTATCAGTAGAGATGTATAGAAAGGGAGAATTATAAATGTCACGACCCAACCAGAGGACCATGACAGGCACCCGGAGCTAATCTACCGAAGACCACAAAATATACATACATCTCATATCTATACATAAGTGGGCCATTATGCTACCTAATATTTCTCATAGTTTGTAGCGGACACAAGCCCGAAAGAGCTATACATATATATACGTCATCAAACTGGACCCATGTACCGAGCCGACAAGGCTACCAAAACAATGATACAACACAAAAGGGATCGAGAAGGTCACAAAACATCTAGCTATACATATCTGTCTACGATCCTCTATTGGAATGCATAACATAATAAGGATGGGACAGGAACCCGCCGTACCAATCTGTACATAAAAGAACCATACCAACTGGACTGCGACTCCGGAACAGGTGGAGTGCTCCTATACCAACGCTGAGATGGTAGTCTATGAGTTTGAATCATGTCCTTGTCTACCTGCAGGCATAAACGCAGTGTCCACAAGAAAAAGGACGTCAGTATGAATGATGTACCGAGTATGTAAGGCATGAGTAACAACATAATGGAAATATGAAAAGAACATAAGATAAAAGAGATCAACTTGTACCTCTGAATGCCTCTTAAGGCGAATATCATGCATGCTTAGCTTTTTTTTATAAAAAAAATACTTTCATACATATATAATATAAGTGTTAGTGTTGTGGAACGTGCAGCTCGATTCATAAATGTTAATGCTATGGAACGTGCAGCCCGATCCGTATATCATATCATCCTGCGTCCGGGGTAACATCATAATCTGCCCACTGCAGTGGTGTGCACATCTACGTGCCTGCTCGGCCGACTATAGCGCGGCGCGGTGTGAGAAAATACATACATATATATATAAAGCATGCATGAGAGCCCAAATAAAAGCGATAAATCTATCGGAGTGACGTAAGGTCGGTAAACCTCCAATTATCATTATTGAACTATCAACATGAACATATCTCACCTTGAAAGAACAAAATCATAAGATGAGATCAACAATAATGAATAGAATCAATAATCATGGAACAAGCTCAGTAATATCATAAGAACATCGGGAACTATAAACTTTGGTATCTCTAGAAATGAAATCATCATCATCATTATTATTATTATTATTATTATTATCATCATCATCATCATCATCATCATCATAGAGAACATTTGTCAACAATATCATGAGAATCTTGAGAATTATGAGCTTCTAGCATTTTTAGGAATAGGAATATTGTGGATATCATGTATAGGTTCACAACAAACGAATCATGCCTTAAGAAAGGAAGGGTTATCCTTAACATACCTTATCGTCTCCTTAACTACTCAACGCTTATCCTTCCAAGCTTGTAAATCTACATTCAAGATGATTCGCACTAAAGGTAAGTCATTTAAACGCTTATAAGGTCAATCTAGATTAGTAAATGAGCTAATGAAAATTGGGCAGCATTTCCCCTTATATCTTCTATCACCTCAACATATACAACAGTCCCACAATAACAACAGCAAGCTTACAATAGTCCTTAAATACTCTTTTCACTGTCCATATAAAGAATACACACCAAACATCCCAAAGTATACCAATATACAATAACAATATACACTTCCTTTCTTCCCAACCAAGGAGTATAATCTCATCAACACACCAACAACATTAGATACTACTCATATTCACGGAAATTAACTATAACAACCCGACTAGAGGGCAATGACGGGTACCCGGAGTTACCCTACCGAGCACCACCTAACTTACTTGTCATCACATTCAATCTGAACATACACCGTTCTCTTCATATAACTCATTACGAGACAACCTTCATTTACTACACACACACACACACACACACACACACACACACACATAGGCCCACAAGGCTACAAAATGATGTACAGAATATGCACTAATATATAAGATCATGAGACATCTACTACCCACACACATGTATCTACGAGCCTCTACTAGAATACTGGAATCATAAGGACGGGACAGGACCCCGCCATGCCCCAAATATGTACACAAAAAAAATATACCAACAAGCGGCAACTCCGGAGAAGTGGAATGCTCCTATAGGACTGCTGATAGAGCTCTTAGGTATTCGGTCCGTCTCCCTGTCTACCTTTGGGCATGAACGCAGCGCCCATAAAAGGAAGAACGTCAGTACGAACAATGTACGGAGTATGTAAGGCATGAACAATAATGTAGTAAAGGAATAAGGAAACATGAGGGAAAGAGATAACCTGTATATCAAACGGCCTCTTAAGGCGAATACCCTACATGCTTAGCCTTTCAAGAAAACATTTTTCGTACCTACATAACATAATATCATCACTTGCCCGCATCCGGGCCTCCTGCGTCCGGGGTAATCATCTCACGCTGCCTAGTAGTGGTGACTGCCCGGCCGACTAGGCACGGTGTAACTATCATCATCCATAAGCCGTCCACCGAAGTGATGTCTGCCCGGCCAACTAGGCCCGGTGTAATCATACACAAAAATAAGCATGCATGAGAGCCCAATTAAAAGCTACAACTCTATCGGGTGGACGTAAGGTCGGTAACCTCTGATTATGTTATGGTACAATCATGATCGCCATGTCTCACCTTGAAGGAACTAGTATTATGAGGTGAGACTATCAACAATGAGTAATATCAAGAAAATCTTGCAATAGGATCATTAGTCTCATTATAGCATCATTTCATAAGCTTTAGAATCTCGATGAATAAAATCGTCATAATCATCATCATTATCATAGAACATATCTCATCTCTTTCTCATTGGAAGCTCTTAGAAATCTTTAGCCTTCAACTTTGGGATATGAGAAAGTCATGGAAACATAAATGAATCATAGTATAGGAGTCATGCCTTTGAAAGAAAGGGACTAGCCTCACATACCTTTACGTCTCTTTAACTTTATCGACTAAACGCTTCCCCTCCAAGCTCACGATTCTACATTCAAGAGAATTCGTACTAAAATTAGATAGTTGGAAGCATACTTGAGTCTAAACTAAAATGACTAAGAGCTAACGAAAATTGGGTAGCATTTCCTTTGTTCCAACAACTTCCTCCATATGATAAACAACTCCCAAATATCGATAGCAACATCCATAATATCATATTCAATAAACTTCTTCAAGTTAAACATTATTCAACTCTTAAAATTCCCTTTCAAAGTCATCCTTAACCATAACTACAATGCAACACCATATCCATTTTCATATAATACTTCCTCAACATCATTAGTATCATTCACAATATGATTATACTCATGGCATATCAAGAATTATGATTCAAGTCAAATTACTATTCAAGAATATCACTATTTCCACATTTGAGCCTCATATTCTACTTTATTCCCCAATCCAAGTCATTCAACCATTCAATACTCTTAATAACATGAAATGAATACAAAACTCACCTTTGGTGATGCAGGAATAGACTTTGGATGAAAATACTTTACTTGAGAAAAAACCCAACTTCAATTCCAAGAGAATTCTTGGCTTCCATCAACCCTAGTGACCATCCACACACTTGATTCTCTTAATTCTTGGTGTTTAGTCTTTGATTTCTCTTAGATTTGTGTTGATATGGTGAGTTAATGGAAGCTCAGAGAGGCTTTAGGGTATTATTGTAGGTGAAAATGAGGCCTAATTCGTGGGCAATGTCTAATTATAGGCTTAGGAACAATTTTCCACCGACCTCAATTTTCTGGAAATTTCGGGGAAAGTACGGGCACAAAAATGTGATCTGTCAGTTGCATTGGAAAGAAGACTCGCTGAACTTCAATTTGCATAGGTTATATATTCCGTAACTCCTTATATTCTAGGAGATATGCCCCTCTCAATTTGGACCAAAATTTCTGTCCAAAATTCTGCCAAGTTTTTCCAAATTTTCAACGAACCTAATTTCTTTGATTCGCTTGATCCTAAAACCTTTAACTACTTGTCTAACACTTGTTAAAACTCTTTCTTGACCTTATAGGGCTATCATAGCCTCTCTGAACTCACGTTAGTTTGCTTACAACGACGCGAAAATTCACTAGGTGTAACATTAATTTAACTATACATCCACAAGATGCTCAAATAGTCCTTGAACTCATCATAGTTCCAAACTCATATTTGGACTTCTCTTCACATTTTCTTTCTTCAATCAAGTTGCATAATTATCAAACAACATCAATAATATCATATCATACCCAAGAAATTACATTCAAAGTAGACTCAAATCCATCCAAAACTTCTTTTCAAATTCAATTCATAGCCAACAACTACAACACAACACTTTATGACTTTTCCCCATAACTCTTTCCACTTTGAAGACTTGATAAACCTTCAAATCAACTTAACATAAGAGATAAGATGAAAAAAATACCTTATACTTGAAGAACTTCAACTCATACAATTTGTTCCAAGACCAAGTTCACCACTACTCCATGTAGAAACAAGAACAAATACTTCTTATGAACTAGTTGAGGGTTTTAGAGTTTGATCTTATCTTGAAATGATTTGGGGTGTTCATGGATGTTAGAGAGAACTTAGAGAGACAGTAGGGATTTATTTTGGTGAAAAAATGAGGCCCAAGTTGTGGAGAAGTCAATATATCGACCAACTCCACCGACTTAAATTGTTTGGAAAATTCGGGCAAAGTACGGGTTACTGTTCATCCCGTACTTCAAAGTACGGGTTACTTATCATCCCGTACATTGGAGGAATTTTTTTTTTTCAAAATTTTCAACTTTCTGGAAATTTCAGGTAAATTACGTCCAAAATGTACGAGACGTACATTTTTGTACGGGCCGTTCTTCATCCCGTACTTCACAGAGCGATCTGTCAGTTGAATTGGAAAGAAGACTCGCTGAACTTCAATTTACATAGGTTATGGATTCCATAGCTCCTCACATTCTAGAAGATATGCCTTTTTGAAGTTGGACCAAAAATCCTGTCTAAAATTTTGCCAAGTATTTTCAAATTTTCAACAAACCTAATTTCTTCGATATGCTTGATCCCAAAACCTTTAAATACTTGTCTAACACTTATTAAAAGTCTTCCTTAACCTTATAGGGGGTATCATAGCCCCTCTGGACTCACGTTAGTTTGGTTACGACGACACAGAAATTTACGAGGTGTAATAATAAAGATTCAAACAACCAGTCCCCTTGGTTTTGTGGCACAACCTGGCTGTCAAAACATCCATCAGCCAAGTGATTCTTTGTTTATGAAAACGGGGATATCCAAACCAACTATCACACAATTCAACTATTACACCGGGAACACTCTACTACCCAGCAACACAGATATTGGGTAACTCTGTCCATCAAGGCTTAGACGAGGAGAACCAGCATTATACCCAGCAGCACAGATATTGGGTAACGCTGTCCATCAAGGCTTAGACGGGGAGAACCAGCATTGTATCTCGGTTAAGATTTAACCACAATCTCCCATCATCTTAATGACTAGCGATAGGAGTACTCAAAAGGAGAAACACAAATCCAAAAATGCTATAGTCTATAAATTACTCAATGTAATAAGATTTACAGGCTATAGGTCCCTCCTCGTATGAGGCAAAGAGGAGGCTCTGAATGAATAAATGGCTCCCCCTTATAGCTACTGTACATCCAATGGTAATTACCAACTGGTGTATTTTAAACCTAGCTAAGCTTTCCAAATGTGCAGTTAGCTTGCCCTATCCAAGCTATTCAAATGTACAGTTCAGTTGCAAGGAACCGTCTACAAAAAGGAAGAGAAGTATATGGCCATGCCCTCTTCATGATGCAAAGGAGGGTATGGCAGCAGGGATTCCAAGTCCAAACAATAAAATACAAAAATTGGAAGGTTTAGAGCTTGCCAATCAGAACTCCTAGATATCCAGCACATGAATTGATGTCAGTTTCCTGTTGGCAGATGCATGTTCATCTCCAAGCCAAAAAGATAAATTACCAAGCCAGCAGAGAAGATCCTACAAACGGGTATCATGTGATTGAATCCTCATTTTTACAGTAGAAGTAACCACTATTCCTCCAATGTGAGTTCGGCTCCCTATTCAGTGTCTGAATCAATAGTCAGATACAATCTCGGTCTTACAGAATTACGTTGGCGAGGAAAATTTAACGGACTATCTGATCTAAACGGACCATCTGATCTTTCTCTACCGCTCTTTTTTGATACTCCGTCATTCATGCCAAGAAGTAATTAAGCTGTGTATAGAGTAGCATCATTAAATAGGTTCAGATAACTTCAACAGAAGAACGAAGAAAGAAGAATACTTCTGACAAAATCTCTTATTTCTCATATAAACATTTATCATGCACATTGGGAACTACTTCAAAAGGTAATAATAGCATAGGAGTTCCACAAAACTTCCCTGGGTGCGTGTATGTGTTCATATTAGAGTTCTAAACTTACTATATTAAGCATTCAAACATGACTACTCACAGAAAAATTAATTATGGTAAAAAAAATATATGATATATTTACCCCAAATGTAAATACTAGTTTTGTTATATAGCAGATTAAGAGTATGGTGATTAAGAGAATTAACATGTATAGAGGAGAGAAATGGGCTAGAAAATGTAAGTGATCTGATTGAACAGTTGTGTAACTAGTATTTGAGACCTGATACTCCCAACAATCTTCCTAGAATGTGGTTGGGTAATTGGGGGATCTTTAGGTGTATGATCCTTTTTGTTGGTATGGTAATATTTACAGTTTGTTAAAAAAAAACATTGTTGCAATCAAAAGTACTAGCCCACAGTGTAAATGCATATATAATGTGAATGTTGGACATTTCTTCTATAAATGCGGAAATACCATTGTCAGCCAATGTGTCCAAGGAAGACTCTTTGGTTTGCGACGGCTTCCCTGGGCTCAACCCAGTATGGTGCATTAGTATGGTTGTTATTGTAAATGGATGCAGAAGAGATAAATGGCTCATTTTCTTCGTCAGAATAACTTAGGACAATTACTTCAACATCTCCAGCTAGTGCTGGGGGATTACGGTTAGGTAAGTGCCACCGTCCAAGATCCCCAACACTCCTTCGATCACCTTCTCCCTCTACACGCCTAGAACCATCAGGTTTCACATCAATTTCTGTCACTTCTTCTCCATAAGTTCGCAGTTTCACCATAAAAGCCAAAAAACGAAACACAAAAAGGAATTATGAGGTTAACATAGTTAAGATCACAAGCAAAACTAGCCATACCTGGGAAGTGAGTAATAAACAACAAGATTAAAATAGTGTACGATCACAAGAAATAACTACCCATACCTGAGAAGTGATCCGGTTGAAATATGGATCTATAATGACATGCTCCAGAGAGTAGTTCTTGAGACAGATAGGGCATTGCCACTACATCATATTGTTGCTCCCAAACGCACATGCAAGTATACGCGGTCGTACAAGTAATATAAAATTTTTAAGTTCAGATATCGTACCGACAGGGACTTATGATTAACTATGTACTAAATTAAACTAATTCTAATTATCTAAGCAAGAAGTAAAATCCAAAGTTATATTTATAAACTAACTAAAAATAAAATAAAACAAATGATGAACTTTAACCAAGAAAGAGCGGATTTTTATCGGAGAAGAGATAGATCTAGGGTTATGACCACTAATAATCTAGTTGATTCTTCACATCACTCTACCTATGGGTTACTAGTTGACGGGTTGATGATAACTTTATGAGTACCTTCCGAGTTGCTCACAAGCCTGTAGATGCTACTATAACGCCTATATCCCTATGGTCCCAGAGGTAACAAGAACGCATTTACTTCTCCGTATTCAACTAAGCAAGGCTAAAGGGTATATTCCTATCCTCATTAGCGAAACGATTAATCGAACAGACTCTATTTATTCTTATTAAGCATGCAAATTCCCTATCCCTAGTTCAATTCACACGCCAAAGATAGTGTCTAATTAGTGATCAAGTAATTAAACAATTAAGACCAAGAATAAATAAATAATCCAAAGATGGAAAATCAATAGATAGAAACAATAATCAAACGTCAACTTTCATGTCTGTGTCAAAGCCCTAGAACTAAAGAGTTTAGCTCCACATAGACATGGAGGAAAAACAACAAATCATCCGAATAAAAAACGTAAAAATGAGTAATACATAGAAGAGAAGGTAACACCATGTAAATACGGCCTCCACAACGGCTCTAAGCTCTCTCTAGGTCAAAAGTTATGAACTAAGGATTTCAAGTTTTTCCCCAATTATATAAAAACGTTGTAGAATATGTATTTATAGAATACCAAAAGGCCTGAGCTTTTAAAAATAAAATCCAACTCGGACTAGGAAAACTTGGGGGCTGCCCCACCTGCACACGCGCACAACCAATATATATTCAGAGACCCTCTTTGCTTGCAGCACAGCCGCGACGCGTGTTGATCGCCTGCTTGATTGCACACCGAAGCTCCAGGTACGTTTTCTTTCATTCTGCTTCTCAACTTAAATTTCAATTGTACACTATTCTTGTGTAGTAATCATTACATCATAACACAGCATTGTACTGTAATCATTATGTCTCTGTGGTCATCTCCCCTCTTTTTTTCTTTTCTTTCCTTCTTCCGCATTTTATTCAATTTTACTCCAAATCTCTTTATTTTTGCACTGCATTATCCCTACATAGTAAAATATAATATTAAGCACAAATCATTATAATTAATACTCAAAGAACAATTAAAAGTACTAGAATGTGAGGCAACATAAATATATGCGATTTTAGGCCGAACATCCCCACCCCACACTTAAACTCTTGCTCGTCCTCGAGTAAGCACTAAAATCACTCTCAATAAATCAAGCCTAGAATCACCACCAGTTTGGTTGATACCAACAATTAGGCCCTATAGCAACTCAAATCATCAAACATACCCTTCCTGATCATCATGAAATTTATACAAGTCAACTCAATCAAACAACAAACTTCTAACTTCCTAACCTCAAAGACGGACTCTAACCCATCAAATTTAAGCTCGCTCACCTACTCTGTCAAAAAATCTAATAACATCATCTATCTATCATGAAACAAGTGCCCTCACATGAAAAAATAGTCCACACACTCAAATCAAGGACTGAATGTAAATTAAGGACTTAGCATCAAAGCGCACTCTCACGCTCACAAGGAAATTCACATGTATGCACAAAGAACCATAGGCTTGCCCATTTTGTACATCTCCACTAATTAAATGTGCTCGAATGGAATCAAATAGGACTTTAACGGGTTGTAATGTTGGCTAGGGGATGGGTAGGAAAACTATATTGTCACACCCTAACCTTACCAGGGTGTGATGGGCACCCGACCCTTAGTTAGGGCCGAGCGAACCCGCAGACTCTTATTACACACATAATCTCTTTGGACTTTTAAATCAAATACAAATGGAATTCATAGTAAATGCTTTCAGAATATTATTTTCATCTTTCTCAAACCAAATAAAATCTGTAAGCACATGGAATTTATTTCATAACACAAAATGACACATCGGCTGATGGAGCCGCTTACAGACTGACTTCCAATACCCACGACTCTGTCTGCAAAGTCTCTAACATCAATCCAGAAATCAGAACATACATATACTCTGACTCGGCAACACTCCAGGAGGAAATGGAGCTCGCCAATCCCGTTGGATCATCTTCTGGCAAAATCTTCTACTCATCTGGGCGTACCTGCGTGGCATGAAACGCAGCCCCCGAAGAAAAGGGAGTCAGTAGGGAATATGTACTGAGTATGTAAAGCATGGAATACAGAAAACAGAACCATAATCGAAACAAGCAGTACAAAAGTAAGTACATTTTCAGAATACCAAAATGCCTATTTTTTTCAGAATGCAAATCGTGTATACCGATGTCATATGTCCGAAGAAGTACAGAAATAGATAGATCATCCAGAGTTCCAAAATGCTTACTTTCCAAACACAGACCATGTGTGCCAACATCGTATGTCATCACATACATATACATATAACTGATTCATATGTAACATAATAGTGCTGAGGAACGTACGGCCCGATCCATATATGACATATTAGTGCCGAGGAACATACGGCCTGATCCATAAATATATTGTTGCGGAACGTGCAGCCCGATCCATACGTATATATTATATTGCCGACATCATATATCAGAAGAAATACATAAGGTAAGTAGCTTATCCAGAATATCAGAATGCTTACTTTTGAATCACAAATGATGCATATAAAAGTCATGCATAGGGCACAGGAACATGGTCGCCACTCCTGTCTCTGGCGCCATAACACATCATACTCCAGAAGATTTCATATCTCCGAACATCTCCGTCACATAACACATCATAGCATATACCCGGTACCCGGGACATATCATACTCCGGGGAACCGGACACATCATACTTCGTAACATATACACGGTACCCGGGGACCGGACACATATACACAGTACCCGGGGACCGGACACATATACACAGTACCCGGGGACCGGACACATATACACAGTACCCCGGGACCGGACACATCATACTTCGGAATTTATATATGGAACCCGGCCCTCAAGCAAGGGGCTCGGCGAACCATACGCACGATACATACCGGCCCGGGACTCGGTGAAAGAGGTAATGACACATGCACGAGCAGAGTAGTGAGAAACTGTTTGCACATATATCAATTTCTTTCGAGACTCGATAGGTAGGTACACAAACCAATACTTGAGGATCATAAACACGTTCCAAGTCAATCCGATTTAGTATAAGAAACTTATGAGCGTTTTAAGTACAGAACCTTCTACGAACATTTCAGAAGCCATTTTTGGAAAATCAAAGCAACAATCATGTTAGGTACCTGCCGAATATCGTTATGGATCGAATCAAATAGAGCTTTTGGAACCATATGTACGTATCAAAATATATCAAAGACTCAACGAAATAATCAAACGTGCTATCATTTGAAAATCCAGACATTAGTCATACCAATATCTCTCGAATGCCATACGGAAACATATCAAATAGAACCTCGGACATTAACACATACATAACTCTTTTAGGAACAAAACTCTTCATGCTCAGTTCGTTGTCCAATCATATAATAAGATCGATCGTAGGGAATATACTCATATCAAGAAATGAATAAGAATCATAAACAAACTCAGAATCAAGGAATAGAGTAATCCCCAGAGTGCATATCATACCTTATTTGGCTCTAGGACATGCCAAAAGAAAGAAAGGGTAAGCCTTACATACCTTGCCCGCTTCCTAAGCTAATCCGAATTTAAATCTTTGGCTTCGCAAGATCTACAACAATATTCGTACATACCAAATATTAGCCATAAACACTTAAGAGTCCAATTCTAAGCCAACACTTAAGCTACAAAAATTTCGGCAGCATTTCCTCTGTAAATACAACAACCCCGAGAATTCAACTCGGCCAAACATACAACAATAAATCCGAGAATCCAACTCGGCCAATTTATCAACAACAATACCAACAGTCATTCTAACAATATCAACAATCAATTCAAAAAGCATACTAACATTAGCAACTTCTTTCTATAAACTTCGACGGCGTTTCATTTACGTTAAATTCTTAATTGCTTACATATTCGATTTTTCTAATCCGCAACCATTCAAACAATATTCAAGAATGCTTCAAACAATCCGTACTATATTCAAAATAATCCAACCAATATGCCATTCCACCCGAAACTTCCCAAATGCAATAACAACAACAACAACAACACATTTTCTCCTTTCAATTTCATGAATTATACTAACAATCTACACATTAACAACATTACCTTCCATAAATACAAAAGTGACAATAAAATCACATTAGCTTCTAAAACAACTCTCCAACACTTACACTTCAACTAGAATCATTAAACTTTCACTTCCATCATAGATTCCATTACAACAACAACCAAAATACTTAAGAAAAATTGATTCATTCTCTTCCATACCATACCACAACCACACGGCCACAACACATAATCCATATTTTCATGAATTTCATCCATTTATACATACTACAACATACACAACCATCCATAACATATAAGAGAAGATTAATTCTTACCTTTTTCCTTCAACTACTTACTTAGCTATGATTACGAACTTGCAACAAAGAGAGGTCTTCTTGCTCTAACAATTATACCACGTTAAAGAGGACCCTTGAATTAGTAGGAATACTAGAAAAAAAAATATTTTTTGGATCAAAGTGGAAGGCTTCAAATTTTTGCTCCTTGGCCGAATGTCCCTTTATGTTCTTTCCTCTCCAAGATTCTTGAAAGGTCTTAAGATAAAGAATGAAAAGTGAGCTCTAATTGTCATCTTTTATGAATTAATGTTGGGCTCCCTTGTGTGCTTGGCCCATACCCCTTGGCCGGCCACTTTGGCCATTTACTTAAGCCCATCCTCTTTTTTTTTTTTTTTTTTTTTTTTTTGTTTCAAGCCCATTTTATTTCATGACCAATTTTTGTAATTCATGAAAAACTATTTTCCTAATTTTTAAATTTGCCCTTAGCCTTCCTCAACATTTCCACATCAATATTTTCATGAACAACTTGTGTATCCAACAAGATCAAAACATAACCTTGCCCTTAATTTCTCGCAATTATCTTGAATTATCCGAACGTACAAAATGCGGAATATAACATCCTCCCCCCCTTTAAAACATTCGTCCTCGAATGTTAAACTGGCCTCCCTAACCTTACCAGGGTGTGATGGGCACCCGACCCTTAGTTAGGGTCGAGCGAACCCACAGACTCTTATTACACACATAATCTCTTTGGACTTTTAAATCAAATACAAATGAAATTCATAGTAAATGCTTTCAGAATATTCTTTTCATCTTTCTCAAACCAAATAAAATCTGTAAGCACATGGAATTTATTTCATAACACAAAATGACACATCGGCTGATGGAGCCGCTTACAGACTGACTTCCAATACCCACGACTCTGTCTGCAAAGTCTCTAACATCAATCCAGAAATCATAACATACATATACTCTGACTCGGCAACACTCCAGGAGGAAATGGAGCTCACCAATCCCGCTGGATCATCTTCTGGCAAAATCTTCTACTCATCTGGGTGTACCTGCGTGGCATGAAACGCAACCCCCGAAGAAAAGGGAGTCAGTACGGAATATGTACTGAGTATGTAAAGCATGGAATACAGAAAACAGAACCATAATCGAAACAAGCAGTACAAAAGTAAGTACATTTTCAGAATACCAAAATGCCTATTTTTTTCAGAATGCAAATCGTGTATACCGATGTCATATGTCCGAAGAAGTACAGAAATAGATAGATCATCCAGAGTTCCAAAATGCTTACTTTCCAAACACAGACCATGCGTGCCAACATCGTATGTCATCACATACATATACATATAACTGATTCATATGTAACATAATAGTGCCGAGGAACGTACGGCCCGATCCATATATGACATATTAGTGCCGAGGAACATACGGCCCGATCCATAAATATATTGTTGCGGAACGTGCAGCCCGATCCATACGTATATATTATATTGCCGACATCATATATCAGAAGAAATACAGAAGGTAAGTAGCTTATCCAGAATATCAGAATGCTTACTTTTGAATCACAAATGATGCATATCAAAGTCATGCATAGGGCACAGGAACATGGTCGCCACTCCTGTCTCTGGCGCCATAACACATCATACTCCAGAAGATTTCATATCTCCGAACATCTCCGTCACATAACACATCATAGCATATACCCGGTACCCGGGACATATCATACTCCGGGGAACCGGACACATCATACTTCGGAATTTATATATGGAACCCGGCCCTCAAGCAAGGGGCTCGGCGAACCATACGTACAATACATACCGGCCCGGGACTCGGTGAAAGAGGTAATGACACATGCACGAGCAGAGTAGTGAGAAACTGTATGCACATATATCAATTTCTTTCGAGACTCGATAGGTAGGTACACAAACCGATACTTGAGGATCATAAACACGTTTCAAGTCAATCCGGTTTAGTATAAGAAAGTTATGAGCGTTTTAAGTACAGAACCTTCTACGAACGTTTCAGAAGCCATTTTTGGAAAATCAAAGCAACAATCATGTTAGGTACCTGCCGAATATCGTTATGGATCCAATCAATTAAAGCTTTTGGAACCATATGTACGTATCAAAATATATCAAAGACTCAACGAAATAATCAAACGTGCTATCATTTGAAAATCCAGACATTAGTCATACCAATATCTCTCGAATGCCATACGGAAACATATCAAATAGAACCTCGGACATTAACAGATACAGAACTGTTTTAGGAACAAAACTCTTCATGCTCAGTTCGTTGTCCAATCATATAATAAGATCGATCGTAGGGAATATACTCATATCACGAAATGAATAAGAATCATAAACAAACTCAGAATCAAGGAATAGAGTAATCCCCAGAGTGCATATCATACCTTATTTGGCTCTAGGACATGCCAAAAGAAAGAAAGGGTAAGCCTTACATACCTTGCCCGCTTCCTAAGCTAATCCGAATTTAAATCTTTGGCTTCGCAAGATCTACAACAATATTCGTACATACCAAATATTAGCCATAAACACTTAAGAGTCCAATTCTAAGCCAACACTTAATCTACAGAAATTTCGGCAGCATTTCCTTTGTAAATACAACAACCCCGAGAATTCAACTCGGCCAAACATACAACAATAAATCCGAGAATCCAACTCGGCCAATTTATCAACAACAATACCAACAGTCATTCTAACAATATCAACAATCAATTCAAAAAGCATACTAACATTAGCAACTTCTTTCTATAAACTTCGACGGCGTTTCATTTACGTTCAATTCTTAATTGCTTACATATTCGATTTTTCTAATCCGCAACCATTCAAAAAATATTCAAGAATGCTTCAAACAATCCGTACTATATTCAAAATAATCCAACCAATATGCCATTCCACCCGAAACTTCCCAAATGCAATAACAACAACAACAACAACACATTTTCTCCTTTCAATTTCATGAATTATACTAACAATCTACACATTAACAACATTACCTTCCATAAATACAAAAGTGACATTAAAATCACATTAGCTTCTAAAACAATTCTCCAACACTTACACTTCAACTAGAATCATTATACTTTCACTTCCATCATAGATTCCATTACAACAACAACCAAAATACTTAAGAAAAATTGATTCATTCTCTTCCATACCATACCACAACCACACGGACACAACACATAATCCATATTTTCATGAATTTCATCCATTTCTACATACTACAACATACAAAACCATCCATAACATATAAGAGAAGATTAATTCTTACCTTTTTCCTTCAACTACTCACTTAGCTATGATTACGAACTTGCAACAAAGAGAGGTCTTCTTGCTCTAACAAGTATACCACGTTAAAGAGGACCCTTGAATTAGTAGGAATACTAGAAGAAAATATTTTTTTTGGATCAAAGTGGAAGGCTTCAAATTTTTGCTCCTTGGCCGAATGGCCCTTTATGTTCTTTCCTCTCCAAGTTTCTTGAAAGGTCTTAAGATAAAGAATGAAAAGTGAGCTCTAATTGTCATCTTTTATGAATTAATGTTGGGCTCCCTTGTGGGCTTGGCCCATACCCCTTGGCCGGCCACTTTGGCCATTTACTTAAGCCCATCTTTTTGTTTTTTTTGTTTCAAGCCCATTTTATTTCATGACCAATTTTTGTAATTCATGAAAAACTATTTTTCTAATTTCCAAATTTGCCCTTAGCCTTCCTCAACATTTCCACATCAATATTTTCATGAACAACTTGTGTATCCAACAAGATCAAAACATAACCTTGCCCTTAATTTCTCGCAATTATCTTTAATTATCCGAATGTACAAAATGCGGGATATAACATATATAATGGTGACTTATTCTTCCCTAAGCACTTTGCACTTTTAGACTTCAACACCCATTATTTTCACCTCTTCACTTTATTTTTCAGCCCTCTTCATCAATTATTTTCACTAGTAATTTTCATCTTATCAAGAATGTTTCAATCATTTTTTTTTCTGCAATTTTTTTTTTCATGTCACATTCTTTCAAAGAGGGCCTTTTTAAATCACTTTGCAACTTATCATTGGTCACCATTTTTTTTCACCTGACCATCACTTTTCTTCAGATTTCACAATTATAACACAGTATATGCTACAGTGCTCAAGAAAGCAGGGTGCAAAAACCAGGGATTCAACAAAAGGATCAAGGCAAGAATACGGCTAACAGCAAAAGGTTACAAGCTCAAAGGGCTAACTAGTGGTAACAATTTCTGAAAAGGCTAAATTTTACAAGACATATCAAAGAAAGCCTATGATCATCTTCTAAATAGAGCAACACTTTTTATTTTGCTTCAATAACATGCAGGGCAAGTTCTAGACTAAGATGAAAAACATGGAATGTAAGCAAGAAATCCTCACCACACATGGCACAAGTATCAATCAAGATGGATCAATTCTACTCTAGGACAGATAGGATCATGCCGAACTACAAAATAAAAATAAGCTATATACAGAGTCACAACCATGAGTTAGGTGTCAGAAAGCCTGCTATTTTGTTCATTACTCAAGCACTCACAGGAAAGTACTACTCAAGCTCATGCCCAAATATGCTAGTATCAACCAAGTCAAAAAAAGGGTTTTTCTTATCTCTTCTTTACTACTCCTAAAAAAAAATTAAAACAATTACGCGGTTCAAAGCCCCCCCCCCCCCCCCCCCCCCCCCCCGGAAAAGAACCGAGGCCATAAAAAAACCCAAGGTGGCGGATGATGAATGCCACTAATGAGGGGCTTAAGAAGTTACTAAAGAAATCAAAGAAAATAAAAAAAAAACTTTTTTGAATTTTTCAAATTTTTTTTTCATTTTGTTTTCGACACTGAGACTCAAAACTAATAAAAGAAAACCTAAGGCATATTAAATCATCATCCTCAACCTTACCAGGGACGTATTTCCCACCCCACACTTAAAATCATGCAATGCCCTCAGTGCATATAGATAGAAAAATTAAAAACTAGTAAAGCAAGAAATACTCCCTGGGACCCTCTAGGGCCTAGCTAGCAACATGCTCTCATCATCAAGGGATGAATGACCCCACACTTAAAACTCTGGCATGCTCCTCAGCTTTCACCTTCGGGTACTCAGACTTCCCCTAATCTGCAAAAAAAACACAACAAAACTAAAACAAAACATGACACTATAAAAATAAAATAAAATAAAATAAAATAGAAAAATATGTTGGGTTGCCTCCCAACAAGCGCTTGATTTAACGTCGTGGTACGACGCTAATAAATTTTTTCCTCCACCTTGAGCTTATGAATTGTACCCCTAATAAGGCATCCAGTCTGTGGCTATGCTCCTTTGGTGGGGGCACAAAGATAACTAGGCCAAGTAATAGATTTTTCACTCTGCACTTTTTGGCCTTTATATGAGGAAGGTAATTCTCACTTTTTGGCACAAGAAATTCAAGAATATAGGCACTCTCATCCTCACCCTTTGGCTCCCTCATAGACTCAGATGGATCGATTACCATCTTACTATCTAAGTACAATGTGGGAAAATGATTTGAGTGAGGTCTCATGCACCCTAACTCATGAATTGTACTACTATCTCCATCCTCATATATACACAAGCTAGAGTCATCAAAAATAACATTATCTACTTTCTCACAAGACTCTAGTGCACTTGTCTCAACATTGGCATCATCAAGAAAAATATGGTCTAATGATTCACTCTCGAATTTTAACTCCTCAATTTGGCCTAGAAGATCCTTTTCAGCTTCACAAAACTCATCACTAAATTCTTGGTCGTTAAAAGAATCAACTTTTGCACTCAAATCCTTATTCAAGTTGTCACACCCCCAACGAGGAGTATGACAGGCTCCGACCCGTAGGCCGAAAGTCACCTGACTTAACAGTTACTTGGACATCACATACCATAACTCAAAGAACACCTACACGCAGAAAAGGACCAACATAGAAATATCCGATAATTCAAAACATATGTACATATACGGACCGATAAGGTCGCCACAACATAAAGTATATCATAAAGCCGGCAAGGCTATCAGAAAATACCAAGAACCCAAAACAAGGCCGACAAGGCCATACATAATATTTACATATCCCACTATGTCTATGAGCCTCTAAGAGTGTACATATGAACATATACAACAATAGCAAAAAAATACCAAAACACAGCAAGTCCGGTGAAGTGGCACTTGCTAACACCGCTGAAGTTGGAAAGTCCTACTGCGGTCGCTCCTCAATAACCCTGTCAGCGCCTGCAGCACGAAATGCAGCGTCCCGTGTAATGGGACGTCAGTACGGATAAAAGTACTGAGTATGTAAGGCTGGAATCAATAACATAAGTAAAACGGAGGTACAAGGAAAATAGAAGTAACCTGCCATCTGAGAACGCACAGTATACAATGCATGAGGTTAAAATCATATGCAAGCATATACATATATATAAATAGTATCATCATCATAACGTACCCGGCCTTTTCAGGACTTGGTGTATAACGTACCCGGACCTTTCGGGACCCGGTGTGTAACGTACCCGGCTCTTTCGAGAATCGGTGTGTAACGTACCCGGCCCTTTCGGGACTCGGTGTGTAATACCAACTGATCAGTGGTTGCACAATAGGTGTCGTACCCGGCCGACTATAGCGCGGCTCGTTGTAGTAAAATAGTGCATACATACATATATACCATGCATAATAAGCCATGAAGTAACAATGGCCTTTCGGAGTGACATAAGGTCATAACCTCCGAATGAATTATGGAGCTCGTATCAAATCCTAGGTATTAGCTTAATGATGATAAACATGATAATATGGTAAGAATCAATCAAATAAGTAAGACAGTAAGATCTGAAATACATAGCATAGTAATGGAGTGAAGTTGTTATGGAACGCTCATGTTCATGTTCATGTTCTAGTTGGGTTCGTGCCAAAGAAAGAAGGAAACGAACACCTTACATATCTTATCCGTCAAGCCTCCTCTTAAAGAATTCCTTGCACCGATGCTTGCCCTTCACCCGAACCTATATATCGAGAAATACATCTTAAATCATACTTTCATCATATTTCCATCAACTTATAAGCACTAATTATTGAAGACTAATTTGGGTTACGAAAATTTGGGCAGCATCTCCCCTATATCGTCTACTTCCACAACTCCCAAACAATACCAACAACATCAACAACAACATCATCAATATTCTACAAGATAAATATGTATATTTTCATCCAAAACTCTCTTCAAACCTCAATCCATGAACCAACAACATCAACACAATAAACTATAACTTTTATTCTTATAAATATTCCTAAATCAACGTTCATAAAGAGAGAGATTCAATGATTCATACCTTATCTTTACTAAAGTAGCAAGATCTTCAAAAATTACTTTGTTTCCAAGCCAACTCCAACACAGAATGAAATTATAATCGAGACTACACGTTGTCCGGACCTTGATTCATACGCCGTAACTTGAAATTTACTCAAAATCCTCACCTTTTATGTGATAGAAGAGTCTCTTACATGCAAAATTTTCTGGAAATTTTTAGAAGTTTATGATGGAGAAAAATGGGGTTTTTAACCCTTTTATAGTGGCTAAAAGTCGGCAGCACTGTAGCAGCTTTGTTTCTGCTTTGTCAGCTGAATTTGTAACGTCCATAATTCTCTACTCCGATGTCCTATCGATGAGTAGTTTGTTGCATTAGAAACTAGACTCGACGAACTTCATTTTAGGCTTTTGCTTTACCTCAAAACTCCTCATATACTAAAAGATATTCTTTCTCCAAGTTGGGCCAAAATTGCCTCTCATATTTTGTTCAAAATTCCAACAAATTTAATTTTCTTGATTCACTTGCCCTTCAATCCTTCCATAGCTTATCATATGAACTTAAACCCTCATAAACATAAGATAAGAACATCAATTCTCGTGTATCCTTGGAGGTAACTCTAATGTCCATACTTAAAATCGCCAACACCTACGAATTTCCGCGTACCAAACTACGGGGTGTAACTTTCTTCCCCCCTTTAGAAACATTCTTCCTCGAATGTTGGAATACTTAAGGTATAATCATACATTTCAAATTTTACGGAACTTTAGTAAAGTATCTTTTGCAATTGGAGCACTGGTGATTTCCTACTTATCATAATTCCAATTTGTATGTCTTTTAGGATACCGTACTCGACGACACATAACATGCAGCAATTAGAATAATATTTCCCATCACATTGACTCTCAAGGGGTTAAATATGACTTTTACCTTGTAAGTGAGTTGCGAGTAAAAACAGAATCTTTCATGACTTCCTCTAGGACGGTATTAGCTGGGGCAGGGAACAAATGAGGGTACTTGGACTTCATTTCTGCTTTTGCTTCCCAGGTCATCTCTTTCTTGTCCCTACTTCTCCATAGAACCTTCACTAAAGCCACATCTTTGTTTCTGAGTTTGCGGACTTGTCGGTCGAGAATAGTAATCGGTTCTTCCTCGTATGTCAGATTCTCTATGACTTGGATGTCATCAATAGGTACGATTCTGGAGGGATCTCCAATACATTTCCTCAGCATGGATATATGAAAACCTGGATGAACTGCTTGCAGTTCTGATGGTAGCTTCAATTCATAAGCTACCTGGCCTACCTTTCAGACGATCTTATAAGGTCCGATATATTGGGGACTAAGTTTCCCTTTCTTACCAAATCGCATGACGCCTTTCATAGGTGATATCTTCAGAAACACCCAATCACCTACTTGAAATTCCAATTCTCGTCGTCGTAAATATGCATAAGATTTTTGACGACTCTGACCTGTGCGTAACCATCCCTGAATAAGCTTTACCTTTTCAATAGCCTGATGAACAAGGTCTAGCCCGAATAAGTTTGCTTCTCCGACGTCAAACCATCCGGCAAGACCTCCTACCATATAGAGCTTCATACGGAGCCATTTTGATACTTGCATGATAGCTATTGTTATAAGAGAACTCTATTAGAGGAAAATGATCATCCCAACTCCCTTGGAAATCCAGTACACAGGCTCGTAACATATCTTCCAAAGTCTGAATAGTCCACTCAGCTTGCCCGTCTGACTGCGGATGAAAGCCGTACTAAGATTTACTCAGGTACCAAGACTTTCCTGAAAAGATTTCTAGAACTTTGCCGTAAACTGTGCGCCTCTATCAGAAATAATTGACAGCGGAATGCCATGAAGACACACAATCTCCTAAAGATATAGCTTATCATAGTCTTCAGCAGTATAGGTAGTTCTTACTAGCAAGAAATGAGCTGATTTAGTTAACCTATCAACAATCACCCAAATAGAATTGAATTTGCGGCGAGAACGTGGCAATCCCGTGGCAAAATCCATATTAATCACTTCCCACTTTCATGTTGGGATCTCTATTTCTTGTAATAAGCCACTGGGTTTCTGATGTTCGATCTTCACCATTTGGCAAGTGGGGCATTGAGCTACAAAGTTAGCAATATCTTTCTTCATATCATTCCACCAGTAAAATCCCTTGAGGGCATGATACATCTTGGTGGACCCGGGATGAATTGAATACTGGGAGTAATGAAATTCTGACATGATCCTGTCCCGAAGTCCGGTTACATTTGGAATGCATAAACGACCTCGATGTTTGAGAAACCCATTTGAATCCAGTTCAAAGGCTGAGATTCGATTCTGTTGCACTCCTTCCTTAATATTAACTAAAACTGGATCTTCACACTGTTGAGTCTTTACATCCGAGGCAAGAGTCGATTGGGATATATTCTGTAAAGCAATTCCAGTGTCTTCCGAATATAGTAAGCGAACTCCTAAATTTGCTAAGCGATGAAGTTCTCTGGTCATTTCCAATTTTTCTGCTGGCACATACAATAGACTTCCCATTGATTTGCGACTTAGGGCATCAGCTACAACATTAGCTTTGTCGGGGTAATATAAAATCTCAGCATCGTAATCCTTTAGCAATTCGAGCCATCTTTGTTGCCTCAAATTCAATTCCTTTTGCCTAAATATATATTGAAGGCTTTTATGGTCCGTATAGATATTGACATGAACCATATAAATAATGCCGCCATATCTTTAGAGCGTGAATCACTGCCGCCAGCTCTAGATCATGGGTTGGATAATTTTGCTCATGTTTCCGTAGTTGTCGGGAGGCATAAGCAATCACCTTACCATTTTGCATCAACACACATCCCAAGATGGTGCGTAACGCATCACAGTATACAGTGTAACCCTCGGTGCCTTCGGGAAGGGTAAGAACTGGAGCGGATGTCAACTTATCTTTCAATTTCTGGAAACTCCGCTCGCACGCTTCTGACCATTGAAACTTAGCCCCCTTCTAAGTTAATTTTGTAAGGGGAGCTGATATAGAAGAAAATCCCTCTACAAATCTTCGATAATATCCAGCAAGACCCAAGAAACTTCGGACTTCCGAAGCGGTTATTGGTCGGGGCCAGTTTTTAACGGCTTCGATCTTCCGATCATCAACTTTAATACCTTCATCGGACACAATATGGCCTAGAAAAGCCACTGAAGTTAGCCAAAATTCACATTTGGAAAATTTGGCATACAGCCTTTGATCTCGCAATGTTTGCGACACCTTTCGTAGGTGATCAGCATATTCCCTCTTCGAACGAGAATATACCAAGATATCGTCAATGAATACAATAATAAAAACATCCAAGAAAGGTCGGAATATGGTGTTCATTACCGCCATAAACGCCGCAAGAGCATTTGTTAATCCGAAAGACATAACTAAGAATTCAAAATGCCCATATCTGGTTCGGAAAGCTGTCTTCGGAATGTATTCCCCTTTTACACATAGCTAATGATACCCTGAACTTAAGTCAATCTTCGAGAAGCATTTAGCATCCTGTAGTTGGTCAAACAAATCATCAATTCTAGGAAATGGATATTTGTTCTTGATAGTCACCTTATTCAACTATCGGTAGTCAATACATATTCTTAGTGAGCCATCCTTCTTGCGCACAAGTAATACCGGTGCTCCCCACGGAGAAGTACTGGCCTAATGAAGCCCTTCTCTAACAAGTCCTGGAATTGCACCTTTAATTCCTGCAATTCAGCAGGGGACATGCGATAAGGGGGAATAGAGATGGGTTGAGTGTCCGAATACACATCAATTGTAAATTCAATTTCCCTTTCGGGAGGGAGGCCTGGTAATTCATCGGGGAATACATCCTGAAATTCATTAACTACAGGAACGGATTGCAAAGTTGGCGGTTCGGCTTCAGTGCTCCTAACTCGAACCAAATGATAAATATAACCTTTGGAAATCATTTTTTGTGCCTTAAGGTAGGAAATGAACCTACCCTTTGGTGTTGGGGTATTGCCCATCCATTTAAGAACTGGTTCACCCGGAAACTGAAATTTCACAGTTTTGGACCAACATTCCACATTGGCATAGTAAGAAGCTAGCCAATCTATACCCATGATAGCGTCAAAGTCCACCATTTCTAACTCCACTAAATTAGCAACAGTTTCACGACCACATATCGTAACCACACACCTACGATAAATTCGTCTTGCAATAACAGGTTCCCCGACCGGAGTAGAAACTAAGAAAGGCTTAGACAAAGATTCGGGCTTCATACCAAACTTATCAGCAATATAAGGTGTGATATAAGATAGTGTGAAACCCGAGTCGATCAATGCATAGACATCATAAGAACAAATAGATAAAATACTTGTCACAACATCTGGAGATGACTCAAGATCCTACCGCCCTGTAAGTGCATAAATACGATTTTGGCTATTGTCGGAACCAGACACCTGACCTCTTCCCCTACCTCTACCTGCTGGGGCTGGAGAAGACCCTTGTCTAGGAGGGCGAACAGAAGATGAAGAACCTGCGATCGAACCTGTCGGCTGAGCCAGGCCTCCTCTACCACGAGATGGACAGTTTCCCATAACATGACCAGGCTGCCTACAAGAGTAACACACCCCCATACCCTAGCGGCACTGGACAAAGTGGCCCTTACCGCACTGATCACAACGGGGCAGTAGGGGCCTCGCCTGGCTCGATTCTCCTCTGTAAAAAGGAACTGACGCTCTCGAGCTTCGACTCGGTCCAGAATAAGTGGGTCTATTATAACGCTGCCTCTGGAACCTGGAAGGTGCACTAACCGCTGAAGGATCTGATCTTCTATAAGAATAAGGGATATAATCTTCCTAATAAGCACCTGAATAACCTGCGGACCTGGCTCGCTTATAACTGCCCCTACTCGGGTCTTGCTCAATCCGCTGTCGGCGTTCAAGGTCCTCCAAATTTTGAGCATGCGCCTGAATACGAACAATATCCATACCACCTTGTAATGAAGCTGTCATCCTTAATCAAATGAGGCCTAAGTCCCGTCACAAAATGATGTACCCTATCTTCCATTTCAGCTACCATCGCCGGGGCGTATCTAGCCAAGGAGTTAAACTTCAAACTGTATTCCCGAACGCTCATATTATTCTGACGAAGAAATAGAAATTCATCAACTCTAGCTCTGCGAACCTCAGCGGGCAGATAATGATCCAGAAAGGCTCTGGTGAATTCCGATCATACTGTTGGCGATGCATTCGGCCCTCTCGACTGTTACCAGGACTCATACCATACCGCAGCCACATCCCACAGTCTATATGAAGCTAGCTCCACTAATTCTGTATCAGAAGCATGCATTACCCTCAAAGCGCGGCCCATTTGATCTATAAAATTCTGATGGTCATCCTTCGGGTTTGTCCCCGTGAACACCGGAGGGTCTAAAGTATAAAAGTCATGTATGCGGGAACTAACAGCCCTATCCGGAACGCCAGCCTGCCGCTGAGTTTGAGTAGCCACCAATTTAGTCATTAACTGGACTGCGTCTCGCAAGTCCTGTTCTGTAGCAGCAGGATGAGGAGCTAGAGGCTGAGGAGCCGGAATACCCTATCTTGCTCTTCTGCAACTGATGGAGTAGAGGTAGCATATGAGGGGGTAGCGCTCTGAGCCTCGCTATACCCTAACTCAGGTGGCGGTACTCGGCTCGGGCCTTCCTCAGCAGTGCCCAGTATTCTACTGACTTTCTTCTTCCTCGGAGGCATTGCTGAAAATTAAACACGGAAAGATTAGATAGTTGCATTCTTAACTTGGCTCTATCGCACAATCTAGATAATGAAGAAAAGTATCTTCCTAAATGCCCTGTAGCCTCCTGGCTATAGATATAGTGCACGACATATCGATAACCAAGACTCTACTGGACACGGCTCATGGACATCCCTAGGACTGAACCGCTCTGATACCAATTTGTCACACCCCCAACGAGGAGTATGACAGGCTCCGAACCGTAGGCCGAAAGTCACCTGACTTAACAGTTACTTGGACATCACATACCATAACTCAAAGAACACATGCACGTAGAAAAGGCCCAACATAGAGATATCCGATAATTCAACACATATGTACATATGCGGACCGACAAGGTCGCCACAACATAAAGTATATCATAAAGCCGGCAAGGCTATCAGAAAATATCAAGAACCCAAAACAAGGCCGACAAGGCCATACATAATATTTACATATCCCACTATGTCTATGAGCCTCTAAGAGTGTACATATGAACATATACTACAATAGCAGAAAAATACCAAAACACAGCAAGTCCGGTGAAGTGGCACTTGCTAACACCGCTGAAGTTGGAAAGTCCTACTGCGGTCGCTCCTCAATAACCCTGTCAGCGCCTGCAGCACGAAATGCAGCGTCCCGTATAATGGGACGTCAGTACGGATAAAAGTACTGAGTATGTAAAGCTGGAATCAATAACATAAGTAAAACGGAGATACAAGGACAATAGAAGTAACCTGCCATCTGAGAATGCACAGTATACAATGCATGAGGTTAAAATCATATGCAAGCATATACATATATATAAATAGTATCATCATCATAACGTACCCGGCCTTTTCAGGACTTGGTGTATAGCGTACTCGGACCTTTCGGGACCCGGTGTGTAACGTACCCGGCTCTTTCGAGACTCCGTGTGTAACGTACCCGGCCCTTTCGGGACTCGGTGTGTAATACCAACTGATCAGTGGTTGCACAATAGGTGTCGTACCCGGCCGACTATAGCGCGGCTCGGTGTAGTAAAATAGTGCATACATACATATATACCATGCATAATAAGCCATGAAGTAACAATGGCCTTTCGGAGTGACATAAGGTCATAACCTCCGAATAAATTATGGAGCTCGTATCAAATCCTAGGAATTAGCTTAATGATGATAAACATGATAATATGGTAAGAATCAATCAAATAAGTAAGGCAGTAAGATCTGAAATACATAGCATAGGGATGGAGTAAAGTTGTTATGGAACGCTCATGTTCATGTTCTAGTTGGGTTCGTGCCAAAGAAAGAAGGAAACAAACACCTTACATACTTTATCCGTCAAGCCACTACTTAAAGAATTCCTTACACCGATGCTTGCCTTTCACCCGAACCTATATATCGATAAATACATATTTAATCATATTTCCATCAACTTATAAGCACTAATTATTGAAGACTAATTTGGGTTACGAAAATTTGGGCAGCATCTACCCTATATCATCTACTTCCACAACTCCCAAACAATACCAACAACATCAACAACAACATCCTCAATATTCTACAAGATAAATATGTATATTTTCATCCAAAACTCTCTTCAAACCTCAATCCATAAACTAACAACATCAACACAACAAACTATAACTTTTATTCTTGTAAATATTCCTAAATCAACGTTGATAAAGAGAGAGATTCAATGATTCATACCTTATCTTTACTAAAGTAGCAAGATCTTCAATAATTACTTTGTTTCCAAGCCAACTCCAACACAGAATGAAATTATAATCGAGACTACACGTTGTCCGGACCTTGATTAATACGCCGTAACTTGAAATTTACTCAAAATCCTCACCTTTTATGTGATAGAAGAGTCTCTTACATGCTGAATTTTCTGGAAATTTTTAGAAGTTTATGATGGAGAAAAATGGGGTTTTTAACCCTTTTATAGTGGCTAAAAGTCGGCAGCACTGTAGCAGCACTGTTTCTGCTTTGTTAGCTGAATTTGTAACGTCCATAATTCTCTACTCTGATGTCCTATCGACGAGCGGTTTGTTGCATTAGAAACTAGACTCGACGAACTTCATTTTGGACTTTTGCTTTACCTCAAAACTCCTCATATACTAAAAGATATTCTTTCTCCAAGTTGGGCCAAAATTGCCCCTCATATTTTCTTCAAAATTCCAACAAATTTAATTTCCTTGATTCACTTGCCCTTCAATCCTTCCATAGCTTATGATATAAACTTAAACCCTCATAAACATAAGATAAGCACATCTATTCTCGTGTATCCTTGGAGGTAACTCCAATGTCCATACTTAAAACCGCCAACACCTACAAATTTTCGCGTACCAAACTACGGAGTGTAACACAAATAGTGAATAGCGACACAAAATTCTTCAACCTCATGATAGAACTCAAATTTTTCTCTAACTTTTTGAATAATACCATTCGAGAGTCTTATCACGTAGAGCAACATATATTTTGAAGTTGTACTCCAAAGATGCCAAGTCATGACAAGATGAAAACTCCATGTAAAGAAAAATACACAAGACAAAGCAAAAAATAAAATAGAATAAAAACTTGTAAAGATAAAAGAAAAGTCTAATGTAGAAAAACAGTTAATTTCTAAGTCCCCGGCAACGGCGCCAAAAACTTGTTGCTCCCAAACGCACACGCAAGTATACGCGGTCGTACCAGTAATGTAGGATTTTTAAGTCCAGATCTCGTACCCACAGGGACTTATGATTAACTATTTACTAAATTAAACTAATTCTAATTATCTCAACAAGAAGTAAAATCCAAAGTTATATTTATAAACTAACTAAAAATAAAATAAAACAAAAGATGAACTTTAACCAAGAAAGAGCGGATTTTTATCGGAGAAGAGATAGATCTAGGGCTATGACCACTAACAATCCAGTTGAGGCTTCACATCATTCTACCTATGGGTTACTAGTTGATGGGTTGATGTTAACTTTATGAGTATCTTCCGAGTTTCTCACAAGCCTGTAGATGCTACTATAACGCCTATATCCCTATGGTCGCCAAAGGTAACAAGAACGCATTTACTTCTCCGTATTCAACTAAGCAAGGCTAAAGAGTATATTCCTATCCTCATTAGCGAAATGATTAATCGAACATGCTCTATTTATTCTTATTACGCATGCAAATTCTCTATCCCTAGTTCAATTCACACGCCAAAGATAGTGTCTAATTAGTGATCAAGTAATTAAACAATTAAGACCAAGAATAAATAAATAACCCAAAGATGAAAAATCAATAGATAGAAACGATAATCAAACGCCAACTTTCATGTCTGTGTCAAAGCCCTAGAACTAAAGAGTTTAGCTCCACATAAACATGGAGGAAAAACAACAAATCATCCGAATAAAAAACGTAAAAATGAGTAATACAGAGAAGAGAAGGTAAAACCATGTAAATACGCCCCCCACAGCGACTCTAAGCTCTCTCTAGGTCAAAAGTTATGAACTACGGGTTTCAAGTTTTTCCCCGGTTATGTAAAAACCCTGTAAAATATGTATTTATAGAATACCAAAAGGGTTGGACTTTTAAAAATCAAATCCAACTCGGATCAGGAAAACTTGGGGGCTGCCCCACCTGCGCACGCGCACAGCCAACATATATTCAGAGAGCCTCTTTGCTTGCAGCACAGCCACGACGCGTGTTGATCGCCTGCTTGATTGCACACCGAAGCTCCAGGTACGTTTTCTTTCATTCTCCTTCTCAACTTAAATTTCAATTGTACACTATTCTTGTGTCTTCAAATGGGGTAATCATTACATCATAACACAGCATTGTACGGTAATCATTATGTCTGTTTGGTCATCTCCCCTCTTTTTTTCTTTTCTTTCCTACTTCCGCATTTTATTTAATTTTGCTCCAAATTTGTTTATTTTTCCACTGCGTTATCCCTACATAGTAAAATATAATATTAAGCACAAATCATTATAATTAATACTCAAAGAACAATAAAAGTACTAAAATGTGAGACAACAATGAATAAATATATGCGATTTTAGGCCGAACATCACGTATCAGTAATATTTGTTACTAAATAACAGCAGACACAATAGAAATTTTCATCTAAGACTGACAGACACTTAAACCTGGGGCCTAGTTACTTGCCTTCCTCGACCTTTGATTCATTTCAACAAAGACTTCAAGATCAAAGCAGCCCATATGTACACAAGGTTTGAATCTTCTGGCAACTTTCATTCTTGAACCACTCATTTGTACATAGATGCACAAGAGAAAATCAAAGTGTAATTCATGCTGCATCACAAAGCGGTAAACATGCAAGAAACCATCAAGGAGAATAAATCAAATCCAATAGAAGCAAATTATTCAAATTTAAAGACATCCTATGCTCCCTTAAAAAGGAACTTATCACATACTAGCAGTAGGAGGTTGAAGTTTGTGGCAAGTCAACAATCTCTCTCTTCTTTCCCCATAATAGCAGGAGGAGGTGGAATTGAGAGGCGAATCAACAATATCTCTCTTTTTCTTCTTCTTCTTCTTCTTTTTTTTTTTTTTTTTTTGGAAGGGGGAGGGGTAACTCTGTGTCAGGGTTGAACTCGTGATGTGCGTTGTGTGCCTACCCCACAAATCGTGTGTTGCGCTTTTATTCACTAAGATAAAGTTCTCGGTGCTGGAGAACAACAATATCCATTAACATCCTCTGCTAATTTACTGTCCATCCATCTGACTTGATAAGGTGATGCCTCAAGAATAGAAGAGTCTATGCTTTGAAGAAATAGACCCAATTGTTAATCGTTTCAACAATCAAATGGAAAAACCTAAATGTACTGAAAAATGTCCAATTAAATCGCTCTGATTGCAAATGAAGAGACTTCTAGGAGTAAGCTATTGCCACCTCGTGCAACGACACAACTTTGCAGCTTAATTGTGTACGTTAAACCAAACCAACTTCGCAACTTAACTGTCTATTTATGTGTGATGTAACCATAGCATCTTAGCAGCTACCAGGGTGAAAATAGTGAAACTCATTTGGAAAATGCCAAATTTTAAATAACAATCACTTTCTTCTTGTGGCAATGAGAAAGAAAACATGGAAGAGAAGACTAACACCACACGGAAAGTGGAGTAGAGATGATACAATAACTAAACATAACAACACTAAAAAAGGGCAGTGAAAAAAGAAGATTACAACATCGGAATTTGCTTACAGGGCATCGAAGATTGACTGGAATAAAATCAGCAACCACTTCGAGGTCACTGCACAGTCAGCATTTTCAGTGGCATTCCCAGCACCAACGCAACGACGAACGCGAGCAAGAGCATCATCAAATACCTCACCATCAGGCTCTTTAGGGATCATATTGAAAACCTAAAAAGAAAACAAAAGTTTATTCAGACACAATAAAAAGGTCAATACAACAGGACCCATGCGCATATACGTCTATTATTAGTCAACCTAGATGTAAAGCCATCACTACCAGCCGAGGCTAGATAAAAGTAATAATAGAAGATAGCTTTTACAAAAAATTTCCCAACTACAACTACATACACCCAAACTCCACATCCCTCCGATGAACTTTGCTCAAGAATCGAGTAGCAATGCAGTTGCCTGAGCCTACTTCAAGACACGTCTGAGAAATAGAAGCCCTCTGACTACTCTTTGGGAATCTCAGAAATAACAGCAGTTACTGCTCATTAGGGCAGATATAGTCCACAAATTCTTAAAAACACATAAGTAGTTAAGGTGCAGTACTATAAAAGAGAAAAGATGATGAGATAAAGTGATAATATACACAATTGTTCCGAAATAAAATCACAAGCTTCACCGAAATACTTAGCTTTTGAAACAAATAAGTTGCATCTGTAATTGGAGAAATTTGACTACCTGCTAGAAAGTATGGCGCTTTACAAGTCTAACTCCCAAGCAAAAGATACGAGCATCACATCCTGTTAACAAAATTTTGTTAATTCCATCTCTGGAGCATAGTGTGATCTGTCAAAACAGCAAGACATAAACTTGAGAGAAACATCCAGGAAAACAAAAGTTGTTCTGTATATATGTCAATACAAAAACCAAGAAATGGCAAGTAGCAAACATGAAATACAACTACATTAAAGTATAGTCACGGACAGTTTTGCCATAGGAAGTCACGAGAAGTGCATATATATAGAACTAATCTCACCCCCTCAAAAAAATACTAGGAAGATAAAAAGGTGTGCGTAAATGAGTACTCACTATTGGGCCATCATCTCGACCATTTGCACCCAACAATTGTGAGCCAGGTCTATTTAAGCAGCTTATTGGAACTCCTGTTGGTTCAAATAGAGTAAAATTACTGAACAGGCAAGAAAATCTTTAACAAAAATCAGAAGTGTGAATCAGTTTTTATCATGTTTATGGAAATTGTTTTTGGAGAAAACAAACAAGAACAAAGACAGAAAATATATTTAACTTGAGAAGGGTACAAAATAAAAGTCAAAAACACTGTTCCAAGTTTGCTTGTGCCTGTGAGTTCTACAACTGCATATTCTATATCAAGGCTGACCGGGCCCTTACATTGGAGAGAAGAAACATATCTAACGCCTAATATATTGCCAGACCCAGAACGAATGACTGGAGAAAGATATACTTTCAGCACTTAATTCCACGCCGGTCAAGATTATATAAATGAAGCAAGACAGAATAGAGCATACCATTGATCTGCAAATCAGTATACTGAGGCCACTGCATCCTAAGTATCTTATCGTTCAGAAGCATGCACCAAGCGTGAAATTTTACAAAGCAAACACCATGAATACACAATAACTACTTAAGGTCAAATCATTACTCAACCAACAACCTGAACATCGTACTCCTGCTTTGCCAATATCTCCCTGTCAGCTCTATTGAGTTGAAATGTTTTCTCAATCCTTTGCATTGGGGTTGAGCTGAAATTTTTTAAAATGTAAAAAGTGATTCACAAAAGGATTCCATAGGCATCACCATAATATAACGTCAATATAGTATGTTCACGATAGAACAAGCAGTTTAAAAAAGGCAAAATCAAAACGTCAATATTGTATTTTTTGCAGTTCCCAAAATATGTAAATCTTATTTCGAAAAAGCTAAGAATCAATCAAAATTCACTCCAAAAATTAGATGCACCGATCCTCATACTCCAAAAAACCAGCATATCTTGTGATAGGAGCACCATCCAACAAATGAATCTTCCTATGTTCTAGATTACAATTTAAAAAAGTAGACAAATACATATCACAAACCAGGATAGCGAGGGGGACGAAGCAAAGAAAGTCATATACTTTAAAGAGATAATACATATAACCCCCTCAACTTGTCCCGAAGTTTTAACTACACACCTAAAGTTTGTGGCAGTCCTATGACCCCCGCAGACTGTTCTGATGTGGAATAATTACACCACTTTTGCGGAAATTACACAAAGATTGTATTCACTCCATTTAGGCGTGTGAATAGCAAACTTAGGTTAAACAACAATAACAACAACATACCCAGTGTAGTCCCACAAGTGGGGTCTGGGGAGGGTAGAATGTACGCAGACCTTACCATTACCTTGGGAGGTAGGGAGGCTGTTTCCGAAAGACGCTCAAGAGAAAGAAGGACAAAAAAGTCAGACAATAATTGATGAAAATAAAGAGCCATGGCAAAATAGTACAAATAAGCAAACTTAGGTTAAAATTTTGTTATTTACAGCACTCCTTTTATCAAATATATTTTCTCACTTTTTTTCTTTTCTATCTTAATTAGTGTTATGTATCCCTCAACACCAAATTAACGTCTCTGCCGCATCAGACCCCATCCTATCTCATCAATCCGAGGGAAAAGAAACAAAAATCTTCATTCTTAATAACCACCAAAACAGGTATTAAAAACTCTCTGCTCTAACTTAGTTGACACAATTCAAGGCAGCGTTATTAAAAATCAAAGCTTCTTCGATTAAAGCAACCAAATAATGTGAAGCGAAGGGTCATCACTTCACGGGAAAAGTCGTGAACTTCACACAAGTTTGTGTTTCAAACAATGACGTGGAAAGTGGTCACAACAAGGAGCGGTAAAATTCTTTGAATCTCAACTTTGATTAGTTAGATAAAGATCGACACTATTGTATATCTATGTCGAATGATGAGATTAGTTATTTTAACTGAAAGTTTATTATTATAGTACTTAATTCCTATACATATCGTACTTTAAATTGTCCAAAACTATGTGCATCACTTCTTGCTTTTTGCTTCACGACCTTGTCACCTTTTTTGCGCTTTTGGCTTTAAAAAAACTTGCTTTAAAGGAATTTAACAACATAAACAATGTAACTAAAACCCAACAACAAGTAACCACAGCCGCAGAACTATTTCTAGACATAATACGTCACAAGACTAACAGGATACAAGTAACTCACCTATCTACAGGGACACTCACGATGGCAAACATAGCAGGATATAAAGGGTTTCCCATCATCACCCAGAACCTGCATATACATTATTCCATTAGTGAAGATCAAAGCATTTACTATTATGTAAGAAATGAGGCAACACCTAAGTATCAATATGCATAAAAAATGAAGCGTCAGCTCTGAGGAGTCCAATAAACGCCAGCCTCTTCTTTAAGATTTTACTCCCACACTGGCAATCCCAGGTTAGCACCAACATCTTGTGTACACAGCTTAACGACATCCAGTGACAGTTATGAATTGATGAAACCAAATTAGCTGAACAGCTCCCTTCTAAAAAAGCTTGAATATCTTATTCCTATGCTTAAAGATATCAGACCTACAACAAGGATATAAATATGAAGTGGCAATAACTCAGTCTTCCAAATAGAAAAATCCGCAAGCTCTTTGAAGCCAAATTCTACCCACTCCCCCCACGAATGGAACCATCAAACTCCAAAAAGGAATAAAGGAAGTGAGTATAATTGAATATACATGACGGACTATAGGGTTCAACTGAGAAGAAAATAGAATATTTGCATCATAACATCCTGAGGTTAAGAAAACCAGATGAAGCAAGGTAAACAGAAGAACAAGTGACAACTTACGGGTCTGCACTGTCACGACCCAACCAGAGGGCCATGACGGGCACCCAAAGCTACCCTACCGAGTACCTCTAAGCATACATCTTATAATCATTTACGGGTGGACCCAAAGGTAGCTCATGGTTGTCATAACCTGTAAGGACACATATCATAACATAATGGTGCATCTCTATATAATCATCAACAATTATGCTCGTCATCACCAGCCGACAAGGCTACCAATATATTATACAATAATATGACCCGGTGGAGCTATAAAATGTCTAGCTGTACACATACGTCTACGAGCCTCTACATAGAATACAAATGATCATAAGGACTAATACCAAATAGACTGCAGCTCCGAAGTAAGTGGAGTGCTCCTGAGAATCCGCTGATAGAACACCTACAGGTCTGATCCGTCTCCCTACCTACCTACGGGCATGAGCGCAGCGTCCACAAGAAGGGACGTCAGTACGGATAATGTACTGAGTATGTAAGGCATGAATAACAACATAATATATATATATATATATGAAAGGTAACATGGCATAAGAGAGATAACCTGTATATCTGGATGCCTCATAAGGCTGGTGTCATGCATGCTTAGCCTTTAAAAAAACTTTTTCATATATATATATATATATATATATATATGAATATATATATATATATATATATAAAATATCATCATCATAACGTACCTGGCCCTTTCGGGACTCGGTGTGTAGCGTACCCGGCCCTTTCGGGACTCGGTGTGTAATACCAACTGATCAGTGGTTGCACAATAGGTGTCGTATCCGGCTGACTATAGCGCGGCTCGGGTTGAGAAAATACATACATATATATATAAAGCATGCATGAGAGCCAAATAAAAGCTACGACTCTATCGGAGTGAAGTAAGGTTGGTAACCTCCGATTTATATTATGGAGCAATCATCATCGCTATATCTCACCTTGAAGGAACAATTATTATAAGGTGAGATCGACAACAATGAATAAAATCGAGATAATCATGAAATAAGCTCAATAATCTCATAATAGCATTAAAATAATAAGCTTTGGAATTTCTAGAATTAAGATCATCATCATCATGTTCATCATAGAAAATATCTCATCTTTAGTATCATAAGAAGCTTTTAAGAATCATAAACTTCTAACTTTTGAAAGTAAGAAGGTTATGGAATCATAATATAGGAATCATGCCTTTTGAAGAAAATCATAAGATGAGATCAACATCAACAAATATAATCAAAAATCTTGAAACCAGCTTAGTAATCTCATAATGACATTAAAACCATAACTTTAGAATCTCCAGAAATGGGATCATCATAATCCTCATCATGGTCCTTATAGAAAACATTCGTCTTTAGCATCATAAGGATTTTGAGAATCATGAACTACTAGTATTTTTGGAAATACGTTAATATGAAAGTCATGTATGCATTCATAGGAAAAGAATCATGTCTTTAAAAGAAAGAGGAATAGCCTTAACATACCTTTTGGTCTCCTTAACTACTCAACGTTTATGCTTCCAAGCTCGTAAATCTACATGTAAACCATTCATACTATTGTTAGGCTCATTGTCACATGCTTATCTTAAGCCTTCAATTTAAATCCATTTAGAATCTGCCGAAATTTAGGCAGCATCTCCCCTGTTTATATGCCTAGCCTGAAATACTTAGAGAACTGATCGACCACAACCAAAATATTCGTGAGATCTCCAAGCTTGGGTAAGCCAGTGATGAAATCCAATGAAGCGCTTTCCCAAGGCTTCTTTGGGACCGGTAATGGCTCCAAAAGACCCGCTTGTGTTAAGCGGTCAGACTTGTCTTTCTGGCATACTAGGCAAGTCTTCATGCACTGAGCAACGTCATCCACAATCTGGGGCCAATAATAAGCACAGTGTAGCAGTGCCATGGTGCGTTCCTCACTTAGGTGGCCAGCCGACAAAGTATCATGGTATTCCATCAGAAGAGTCCTTTGCAAATCCCCTCTTTTGGGAACATAAAGTCAGTTCCTTTTTGCCTTCAGGAACCCATTTTTCATGTAGAACTGGCGAGTTTTTCTTTGACCTGCTAGGTCGACCAAATACTATGCAGAAGGATCCTTGGTGAGGAGGTCCTGTATTTCATCTTTTATGGTGGTGGCCACCTCACTCCCCCTAAAGGTGGCAAGTAGGCATACCGATGCTAGATCAACTCTTCGGCTTAGTGCATCCACAACTTGGTTGGTCTTCCCACTCTGGTATTCCAGGTTGAAGTGAAATTCTGCTAGGAGTGCCTGCCATCTGGCCTGACAACTATTTAGCTTTGGTTGGGTCATGAAATAGCTCACAGCCTTGTGGTCCATCTTCACCACGAATGGGGTTCCCAGAAAGTAGTTCCTCCAATGGCGTAAGCAGTGGACGACAACCAACAATTCCTTCTCATGGGCGGCATAGGGTCGTTCTGCATCCTTCAACTTTCGACTCTCGTATGCAATCGAGTGCCCCTCTTATAATAAGACTCCGCCCAAGGCATCCGTTTGTACTTTGAATGGTTTGGTCAAGTCAGGAAGAGCTAAGACCGGGCCACTAGACATAGCCACCTTCAGTGAGTTGAAGGCTTCTGCTCTCTTTGGCGCCCAATCCCATGGCACGATCTTCTTTAGGAGTTCTGTTAGTGGCAATGCAATGAGAGAGTAGTTCTTGACGAACCGTGGATAAAAGTTGCATAGGCCAAGGAACGCCCTCAAAGCATGGATATCCTTTGGGGGGGGGGGGGGGGGCAGTCTGTGACAGCCTGGATCTTTTGTTGGTCCATCTTGATACCCCCTTCTTTGATGATATGTCCGAGAAAGTCAATCTATTTTTGGGCAAAGGAGCATTTAGATAATTTCACATATAATTCATGCTCCCGCAACTGAGTTAGAACCTTCCTCAGGTGCTCCAGGTGTTCGTCCATCTTTTTGCTATACACCACTATGTCATCTAGGTAGACCACCACAAATTCATCAATGTATTCCTAAAAGACTTGGTTCATCAGAGTGCAAAACGTGGCTGGAGCATTGGTCAAGCCGAACGGCATGACCAGAAAGTCGTATGACCCATATCTTGTCACACATGTCGCCTTGGATTTGTCTCTCTCTGCAATGCTGACTTGCCAATTGTTGACACCCAATTTTGTCCCACATTTCCTCCGAAATACCTATTTTTCGCTTCCAATATTTTGGCAACTTTAAAAAATAATTATTTGCATTTTTTTTACTATAATCATTAGCTTTTATTAATACCGGCGTTTCGTTACTCTATTGCAGTCACCAGCTGTTATTATTTTGTTACTTATTATTATTATTATTATTATTATTATTATTATTATTATTATTATTTTATTATTATCATTATTACCAGTATTATTATAAGTTGCATTGTAACCATTTCAGCATTTTTACCACCTTATGCACACGCATCGCATTATTTTTTGCGCAGTTAAATAATAGCATTATTTACTGACATTATCGCACAGTTATTACGGCGTCTTATAATTTTATTATCTGAGCATTAATAAATACATATTTTTTATATTAGGTAATACTTTAGCACATATTAGTATAAAGTTAATTCAAATAGGTCTTGTATTTAAATTTAGAAGCCCATATTTTGATTTATCAATCCAATTTTTCAGACCAGCCCACATTTTAGTTTACCAGCCCAAATCAGCCCATACCCGTTTAAACATTACCCGACCCGACGGCCCAATTCCCATTTGAACAAAAAGGAACCACTAGGGTTCCTTTTTTGCCATCTCCGCTGCACCCCCTCCCTGTTCGTCTCCCTCTTTCCCTTCCTCTCTTCTCTCCCTCATCGCCCCCCACTTCGCCCTGTTCCCCGTTGTCCCCCACTTCCCTTTGTCCCCCGCTCTTCTCTCTCTCCCGCTCCTCTTCTCTCTATTTCTTCAACACAAAGCGAAAAAAAAACCTATAAATAGGGGCTAGTTGAATCGAAAGAGGGGAGGTTGGGAAGAAGAGTGAAAATCCCTCTAAAAAGGAAGAGATTTGTTTTTTTTAGAGACTAAAATCCCCTGGAAAACAGGTCGAGAACCCCAAAAATCCCCCTAGAAAGCATTAAGTTAGCAGAAGTCGTAACATTCTTGATATCGATTTAACATACTAAATTGATTTTCTGTTTTATTTCGTCGTTTTGGTATTGCATTGAATTCGAGGTACACGAGCCCAGATTCGATAATTTCGAGTGTAGATCGAAGGCCCCATACCCACTTCGCTGCACCCGAAGAAGGTGAATTCCCTTCTTTTAAGTTCTTTAGTAATCGTTTGAGTGTTTTAAACTATTTTGTCGATTTGTTTGCGTAGTCGTATTTTAATTGCGTTTGTAGCTATTCTGGTCGAATTAAATTTGTTCGGTCCTGCTTAGTTTAATTCTGGGAGTATGTTAGCCTTATATACAAGTTTAGATTCACCTGGTGCTTATATTTGTTTGTTAGCATGTCATTAGATTAATCATGTGTAGGTCAGATTAGGAGACCTGTTAATCATGTTTATGTGCATTAGTTTTTTTTATGATTAGTTAGACTCTATCTCATCCGATTAGGATCTAATAAGGACCATTATAATGCCTATTTTGTTTGCTTCCACATACTGTTTAGAAGAGTGGTGATAATCCTTGCTTGTCCTCTAAAATCTGGGGTTGTCGTTTCACTATTATGACATCTAATGAGTTCTGTGTTCGTTTATGATCCAGAAGCCTATCCATCCTGCTAATATGGTTTTAAATTTGTTATGCCTGTCAATTGCTTATGTCAAACCTGGATTAATGGGTGCTGGATTTGATCAGCTTAGTTAAATACATGTGAGATAATACATAAGCTTTCCTGCTTGGCATCATGATTAGCACACTCAACCCTTTGTCTGTTTTCTTTTAACTAGTGTACAAGCTGATTTTGAATATCTGAGATATGTCTGTATCTGTTAAGTCAAGTTCAAGATTGTTACACCCCGTACTTCGGAGAAACACTGTTAAATTTGAATGTAAGAATGTCGAGTTACGACTAGGTAAAACAACTTTGGAGTATGAGGAATGAGGCATTATTAAGTATATTGTTTAAATAATTGATGATTATGATCTTGTAAGTCGTAATCGGGAAAGAGTATTTTAAAACACAAGAATATGGTCATTATCATGTATAATACGTGATAAATATCATGTATGGAGGGTTTCGGAATATTTCGAGATCGAGCAAGTTGAAGAAAATAAGTTCGACGAAAATTTGAGAAATGCTGGACAGATTTTTAGTCAACTTTGGAGGGGTAGATATCTATGCATATTTGGAGTTTTAAGGCGTTTCAAAATCCTAAAATGAAGTTCGTCAAGTCTATTTTATGATGCAACAAACCACTCATCGATAGGACGTCGGAGTAGAGAATTATAGACGCTACAAACTGAACTGTCGCGCAGAAACAGCACTGCTACAGCACTGCTACAGTATGCTACAGCACTGCTACAGTACTGTAGCTACAGTGACGCCGTTTCAGCCCTTATAAAAAGGGGCAAACCCCCATTTTTATCATCTAAAAACTTGTCAAATTTTCCAGAAAATTCAGCAACAAAAAGGGGCCTAAATCTCACATAAAAGTGAGGATTGTGAGTGAAATTTCAAGCTACGAAGTACTAATCGAAGTCCGGGCAACGCAAAATCACGAATATAATTTTGTTTGGAGTTAGAGGAGCATGGGAACAATAAGATGTTGAAGAATTTGCTACTTTCATAAAAATAAGGTAAGAATCAATTCCTTTTTCTTATGTTATGAAGGTTTGTTTGTGTTGTAGTATGTAGAAATGAGTAGAATTTATGCAAAATATGGAAGTTTGCAAAGTGGGTGTGTATATATGTAAGTGGCCATATATGTATATTGTTGTATAGGTAATATGGGTTGAATTTTATGTTGTATTCTAGTTGTGGTTATGGTGGAATTCATATTGGAAATGGAAGTTGAATGACTTTGGTTGAGGTTGGAAATATGGAATATAGCCATGTGGTGTATAGAAGTAGAACGGAAATGGATTAATTTTGTTTAATGTGTTAGTTGTGTTGTGGTGAACCTTATGATGTAAATGAAGGTTAAATGGCTTAAGTTGGCATTGAATTGGAATGTAGAAGATTATGTCACTTTAGAATGATTTTGTGATATTATGGAAATGAAGTTGTTAAGATGTGAATTATGATTATGGTTGATGAAATTGGAAGATGGAAATATGTTATGGATATGTAGGTTGAATATTAGAAGTTTTGGATGAATTATGACTTTGGTGGAAAGTTTGTATATTTTGTATATCTTATGAATATTTTGTGAAAATGATATGAAATGCTTCCGAATTATGTTGTAATGATCTTGATTAGTAATGAATACGAGAATGTTGATATTGATTGGAAAATACGAAGTTGGAATGAAGGCTATGACGTTATGTTGGAAAGATGAATAATTATGTTATATTGTGTTTTGTAGTGATTATTATTGTTGGTGGTGTTGTTGTTGGGTTGTTGTTGATTGTTTTGGCCGAGTTAAATTCTCGGGGATGCTATATGTATAGGGGAGATGCTGCCCAAATTTCTATAGGCAATTATGGATAAAGATTGAATACTTAAAGATTGGAAATTGAGAATTGGTAAATGGGGCCAATTGCAGATCTTGGGCGAAACGGGAATTGAATTTGGAAAGGCGTAAAGAGCATACAAGGTATGTAAAGCTATCCCGATTCTTCTTTTGGCATGCCCTTGGTGTACTAGGATCGGATTTGAGCCTCGGAAAGTGTTCTGCTCATCGGAATCCGCATTTGAAATTACCCCTTTTTCATTCAATGGAATTGAACCCTATAAGTATGCTTTATTGAAAGAATTGTGCAAACTTCCGTAAATTGTCTAGAAAATTATGAAATGTCCCCAGAACCCCCGTAGATGACTTTATAAGCTTAAAATACATAATTTGAGCCCACCGCTTCGTTTGTCCCGAGGTGGGCCCACTATTTCCGATTTTACCCTTTTGTGTTTATGACTTGTCTACGAGCTGCTTTAAAGGAAATGTTTTAACTACTCCTCTAGCTATTAATTAAAAATTGTTTAAAATATTCCGTTAAGTCTTGTAATTATTTTTGGAACTTGGAAATGATTTCAGAAAGATTATGCATCCGTAATCCATTATGACATCCGAAATATGCTTACTATAGTTCTGTCCAGTTTCATCATTTCGATATGCTTCATTGAGTCTCTGGAAATATATGATATTTTATACTGCATTTAGTTTCTCACTACTCCACTCGTGGATGCCTCAATGTTTCCCCTACTGAGCCCGGGCCAGGATATGTTCTCAAGCGACTTCTACTGCATTGTTCGCCGTGCCTCGATGTGAGGGGGCAGGTATACATGTACATGGGTTGTGGAGTATGCTGTGCCATGTACACTATTCTGATATGATATGATATGATCTGAGATGGCCATCTGATATGATATGCTATGTTACGGGGTTATTCCCCTTTTCTGATCCTTATGTGTTGTGGCACCAGTGTCGGGGGGTGACCACGTTCTGTCTGCCGAGTCCCTTGGCAGGGGCCGGATATGATATGACATATGTTTCTGTACATACTCTTCATGTTTTGAAAATATGCATTTGATACTCTGGACATCTCACTCACATTTCTGTACGTTCTGTTCCGGTTATGATTTTGTTCCGTAATGGGACCAGGTATGACATACGTTTCCTGTAAGTACTATTTATGCTTTATGATCAGCATTTTGCTAATCTGGATATTCCGTTCATTTTTCTGTACCTCCTGTTCCGATTATGACTTTGTTTACTACGTTCCATGCTTTACATACTCAGTACATATTTCGTACTGACCCCCTTTCTTCGGGGGCTGCGTTTTCATGCCGCGCAGGTACAGACTACAGATTTGCTGACCCACCTGCCTAGGACACCTATTCTGCTATTCTGGAGCGCTCTTTTGTCCAGAGCCTATACTCTGGTACAGTCTGCTGCTGTTGGATATATGTACGCTATTCAGGGGTACGACGGGGCCCTGCCCTGTCTTATGTTTCTGTTATGTTCTGTAGAGGTCTGTAGACATACATGTGGGTTCTGTATATGTTTTGGGTTGCTATGATTTGTGATAGCCTTATCGGCTTCCATGTGCTATATATGTTCCTCTGTGACACTAGTATTGTCGACTGACTTTTATATTTATATAATCTGCTAGTCTGCTGGTTTGGATTATTGGGTATGTTTGGGTGTCCAGCACGGACACTAGTCACGGCCTACGGGGTTGGGTCGTGACAAAAGTGGTATCAGAGCAGTTCGTCCTCGGAATGTCTACAGGCCGTGTCTAGCAGAGTCTTGTTTATCGGTGTGTTGTGCACCACATCTATAAACAGGAGGCTACAGGACATTTAGGGTGTTACTTTTCTTTGAATCTTAGATCGTGCGATAGAGCCAGCTATAGGAAATGAACCCCTTTTTTTTACTAACCCTTGATTGCAGCTGGAGAACGGTATCGACGTAAGACAGCGACTGATGATATTGGAAGCTACACAGTACACAGGTAAGTAATGGTATGAAAGATGTATGTTGGGTAAGGTGTTTGAAATACGATTGAAACATGAAGCTGAAGATTGAACAGAAAAAAAAAATAAGCAGGAAAGTGTAGTAGGTGCAGTTTGAGTTGGGCATGTGAGGTAAGCCTCAGCATCTTTATACTTTTATTTGAAATTATTAGCCCCGTGTGGCAATGAGGCGATATGATATGATATGTATATACGTATATGTGTTGGCCCTGTGAGGCATGGTTGGTATTTCCTGTGTACAGGTTTTGGGATAGTAAGAAATACAGAGGAACCTCTGCCCAAATTTTTCTAGAAATACGGAGAGGAAAATGAGATATAAATTCTTAACGTGTCTTGAAGGTCAATACCTTAGGGTAAATCTATTATGTTGGATTAAAGTTTAAGAGATACCCTCCATGTCATTTGTAAGAAGCATTATCCCTATTTGGAAAATTTTATCTCGAGAAATCATATATGAGTAGCAAATTCTCAATTTATTTAAACGGACCGGAAATATGTTCCAACCCCATTTTGCTTTAGAACAGCCTAGGTTGAGGGGCAAAAATATGTGGTAGGGCAAAGATGCCCAACGGTTAAGTTTCCTCTAATTGGAAGAATACAAAGTGTATGACAGGCAGTTGAGGATTGAGTGGTCCGCTTACGACTCAAATATATATATATATATATATATATATATATATATATATATATATATATATATATATATATATATATATATATATATATATATACAAATATGGAGGTAATTATGTGAATTAAGTACTAACAGATTCCGCGAAGTTCGTCGGATTCTAGTTTTCTTTTGCTGGTAGTCGGAAGATGCCTCACAGTAACATTATATCAGTTTTCATCGACTGATTGGAGATGAGATCTGTGGAATAAAAACTTAAACTCGTGAGCTGTCTAAAATTACATATATACACACATGGAGGTGAATATTGAGGATTTACAGGGGCGACACGGTAACTATATAGTTAGAAAAGTAAAAGAATCCCCTCTAAGTCGGGGTGGGACCCGCTACGAGGGCGTTTTGAAAGTTGTTAAGACCCCAATTTGCCTTAAATTATGTGAACAAGGTCGCGCGGGGCAGTTGACGTGATTATACCGGCCTTAACGCACCTAAATGTATTGAAGTTTTCGAGGTTAAGCGTGCTAAGGCGGGGGATGGGTGACCCCCCTGGGAAATATGTAAGAAATTCCAAAGATTCAGCCACAAGAGACGAATGAAAGAATGAGATCAAAATTGGATAAGGGTGTGTGGTAAGCACGAAATGAAAGGGGCATACAAGGATATAACGACGAAGACTGAAGAGACGACAGACTAAAGAGACGACTGAAGCGATAAAGCATGGAGAGTTAGTGGACAGACAAATAAAAAGAAAAAGGGATGACCTTGAGTACAGGCGTAAATCTTGGCTACAAAAGAAGAAGAATGGATTGCATAGTTTGGATAAGTTCAGTTTTACCAGGCAAGCAATACTGAAAGTAAGTAAAGTAAATACTGATAAATACGAGTAAAAACATTGATATCTACCTCGGGGAGAACTCTACCTCAACATTCGAGGACGAATGTTTTTAAAGGGGGGGAGAATGTTACACCCCGTACTTCGGAGAAACACTGTTAAATTTGAATGTAAGAATGTCGAGTTACGACTAGGTAAAACAACTTTGGAGTATGAGGAATGAGGCATTATTAAGTATATTGTTTAAATAATTGATGATTATGATCTTGTAAGTCGTAATCGGGAAAGAGTATTTTAAAACACAAGAATATGGTCATTATCATGTATAATACGTGATAAATATCATGTATGGAGGGTTTCGGAATATTTCGAGATCGAGCAAGTTGAAGAAAATAAGTTCGACGAAAATTTGAGAAATGCTGGACAGATTTTTAGTCAACTTTGGAGGGGTAGATCTCTATGCATATTTGGAGTTTTAAGGCGTTTCAAAATCCTAAAATGAAGTTCGTCAAGTCTATTTTATGATGCAACAAACCACTCATCGATAGGACGTCGGAGTAGAGAATTATAGACGCTACAAACTGAACTGTCGCGCAGAAACAGCACTGCTACAGCACTGCTACAGTATGCTACAGCACTGCTACAGTACTGTAGCTACAGTGACGCCGTTTCAGCCCTTATAAAAAGGGGCAAACCCCCATTTTTATCATCTAAAAACTTGTCAAATTTTCCAGAAAATTCAGCAACAAAAAGGGGCCTAAATCTCACATAAAAGTGAGGATTGTGAGTGAAATTTCAAGCTACGAAGTACTAATCGAAGTCCGGGCAACGCAAAATCACGAATATAATTTTGTTTGGAGTTAGAGGAGCATGGGAACAATAAGATGTTGAAGAATTTGCTACTTTCATAAAAATAAGGTAAGAATCAATTCCTTTTTCTTATGTTATGAAGGTTTGTTTGTGTTGTAGTATGTAGAAATGAGTAGAATTTATGCAAAATATGGAAGTTTGCAAAGTGGGTGTGTATATATGTAAGTGGCCATATATGTATATTGTTGTATAGGTAATATGGGTTGAATTTTATGTTGTATTCTAGTTGTGGTTATGGTGGAATTCATATTGGAAATGGAAGTTGAATGACTTTGGTTGAGGTTGGAAATATGGAATATAGCCATGTGGTGTATAGAAGTAGAACGGAAATGGATTAATTTTGTTTAATGTGTTAGTTGTGTTGTGGTGAACCTTATGATGTAAATGAAGGTTAAATGGCTTAAGTTGGCATTGAATTGGAATGTAGAAGATTATGTCACTTTAGAATGATTTTGTGATATTATGGAAATGAAGTTGTTAAGATGTGAATTATGATTATGGTTGATGAAATTGGAAGATGGAAATATGTTATGGATATGTAGGTTGAATATTAGAAGTTTTGGATGAATTATGACTTTGGTGGAAAGTTTGTATATTTTGTATATCTTATGAATATTTTGTGAAAATGATATGAAATGCTTCCGAATTATGTTGTAATGATCTTGATTAGTAATGAATACGAGAATGTTGATATTGATTGGAAAATACGAAGTTGGAATGAAGGCTATGACGTTATGTTGGAAAGATGAATAATTATGTTATATTGTGTTTTGTAGTGATTATTATTGTTGGTGGTGTTGTTGTTGGGTTGTTGTTGATTGTTTTGGCCGAGTTAAATTCTCGGGGATGCTATATGTATAGGGGAGATGCTGCCCAAATTTCTATAGGCAATTATGGATAAAGATTGAATACTTAAAGATTGGAAATTGAGAATTGGTAAATGGGGCCAATTGCAGATCTTGGGCGAAACGGGAATTGAATTTGGAAAGGCGTAAAGAGCATACAAGGTATGTAAAGCTATCCCGATTCTTCTTTTGGCATGCCCTTGGTGTACTAGGATCGGATTTGAGCCTCGGAAAGTGTTCTGCTCATCGGAATCCGCATTTGAAATTACCCCTTTTTCATTCAATGGAATTGAACCCTATAAGTATGCTTTATTGAAAGAATTGTGCAAACTTCCGTAAATTGTCTAGAAAATTATGAAATGTCCCCAGAACCCCCGTAGATGACTTTATAAGCTTAAAATACATAATTTGAGCCCACCGCTTCGTTTGTCCCGAGGTGGGCCCACTATTTCCGATTTTACCCTTTTGTGTTTATGACTTGTCTACGAGCTGCTTTAAAGGAAATGTTTTAACTACTCCTCTAGCTATTAATTAAAAATTGTTTAAAATATTCCGTTAAGTCTTGTAATTATTTTTGGAACTTGGAAATGATTTCAGAAAGATTATGCATCCGTAATCCATTATGACATCCGAAATATGCTTACTATAGTTCTGTCCAGTTTCATCATTTCGATTTGTTATTCGATATGCTTCATTGAGTCTCTGGAAATATATGATATTTTATACTGCATTTAGTTTCTCACTACTCCACTCGTGGATGCCTCAATGTTTCCCCTACTGAGCCCGGGCCAGGATATGTTCTCAAGCGACTTCTACTGCATTGTTCGCCGTGCCTCGATGTGAGGGGGCAGGTATACATGTACATGGGTTGTGGAGTATGCTGTGCCATGTACACTATTCTGATATGATATGATATGATCTGAGATGGCCATCTGATATGATATGCTATGTTACGGGGTTATTCCCCTTTTCTGATCCTTATGTGTTGTGGCACCAGTGTCGGGGGGTGACCACGTTCTGTCTGCCGAGTCCCTTGGCAGGGGCCGGATATGATATGACATATGTTTCTGTACATACTCTTCATGTTTTGAAAATATGCATTTGATACTCTGGACATCTCACTCACATTTCTGTACGTTCTGTTCCGGTTATGATTTTGTTCCGTAATGGGACCAGGTATGACATACGTTTCCTGTAAGTACTATTTATGCTTTATGATCAGCATTTTGCTAATCTGGATATTCCGTTCATTTTTCTGTACCTCCTGTTCCGATTATGACTTTGTTTACTACGTTCCATGCTTTACATACTCAGTACATATTTTGTACTGACCCCCTTTCTTCGGGGGCTGCGTTTTCATGCCGCGCAGGTACAGACTACAGATTTGCTGACCCACCTGCCTAGGACACCTATTCTGCTATTCTGGAGCGCTCTTTTGTCCAGAGCCTATACTCTGGTACAGTCTGCTGCTGTTGGATATATGTACGCTATTCAGGGGTACGACGGGGCCCTGCCCTGTCTTATGTTTCTGTTATGTTCTGTAGAGGTCTGTAGACATACATGTGGGTTCTGTATATGTTTTGGGTTGCTATGATTTGTGATAGCCTTATCGGCTTCCATGTGCTATATATGTTCCTCTGTGACACTAGTATTGTCGACTGACTTTTATATTTATATAATCTGCTAGTCTGCTGGTTTGGATTATTGGGTATGTTTGGGTGTCCAGCACGGACACTAGTCACGGCCTACGGGGTTGGGTCGTGACAAAGATCATTTGTGACCTATGTGTTTGATATACTGAATGGTTCTTTTAGTGGTGTGTTGCTTCATAGTCTGCAAACCTGCACCAATGCCCTATTAAGTCCTGTAATACTGTTTAAAGTCCTTTGTTGACAAAATTGTTAGTTGTGTACTATATGATCATTTCTATTTAAATTTGTACCTGATCAGGCTCATTTAGCCATATTTGTTTTAGTATTGAATCTGTAGTTTACTGGATAAGCTCAGCTAGTTATTGGTTGCCTAATCGTGTACATGCCCAATCTTAGTCACACCCAATGTAGATTGTGCATGTTCATCCTAGTTGCCTACTGTTCATTTTATCTATGTTTAATCTTATATTATTTGGTAAACTTTCTGACAGAATTAATTTCTCTGTGTTTAGTTGAACTTAGATTAACCCCTGAAAATGATGTGCTATCTGCCTAAGTCAGCTTCAAAGATCATATTTGCATACTTGAATGGCTTAATCTTGGATGTCTAAGGCTCACAACTTGCTTAATTATGCCCATATCGTTAGCTGTATATGAGTCATTAAAATTATGCAACTTATGAACTAATTAATATCACTAGCAAGAGTTACATGCTTTTTCCCACTATCATAAAAGATTGTCAGATGTTTAGCAAGAAACTATGAGTTAGTGTATGTTTAAGCATAAGGTTCAATTGGTCTAAAGATTTGTTGTCCTCTTTTTTTTTTTTTTTTTTTTTTTGACAAAAGTACTATGTGTTTACTTAAGATGAGTTTTGAAAAGATTTATTAAACTGGTAATAATGTGCTCAAGTGCATTTGCAAGATTTGCTTACAAGGCCAAGATTGATATTTTATTAAGCACCCCTTGTTGAATGTTCAAATTGAAGCTTAGATTCAGAATCAAAAGCATGTCTTAAGTTCAATATGGAAGCTGTTAACTTAAAAGCATGGTGTATATATGTGAATTGTGTCAAATAAAGTGTGACGAAACAGTCTCCTATGGTTGAAAAAATGTCGTTTGCCTTTTGTGTTGTATGCAAGTCCTTTGATAATGTGAAAACCTTTCATTTGGTATTACTTTATATGAAATCTGTTGAGTTCAAAAGGGATAAGCTGGTCATTAATTTGTTTATCATGGCTCATATTCCCTGATTGGTGGACTGTATTCTTACCTTGTGAGGGCCTGTACTGCCTTGATTAATCTCAAGATTAGCCCTTAGTTAGACTTTAGGATCTATGATCATGTATTACAGCTCTGCCATGCATTTGTAGGACATACTACCATAGCACTTCCACCATAAATTTGGGGTTCCATCTACACTAGCTTAATAGCTCATCACCCATGCCTGCTCTTAGCAATAACATGACTTGTCTATCCTGAGGAAATTACGGACAACCTAGTCTAAACTAGTGCATCTGCTGTCCTAGCATGCTTAAATAGGTTCAAAGCTGATATGAGTAAAATGCTTATAACCTTGATGTGCTTTTGAATGAATTAATCTGTTGTAACTCACTAGGTTAGTTAAATGTCTGCATATTCATCTCTGTCTGGTTCAGACAGTGTCTAATCCATATACATTCATGCATCTGATGTGTATAAATGAGTTTAAGTGTCTACATGTTATTGGCATCAGTCTTTGTTTGGTATTCTACATTTATCCCGCAATCTTGTTTCATCTGCTGCCAATCTGTTTTAACGTCCTTCTATTTATCTTGCATGCTAAAATAAATCATTCAGTTTCTATACTTTGGTAAATGCTTGGGACGCAACTATGAGACCTGAATTATGCCATATATTACCTCTTGTCTGGATTGCCCATACCTATTCATCTATGTGCCATCACTGTTAAAACATGATGTTAATTTGCACTTGTGTTTGTTTGAACTCATCTAGACATGGATTGCATTTAATAAAGTTTATTGGGTTAAGGATGGTGTTAGTTCGCAGTTAAGTAAGTCGAGTAGATCATTATTGGCTTGATTTGTTTCCTCCAATGCTCCCTGTTCAGTCCACCCTCCCCTCTAGGCCAAAATGTGTTTTACCCGGCTTATTCATACCCTCCTATATAAAAAAAAAAAGTGTGATTATTTGATAGAAAGGCTGGCTGTTAGTAATATTCTATTCCATTTTATCCTTTTTCTGTATTTCTTTATGTGTGCTTTCCATGTTTAATGTGCTTAATTTAGCTTGATATGTTTGTTTGCTATTGGTAAATTAACCTAGTTAGGTGTTTAACAGTGTTGCTTGGCTTAACAAATTAGTATCGTTCAATTCGCATTGTCTATGTTTAGTTGTTAACCTCAGTCTACCATGCTGGATAGGCCAACTCAATCCTTATCTGTTTCTGCCTTAATGCATTTTTGGCTGCTTTGCTTAGTTTGTTGGTTGTGGCATTTTGAGAATAATGTTTTGGTTAGTTGTGAAGCCAAATAATGTCACTCTTTAAAGGGCATGCTATTGTCCAGTTGTACCACCTGCTACTGTGTTTGAAACCTGTTTTCTGTTATAATCAGTTGCTGGTTAAAAGTGTTATATTCTTGGCTGCAATTTTTGTTATTCATGGCAGCACTATTGGTGGTTCACTGTTTTGGTTTTGAGTTATATTTTATAGGTTTTCGTTGATTATATGCTAATCTTTTCCTTTTCGTTTTATGCATGATCATCGCATACGAGTCCGAGGGACTCGTTTTCCCTCCGCATTCGGTGTTGGGCATTTGCCCAACACGGCTCCTCTCTCTGTCCAGCCTTCCCCTGTCCGCAGCAAGCATATACAAAACATTATGAGCCAAGGCCCATATAACAGCAGTAGCCCACAGCAGCCACATATAAAATTTACTGGGCCGAGGCCTAACAGCAGCAAAATCACAGCCGTCCCAAAATGGGCTGAGCCTATTTAACATCATTTGCTCTATTTTATTCTTATGCCTTAACTTTGTATTGCACAATTAATACTTTATTTGTTTGTTTGTTTCCTTAGATAAAAATGAACCTTAGCAAGATTAATAGGTTTAGTTTTGGTAATGGGTAGTTAGTTTAAAGAAGACTAACAATTAATCCCGTAAGTTTCATTTTCTTCTTTTTTATATTAAAGTTATTTATATAGTATCTATAATATTTACTTCTAGAATAATTGATAGCATAAATTCATATCTTTGAGTTAAAGGGATCATGTTTCATTCTTATTATCTTAATTTCAAAGCATCACTAATATGCAAACATAAATTCCAGTATATTTTATAAATCACTCTCCAAGTTTTGAATCAATCACACATATTTTAGCTAAGTTAGTAAGAGTCAATAAAAAGAGAAAGAAAATTCACTCCCTTTGCATCCTATTTATAAAAAAATAAGTCTAGATTTTTTACATTGCCACATTCATATCATATGATTTTATTCAAAGTTTAAATGTGCTAAGTCCTTTCTTAAAAGTTATTACTTATATGCAAAATATCGTATTTCCTGCAAGCTTCATTTTAAAATAGCATTTTGATTTAAACCTTAGCAACATTTATAGTTTATTCTAAATAGCATTTGAGGTCTCTTTTTGTGCAAATTATCCTACAAGTCTTGTTTTAAACAACATTTTTATTTAAAGCCTTAGCATATTTCTTAAGTCTTATTTTAAGCAACATTCTTATATTTTCCTTAAAAACCTTAGCAACATTTCCTAACCCTTTTCTTAAAATTTAAAGCATCTTATTTAGCATTAATTCATTAACCTAAGTCTGGCCGGATAACCGTAGTTAACGGATTCTAAAGGATGCCTAACCCCTTCCCTTTAGGATAATATAGAACCCTTACCTAGAATCACACTGATTAAGCAGATTATTAACGGAGGTTTAGTTAGCTTTACCTTAGTTAATAATTAGGTGCCCTAATTCACCTTAAATCAATTAGGTGGCGACTCCTTAAAACAAAGCAATTCAGGAATCACCAATATGTTGTACTCTAATTTAACCCGTTTAAAATGGGGGTATAACACCAATAACTTTTCTTCAGGTCTATTTTGGTGAACACTGTGGCACCGCCCAATTTGTCAAACAAGTCCGCCATTAGTGGTATGGGGTACTTTTTCTTCACGGTGATTTTATTTAGAGCCCGATAGTCCACACAGAGCCTTAGGGTACCATTGTGCTTCTTTTGGAATAGCACTGGTGACCCGTAAGGTGACTGAGAGCGCACTATAATCTCCGTGTCCAGTATCTCCGTCAACAATCTCCGAAGCTCGGTGAGTTCGGGTTGTGACATCTTGTGGGGTGCCCAGGCAGGTGGCTTCGGACCCGACACCAATTCAATTTCATGATCCACTATATGCATAGGCGAAAGCCTTTTTGGCAGGTCCTGCGGTATGACACCCTCAAATTATTTCATGACCTCCTTCACAGACATAAGAATGGGCCTTGAAGAATGCTTAATCTCTTTGATACAAAGGGTAGCCAGGAACGTGGGTTCTTGTCTGTGGACTCCCTTCTTCAGCTACAATGTAGAGATATTTCCTAAGGCTATCTTTATGGTTGTGCATGGGATAATACAAGGTTTGGCCCCGTTCACTCCCATCATCAATAGCATATCCACGTAGGGTATGGGAATGGTGTTAGTTTGCCTCATGAATTCCAACCCCAATATCAATTCAAAGTCATCAATGATTACCACGCGCAGGTCAAACTTGCCTTCATAAGGATCCATTTTTACCGGCACTCCTCTAGCTAGTCCACTTACTAGTTGAGGTAGTGAGTTGATAGCCTTGACGCGACCCCTTCCCATTCCAACAACTAGGCCAAGGCATTCTACCTCAGTGGAGGCCAGATAGTTATGCGTAGCACCTATGTCTATTATAGCCTTAATAGGTTTTCCATTTACTCTCAAGTCGACACACATCAGGATTTTCTCCTTTTTGGGAGGAGGCCTCTCGGCTGCCTTTGTCTTTCTCTTCTTGGAAGTTGGGCCTGGGTCCTTCTTCTTGCATATACTAGCACTGGTACCCTCTAAGGCATCAAAAATGGAACAAACAAGTGCATTGACGGCACCTATCAGTTTTGTCTGATCAGCATCATCCTCATTGTCGTCCGTCCCGTCATCTAGAATTTGATGGGCATTCATCTATGCCTACGGGCATTCATTGTTCCGATATGGTCCTCCACAATAATGGCATCCTGAAGGGGGCTTCCTCCCCCGATCGTTATTATGAGATGCAACACTAGTGCTGCCTGAGGAGGAACTCTTGGATTTGGTTGTTGTACGGTCTCCTCAACTTCTGCCAGTGCCAGCATTGCTAGATTGGCCCCCTTGAATCCCCCATGGATACGTTGTTGAGATCTATCCTTTCGAGGTTCCACTTAGTAGTCACCAAGGCATTTCGCAGCTTGGATAGCTTTAAGCAAAGAATCGACCCTCTGTCTTTGTATTTCCATATGGGCGTAGGGTTCTAGGCCTTCCATGAATATGAAAATCTTGTCTTTGTTACCCATGTCCCTATGTTCAGCATGAGTGCAGAGAACACGCGCATATAATCTCGGACTAACTTCGTTTGCTGGAGTTCCTGAAGCTTCCTCCGTGCATTGTAATCGATGTTCTCGGGGAAGAACTGTAAGCGTATAGCTGCTTTTAATTCTTCCCATGTCTCAAGAGCATCCTCACCAGCCTTGAGAGCTTTATACTTTACATGCCACCAGAGTTTGGCATCACCTTGTAAATACATGGCAGCAATTGCTACCTTCTTTGGCTCCTCCAATTCTCCCATAGCGTCAAAGTACTGCTCGATGTGAAAGATAAAGTCTTCTACTTCTTTTGCATTTCGAGCTCCCTGATAGGGCGTTGGTTCAGGAATCTTGAGTTTCTAGGGTGCTGAGGCAAGGTTTTCCGCGCCCCTAATAGGATTGCCTCCTCTTCGGAGTAGGCCTTATAGTGCAGTGTTGACAATATTTAGTTGATTAGTCAATTTGTCAATGGTTTGCTACATGGCAGTCACCCTATATACCTCTTGTGCCCTATAGGCTAGAATCTCAGTTAGTTCTGTGGCAGCCGCTTGGGCGTCTCTATCTGAGTCGCACTAATATGTACAATGTCTTGCTCAGCCTGCCGCATCCTGCGGTCCAGGCTGTCCAACCTTTCAGTCACGGGTCGTAGTCTGTTAACTGCAGTTTCCAAAAGAAAAAGGCGGTCTCTATGGTTCACCATGATCATAAAATGATGACAATAGGATTGTGTTCACTCGTCTCATGTAGAGCCTAGGCTCTGATACCAACTGTTACGCGACGCCTTCCTGAGACTTCTTGGAAGAGAGACGTAAGGCCGATGTTACACCTCGCACTTTCGGAGCATGACCATGCTACGTACTTCACCGTATTAATGGAGTATCGAATACTTCCAAGGAAATTTTCGAAGGTACAAGCCATGAGAAGTACGCAATAATGAAGTAAAGGATGAATTACGATCTCGTAAGTGGTAACCGGGAAGGACAACCTTGGAACCAAAGGACATGACCATTATCAAACATGATTAATGATAAATATCATTTATGGAGAGTTTCGAAAGATTCTAGGACCAAGCAAATCGAAGAAAATAAGTTTGTAGAAAATTTGGAAAAACGTTGGCAAAATTTTGGACAGAATTTTGGGCCGAATTTTGGGCCAAATTTGGAGGGGTACATCTCTAGGTATATTAGGAGTTGTAATGTGTTTCAAAAGCCTAAAATGAAGTTCGTTGAGTCTAGTTTCCAACGCAACAAACCGTTTGTCAAAACAACATCGGAGTAGGGAGTTATGGCAATTTTAAGATAACCCATCCAAGCTGCAAAATGGCTTCTGCGGGTCCCACATGGAGAAGTCGGTGGAACCGACTTATAAGGGGTATAAAACCCCCCATCAACCTCATTGTTTCATCATTCTAAACTCTCATGAGTTCTAGAAATATCCTAACACATCCCCCAAACATTTATAGCCCATTAAATCAAGAATTTAACAAGTTTACACCAAACTAGTCCATGAAAGGTGATTGTTCTTGCTTCTACTTGATGTTGTGGTGAGTTTGGTCTTGAAGAAAGTTGGTGTGGCTAAAGTTCTTCAAGTATAAGGTATGTTCTTCATCCTATCTCTTATGTTGAGTTGATTTGAAGGCTTAGCAAGTCTTGAAAGTGAAAATAATTATGGAGGAAAGGTCATAAAGTGTTGTGTTGTAGTTGTTGTGTTTATGGAATGTTTTGAGCATGTTGTGGCCATGTGGTTGGGCTGATTTACATGCATATGGATAGTATCTAATGTTGTTGGTGTGTTGATGAAATTAGGCTCCTTGATTGGGAAGAAAGGAAGTGTATATTGTTGTTGTATGTTGAAAAACATTGTGTGGGATGTTTTATGGAATATTTTGGTATTGATGATGATGTTGTTGATATTAGTATTTCCATTGTTGTTGTTTTGTTGGTATTGTGATTTCGGGCTAGGGATATAAATAAGGGAGATGCTACCCGAATTTCGACAGATTCTAAAGGGGTTTAATTTGAAGGCTTAAGATAAGCATGTGACGATAAGCCTAACAATAATATGAATTCTCTTGAATGTAGATTTACAAGCTTGGGAGGATAAGAGTTAAATAGTTAAGGTTAAGGCGACCGAAAAGGTATGTTAAGGCCAATCCCTTTCTTTCAAGAGGCATGATTCCTATGTTATGATTCCATATGTATTTCCATAACCTTCTTACTTCTAAAAATTAAAAGTTCATGATTCTTAAAAGCTTCTTATGATACTAAAGATGAGATGTTTTCTATGATGATGATGATGATTCCATTTCTAGAAATTCCAAAGCATGTGATTTTAATGCTATTATGAGATTATTGAGCTTATTTCATGATTTTCTCGATTTTATTCATTGTTGTTGATCTCACCTTATAATAATTGTTCCTTCAAGGTGAGATATAGCGATGATGATTGTTCCATGATATAAATCAGAGGTTACCGACCTTACGTCACTCCGATAGAGTCGTAGCTTTTATTTGGGCTCTCATGCATGCTACTTATATTATATATGTATATGATATATATATATATATATATATATATATAGGGGATATGGGAAAAGGTGAGTTGGTATACTATGATATCGTCCCGGATGCGGGATCTATGGGTAAATGGATCGGGCTGCACGTTCTGCAACACTATTATGTTATATATATATATGAGAAATGTTTTTTTTAAAAGAAAGCTAAGCATGCATGGTATCCGCCTTATGAGGAAATCAGATGTACAGGTTATCTTTATCTCATGTTATGTTCCATATTTCTTGTTTTGTTGTTATTCATGCCTTACATATCAGTACATTGTTCGTACTGACGTCTTTTCTTGTGGACGTTGTGTTCATGCTCGCAGGTAGACAGGTACACGGATTTGACCCGTAGGTGATTTATCAGCGGATTCTCAGGAGCACTCCACTTACTTCGGAGCTGCAGTCTATTGGTATTGGTCCTTATGGTCACTTGTATTCTATGTAGAGGCTCGTAGACATGTGTGTATAGTTAGACATTTCATAACCCTACCGGTTCATATCATTGTATAACATTTTACTAGCCGCGTCGGCTGGTGATGATGGATATAATTGTTGAATATTATATAGAGATGTGTTGTTATGTTATGATATATGTCCTTACAGATTATGATATTCATGACCTATCTTTATGGTCCACCCAGAATTGATTATGAGATGTATGTTTAGAGGTGCTTGGTGTGTTAGCTTTGGGTGCCCGTCATGGCCTTCTAGTTAGGTCGTAACAAAAGTGGTATCAGAGCTGTTCGTCCTAGGGTGTGTTTATGAGCCGTGTCTAGTAGCGTCTTGTTTATGGGTGTGAAGCGCGCCACACTTATAAACAAGAGGCTGCCGGGAATTTAGGAATGATTGGCCTTTCCTTCTCATCATAGATCGTGCCGTAGAGCTAAATTATAGGATGTGATGCCCCTGATTCTAATCCTAAATATTTTGATTGTGGATAAGCAGCTGATTATGCCGCTATGAGGTAATTGATGAGAATTGAAGTTGTTACTCGGAAGGTATGTTTCCTGCCTTATTGATATTGATAGAATTCGATATAAGAACTCAAACTGGATGTTACGGGTATTTATGATCGCCCTGTGAGGCATTGGATGTGTTTTCTGGGTTGTGTGCAGAAATGAGGCAGTAACAAGTATAGAGGAAACTCTGCCAAAATTTTTACAAATTGAATTGTTTGAATGTCTATGCTATAGAGAAAGAATGAAGGGAAAATGTGACAATCAGATGTTTAGTAAGTGATGATTGAATGAACCATTATGAGACGATTTCAAAGAGAAGTTTTAAAATGATTTTAATTTAATTTAAGGGAAGAACCTTGGAGGGGAAAATGATTAGTGATTAAAGGACTGGAATGAGTTGCTTTCGAGATCTCGGAGAATTGTGATTTATTGAAGATATAGGGAAAGTTGGCACTAAGAATTCAAATACAGTATTACGATTTATAGATTGGTGAGTAAAAGATAACGAAGAGATATTGATAAGGAAAAGGAAGTTCACGAGTAGGGAAAGGTTTTACTCTAGAAGTATATATATATATACATACACATAAGATTAAGACGGGTTGATGATAGGCACTCAGACTCGTTTTATCAAACTTTCCTATATGATGTGAGTTTACGTTGGGATTTAGAAGTCACCAGTCATTCGACTTCAAGGGGATTCTGAGTATTTGATAGTTGGTACTATTCTGAGAATCATTATGGCCAAGTTACTTCGAGTGTTAATGACGACCTTGAACACAAGAATGAGAAATGGTTAGGTAAGCTGGGTTGCAATTATGATTGTTTTCTTGATTGTTTATATAACTTCTAAATGTGATGTTGCTTGGCCGACGAAGGAAGTAGAGATTGTATCAACCTTTGGAATATGTGGTGTATTTCTAGCTCATCCTTATATAAAGGCTCTATCTCAGATTTTTTCAGACGGGTGTTGTGAAGATTATTGACGATAAAGAAATTAGGTGTGATGTCGGTTTATGTGTAAGGAGAGAAGAGAGTAGGTGTACAAGTGAAGATAAAGTATTGCAAGGATCAATTCGGTTGCGACAAGAAAGTAAAGGGTGCAAGGTTGATTACCTTAGACAAAGAGCCAGGGTACAAGTACGAGTAAAGATTTTTAAGTAAAGTTATATCACCAGGATTCACAGTTAGGACGTAGGAAGGTATGCTAGGAAGACCTACAGATTTAGACATACGAAAAAAAATATGAGAAACCAAAATAGCCCAAGGGAAATTAGGAGTATATGAGCTTTACAATTAGAATTCTCTAGCTAGCTGGGAAAAAGGATAGGGAGATGCATTAGAGCCACAGATTCAGGACAAAATCAAATGGCAACAGGATATCTCGCAAGAAATGGTGCTGAAAAGCGATAAAAAGATAAGCCGCGAGTGGCTACATCGAGTATTATGTATACCCTTATGATTGATGTTACGACATGTTAAAAATATTGATTGTGTTGTATGTCAAAATTGAGGTAGCAAGCGCTACAGAGAGAATCAGGATTGGGCTTTCTCTAGAATTAAAGTCAGATAGCAGTAACGCGACCAACAATGTAAGAAGGAGCATTAGGAAAAAGAAGGTTATGATATCATGAAATGAAGGGGAGAGAAATTTGGACAAGGAAAACGTATACCTATGGAGGGTCAGGTAATATATATTTGAGGAAATGGTTAGTATGAAAGCATGAGAGCAGACGATAGGATCAAATTTAAATAAATCAACGGGAGATCGAGTAATGTTATACGTAACAAGGGATGAACGTGAGGACCCCGGAACCAACCTATACATTTTCATAACTAGAACCAAGAAGGTTGTAAATAAGGGACAAAGGTGCATCCTTGAGAAGGAATAAACAGGTCTTATGAGAGCGACGATGAAATTTTAAACTTCTGAGATTTAACCAAGAGAATGGATTTGAACCCATAATTGGTACACCTATTTAAGGGAAGAAAGTGCATCAAGAAGAGATTTTCAGCGTCAAAAAGGATTCGCACTCGTAACAAAACAGTCCAAAGTCTCCTAACCTAAGATAAAAGATGACTAATGGAAACAAGCATTTTACGAGTAAAAGGAAACAAAAGAAACTATGAGGACTAAACAGAGAAGGAGGTGTAATGAAATGGTTAAAGGGAATTATGTGGCCACCAACAACAAGGAGAAGGTTAATGAGTCAGTAGGCTTGCCTAAGGGAAAACAAAGTGAGATTATAAGACAATGGTTGTGTGAAAGATGCAAAGATGCGATCATGAAGAAAATCGAGAAAATTATATATATATATATATATATATATATATATATATATATATCTGTGTGTGTGTGTGTGTGTGTGTACAAGTTGTAGTATCATAAAAGAAGACGAAGACTCGACGAAAGAAGAAAGGAAAGAGTGTACTTTGTGAGGATTTCATGATAAGAACAAGAACGACAAAACACTAGAAGGACTATGATACATAGCTGTGATGTAAACAAGTAGTTAAGAAGAATTACGGGACAAAATGAGCTAAGCTAATGAAAGTACGAGTTGTGGGAATGGATGGTGTGGAATATCAACTTTTAATGGTATAGTATAGATATAAATCGAAATTAGGAACCCAGAGCAAGGAGAATTTCAAGGATATTAAGAAGATAGTCATGGAGAAAGACTAGGGCTAAAGGAGTGTGGTATACTCGGACACTCCATAAGGGGCGTAATGAATTCTGATGTCTCTGTGAAAAGACAATAAAGAAGGCATTTGAATTGTATCCGATATGTATAAGCATTTTGATTTGATACAAGAATCCAGTTAGCAAAAAGGAAATAAGTTAAACCATTTGATGAAAAGAACTTCGGTATTATAAGGAATAGAGGAATTAAAAGACTGCTAAGGTCGGCCATATGACTATCAAAGACGATTAACACTCAAAGGTTATGGGTATATGAGAACATCCTTTAAAAGAGGGGAAGAGCAGATTCAGTTCTAAGATGAGCTACAATATTCCCAAGCTCAAAAAAGGGAAATATATTGGATTGAAGGAGTCAAATTTTGAGATGAGCTGGTATGTCAAGAATGTGCTAAGGAAAAGTGAAAATGGATTAAATGCAAGTATATCAGGAGACAAATGTGGAAAAGAAGGCATGACAAGATGATGAAGGTTTAGCGAATCAAAGAGAATAAGTTTCGTCAACGCGATACATTGTGTTCCGGACGATGATTCGAATCACTCACACTGCAGAAGTTTTGGTTCAACTAAACATACAGTAACATACTCTAAAAGGTAATAGGAGGAATAAGAAGGGCTTGCAAGCTGACCAAGAATTAGTATAGGGGACAATCGGGACTACCAACAAGAACTTGTACACTAGAAGAGATGAAAGCTTTAAAAGAGGAATATTTATAGGAAGTTCAATAATCTTCAAAGGAAAGGAATATAGTGTGCCTATGGATAGCAAGACAGCAGTACTGCCCGAGATTAGGGAGTACCTCGTAAGTCGTGAAATTCCAAGCTGCTGGTTATATCAATTTTGAGAGTGTATGACATACAACCGTATAAACAATCTCCATGATGAAATGGCTAACAGAATGATGCAAGGACGACAATAAGGAGCCGAAAAACATGGAGGTTAGTTTAAGTCTCAATTAGTCACCGGTATAAGAGAGCCAAGGACATAAGGAGGGAAGCATACTCGTATTGGGAGGAAATTATGATTAAGTAGGATTTTATCTTAGTTCCATGTTCATGAGTTTATTTTGTAATTATGCAAAAACTGAGGAGAGGAAATTAGAGGAAAAGTTCAAATATGAATATGATGATATTGTAAGGAGTTAAGAGGTGTTCGACCAAGGAATTAAAAGGAGATGATATGGTATGTATATAAGGTTGGCTAGTACAAAAAGTGTTAATCTAAAATAGCACCAAAGAAGCAAGCAACGAAATGTGCCATATCTGAACTAGAAAATTTATTTACTAGTAGAGAAATAAAAAGCAAGGCAAAAGAGTACAACAATTAAGAGTTCTCACAGATTGGTAGGGAGTCGTAGCAATCATGAATTAAGACCATCATAATGGCATCAGGTCCCAGGACGCTAGCTAGATAGCTAGATATCAGTTGACCACTAAATACATACATAAGAACATGAGGATATGGAACTAATGAATGAGTTCGACAAAGAATTGGGAGGATATGAAAGAAGACAAATGAGCCAATAGTATAAGGGAATAGATATTAGAAACTAAAGGAGGACAACCATTTCAAGAAATTAATGATAGTATCATAAGCTCGCAAGCTATAACACTCGAGGACGAATGTTTCTATGGGGGGAAGGATGTTATACCTCGCACTTTCATAGCATGATCATGATCATGCTACATACTTCACCATATTAATGGAGTATCGGAGGCATCCTATGAGGTTTTGGAAGGTACAAGCCATGGGAAGTACATAACAATGAAGTAAAGGATGAATTACGATGTCGAAAGTCGTAACCGGGAAGGACAACCTTATAACCAAAGTACATAATCATTATCAAGCCTGATTAATGATAAATATCATTTATGGAGAGTTTCAAAATATTCCGGGACCAAGCAAATCGAAGAAAATAAGTTTGTCGAAAATTTGAAAAAAATTGGCAGAATTTTGGACAGAATTTTGGGTCAACTTTGGAGGGGTATATCTCCAAGTATATTAGGAGTTTTTAGGTGTTTCAAAAGCCTAAAATTAATTTAGTCGAGTCTACTTTCCAACGCAACAAACAGCTCGTCAAACCGACATCGGAGTAGGGAGTTATGACCATTTTAAGATAACCCATCCAAGCTGCAAAATGGCTTTCGCGGGTCCCACATGGGAAAGTCGGTGGAACCGACTTATAAGGAGTATAAAAACCCCCCATCAACCTAATTGTTTCATCATTCTAAACTCTCATGAGTTCTAGAAATCTCCTAACACATCCCCCAAATATTTATAGCCCATTAAATCAAGAATTTAACAAGATTACACCAAACTAGTCCATGAAATGTGATTCTTCTTGCTTCTACTTGATGTTGTGGTGATTTTGGTCTTGAATAAAGTTGGTGTGGCTAAAGTTCTTCAGATATAAGGTATGTTCTGCATCCTATCTCTTACGTTGAATTTATTTGAAGGCGTAGCAAGTCTTAAAAGTGAAAATAGTTATGGAGGAAAGGTCATAAAGAGTTGTGTTGTAGTCGTTGTGTTTATGGAATGTTTTGAGCATGTTGTGGCCATGTGCTTGGGATGATTTACATGTATATGGATAGTATCTAATGTTGTTGGTGTGTTGCTGAAATTATGCTCCTTGATTGGGAAGAAAAGAAGTGTATATTGTTGTTGTATGTTGAAAAACATCGGGTGGGATGTTTTATGGAATATTTTGGTATTGATGATGATGTTGTTGATATTATTATTGCTATTGTTGTTGTTTTGTTGGTATTGTGATTTCGGGCTAGAGATATAAACAGGGGAGATTCTGCCCGAATTTCGGCAGATTCTAAAGGGGTTTAATTTGAAGGTTTAAGATGAGCATGTGATGATAAGCCTAACAATAATATGAATTCTCTTGAATGTAGATTTACAAGCTTGGGAGGATAATCATTAAATAGTTAAGGTTAAGGCGACCGAAAAGTTATGTTAAGGCTAGTCCCTTTCTTTCAAAAGGCATGATTCTTATGTTATGGTTTCATATGCGTTTCCATAACCTTCTTGCTTCCAAAAATTAGAAGTTCATGATTCTTAAAAGCTTCTTATGATACTAAAGATGAGATGTTTTTTATGATGAACATGATGATGATGATTCCATTTCTAGAAATTCCAAAGCTTATGATTTTAATGCTATTATGAGATTATTGAGCTTATTTTATGATTTTATTCATTGTTGTTGATCTCACCTTATAATAATTGTTCCTTCGAAGTGAGATATAGCGATGATGATTGTTCCATGATATAAATTGAAGGTTACCGACCTTACGTCACTCTGATGGAGTCGTAGCTTTTATTTGGGCTCTCATGCATGCTACTTATATTATATATGTATATGATATATATATATATATATATATATATATATATAGGGGATATGGGGAAAGGTGAGGCATTATATACGCATAACCACCTGATCAGTTGGTATACTATGATATCGTCCCGGACGCGGGATATATGGGTAAATGGATTGGATTGCACGTTCCGCAACAATATAATATATATATGGATCGGGCTGCATGTTCCACAACAATATAATATATATACCGATTCGTATATATATATATATATATATATATATATGGATTGGGCTGCACGTTCCGCAGCAATATAATATATTTAGGGATCGGGCTGCACGTTCCGCAGCAATATAATATATTTATGGATCGGGCTGCACGTTATATATGTTTGAGAAATGTTTTTTTTAAAGAAAACTAAGCATTCATGGTATCCGCCTTATGAGGTAATCAGATGTACAGGTTATCTTTACCTCATGTTATGTTCCATATTTCTTATTATGTTGTTATTCATGCCTTACATACTCAGTACATTTTTCGTACTAACGTCCTTTCTTGTGGACGCTGCGTTCATGCCCGCAGGTAGACAGGTACATGAATCTGACCCGTAGGTGATTTATCAGCGGATTCTCAGGAGCACTCCACTTACTTCGGAGCTGCAGTCTATTGATATTGGTCCTTATGGTCACTTGTATTCTATGTAGAGGCTCGTAGACATGTGTGTATAGTTAGACATTTCATAACCCTACCGGTTCATATCATTGTATAACATTTTACTAGCCGCGTCGGCTGGTGATGATGGACATAATTGTTGAAGATTATATAGAGATGTGCTGTTATGTTATGATATATGTCCTTACAGATTATGATATCCATGAGCTATCTTTATGGTCCACCCAGAAATGATTATGAGATGTATGTTTAGAGGTGCTCGGTGTGTTAGCGCTGGGTGCCCGTCATGACCCTCTAGTTGGGTCGTGATCGCTAACCAACCGATGTTTCCAAAGTTACTACCCGCCAACCGGGTCCCCTCCATACGCTAGACGAGACTGTCAGTGCCATACGAGAAAACCAATGTCAAGAGAAATTGAGATAACAGAAAAGTGAGTGAGAATGAGAATGAAAGAAAGCTTGATTGCATTAATGAAAGCTATTACAACAACAACAAGCGGTGTCGAGGGGGAGAGACACTAGTACACATAATTGACTTGCTTGAAAGTTTTTGATTGCTTGATCCCCCGATATATACTTTAAAAAATAAAAACCAAAGTTACAGGACTAGACATAACCTTTGCTAGAGAATCATAATGCAAGTACAGAAAGTAAACTACTCTATATATACATCCAAAGGGACCTAACCTAGAGCTGGTCCATGGGCACCCTCGGGTCACGACATTGTCGTGCGCGTAGGGCACACTGGCACTGACGCTGGCACTATAGCTGGGCGCTGGGCACGCGTTGGGGCACGAACAGTATAGGGACGCTAGTAAGGGACATCGATGGGGTGACATAGGTAGAAGCAACCTTGTCACTTGGTGCCACCAAGACCACGAGGCCGTCCATGGCGCTAGGCGCTGTGAGGCTTGCCATGGCGCCATGGGGTGCATCCAAGGGGTCATGGGGCATGGCTAGAAAGCCGCCCATGACACAACTAACATTATGATTTCTTCCGAGGATGTGCAACTAGTTGACATGATGTTTCGCTTCTATGACGTGGAAACTGTCAGAGATGACTATAATAATTTAGTTGAATTACTTAAAGTTTTTTCGTTCGGTGCGGGAAATGTCAAAAGAAGTCCTCTATCTGCATAACTCTCAGTAGCCCAGATCATGTCTTACTATATAGATTCTTCTCATTCAACCTACAAATGTTTCAGTGCTTTCTCTTTGAGTTCTACTTCAAATACTAAGTATCCTTTATGCATTTTAATAATCTCCTATCTGTACTTTCAATGCAGTTTGCACTTGGAATACTGAGCAAACATGCCAGGTTGTTTCACATAAAATCAATTGGAAGAGATGTGTTTGTGGGGAGCGGGAGTATAATCCTATATTCGATGGGTAAGCCTCTCCATTCCTACAAGTGTGCATCGAGCCCATGCGAAGGGTTTAATTTTCCTTTTGTAGAGTTTCTCTCTTATTCCTATAAATTCTGTATTTAAAAAAATGTTTAAATATAAATAAAATAACTGGCCCAATTGTGTAGAGCAAGCATCGGGTGCAAACTGGAAGACTTGAATTCTAGCAACTAGTTTCTTGCATGGAATGGTCTGTGGTGAGAAAGATCTCATAAAATTTATGAGAAACATGTTTGGACATCCAACGTATATATATGCAAAAATTTAGTGTCACTTTATTTTTTGTACTTATTATTTATTGTGTAAATTTTGTAATAAAAGAGTTAATTCAAGTTAAATAATATGTTAGTCATTTGTTTACAATACATTACCTTGAATTTTGTTGTAAGAAACTTTATTTACGATCTATTTATCCGACTCCCTTTTGGCCTCGTTTGTGATCAAGTAATAGTCGATGAGTTTGATTATGTTTTAATACTTCCGAATCATAGTTTGAGTCATTCTTTGGAATTTTCCAGTCGATTTACGCACTGGGAAATTTATTTTTGGTGTCGAGTTCTGGTGAGTCTCCAAATTCCTTTATCAATTCGCTCAAAGATAATGTTGACATTGAAGTCCATTTTTCCCTTATCTACTGTTTAATTATCGTTAAGTTCAAGTTTTGTTGGTTGAAGAAAGATCTAATAAAGAGACCCAAGAATCTAGTACGACCTCAATAAGTTGGTTGACTCAGATCGTACAGATTGTTTTGAACATATTCAGGTGATCTTTCTAGAACTTTTAAATCTCTACTTTAAGTTTTCAAATACTCTAAAATCCAATTGATATTTGAGAAAAGTGTCTATATTTTGTATTATTTGCTCTCGAATATTGATTTTTTGCCTTGACTCAAATAGAAGAGTACATCATTATTTATATGCAATCATGATCCCTCACTATATGTTTAACTTATTGTCTAATTTTTTGCAGTGGTTTGTTGGAGAAATTGCTTAAACTTTATGCTCTGGAAGGGTCTCACTGTAATCTCATACCAACTAGTGTTATGCTTTCTCTTGAGGACGTGCAACTAGTTAACATGACGTTTCGTTTATAGGACGCGCAAACTGTCAGAGATGACTATAATAGTTTAGCTGAATTACTTAAGTTTTTATGTCTAGTGCGAGAAATGTCAAAAGATGTCCTCCATCTGTATAACTATCTCCGCAGCCTAGATCACGTGTTACTGTAAAATTTCTTCTCATTAAACCTATAAATGTTTCAGTACTTTCTCTTTGAGTTTCTACTAATATTAAGTATCGGGTACAAACTGGAAGACTCGAATTCTTGCAACTAGTTTCTTGCATGGGATGGTCCATTGTGAGAAAGATCTCATAAAATTTATTAGAAACATGTTTGAACATCCAACACATATATGCAAAAAGTTAGTGTCACTTTTTTTTTCGTACTTATATAGTGTAAAACTTTTATAAGAGAGTTAATTCAAGTTAAATAAGATGTTAGTCATTTGTTTTTACAATATATTACTTTGAATTTTGTTGTAAGAAACTTTATTTATCAATTATTTATCCGACCCCTTATGGCCCCGTTGGTGGTCAAGTGATAGTCGATGAGTTTGATTCTTTTTTAATACCACCCTAACCATAGTAGTTGTTTGAGTCATTCTTTGGAGTTTCCCTGTCGATTTAGGCGCTGGGAAATTTATTTTTAGTGTCAAGTTCCTGTGAGTCTCCGAATTCCTCTATCAATTAGCTCAAAAATAATGTCGACGTTGAGCTCCATTTTTTCCCTTATATACTGTTTTAATATCGTTAAGCTCATGTTTTGTTGTGATTTGTGAGGTGCGTTGTGCATTGATTCATGATATGTGTTCAATATGGTTACACTTTGATCTTTGCTTAGTATGGTTTCATAGTGGTTGTTGTCTTTCTTTGATTAATCATGAAATTACATTACTTAAATAAGTTGTGGGGTGATATTGAAAGGATAAGAATCGGGATTAAGTTAATTAAATTGGCAATGAAGGAATTTGGCTTGAGAACATGATTTAGTTGGTTTCGTTTTCGCCCAATTTGGACTGTTTAGGAGCAAAATTTATGATAACATCTTGGGTGTTAGGAAAACTTTGGGTCCATTTATACTAAAGTTAAAGGTTAGGTTACAATACAATAATAAGTTTAGTTTGTTGCGTAGGCTATAAAGAATTAACAAATGTAAGTATCGATAAAGAATCTACAAATGTAAGTAATGTGTCATCATTTGCTTTCTCACTACTTGTTGTGTACTGGAACGCCCTGGCACGAATCCGAATTGATTCTCGGAAATGGATACCCCCCTCACCCTCATATGTACCACTCTCTTCCAAATCTTCAGAGCGTGGGTTAGCAGCTTGATCCCCCTATAATTATTGCAGTTTTGAATGTCTCACCTATTCTTGTACAACGGGATCATTGTACTCCACCTCCATTCGTCGGGCATTCTTTCTGTCTTAAAACGACATTAAACAACCGATTCAGCGACTCCAGCCTGAGCTCTTCCAAAGTTCCATTGGGATCTCGTCAGAACCGGTTGCTTTCTAATTGCTCATCCTACGAATAGTCCCTTAACCTCCTCAACCTTTATACACCTAGCTATAATACCCAAACTCCCAAGGACTATCGCAGTGCTCCAAATCAGTCAACACATAATGAACGAAATTCCAACATTACTGAGCTGCATAGTAGTTGATAATTGGTAGAAAATTCTAATGTAAACTAATCAAAATTTCATCCACGAAACTTTGAATATTAGTAACATGTATACTTCACTAATTATTCCCTCCCTTTTTACAAGAATCCATTGATCAGTACTAACTCAAATTCCATGGGAATTAATTCTAAGAGGATCAGGGAAACTGAAAACTTGTTTGCCCTGAATTTTGAGATATAATCCATCAGTTTTTGCATGTCATTCACATCTATTATGCCCACACCTCTGAGAATCTCTGGTATTATTAAATAAAACAAACTTACCACGTAATTTATCAATATTTATCAGTATGCAAGAGACAAGTAGCATCTGCGGGTTGCTTAAGGTTATTAAAGTTCATTGGAAAATCGTCAGATTGTGAAAAAATCACTGTCTAAACCTTCAATTATATAGTGAGTTCCTAAAGGACCTGCCTATTCATTGTTGATGAGTACAATAAACTGTATAGAATGAATCAATGAACATGAATATAAAGTCAAAAGAATTAAAATTATGGACAAATGTAATTAAAAGGACTTCGAATTTTCTTCTTCTTCTTCTCATCGTTTGTTCTTTTAATCTTTTTGCTAGCCTATATGAGTGAAAGCATCAGCCTTATAGAAAACTTAGGGGGAACAGAATCTAGCATTTGCATACTAATATGTATATTATGCTCCCTTAAATTTCATTTATGCAAAGAATAGGATGATTTGGGTACTTTATATTATGGCGAAGTCATAGTGGAGTAATGTTAACAATTATGTCCTTGTGTATTTTCTTTTGTCAAAATTATAATTAATTCCCTCTAGTTTTTCAACTTAAAATCAATCTCTTTGTAGCTATTTCAAAAAATGTAAAAAATGATTTTCTCAAAGGATTGTTTGTCCATCCATCAAAACTAATATGTAGGGGGGGAAATCAGTATTTCGTGACAGGATTTTTGGTCCTATGAAAAGTAGAAAATGCCTTGAGTTGGTATTTTAATGCACGCTAAGTTTTTAAAACTTCTTCTACTTCTTTTGGTAGACCAGTTGTCTGATGTGCTTTAGGGGAAACAATTGAGCGAACTTAAAGGGTATTTAAATTAAAAATAAAAAATTAAAATTAAAAAATTGGGAAAACAACACAAAATACTCCTAAAAAGCAAAAATTTTACTCGCCCCATGCCCCATCTAAACTAATTTCGCTTCTTCCTCAACCGGCCGAAAATATTTACCCAAGTATCCTCTCGCCCAAAACCCTTCTTCCATGATACTATCACAATATATTTATATATCATGATGGTACCATGGAGGACTACGAGAAGGACTGAAACAGTCCTACATGATACCATCTCAGTATGTTTATATACCATTATGGTATTACAGAGGACTTCAAAGTGTCTCCTTGAAGGACTGAAATAGTCCTCCACGATACCATTACAATATATGTATATGAAATGATGGTATCATAGAGATTCTTTTTTAGAAAAGTGTGTCATTTGAATAAAAGAATATGATACCATCTCTGTATATTTATATACCATGTTGGTATCATAATTTTGGGGCATTTAGGATAAATAGTTTGAGGGCATGAAGGAAGTGGGGCGGGTAATTATTTTGTTTTTCAAGGGCAGCGACGCTCTTTCCTCAAAAAACTATACATGGAGTGTATTTTGATAAATGAGGCTTAAGAAGGAAAATCTTGAATCTCAAAATAAACTTAGGTGTCACTGCAATTTACTCCTGCTTGTCGATTTCATGTAACGTACAGGTGACGTTCAAAATTTTCCTCTATTATCCTCTGTTATTAGAAGAGGGATGGCATGGGTCTCGATATATGATCATAACAAACTAATGCGGATTAATTATACTTGAAAATTTTAGTTAATTCTTTTTTGCCCATCTAAAGAATTTAAAAAGTGACCACAAAAAGAGTTTGCACAGATTCAAAAAGGGACGATATATTAGGGGTGCAAACACAGAATTCATCAGTAGTTTCGTTAAACTGAAAAAGTTAAGGATATCGGAAGCTCATAGGTTCAAATCCCATGGAGTATGAACACTTCTACCCTAGAAAATGACAGTGTGGTCTCACCAAAAGTGTCTGATCTTGAATTTTTGTTCCTGCTTGACAAAATTCTTAAAAAATGTTGTAACTTGAGAAAACATGTTGGGAAGAACTTTTGTTTTCCATTAGGCATAAGTTGTAGTTTTTGCCTATAAGGTAGAACTTGTGGTCAATTGAGAGGGTTCACTGTCTTGAAATATCCTGAACTTCTGCCTTATAGGCAAAAACCAAAACGTATGCCTGATGGGCAACAAAAATTTTACGTATGTCTTCTGCCTTATAGACAAAACTAATTTATGTCCACGACTTATGTATGGGTGGGCAACAAAAGCTTTGCCTAGCGAATCTTCTGAAATGGATGCTATTTTTAAAAGCAAATAGTTACGCGGGGCAAAAAAAAAATGAAGACCACCCTTTATAGAGGCCATTTGTGAACTTAACCTCTACTACCCTCCTCCCAACTTAAATACTGCATTCTACTTTGTGGCCTAATTGAAATGTTTTATTCGTCACCAAAGATCCAAGTCAGCACCCGCAAAAAACTCTTGATTCCTTGTGGCCGTCTTTCGAGTCACGAAAGCATACCATTGTAAATGTCGCTGTAGTGCCCGATCATGGTGTTACCAATTGAACATCTTATTATACCTTGTGACATATGGTTCTTCGAGGAGTTACACCCACCACAACAAAAGGGTCAAGGTGTGCTTCCTACACTAAGAAGTGGCCCACCTATGCCACGCGCGTGCCTAACTTACACATCATGCGCTTCGTCCTTACCACTAAACCAATACCCTAGGTGTATCAATGGAGTATTTTAGCATCCCCAAACTTGCTAAAACTCATAATCTGGATAAATCAAGGAAGATTTAAAAACAAGTAGCAAGTCTTAAATTAGGGACGAACAGAAGTGGCAACCATCCCCCCCCCCCCCCCCTAACTTAATACTTGCCTCCTTCAAAGAAAAAACGATTTTCACTAATAGCTATTCTAAAATGATCATTACGTATGGTTCATTCTTTAACTGCTCTGCCCCAAACACCCCCCCCCCCCCCTCACAACCCAAAAAAGAAGACTTCATTTGTTGAGTCTTCCCTGTATGAGTAGTGATGTATAGAAAGGGGGAATTATAAAGATTCAAATATAAGTGTCATTGTTCTCCTTTAATCATTTTACATTGTACCAAAATTGCAAGGAGATCAAACATCCGGTCCCCCTGGTTTTGTGGCAAAACCTGGCTGTCAAAACATCCATCACCCGGGTGACTCTTTGTTTATGAAAACAGGGCTATCCGAACCATCACACAATTCAACTATTACACCAGGAACTCTCTACTACCAGCAACACAGATATGGCGTAACTCTGTCCATCAAGGTTTAGATGGGGAGAACCAACATTTAATCTCGATTAAGATTTTAACCACAATCTCTCATCATCTTAATGATTAACTATAGGAGTACTCAACAGGAGAAACACAAATCCGAAAAATGCTAGTCTATAAATTACTCAATTTAATAAGATTTACAGGCTATAGGCCCCTCTTCGTAAAAGGCAGAGAGGAGGTTCTGAATGAATAAATGACTCCCCTTTATGGCTACTGTAAATCCAGAGGTAATTACCAACTGGTGTATTTCAAACCTAGCTAAGCTTTCCAAATGTACAGTTAGCTTGCCCTATCCAAGCTATTCAAATGTACAGTTCACTTGTAAGGAACCGTCAACAAAAAGGAGGAGAAGTATATGGCCACACCCTCTTCATGATGCGAAGGAGGGTATGGCAGCGAGGATTCCAAGTCCAGACAATAGAATACAAAAATCGGTAGGTTCAGAGTTCATCAATCAGAACTCCTAAATATCCAGCACAGGAATTGAAGTCAGTTTCCTCTTGGTAGATGCATTTTCATCTCCAAGCCAAAAAGATAAATTACCAAGCCAGCAGAGAAGATCCTACAAACAATTATCATGTGGTTGAATCCTCATTTTTGTAGTAGAAGTAACCACTATTCCTCCAATGTGGGTTCGACTCCCTATTCAGTGTCTGAATCAATAGTCAGATACAATATCGGTCTTACAGAATGACGTTGGCGAGGAAAATTAAACGGACCATCTGATCTTTCTCTACCGCTCTTCTTTGATACTCCGTCATTCATGCCAAGAAGCAATGAAGCTGCGCATAGAGTTGCATTATTAAATAAGTTCAGATAACTTCAACAGAAGGACAATGAAAGAAGAATACTTCTGACAACATCTCTTATCTCACATAGAAACATTTATCATGCGCATTGGGAACTACTTCAAAAGGTAATAATAGCATAGGAGTTCCACAAAACTACTCTAGGTGCGTGTATGTGCTCGTATTAGAGTTCTAAACTTACTATATTATGCATCCAAACATGACTAGTCACAGAAAAAATAATTATGGTTAAAAAACGGCATAATACATAAATAGGCCCTTAAACTTGGCTTCAGCTGGCATGTATGCCCTTCAACTTTGGGTGTGCACAAGTAGGCACCTCAACTTGTATAAAGTTGAACAAGTAAATACAAATGTTGGTGTGGCATCGATGTGGCCTTCCAATAATTATGTACCACGTCAGTGCCATGTCATCATTTGTGTTTACTTGTTCAACTTTATAGAAGTTGAGGTGTCCACTTGTGCACAACCAAAGTTGGAGGGCATACTTGCTAGCTGAGGTCAAGTTTAAGGGCCTGTTTATGTATTATGCCTAAAAAAAATATATGTTGTATTTACTCCTAATAATATTTGTTGCAATCAAAAGTACTAGCCCACAGTGTAAATGCATATATAATATGAATGTTGACATTTCTTCTATAAATACGGAAATACCATTGTCACCCAATGAGTCCAACGAAGAGTCTTTGGTTTGCGACAGCTTCCCTGAGCTCAACCCATTTGCAACTTCAAAATCCCCACCTGCGCCAAGCCTAAGTGAAGTCCAATCCTCAGTATGAATGTCAGTTGACACACCTGGCTGATGCCCCATATCCGCCTCAACTGATGCAGCCAATGGTTCTATAATAGGAAGAAATATCTGAAGTGGTAAGGGATCCTTACAGCCAAATAGGGGATTATTAACTAAACTATCATTCATTTCAGCATTCAGACGATCAACAGAAGATTCTGGACGAAGAGAACAAGATCAAATGCCAGTGTCTATAGCCAACAAGTAGCCATTAAAATCTACTACTAAAGAACTTGAGACATCAGTATCTGAACCAAATAAACTCGGGGCCTCCTGGTTAACAGTAGGCAAAGACCACATATTCATCCCAAGTTCATAATCATTTGCATTGAACAACCCCAGACTTGAATTCCCATCATTAACAAGTGAATGGTCATCCTGGCAAGAATCTGAAATTCCTTTAGGCCTACTGAGAAAAAAGACTTTAGGTGCATCAGTATAGTTGTTATTGTAAATAGATGCAGAAAAGATAAGTGGCTCATTTTCTTCGTCAGAATCACTTAGGACAATAACTTCAACATCTCCAACTGGTGCTGGGGGATTACGGTCATTACAACTATATGCTGGCACAAAATTTGGAGAAACGGTTTCAGGCTCAAACCCATTGTCAGGGAAGTCAAAGTTAACATCACCATCCTGATTAACACTGGATCTTCACCTTTCTTGCCACTCCCAGTAGTACTGTTGCTCATGGGAATGATATCTTCAATATGATTTTCAAAGTTCTCTCTAACACTATCTCCATATGGAAATGTCTGCATAGCTTCAGGTTTGCTGATTTCCCACAAACCATTTTGTTCTTCTTCAACCCAGCTTTTAGTGCACCGGGGCTTGAGTTTGGAACCAAAATGACACATTAAAACAGGGGTTGAACCAAAATACCCCCAAAAAAAGTGTGACAAAAGTACCTTTAACGTAGTATTTTATTGAGTTAAAGGACTTAACCGAAACGGCGCGGTTAAGTCCTTTAGCACAGTAAAATACTACGTTAATGGAGCTCTTCCTTTTTTTTTATTTTGGTTAAACTCCTCCTCCTTTTACATTTTCACACATTTTTACGTACTTTAGCCATAGATTAATCATGCTTCAAGACTCCGAAACTTGGATATTTTATATAGAACCTTACTTATTTTTGTGCGATTAATAAGATAGGCTCAATACATCAAGGATAAGCAAAACATTGGATTATCATTTTAGTGGTTGAAAAGTGCTCAAAGTTCATTTTTGTTTGAAGACTTGTTGTCATTACTAGCTTTAAGTAATTTATGTTTTAGGGTTTAGATTTAAGCATGTTATTTTTTTAGTCAAAATTGCATCATTCATATGAATCTCAAAATAATTAAATTGCATCATTCATAACAATATAAAAATATTTAAACTTGTTCATCAATAACAAACCCAAACTTGTTAAAATACAATCAAAGAAAGAAAAAACTTAAAACACATTCATCAATTCATGCCCTTGAGCCATCACCGCGAGATCTGCCACCACCACGAAAGTTTCCTCCGCCACGAGAGGTACTTCCACCATGAGATGTGTTTTGACCACCATGCCATAAGGGACACTTACGCTTATCATGACCATCATAATTGCAAAATGAGCATTTTCGAGTGTATCTCTTTGGTGGAACATCCATTTCATTAGGAATACGGGAGTATGCATTCTTTTTTAATTTGCAACCATGGAAAATGACTCCGGTGGCCAATAACTCTCACTACCAAGTGGGTAGAACATTTCATCATACGTTCTTTGCATAATTTTCAAGTGTATATTCCTTAGCCACGTGCGTGGAGGTGTTCTTTCTGTAGCACCTCAGACTTTTAACTTAAGCCTTGACCATGATCCCAGACTTAGGAAACTAGATAAAAATGTGAGAATTGGAAATTTCTCTTCAGCTATCAGATGTGGATTTACGCCCCAGAATATGGACCATAAACAAGTATACGACCCGTATTTCAAGTCGTAAAGTGACACCCAAAATCACTGTGCATTCTGGAATTTATCTGGTGGAATTTCATATTGTTAAAAACGGACCGTATTTTGAATACGGCCCACAAAGTGTGATCGTATTTAAGGAGGAAACAAAATCCAGTGATTCTATTTGAAACATGTTGAATTACGGTCCAAGTTTACGGACCATAAAATCAGTTTACGGACCGTATTTCCCAGCCCGCACCAGAACCTATAAATGCCAGCCTTTAGTTATTTTATTTCGTTTTTCATAATTCCAAGCCCTAGAAATGAAGTGTTCTTCTCCCAACAATCCAAAACAACAAGGTAAGTCATTCCAAACTCTTCCAAATCAATTCTATCATATATGCTCTTAATCTAATCATGAAACCATGTTCTTAACATAGGGTTTTCAAGAAAACCCAATTAAAGAGCATAAAGAGCAAAACCTTGGAACTCTTTTTCCAAGACCAGATTATTATTCAAGTTTGAGAGCAATTCCAGGTAAGTTAAGCATACTATCTACATGAGGAACATTGTTTAATCATCCTCATACCTCAATTATAATAATTCTTAGAAATCCAGCCAGTTCATGATTTTGCCCTAGTTCTTGATTTTCATAACCTAGGGTTAGAGCTCAGATTTTTTTATTGTGTTTATACTTATTATGCATGCTATGGACCCTAGCTTAATCTAAAAGACTTGTAATTCAATCTATGAGTCTCAGAATGCAGTCTAAGTCATCAGTCAAGTTACAGAGCCAGTAGTCAGTTTTACACCTGTTGCTACATGTTCGATTGGGCCTAAGGCCATAATTATGATTCATATGCATATATAATTATTATGGGCCTGAGGCTATAACTTTGAGATCTCATTATTTATTTGGCCTGAGGCCATAGTTACATGATATTTTCATAGTTGGTTTCTATACAGATCAGCTCATGATATGAGAATTCAGTTTCATTATGCTTGATTGTTCATATCCCTTATTATCTCTTCAGTTGCTTATCATACTTGTACAATTCAAATGTACTAACGTCCTTATGCATGGGCCTGCACTTCACGGTGCAGAGTCTGACTTTCAGGAGGATACAACAACCGCTTAGCTTCCAGCGCTTTGAATACATCAACTAGTTGGTGAGCCCCTCTCATCCAGGGCTTCCCGTCTATTCCCAGTTTTTCGAGTATTAATTAGTTCATTAGTATTTGAGGCATGTCAAGGTCTTGTCCTGACCTACTTATTCTTTGAGTATTTTGATCATAGAGGTTTCATAGACACAAACTTTAGTCAGTTATGTTGGTTTTGCCTCACAACATTTATTTTCGCATTCTTTATTATCTTTGGGTTAGTGCATTCTCTTGATTCGTATTATATCTTGCATGCTTCCATGATATAACTGTTAGATTCAGTAGCCATGGGTTCGCTCGGTCATAGACAGTCAGGCATCGAGTGTCGTGTCGCGCCCAGGCCATGGTTCGGGGCGTGACAAAGCGTAGTATCAGAGCAGCTAGGTTGGTTCAGTGTCGTAGGGAGTCTATGAAACCGTGTCCAGTGGGGTCTCCTTTATATGTATGACGGCCGCATGCATATAAACAGCAGACCACCAGGACATATTAAGGAAGTATCACTTCTTCGGATTCTAGATCATGCAACTAGAGCTATAACTTCAGGATGTCATCCTAATTCTTGCGTTTACGTAATTTCAGACGATTATGGCTCCAAAGAGAAAGACTACCAACAGATTAAGGGCAGCTTCTAACGCTGCTCGTCGTGAGCCTATCCGAGCCAATTCCGATCAGATGCCTACACCAGAGACTACTCCTACTGCTCCAGCTCTGACAAAGATTCCGGCTCCTCAGACCGGAACAACTAATGTGGATGTTGGGAGTGTTTTTGCAATGCTCACACAGTTAGTGGCTGCTCAGGCCTAGCGTCAGGAAGCGGGGTCTAATTCTGGAAATCATGGAGAATCCTCTAGGGCTAAAGAGTTCCTGAGAATGAAGCCCCAGTCTTCTCGGGGACAAAGAAGGAAAAGGACTCTCAAGATTTCATTGATGGTCTTCAGAAGATTTATAGAATGATGACTGTGACGGAGACAGAAGTAGCTACATTTGGAGCTCACTGGCTGCAAGGAGTAGGAAATGCCTGGTACGAGACCTGGGAATTATCCCGAGGTAATAATGCTTCTGATGCCACATGGGATGAGTTCGTAGAGGCTTTCCTAGACCATTTTATGCCTGTTGAGGTACGAGAAGCCAGAGCTGAGCAGATCTTCAAGCTCAAACAGAATGGGAGGACTGTTCAGGATTACTATTTGGAGTTTATGAGTCTGAAAAAATATTCTACTGAGCTTGTTCCTAACATGAGGGCTAAAGTAAGGAGGTTTGTCACTAGTCTTGATTCTCACTTATATGATGGGGCGAATATTGCAGCCCAAAATGGAGGTATGATTATCTCCAAGGTATTGGCATTTGTGCAAGGAAATGAAATGAGGCTCAAGGAGGAGGAAGTTATGCAGAAAGAGAAAGACAAAGAGTTTAACAAGAGGGTTAAGTCAACCGGGCAGTTCAGCGGGAATAGTGGAAAGAACAGAACATTCTTCAACAACAGGTCATCTGGACCCGTTCCTTCATCAACCAGTGCTCCAGTTCCTAAGTTTAGAGAGGAGAAGAGAGGAAGCTTTCGAGCATCAGTGTCACGCCCTGAACCATGGCCTGGGCGTAACACGACACTCGGTGCCTGACTGCATGTGACCGAGCGAACCACATGGCTTGCCGAATCATCATGAGGCATACATGAGAGGAATTATAACGTGAAGTGCATAATGAGCTTTTGTAAAACATAGTAAGTCATAATATTAAACATAAGTACTTGGTAAAGTCATGAATGCGGACAATATCATAAATGAGACAAACCGGCTAACCAACTCTGGAAGTCTAGCATGACACTTGCCTTGTTTATGAAACCTCTAACATGAGTCTGAAACACGTAACATACTTGCTAGGACAAGGCCCCTAGCATACCTTTAGATGTAAACCTAAATAAAGAAAGACAATGCCTAAACCCCGAATGAGCAGAGGCGTCGTCTTGTAAATCCATACCTGCATCGTGAAATACAGGCCCCCGGGCAATAAAAGGGGACGTCAGCACATTGAATGTACTGGTATATAAAGCAACTGAAAGAAATAACATGGGACATAGAATAACATGATAAGAACTGAAACTGAAAACCTAGACATGAACATGAGCATGAGCATAGGTACATATATATATATATATATATATATATATATATCATGAGTAAAACATGGTAAGTAGGGAGAGCATTTCATAAACCGACAATATAATATCACCATGTGGGTACATGGAGTCTGGTACCTCACCGGACCAGCAGAGCCCCTATACCTTGCCAGGGTATAAGGTGGTAACGTGCCTGATGGATCCATTCAGTGTAAATTAAGGAATCGTCCTAACTGGGCGGAGCGATCCTTGTCCTACGGTGGCTACGAAGTTTCAGGCTATCTGAGCCTTCTCGGTAACTTGTGCAACTCCCAAAAACATGAACATGATATAATTGGCTAAGAAGCCCGTGACTTTCGTGACATAACTTGTAAATAGCTTGTAATCATAATTTCACGAAATAACTTGTAAACATGGTGTCATGAAATAACTTGTATTTAGCATGTATGTATCTTGAATCATGGCATGAAGATAATTATATAATACAACTCCATGAAAACTTGTAGACATGTAGGGTATTCATGAAATAAGCATTTTTATTTAAAAACATGTATGCAAGAACCCATGGAATACGAGATATGGGTGTTCATGGATTACGGACAAATTCTCAATAATCATATGGAGTTATTAAGAACACAATGATTGAATAATAGCAATTCATACATAATATATTCATGGACATGGGCCTAGGGTTGTTATGAGCATGGTGTAGAAACCCTAGTTTTCGTAAAGATTCATACTTTATGGATTAAGAGGCGTGGGGAAGAATAATGATATTCCCACACGTAGATAGCAACTCTACATACCTTAATCACTCCAAAACATGAAGAAAAGTCTGAATCTTTGAAGAAGAATTCCAAAAGCTTTGAATTTGAAACCTTGAGAAGAGTTTTCACAGATTTTCGTAGCTACTGTTCGTGGCTCAAATGGTACTTCTGCGGACCTCTAAATCCAATCTCCACCGTTCATATTTTATACTTACGTGTTACGAACGCTCAGTTAAAATTTGGGCTCGATCCAACGGTTAGATTATCGGTAAACACTAAATTAATATGGCTGGTTGGAATGAAATTCAATCAGAAAAATACTAGAGTTTTCTCCAACTTTTTTACAACTCTTGATTTTTATAGGGTAACGGGATGGATGGATTTATTCTAGTATTTATAAATAATAAATCTTGTAGAATACAAATGTTCTTGGTTAAAATATTTACCTTGGAGGAAACTAGATTGCCAAACCAAATTCTTGAAGGTTTCTTGATTTTTCTTGATTGCAAGAATGACTTTCTTGAAAGATTGAAGTGTCTAGGTTCTTTAGGGATAGAAGTAGAGAGAAAATGAATAGTCTCTTAGGGTTTATAATAGTGTTATGGAAGTTTTTGTTTCATAAAATAATAAAATAGGGAGTCCCAATTCGAGTAGGAAAAGGCTAAAAAACGTAACCTAAAATCTGAAAATTCTGCTCTAACCAGCGTTAGTAAAATAGACATAACTCTTAGTATAGAGCTCTGTTTGAGCTCCACAAGATACCGTTGCAAAGCTATCACAAAGGGATACAAATTTTATGTTTTAGGTTTTCTCAAATTCCTAAATTCACTATCCGAAAACCGGCCATAAGTACAGAATGTCTCAGACTTAAACGAATTTAGAAGGCCTTAAGAACTTCACTTTTTGGTTTGACTTCAAAATGATTGTTTATCACCTGAATGGATTCACATAGCTAAAATATCATCTTTATACTAGTTTCATACATTCACATCTAACTCAGATTTACGGGATGTTACCGACATGGTTTAGTATGAGAGTGCGAGGTGTTACAGTCAGGCTCCTAATCTAAAGGAAATTCGAACAGTCATGGCTTCCACCCGGTTTGTAATACTTGTGGGAAGAGACATTCAGGGACATGCCGTTCGGGCATGGATGGTTGCTTTTGATGTGGCCAGTCAGGTCACTTTTTGAGAGATTGTCCATTTGCTAAGAAGGGTACAGGTGGGACCATAACTCAGTCCACCAATTCGGTTGCAAACAAGAACACTCAGGCTCAATCAGGTAGAGCCCCAGCGAGATCAGGGAATGCAAGTGGTGGTCCAAACCGCTTGTATGCTTTAGGTGCTCGATAGGATGCTGAGGGTCGTACTGATGTTGTCACAGGTACAATCACCATTTTCAATTACGATGTTTTTGCACTCATGGACCCAGGATCCACCCTTTCTTATGTAACCCCTGTTATTGCTAAAAAGTTTGGAGTCAAACCAGAACCATTTTCCAAACCTTTTGAAGTGTCTAACCCTATTGGTGAGGCAATTCTAGCCAAATATGTGTATAGGTGTTGTCCGGTGCGAGTGTACCATAAGTTGATGATAGCAGACCTTCACGAGTTAGAAATGGTAGACTTTGATATGATCATAGGGATGGATTGGCTATATTCTTGTTATGCGTCAGTTTGTTGTCGGACCAAAACAATCAAATTTGAATTCCCAAATGAGCCAGCCTTAGTTTGGTCCAGTAATTCAGTAGCACCCAGAGGTCAGTTCATCTCTTATCTGATGGCCCGACAAATAATTTCCAAGGGCTATATCTATTATCTAGTCGGGGTTAGGGATGCAGATACCCAAACCCTGACTCTTCAGTCAGTTCCAGTAGTCTGTGAGTTTTCGGACGTCTTTCCAGAAGATCTTCCAAGAATCCCTCCTGATAGGGAAATAGAGTTCGAAATTGATATACTCCCTGGACCTAAGCTTGTCTCTATTCCGCCATATAGAATGGCTCCAGCAGAACTCAAAGAACGTAAAGCTCTGTTAAATAACCTCCTAGATAAGGGATTCATCCACCCCAGTGTTTCTCAATGGGGCTCACCAGTTCTATTCGTGCGAAAGCAAGATGGTTTCTTCCGTATGTGTATAGACTATCTCCAACTTAACAAAGTCACTATCAAGAACAGATATCCCTTCCTAGAATAGATGACTTATTTGACCAACTTTAGGGTGCCCAGTTTTATTCTAAGATAGACCTCAGATCTGGTTACCATCAGCTTAAGGTCGAGGAAAAAGATATTCCTAAGACAGCTTTCAGGACCAGATATAGGCACTATGAGTTTTGTGTCATGTCTTTCGAGTTGACGAATGCGCCAGCAGCCTTCATGGATCTTATGAATAGGGTGTTTAAGTTGTATCTTGATCTCTTCGTGATTGTCTTCATCGATGACATTTTAATATACTCCCGCAGCGAGTCAGATCATGCTCAGCACCTCAGAGTAGTGTTGCAGACACTTAAGGACAGTGAGCTATTCGCAAAATTTTCCAAGTGTGAATTTTGGCTCAAGTACGTGGCATTCTTAGGCCATGTTATTTCCGGAGAGGGTATTCGAGTTGATAACACTAAGATTGAGGCTATCAAGAGTTGTCCCAGACCTATCTCTATTTCAGATATTCATAGTTTCTTGGGTCTGGCTGGTTACTACAGGCGTTTCGTAGAGGGATTTTCCTCCATCTCAGCTCCATTGACTAGATTGACTCAGAAGAAGTCTAAGTTTCAGTGGTCAGATCCTTGTGTCACATCCCTACCAGGAGAATGACGAACTCCGACCCGTAGGCCAGGAACCACTTGACTTATCCGTTACTTTGAACATTATAAACCATAACTCGAAGATCACCTGCACGCAGAAAACGCCCAACATAGGAATATCCGATCATTCAGCACATATGTTCATATGCGGACCGACAAGGTCGCCACATCATAACGTATATCATAAAGCCGACAAGGCTAACAGTAAAGTATCAACAGCTCAAAATAAGGCCGGCAAGGCCACCAATATATTATACAACAATATGAACCGTTGGAGTTATAAAACATCTAACTATACACACACGTCTACGAGCCTCTACATAGAATACAAATGATCATAAGGACAATATCAAATAGACATTCGTAGCCTCGTAATCTACATATACAACCATTCATACTATTGTTAGGCTCATTGTCATACGCTCGTCATAAACCCTTAATTTAAATCCATTTAGAATCTGCCAAAATTCGGGCAGCATCTCCCCTGTTTATATGCCTAGTCCGAAATAACAATCCAATGACCAACAACAACAACAATAATACCAACATCACAACAACATTATAAACACCCATAGGCTCCATAAAACATCCCACACAATGTTTTCCAAGTTTCTCAACTATCCAACTTGTTATACGACTACTTAATAACTTTATCTCCATAAATAAACTTAAATTACTATTAGTAAGGAGAGATTCATACCTTATTCTTAATAGAGCAGAAATATCTTCAATATCTACTTTGAATCCAATCCAATTCCCACACAACACAAAATTATAATTGTGACTACACGCTGCCTGGACCTCAATTAATATTCCGTCACTTGAAATTACGGAAAATCCTCACTTTTATGAGGTAAATATACTCTCTTTTGCTTGCTGATTTTTCTGGAATATTTGGGAGATTATTATGACAAAAAAGAGGGATTTTAACCCTTTTATAGGTGCGTAAAGTCGGTTGCACTGTAGCAGTTACTGTAGCGCACATTTATGCTCTATCGGCCTAACTTGTAACGTCCATAATTCTCTACTCTAATGTTGTATCAACGAGCGGTTTATTGAGTTGGCAACTAGACTCGACGAACTTCATTCTAGGCTTTTGAAACACCTTAAAACACCCCATATACTTGGAGATATACCCCTCCAAAGTTGACCCAAAATTCTGTCTTTAATTCTGCCAACTTGTTCCAAATTTTCGACAAACTTATTTTCGTTGATTTGCTTGGTCCTGGAATATTCCCAAGTCCCCCTACATGATATTTATCATTTATTATAATTGATAATGGTCATGTTCTTGTGTTTCAAGATTGTCCTTCCCGGTTACGACTTATGGGGTCGTAATTCATCCTTTACTTCATTGTTACGTACTTCCCATGGCTTGTACCTTACAAACCATCATGGGACGTCTCCGATACTCCATTACTACAGTGATGTACGTGGCATGCTCATGCTCTGAAAGTACGGGGTATAATATTCTCCCCCCCCCCCCCCCCTCAAAAACATTTGTCCTCGAATGTTGAGGTAGAGTTTGCTCCGAGGTAGATGTCAATGTTCTTACCTATATTTGTCAGTATTTACTTTACTTACTTACAATCTTACTTGCTCATTTAAAACTGAACTTATCCAAATTACGCAGTTTATCCTTCTTCTTTTGTAGCCGAAATTTATGCTCGTACTCAAGGTCGTCCCTTCCCTTATTATCTGTCTATCTACTAACTCTTTATGCTTTATCATTCTCATTGTCTATTCAGCCTCCGTTGTTTACATTCTTGTATGCTCTTTTATCCAGTACTTACCACATACTTTTATCCAATTTTGATCCCATATTCTTTTTATTCAGAAATTCTTGCTCTCTTCGATCTCCACGTATCTTTCTTACGTTTTATAGATGTCCCAGGCCTTTGTCTTCTTAGAGTTTACTTATTCTTATTCTTCCTCCCTTAAAGATAACCTCAAGACTGGTCACAATTTAGCATCATTTGCTTTCTATAGCAATCGAATTAATCTTTGCAAAACTTTATCTGTCAACTAGTTTAACACCGAAGTGTCTCGCTTAATTTCTCTTTCCTTCAATTGGACTTCTAGCACTTGGATAACTAACGGTAATTCTTGTAATTATATCAAAAACATCTCAAATCACTTCTTTAATGATTCATTTCCTTTAATTTACTCTTAAAGTTTGTGATCCTTAGTTCAGCTAATAAATTAGGGGTTAATTCAGAAGTTTGTCGAAGAATAACCAAGATTCCTAGTCATGCAGCGAATTCGAATCTTTTCATTCTTTCCTTTATCTGTAACCTTCATTCATCCCTTTTCCAATAAGAGCCATCATGTTGCTTGTTCCACGAGGTTTCATTGTCGCCTGCTCGTTCCAATCAAATGTGATATCCTTTGATCATTTCCTTTGGGGTTCTCCTTCTACTTTTAACCTTTGCTTGACTCTCACTTAATACGTCTTTCCCATAGTTTGACGCACTCATCTATCATTTCGGTTTATCAATCAAGCGGATCTCTTAATTCCTTAAATGTCCATCTCCTTTATTTATATCTTTGAATTCTTTTCCTGCAATCTTATCTTCGTCTACTTCTATGATTTCACCTTCCGTTGACTTAGTCCCTCTTGTTTCGTAGCCCTCTATTTCTCTGCTAGTGGACAACTTTCTTATTCAGTTGTGGCACTTTTCCTTGCTCGCTTCTCTAGTGCTACTTTAGAGTATCCCTTTTAGTACTAATCGATTTTACATACATATCATCTCATCTCCTTGTTAATTATTTGGTCTGACTCCTTAACTCCTTCCATTGTCATCATAGTTCCACCTATGGTAGCGCCCAGATAGTTTGTCATAGCATTTCCTTGCTAATGGCGTATTATTCTCATTAATTACTCTACTTCAGATTACTCATCCAATGCGTCAAAAATACCATAGCCAAGGGATTTATATTCAAATGGGACTCAATTCAACCCACACAACAATCCTCAGCACCATTCCTTATACACTTGTATACAATATTTTCTTATCATCGTTTTTATCCCCCATCACAATATTATACTTACAACATACTAATAATCATATCTCAAGCTAATCTGCTATTCAAAATATCTTCAAGTCCATGGTTGAATCTTTCCTCCAATTTCCTTTCCTCAAATGTTAACATATTTACAAAATGACTCATAAGCATGAGACTAAAATAAAATCTTACTTAATCACAACTTCCTTTCAATACGAGTGTGCTTCCCTATTTAAGTCCTTGGCTCTCCTATACCAGCGGCCAATTGAGACTTAACTAGCTTTCATTCTTCTTCAAATATTTATTGTCATCCCCACACCATTTTACTAGCCATTTCATCAGGACGATTATTTATATGGTCCTATGACATATACTCTTCACGATTTATTATAAACGGTGACTTATGATTTCACGATGCATGAGGTATTTCTAGTCTCAGGCAGTACTGCTGTCGCGCTATCCATAGGCATACTGTCTTTCTTTCTTTTGACGATCATTGAATTCCTATAAATATTCCTCTTTTAAAACTCTCATCTCTTCCAGTGCTACGATTTCTCTTTACTAATCTCGAATGTCCCTGATACTTATCCTTGGTCACTTGTAGACCTTCTCACTTCTTCTGTTACCTTTTTGGGGTACATTGGCAGCATATTTAATTGTAATAATAAAATTTCTCTGGTACGAGCGAATCATAGCCCGAAACACAATGTATTGCATTCACAAAACTTATTCCCTTTGATTTGCTAAACCTTCATTATCTTGTCATGCCTCCTTTCCTATGTCTGTCTCATAATATACTTGGATTTAGTCCACTTCCACTTTTCTTTAGCACATCCTTTCGATATTAGTTCATCTCGAATTTCGACTCCTTCAAGCCAGTACATTTCCTTCTTCTGTACTTGGGACTATTCTAATTCGTCTAAGAATATTCTCATATACCAGTAACATTTGAGTATTGACCGTCTTTGGTAGTCATTTGGCTGACCCTAGCGATCTTTCAACTCCTCTAGTCCATATAATGCCGGAGTTACTTTTATTGCATGGTTTGACTTTTTTTTTTTTTTTGCTAACTGGATTCTTGTATCCAGTCAAATGTCCACACATATTGGACTCAACTCAAACCACTTCCTTCTTTCATGCCTAATCGTCCCCTAGGTTAATGAATCAATGGTGACATCAGAATTCGTTAGGCTCCTTATAGAATGCCCGACTATACCATGCTCCTTCAGCCGCAATTTTCCTTCATACCTATCCTTTCGCCAGTACCCTTGAGATTCCTCTTACTCTTGGTTCCCGATTCCGAGTTGGATTTATACCATACCAGTAAAAGTCGAGACTCTCTCTCATTCATTCTCACAATTCGTCCTTTCCTTAATTTGGCTCATAGTGTCCCATAGTTTCTCTTAACTAATTGTTTGTATCATAATCATGCATCATAATCCTTCTAATGTCCCGCCGATTCTTATTCTCATCATGAAATTTTAGTAAAATACACCCTTTTCTTTCTTCCTTCGTTCATTTCTTATTCCCTTTACGATACCATAGCTTGCTCGTATGTATGTCTATTCCTCATATATTCGTCCTGTTTCCTTTATAATCATATCTCTATTCCAAGTCCACTGTCTTATGCCATTACTGTCTACCTTTGGCCAACCTTACTAATTTATTAAGCTTCCTCTTATCGTCGCCGATCACATAACCTCCTTTAATCAATTTATAACCATACTTTCTCGTACTTCTATCCTCAAGGTCCTCCTTGATTTCCTTTGCTCTTAAAGCACTCTTTCCCATTTGCCACTTAATAATATCTACCTGGAAGTTTCCAGAACACTCCACTATGAATACAAACCCATCTTGATCTCGAATAAATATATACTTCTAGGGTGGAACTTTCCCGTACTCGTTAACTTCCTTTCCCAACATAGGAATATCCGATCATTCAGCACATATGTTCACATGTAGACCGACAAGGTCACCACATCATAACATATATCATAAAGCCGGCAAGGCTAATAGTAAAGTATCAAGAGTTCAAAATAAGGTCGGAAAGGCCACCAATATATTATACAACAATATGAACCGGTGGAGCTATAAAACATCTAACTGTACACACACGTCTACGAGCCTATACATAGAATAAAATGATCATAACGACAATATCAAATAGACTGCAGCTCCGAAGTAAGTGCAGTGCTCCTAAGAATTTGCTGATAGAACACCTACCGGTCTGACCGTCTCCCTGCCTACCTGCGGGCATGAGCGCAGCAACCACAAAAAGGGACATCAGTACGAATAATATACTGAGTATGTAAGGCACAAATAACAACATAATATAGATATGAAAGGCAACATGGAATATGAGAGATAACCTGTACATCTGGATGACTCATAAGGCGGTGTCATGCATGCTTAGTCTTTTTAAAAAAATATTTTTATACATATATATAGTACCATGCCCGGCCGTTAAGGCTCAGTGCCATATATATATAGTATCATGCTCGGCCATTAAAGCTCGGCGTTATCATCATTAGCCTGCGCCCGGGCTCCCGCGTCCGCGGCAATATCATAACATGCCCACTGCAGTGGTGTGCACATCTACGTGTCATGCCCGTCCGACTATAGCGCGGCGCGGTGTGAAAAAATACATACATATATATATAAAGCATACGTCAGAGCCCAATCAAAAGCCACAACTATATCAGAGTGACGTAAGTTCGGTAGCCACCGATTATATTATGGATCAATCACTATCGTTTATCCCACCTTGAAGGAACAAGGGTCATAAGGTGAGATTACTAACAATGAAGGAAATTAAGAAATTCCAAAGTAAGCTCAATCAGCTCATAACAATATAAAGCTCATGTAATTGGAAATCTCTATGAATAAAATCATCTCATAATATCATGAAATCCGTATGCCTTGGAGCTTTGATAAATAAATCCCTCATAATCATCGTCATGGTTATCATAAAAAATATTGTCCACCTTTAGCACCATAAAAACTTTAAGAGTCATGAAAATCTAACATTCTTGGAAATGAGGATTTTTATGGAATTCATGCATGGGTTGGTAGGAAAAGAATCATGTCTTTAAAAGAAAGAGGAATAGCCTTAACATACCTGGAAAATAATTTCTCAACTTTCAACTTACTTCCTGTCTTGCAATTCACTTAAGATCATTCATAGCCTCATAATCTACATATACGACCATTCATACTATTGTTAGGCTCATCATCATACGCTCGTCTTAAACCCTTAATTTAAATCCATTTAGAATCTGCCAAAATTCGAGCAGCATCTCCCCTGTTTATATGCCTAGCCCAAAATCACAATCCAATGACCAAAAACAACAACAATACCAACATCACAACAACATTATCAATACCCATAGGCTCCATAAAACATCCCACACGATATTTTCCAAGTTTCTCAACTATCCAACTTGTTATACGACTATTTAATAACTTTATCTCCGTAAATAAACTTAAATTAATATTAGTAAGGAGAGATTCATACCTTATTCTTGCCAGAGCAGAAATATCTTCAATGTCTACTTTGAATCCAAGCCAATTCCCATGCAAGACAAAACTATAATCGCGACTACACGTTGCCTGGACCTCGATTAATATTCCGTCAATTGAAATTACTCAAAATCCTCACTTTTATGACGTAAATATGCTCTCTTTTGCTTGCTGATTTTTATGGAATATTTGGGAGATTATTATGACCAAAAAGAGGTATTTTAACCCTTTTATAGGTGCGTAAAGTCGGTGGCACTGTAGCAGTTACTGTAGCGCACATTTATGCTCTATCGGCCTAACTTGTAACGTCCATAATTCTCTACTCTGATGTTGTATCAACGAGCGGTTTATTGAGTTGGAAACTAGACTCGACGAACTTCATTCTAGGCTTTTGAAACACCTTAAAACTCCCCATATATCTGGAGATATACCCCTCCAACGTTGACCCAAAATTCTGTCCTTAATTCTGCCAACTTGTTCCAAATTTTCGACAAACTTATTTTCGTTGATTTGATTGGTCCTGGAATCTTCCCCAACTACCCATACATGATATTTATCATTTATTATACTTGATAATGGTCATGTTCTTGTGTTTCAAGATTTTCCTTCCCGGTTATGACTTATGAGATCGTAATTCATCCTTTACTTCATTGTTGCGTACTTCTCATGGCTTGTACCTTCGAAAACTTCATGGGACGTCTCTGATATTCCATTACTACGGTGATGTACGTGTCATGATCATGCTCTGAAAGTGCGGGGTGTAACACCTTGCGAGCGCAGTTTCGAGGAGTTGAAAACAAGGTTGTCTTCAGCTCCGGTTTTGACCTTGCTGGAAGGGACCGAGGGGTTCGAAGTTTATTGTGATGCTTCGGGCGTGGGTCTCGGTTGTGTCTTAATTCAGCATGATAAGGTTGTATCTTATTCATCTCGTCAGCTCAAGGTTCACAAGAAGAATTATCCGACTCATAACCTAGAGTTGGCAGCTGTAGTTTTTGCACTTAAGATATGGCGTCATTATTTTTATGGAGTGCATGTTGATATTTTCACAAATTATAAAATCCTGCAGTATATTTTCAAGCAAAGAGAGTTAAATCTTAGGCAGAGGAGATGGCTCGAATTGCTTAAGGACTATGACGTGGATATTCTCTATCATCCAGGGAAGGCGAATGTTGTAGCCGATGCTCTCAGTCGGTGTTCCATGGGAAGTTTAGCTCATGTTGATGCAGATAAGAAAATTATGACCAAGGAAGTCCACCGTTTGGCCAGTCTTGGGGTTCAACTATTCGACTCCGGGGATAGCGGTGTGGTTGTTCAGAATAGAGCCTTTTTCTCTTTAGTCGTTGAAGTTAAAGAGAAGCAGTATAAAGATCCCTACTTGTTGCAACTGAAAGAGGGGATTCACAAGCATAAGAGGATGACTTTCGAACAAGGGGGAGATGACGGAACCTTGAGATATCGAGGCAGATTATGTGTTCCAGATGTAGATGGGCTCAGAGAGAGAATTATGTCTGAAGCTCACCACTCCAGTTATCCCATTCACCCAGGTTCCACAAAGATGTATCACGATCTTAAGGACAATTATTGGTGGAATGACATGAAGAAGAATGTAGCAAATTTGTGGCTAAGTATCCAAATTGTCAGCAAGAGAAAGCCAAACACCAGAGGCCTGGTGGCTTGGCTCAGAATATTGATATTCCCGTTTGGAAGTGGGAGATGATAAATATGGATTTCTTAGCAGGTTTACCTCGTTCAGCTAGGAGGCATGATTCAATTTGGGTGATCGTGGACAGACTTATGAAGTCAGCGCACTTCTTACCGGTTAAGACCACAAATGCAGCTGAGGACTATGCCAAGTTGTATCTTCGCGAAATTGTCAAGCTTCATGGGACTCTAGTGTCTATTATTTCAGATCGTGGTGCTCAGTTCACAGCAAAATTTTGGAAATCCTTTCAGAAATTATTGGGTTCAAAGGTTAACCTCAGTACAGCTTTTCACCCTCAGACAGATGGCCTGGCAGAGCGCACCATTCAGATCCTTGAGGATATGTTGAGGGCATGTGTCCTTGATTTCAAAGGTAATTTGGGATGATCACCTACCTCTTATTGAGTTTGCTTACAATAATAGTTACCATGCTAGTATTGGGATGGCACCGTTTGAAGCTCTTTATGGGCGGAGGTATAGATCACCGATTGGTTAGTTTGAAGTTGGTGAAGCAGAGTTGTTGGGACCAGATATGGTCTATTAGGCTATGGAAAAGGTCAAGTTAATTCAAGAGCATTTGAAGACAGCTCAGAGTCGCCAGAAGTCTTACACAGATGTGAGATGGAGAGATTTAAAGCTTGAAGTTAATGGTTGGGTATTTCTTAAAGTCTCTCCTATGAAGGGTGTCATGAGGTTTGGTAAGAAATGGAAACTTAGTCCCCGCTATATTGAACAATACAGAATTCTACGAAAAGTTGGTCTAGTAGCTTATGAGCTTGAGCTGCCACAAGACTTGGCTACCGTACAACTAGTATTTCATGTGTCCATGTTGAGGAAGTGTGTGGGAGACCCCTCGTTAGTTATCCCGACTGATGACGTAGCAGTCAATGATAGTTTGACTTATGAAGAAGTCCTAGTGAAAATCCTTGATCGTTAGGTTCGCAAGTTGAGAACTAAAGAGGTAGCCTCCGTAAAGGTCTTGTGGAGAAATCAGAAAGTTGAAGAGGCTACATGGGAAGCCGAAGAAGACATGAAGTCCAGATATCCCTATCCTTTTGAAGAATCAACAGAAACCGGTGAAGGTATCGTACTTCCCCTCTCAGATCCTTCCTTCTATAGCTTCCATTATTAGTATTCAGCCTGTTAGACAGTCAGTTTAATAGTTACTCAGTTCAACAGATAATTCAGTCCAGCGCCTTTCAGTTCAGTTTTCATGTGCTCATAACAATTAGTGTGCCCATGTCTCAGCAATCCCTTTTGACCAAAATCCATCATTTGAGGACGAATGATCCCAAGGGGGAGATATTGTAACACCTTAGACTTTTAACTTAAGCCTTGACCATCATCCAAGACTTAGAAAACCAGATAAAGAATGTGAGAATTGGAAATTTCTCTTCAGCTGTCAGATGTGTATTTGCGCCCCAGAATACGGACTGTAAACCAGTATACAGCTCGTATTTCAAGTATTAAAGTGACACCCAAAATCACTGTGCATTCTGGAATTTGTCTGGTGGAATTTCATATTGTTAAAAACGGACCGTATTTTGAAATACGGCCCGTAAAGTGTGATCGTATTTAAGGAGGAATGGAAACCAGTGATTTTGTTTGAAACATTGTCACGACCCGACCCGAGGGCCATGATAGGCACCCAGTGTTAACCCACCCGGGTACCTCTTATCGTACATTCATATTCACATCTAGGTGGACCACATAGCTTATTCATGAATGCTATACATCAATAAAGCTAAACTCATTGGGCAACAACACATTTATACCATCATTGACAACTATGCCCACATCAATATACATAAACCGATGAGACCATTAAAATGATATACAAAATATTAGCCGACAAGGCTTTCAAGACATCTAACCATATACAACTGTCAACGAGCCTCTAAGAAGAGTAAGTAACATCATATAGGCGGGATAGGACCCCGCCGTGCTCATGTATGTACACAAAATAATAATACCCAAAAGTTGTAGCTCCAGATGAAATGGAGCTCCCCTAAGTAGTCCCTGAACAAGAAAAGCTATGGATCAAGCCTGTCTCCCTGGCCACCTGCGGGCATGACGCAGCGTCCACAAACAAAAGGACGTCAGTACGAATATTGTACTAAGTATGTAAAGCATAATCAACATCATAATGGGAGCATAAGAGACAACATAAGAAACAACATAAGATGGGAGAATCGGGAGATAGTAAAGCCATCATCATCATTACTTACTTACTTACTTGTCTTTCATAGGGACCTTCCATTTCTAAAGCATGCTTGTGTACATACATACATATACATTCGTGTTCGTATTTCATATTCGTATCCATACCATACCCGACCATGGAGGTTCGGTGTTTCGCATACTCGGCCATGACAAGGCTCGGTGATCATACATACCTGGCCCTACCAAGGCTCAGTGGTATCCGTACCCAAATGCAGTGGTGTGCGCGCGATAGGTATCATACCCGACTATATAAGCACGGTGTCACGTGATAGTCATACATACTTAGACACGTGTACATAAGGGTCCATAAGTACCATCAACGTCACTGCCATTATCGTTTTTGTTACGTCTATCCTTGGAGGATCAACTATCGTATAAAGGATGCAATGGAGTCATGAAATTATCGAGGATCATGAGTTTAGTAGCTTTGGAGATAGAATAATTTGGAGGACATTATGGAACTCATATATATATATATAGCCAAGGAACCATACCTTATTGAAAGAAGGGTTAGCCTTACATATCTCCTTGTCTTCTCAACTATCTAACGTTCACCGTTGAAGCTTGAAGAATCTACATTTAGAAGGATTCATACCAAGGTTAAGCCTTAATGATACTTTTAAATTCTAACTAGAATAATTCAAAGTCTAATGAAAATTGGGCAGCATTTCCTCTATTTCGTCAACTTCCACCATATCACAAAACAACTCTCAACAACCACAATAACATCCATAATACGCTCATAATATCCAATTCAAGTAATCACATTACACTAAGCCTCTAATATTCACCCCTATGTTCAACTCATACAAGCAACTTCATACCCATTTTAGCACATTTACATATAATTCTCCTTCATCACCATTATCACCTTCCATAACAAGATTATATCCATTTTATGCTAAGAATCATAACTACATGTAGATTACTACTCATAATTATCATAAAAGCTACATTTAAACTCCATTTTCTACTTTCTTCTTCTACCCTAGTCTTTCAACCTCTCTATAGTTCAAATAACACGAAATGATCATAAAACTTACCTTTGATTGAGTAGGAATAACCCTTGGATGGAAATACTTCACTTGAAGAAAAACCCTAGCTTCAATCCATAAAGTTTTCTTGACTCTAGCAACCTCTAAGAGCTTCAATCCATAAAGTTTTCTTGACTCTAGCAACCCCTAAGAGCTTTCTTACACTTGATTCCCTTAGATTAATGATATGAGCCTTGGATCTCCTTTGGATTCTTGTATATGAAATGTAGGGAATGTTCTAGAGACTTGGAGAGAAGTGGAGAAGTGTTAAAATGAAAATAATGAAGTGGGATCACATTTATAGACTTGAAAATAACTGAGCCCGTCGGGTGTTATACGGACACTTATACGGTCCGTATAACATTGTACGGTCCGTATAAGTGGCGGTGGTTCACCATCAGGAAAATCATCTTCCTGCTGGGGGTTATACGAACCCCTTATACGGATCGTAAACCCCTTATACGGATCGTATAAGTGGTCGTATAACTCCACTGCCCTGAAATAGTTTCCATCGTTTCGTTCGATCTCCAATCCTTATTGAACCTTCTTGACACTTGTTTAACACTTCATTACCAATCTAAGGATAGTTACAACTCTTCTTTAAGACATGATTAAGTCAACATTAGCTCGGTACCTTACAGAACTTTCCAAAACACAACATATACTTTGCCCTCCTTAAGGAACTTTCTCCTCTTACTTCCAACATCTTTGCAATCTTAACTAGGATCGTTAAATAACCTTCCTTACTTATAGAAACATCATATTCGTCTCACCCTACATTAGTGTATCTATCATATGACGACACGAAAATTTTCCGAGGTGTAACAAACATGTTGAATTATGGTCCAGGTTTACGGACCGTAAATCAGTTTACGGACTGTATTTTGGCCCGTATTTCCCAGCCCGCACCAGAACCTATAAATACCAGCCTTCAGTTATTTTATTTCGTTTTTCATAATTCCAAGCTCTAGAAATAAAGTGTTCTTCTCCCAACAATCCAAAACAACAACTTAAGTCATTCCAAACTCTTCCAAATCAATTCTATCATATATGCTCTTAATCTAATCATGAAACCATGTTCTTAACATAGGGTTTTCAAGAAAACCCAATTAAAGAGCATAAAGAGCAAAACCTTGAAACTCTTTTTCCAAGACCAGATTATTATTCATGTTTGAGAGCAATTCCAGGTATGTTAAGCATACTATCTACATGAGGAACATTGTTTAATCATCCTCATACCTCAATTATCATAATTCTCAGAAATCTAGCCAGTTCATGATTTTACCCTAGTTCTTGATTTTCATAACCTAGGGTTAGAGCTCAGTTTTCTAATTATGTTCATACTTGTTATGCATGCTATGGACCCTAGCTTAATCTAAAAGACTTGTAATTCAATCTATAAGTCTCAGAATGCAATCTAAGTCATCAGTCAGGTTACAGAGCCAGTAGTCAGTTTTACACCTGTTGATTCATGTTTGATTGGGCCTAAGGCCATAGTTATGATTCATATGCATATATAATTATTATGGGCCTGAGGCCATAACTTTGAGATCTCATTATTTATTTGGCCTGAGGCCATAGTTACATGATATTTGCATAGATGGTTTCTATACAGATCAGCTCATGATATGAGAATTCAGTTTCATTGTGCTTTATTGTTCATATCCCTTATTATCTCTTCAGTTTCTTATCATACTTGTACAATTCAAATGTACTAACGTCCTTATGCATGGGCCTGCACTTCACAGTGCAGAGTCTGACTTTCCGGAGGATATAGCAACCGCTTAGCTTCCAGTGCTTTGAGTACATCAACTAGTTGGTGAGCCCCTCTCATCCAGGGCTTCCCGTCTATTCCCAGTTTTTCGAGTATTAGTTAGTTCATTAGTATTTGAGGCATGTCAGGGTCTTGTCCTGACCTACTTATTCTTTGATTATTTTGATCATAGAGGTTTCATAGACACAAACTTTAGTCAGTTATGTTGGTTTTGCCTCACAACATTTATTTCCGCATTTATTATTATATTTGGGTTAGAGCATTCTCTTGATTCGTGTTATATCTTGAATGCTTCCATAATACAACTGTCAGATTCAGTAGCCATGGGTTCGCTCGGTCATAGACAGTCAGGCAACGAGTGAAGTGTCGCGCTCGGGTCATGGTTCGGGGCGTGACACTTTCCCATTGTGATAAAACACTTGAAGGCATGAGAACATGGCATGTGATATGATTGCCACTTGCCACATGTGCATGTTCTTGGAATCTCACAAATTGTGTGGGCGTTACCTTTGTTGCCTTGGTGCACACTTGTTGTTAGTTCAAATATGAGCTTTGCATAGTTGTACTCCAGCCGGTCGTGTTGTTGAGCCTTAAATTTGTGATACTTGAACAATTGTGAAGGCTTTGGCATCCATTTTAGACCGTCTGCTGCAAGTCCTTTGGCTTCTTTTGATCTAGTAACGAACCACTCCACAACCTGCTTAAAAGTCATTCTCACCATTGCGGTGACGGGTTGTTACACCCTGTAATTTTGTATGTCGAGATTCGAGTTACCCTTCAGGAGGTATATGAGATTAGATGCGCCTACCTTATGTTTATGAGGGTTTAAGTTTATATAATAAGCTGCGGAGGGATTGGAGGGCAAGTGGATCAAGGAAATTAAGTTTGTTGGATTTTGGAGGAAATATGAGGGGTAATTTTGGCCCTACTTGAGGAAGGAATATCTTATGGTATACGAGGAGTTTTGAAGTTAAATAAATGCCTAAATTGAAGTTCGGGAAGCCTAGTTTCCAACACAATAAATCGTGTGTCGATACGACATCGGAGTAGAGAATTATGAACGTTACAAGTTAGGCGGGCAGAGCAGGGCGCGCAGCTACAGTGCGAACCGACTCTAACCCACTATATAAGGGGAAAATCCCATTTTTTCTTCACAAAAATTTCCCAAATATTCCAGAAAATTTAGTAAGCATATTAGGGCATATCTACACCATAAAAGTGAGGATTTTGAGTAAATTTCGAGTGACAGAGTATTAATCGAGGGTCGGACAGCGTGTAGTCGCGATTATAATTTTATTTTGTGTTGGAGTTGGCCCGGATTCAAGTAGATATTGAAGATCTTCCTATTCTAGTGAAGGTAATGTGTGAATTTCGCTTTATTAATGTTGATTTAGGAGTATTTATGAGAATAAGATTTATAATTATTGTGTTGGTGTTGTTGACTTATGGATGGAAGTTTGAAGAGAGTTTTGGATGAAAATATACATATTTGTCTTATAGACTCTTGATGATATTGTTGTTGATGTTTTTGGTATTGTTTGGGAGTTGTTTTGGTATTTGGAGGAAGTGAATAATATAAGGGAGATGCTGCCCAAATTTTCGTAACCCAAATTAGTCTTCAATGAGTAATGCTTATAAGTTGATGGAAATATGATGGAAGTATAATTAAAAATGTATTTCTCAATGTATAGGTTTGGGTGAAGGGCAAGCATCGGAGTAAGGGATTCTTTAAGTGGTGGCTTGACGGATAAGGTGCGTAAGGTGTTCGTTTCTCTCTTTCTTTGGCACGAATCCAACTAAAGCATGAACATGAGTGTCCCATAACAAATTCACTCCATTCCTATGCTATGTATTTCAAATCTTATTGCCTTAATTACTTGATTGATTCTACCATATTATCATATTTATCATCTTTAAGTTATTTCTTTGGATTCGATACGAACTCCATAATTCATTCGGAGGTTACGACCTTATGTCACTCTGAAAGGTCGTTGTTACTTCATTGGCTTATTATGCATGGTATATATATATATATATATATATATATATATATATATATATATATGTATGCACTATTTTACTACACCGAGCCTCGCTATAGTCGGCCGGGTACGGCACCTATTGTGCAACCACTGATCATTTGGTATTACACACCGAGTCCCGAAAGGGCCGGGTACTTATACACCGAGTCCCGAAAGGGTCGGGTACTTATACACCGAGTCCTGAAAAGGCCGGGTACATTATGATGATGATACTATTTATACATATATATGAGCATATACCTGCATATCATTTTAAACTCATGCATTGTATATTGTACGTTCTCAGAAGGCAGGTTACTTCTATTCTCTTGTACCTCCATCCTACTTATGTTATTGATTCCAGCCTTACATACTCAGTACTTTTATCCGTACTGACGTCCCGTTGCACGGGACACTGCATTTCGTGCTGCAGGCGCTGACAGGGTTTTTAAGGAGCGACCGCAGTAGGATTTTCCAGCTTCAGCGGTATTAGCAAGTGCCACTTTTCCGGACTTGTTGTCTTTTGGTATTTTTCTGCTAGTGTAGTATATGTTCATACATACACTCTTAGAGGCTCATAGACATAGTGGGGTATGTATATATTGTGTATGGTCACATTAGCCTTGTCTTGGTCTGTGATACTCTTCTGTTAGCCTTGCCGGCTTTATGATACTCGTGATGTTGTGGCAACCTTGGCGGTTCGCTTATGTACAGATATGTTGGATTATCGGATATTTCTATGTTGGGCCTTTTCTGCGTGCAGGTGTTCTTTGAATTATGGTATATGAAGTTCAAAGTAACTGTTAAGTCAGGTGGTCTCCGGCCCATGGGGTGGAGCCCGTCATACTCCTCGTCAGGGTGTGACACGGGTAGTCCCCATGTAGATTTCAATAAGCCATTGAAAGTGTCCTCTCGTGGCGGAAGAAACTTTCGTAGTGGTGGCAGATCTAGTGATGGTGGCACATCTTGCGGTGGTGGCGGAAGATCAACTCAAGGGCATGAATTGATTAAGATTTTTCTTTCTTTAATGATTGTATTGTAACAAGTTTGGGTTTGTTATTAATGAACAAGTTTAAGTATTTTCATATTGTTATTAATGATGCAATTTAATTATTTTGAGATTGGTATGAATGATGCAATTTTGACTAAAAAATAACACGTTTAAATCTAAACCCTAAAACATAAATAACTTAAAGCTAATGACAATAAGTCTTCAAATAAAAATGGACTTCTAGCACTTTTCAACCACTAAAATGACAATCCGAAGTTTTGGGTATCCTTGATGTGTTGAGCCTACCTTATTAATCGCACAAAAATAAGTTGGGTTCTATATAAAATATTAAAGTTCCGGAGTCCCGAAGCATGATGGCTAAAGTACGTAAAAAAGTGTGAAATGTAAAACAAAGAGAGTTTAACAAAAATAAAAAGACAAAAAAAAAAAAAAAAAAAGGAGCTCCTTTAACGCAGTAAAATACTGCGTTAAAAGACTTAACCGTGCCGCGTTAAAGGTACTTTTGTACCGCCTTTTTTATGGGGTATTTTGGTTCAAGTCTTTTTTTTTTTTTTGAGTCATTTTGGTTCCGGACTCTGGGGCTTTCAGAGCCTCCTTCCTGTTTAACATGCTTAAGAGTTCCAGGCTTCGGTTTTGACTCTATATCAGAATCAATGAGAGTCCCATCAGGTAAGTGCCACTGTCCAAGATCCCCAAGACTCCTTCGATCACCTTCTAAGCCTTTGGATGCCAAGAACCATTAGGTTTCACTTCAATTTCTGTCACTTCTTCTCCATAAGTTTGCAGCTGCACCAGAAAAGCCAAAAAAAGAAACACAAAAAGGAATTATGAGGTTAACATAGTTAAGATCACAAGCAAAACTAGCCATACCTGGGAAGTGAGCAATAAACAACAAGATTAAAACAGTGTACGATCACAAGAAATAACTACCCATACCTGAGAAGTGATCAGGTTGAAATATGGATCTATAATGACATGCTCCAGAGAGTAGTTCTTGAGACAGATAGGGCATTTGCCACTGCATCATATCAATAATATTTGTTACTAAATAACAGCAGATACAACAGAGATTTTCATCTAAGACTGACAGACACTTAAACTTGGGGCCTAGTTACTTGCCTTCCTCGACCTTTGATTCATTTCAACGAAGACTTCAAGATCAAAGCAGCCATATGTACACAAGGTTTGAATCTTCCGGCAACTTTCATTCTTGAACCACTCATCTGTATATAGATGCACAAGTGAAAATCATAGTGTGATTCATGCTGCATCACAAGGCTAAACATGCAAGAAACCATCAAGGAGAATAAATCAAATCCAATGGAAGCAAATTATTCAAATTTAAGACTCCTATCCTCCCTTAAAAAGGAACTTATTACATACTAGCAGGAGGAGGTGAAAGTTTGTGGCAAGTCAACAATCTCTCTCTTCTTTCCACATAATAGCAGGAGGAGGTGGAATTTAGTGGCGAATCAACAATATCTCTCTCTTTTTTTTTCCCGGGGGGGGGGGGGGGGGGGGGGGGTGATGTGCGTTGTGTGCCTACCCCGCAAATCACTAAGACAAAGTTTTGGGTGCTGGAGAAACAACAATATCCATTTACATCCTCTGCTAATTCGCTGTCCATCATCTGACTTCATAAGCTGATGCCTCAAAACTAGAAGAGTCTATGCTTTGAAGAAATAACCCAATTGTTGCTTGTTTCAACAATCAAATGGAAACCTAAACGTGCTGAAAAAATGTACAATGCAATTGCTCTGATTGCAAATGAAGAGACTTCTAGGAGTAAGCTATTGCCACTTTGTGCAACGGCATAACTTTGCAGCTTAACTCTCTACTTCAAACCAAACCAACTTATGCAGCTTAACTGTCTATTTATGTGTGATGTAAACGCAGCATCTTAGTAGCTACCAAGGTGAAAATAGTGAAACTCATTTGAAAATGCCAAATTTTAAATACCAATCACTTTCTTCTTTCGGCAATGAGAAAGAAAACATGGAAGAGAAGACTAACACCACACCGAAAGTGGAGTAGAGATGATACAATAATTAAACATAATACCTGAAAAGGGCAGTGAAAAACGAAGATTACAATATCGGAAATTGCTTACAGGATTTTCAGTGGCATTTACACCACTAACGTAACAACGAACGCGAGCAAGAGCATCATCAAATACCTCACCATCAGCCTCTTTAGGAATCATATTGAAAACCTAAAAAGAAAACAAAAGTTTATTCAGACACAATAAAAAGATCAATACAACAGGACCGAGGCACATGTACATGTCTATTATTAGTCAACCTAGATGTAAAGCCATCACTACCAGCCAAGGCTAGATAAAAGTAATAATAGAAGATAGCTTTTACAAAAAACAAAAATAAAAAATTTCCCAACTACAACTGCATATACCCAATGTTATGTCCCGTGTTTTCGTATAACGGGAAATCGAGAAATAATTACGATTTGTGTGTTATAAGGAAATATTTTGATTTTGGTGAATATGACTATGTTGGTTATGGAATCATAAATGTTAAGACATCGGGGAAGGCCGAGGATAAATTTGGAATTTCGGAAATTAGTTTCGGGAATTACAAAACGGGACGTTTATCGAATTGGGCCAAGAAAAAAATTAGAACACAAAATGAGGCCCAAAGTTAGTGGGGTGGCCGGCCATATTGGCTAGGCCCAAGCCCTTTTTTAATGATCATGTGCCATGCACATGATCTATATTGGATATATATCACTTAGGCCTTTTGGAATTATCAAGAATCAAGATCAAAACAAAAAAAAAAATTAAGAAAGCACCTCAAAGAAGCTCTCGGCCAAGCTTGAGAAAAAGGAGAGAAAAAAATCTCCCAAGCTTTGTTGTTGATCCAAAAGTCTTAATTTCTACATAGTTGTGAAGTACTCAAGGCCCTCTTCAACGGGGTATAATTAGTTTGGCACAAGAACCTCGTTTGCGACAAGTCGGAAATTCAAGAAAAGGTAAGAATTTTGCCCCTCTAATGTTATAGAATTGATATGAATGTGTTAAGGATTGGGAATAGACGAGAATCCCGTAACTTTGGTGTATATAGAAAGCCGTGGGTGTGTGTGTATATTGTATGTTGGCCGTGAGCCTAGGAAGAAGAAAGTGGTGTGAATTGATCTTGTTTAGTTTGTATAATGTGTTGTTGTGATCTTTATGTCGTAAATGATTGATTAATGAATTAAATTGGCGTTGGAAAATGATTTCGGACATTATCGGAAAGTGTATACCTTTGGTATAATTGTGTATATCATTGTATATTTGGGGTGCTAAAGACTTTAAATATGATTTATAGTTGATATTAATGAATTCGGAATGAAACGACGCAAGTTAGAATGTTCGTCGTGAATTTTCGATGTTTTGAAGAATTATGGAAAGTAATGGATTTTGGGCAATTTTGTATATGGTTTGGAATGTATTTGGGATGTGATTGAATAATCTTGAATGAGTGAATGAATACAATAATGTGGGCATAGATTTGGAATTTTGGAAGTTTGAATGAAAAGTTGCCAACTTAGGTAATAAGGTGGAACTTTGAAACTAGAGTGGTTTGATTATGAATTGTGTTGTTGTTGATGTGTGGGCTGTTGTTGTTGATGTATTTTGAGCCGAGCTAAGTCTCGGGTGTGTTAGATTTATAGGGGAAATGCTGCCGAAATTTCGGTAGACAAAAATGAAGTTAATGGCATTTTTAAGCCTAAGAATCTCAATTGGTAACTTTGACCATTTGCAGATTTCAGACGAAACGAGACTTGACTTTTGGGAGAGCGTAAGACGTCTGTAAGGTATGTAAAGCTTCCCACTTCTTCGTTTGGCATGTCTTAGTGTGATAGGCGAATATTGGAACTTCCGGAGCATTTCTGCTCCTCGAAACCCGATCCACAGAAAAGTTACTATTCATTCAATTCAATTGAAGCCTAAGGGCTCTATTTTGGCTAGAATGCCACCAATCGTCCGAAACCTATCGAAATGTGGTCGGGTAACTTAGAAATGATTATGTATGAACTTTTGGCCCCTAAATGTTCGTAAATTATGTTCGCCACCTCAATTCGACTCGAGGTGGGCCCGCTAACCCCGAGACGCCCTATTTGTCTTATTGGGCTGTCCTTTTGAGTAAAGTTTGAAATGATACCTTCGATTTTGGAACTTCCTCCTACGGGATGTGTTTTGAATATTACGATACGCTAAGTTACGTGTTGAGCTATACGTACTACTTTGGAAACGTTTTGTGAAATGAAACTTTGTATCGACTAAGTATTCGATTATTTTGTACTATGAAATGACTTATGAGACTACTAAGTTTTGAAAGGCTATTTTGAAATATGAATTGCATTTGTTTGCTCACGACTCCGCTCGTGCCTTATTATGACTTCGTTCACCGGTTCCCGGGCCGGTTATGATTCGTGCGCCTTGCAATAATTCGGCCGTATGCTGTGTTACGGTTCCCGAGGCTTCGCCATAGGGCCGGGTTCCGTTTGGAGCTATGCTGTGATATGGCTCGTGATGCGATACGCTCACCTATGTTTGTGTTTGTGTTCGGAGATACGGAGATTTGAAACCTTCTGGTGTTATGCTGTGTGTGGCGCCAGCGTCGGAGTGGCGACCACGTTCCTAAGCGTTTGCATGATTTCGTTTGCATTATGTATACGTATATGATTTTGATATGGATTTTGACATCCCGATTTGTACTCCCCTTTGTTATCTGATTTGCTTTCAGTTTTGATCCATATTTCTGTACTCCGTGCTTTACATACTCAGTACATATTTCGTACTGACCCCCTTTCTTCGGGGGCTGCGTTTCATGCCCGCAGGTACAGACATTGGTGATCCTCCACTGTAGGCTTCACTTTCTGCTATTTTGGAGTACTCCTTCTGATCCGGAGTCCACTTTTGGTACAGACTCCTTTTGCTATGTATATGCTCTGTATATTTGACGATTTGGGTACGGCGGGGCCCTGTCTCGCCATATGTCTTTGTTTTGAGTTCGTAGAGGCCTGTAGTCATATATGTGGGGCGAGGGTCCTATATATGTTTGTTTGATTTTGTTCTCTAGTCTTAAAGCGGTCCGTTTGTTTTGATGGCCCTAAATGGCCCTTATGCTTATGTTTGCACTTTCGACCGGCGATGTCTATTCCGCCGCTCAGTTTGTATTTGATATGGCATTTTGATTTGTGCGACCGCTTAAGACATATTTGATAAAGATTCAGTTTGATATGACTTTTATGAATTTTTTTGGAATATGCTCGGATTTGGTAAATAAATATGCGATTTGGTCTGGGTACCCAGATAGGGTGCCAGTCGCGGCCCACGGGGCTGGGTCGTGACACCCAAACTCCACATCCCCCCGATGAACTTTGCTCAAGAATCGAGTAGCAATGCAGTTGCCTGAGCCTACTTCAAGACATGTCTGAGAAACAGAAGCCCTCTGTCTAGTCTTTGGGCATCCCAAAGTAACAGCATTTACTGTTCATTAATAGGGCAGATATAGTGCACAAATTCTTAGAAACACATAAGCAGTTAAGGTGCAATACTATAAAAGAGAAAAGATGATGAGATGAAGTGATAATATACATAATTGTTCCAAATAAAATCACAAGCTTCACCGAAATACTTAATATGCAATTGCTTTTGAAACAAATAAGTTACATCTGTAACTGGAGAAATTTGACTACCTGTTGGAAAGTACGGTGCTTTACAAGTCTAACTCCCAAGCAAAAGATACGAACATCACATCCTGTTAACAAAATTTTGTTAATTCCATCTCTGGAGCATAGTGTGATCTGTCAAAACAGCAAAAACATAAACTTCAGAGAAACATCGAGGAAAACAAAAGTTGTTATGTATATATGTCAATACAAAAACCAAGAAATGACAAGTAGCAAACATGAAATACAACTATATTAAAGTATAGTCACGGACAGTTTTGCCATAGGAAAATCACGAGCAGCACATATATGTACAACTAACCCCCCCCCCCCCCCCCCCACCCTGTCCAAAAAAAAAAAAATACTAGGAAGATAAAAAGGTGTGCATAAATGAATACTCACTATTGGGCCATCATCTCTGCCATTTGCACCCAACATTTGGGAGCCAGGTCTATTTAAGCAACGTACTGGCACTCCTTTTGGTTCAAATATAATACTCCCTCCGTTTCAATTTATGTGAACCGTTTTGGAGGACTAGGGTTAAACTTTATAACTTTGATCTTAAATTTTGACATAGATTTTCAAGTTTATAAAAATAAAATTTATATATTTAGAAACTACATAAAAAGTACTATAAGTCATGATAATTCATAATTCGGATAACTAAGAAAAAATGTAAGGAAAACATGATCAAAGAAGCACCTCGTAAACTCCCCAAATAGTAATAGGTTCACATAAATTGAAATAGAGGGAGTAAAAATTTCCGAACTGGCAAGAAAATCTTGAACGAAAATGAGAAGTGTGAATCAGTTTTTTATCATGTTTATGGAAATTGTTTTTGGAGAAAACAAGCAAGAACAAAGACAGAAAATATATTTAACCTGAGAAGGGTACACAATAAAAGTCAAAAACACTGTTCCAAGTTTGCTTGTGCCTGTGAGTTCTACAACTGCATATTCTATATCAAGGCTGACCGGGCCTTTGCAATGGAGAGAAGAAACATATCTAACACATAATATATTGCCAGATCCAGAACGAATGACTGCAGAAAGATATACTTTCAGCACTTAATTCCATGCGGGTCAAGAATATATAAATGAAGCAAGACAGAATAGAGCATATCATTGACCTGCAAATCAGCATACTGAGGCCACTGCATCCTAAATTATACCTTGTCGTTCAGAAGCATACACCAAGCCTGAAATTTTACAAAACAAACATAATATATTTTTTTTGATCAAGTCTTCTTTTACGAATATTCGAGCTGAACAACACCTCTTTCACAGTACCCGGCATCACCCAAGTCAACACAACTTATCATATATATATTTATCAACTTAAGATCACAGACTCTGAATCCAGTCAAATATTATCATATAAAATGAAACGGTTGGAGTAGTTATCAAATGAAACAATACCGTCACATAAAATGAAATGGAGGGAGTAGTAATAAAAAAAAACAAAATAGTCTAAAACAAACAAGCCAAGAAGGAAGTAAATTGTTGCAGGGGAGGAAAGGTTGGACAACATTTTTGCACATTTGGTATTGAATCATGAACAACTGTGCAATCTCTAATTCCCAAGCATCAAGTTTAGCAGCGCAAATTAGTTAAGGAAGACATCAACTATTATATGCTAGAAGATATCAGAATGGCAAAAGGAAATACAAAATAATGATTGAGCTAACTAAATCAGCTCCCAAATAGATTTCCAGCAGCAAGAGTAGTTCCTTGAACATAGTAATCGACATTCTCTGTTACCTCCTCCAAATTATTTGCAGTCTGCAGGACCTGCCAGAAGAAGATAACAAAATCAAGTTACAGGTGTCCCAACATAAGACTTCATTTCCAGCTATAAAGCATAGACAGAAAAATAAACACTTGGAGTTATGCATAAGTGAAAAGAATACCATTGTACCAGTCTCCAAACTAATAATCAAATATGCATGATATTCATCTTCTTCATCTGCCACACTTGAGGATTTGTTGAGATGGGTACGTGTATTCTTGCGGTAAACCGTCCAAATTCCCTTGCAACCCGGTAAAGCTTCCTTCAAGAAATAAAATTTAGCATCAAAATTACTTTCTCCAGCTAGATTTGAGTACACTGTTCACTATCAAGCAATGTCATGATATGCTGAATATCTAAGATTAATTAAGTTATAAAACATCAGAACATTTTCCATTAGTCCAAGTTAAGATACCAATCAAGGTTGCGTAAGTAAGAAAGCAGAGAAACACATAAATTCCTGAACGCTTAGCACTTTTAGAAAGCTCATAAGTCATCTCATTGATATCAAGCTATGAACATTGAACACAGAAAAGCAAAGAGAACAATCGCATCATTCAACAGGAAAACTGTAGTACCATGAGAGAATAATCACATCATTCACCATGGTACAACACAGGATGGCCCTTAATATATTTGACTGATTTTAATAAAATAAAATAAAAAAGACAGGACAATACTTTTTTTTTTAATCAAGCAAATATATTAAGTATTAAGGGGCATCCTGTGTTGTACCATGGTGAATGATGTGATTATTCTCTCATGGTACTACAGTTTTTCGATTGAATGATGCGATTGTTCTCTTTGCTTTTTTGTGTTCAATGTTCATATCTTGCTATCAATGAGATGACTTATGAGCTTTCTAAAAGTGCTAAGCGTTCAGGAATTTCTGTGTTTCTCTGCTTTCTTACATAGGCAACCTTATTGGTATCTTAACCTAGACTAATGGAAAATTTTCTGATGTTTTATAATTTAATTAATCTTAGATATTCAGCATATCATGACATTGCCTGACAGTGAACAGTGTACTCAAATCTAGCTGGAGAAAGTAATTTTGATGCTAAATTTTATTTCTAGAAGGAAGCTTTATTGGGTTGCAAGGGAATTTGGACAGTTTACCACAAGAATACACGTACCCATCCCAACGAATCCTCAAGAGTGGCATATGAAGAAGATGAATATCATGCATATTTGATTATTAGTTTGGAGACTGATACAATGTATTCTTTTCACTTATGCATGGCTCCAAGTGTAAAATATCTGAGAAGAAAAATTGCTTTATTTTTCGATCTATGCTTATAGCTGGAAATGAAGTCTTATGTTGGGACACCTGTAACTTGATTTTGTTATCTTCTTCTGGCAGGTCCTGCAGACTGCAAATAATTTGGAGGAGGTAACAGAGAATGTCGATTACTATGTTCAAGGAACTACTCTTGCTGCTGGAAATCTATTTGGGAGGTGATTTAGCTAGCTCAATCATTATTCGTATTTCCTTTTGCCCTTCTGATATCTTCTGGCATATAATATTTGATGTCTTCGCTAACTAATTTACGGTGCTAAACTTGATGCTTGAGAATTAGAGATTGCACAGGTGTTCATGGTTCAATAAAATGTTGTCTAACCTTTCCTCCCCTGCAACAATTTACTTCCTTCTTGGCCTGTTTGGTTTAGACTATTTTAGTTTTTTTTATTACTACTCCCTCCATTTCATTTGATGTGATGGTATTGTTTCATTTGATAACTACTCCAACCGTTTCGTTTTATATGATAATATCTGACTGGATTCAGAGTTCGTGATCTTAAGTTGACAAATATATATGATAAGTGGTGTTGACTTGGGTGATGTCGGGTACTGTGAAAGAGGCGTTCAGCTGGAATATTCGTGAAAGAAGACTTGATCAAAAAAATATCTACTTAAGGTCAAGTCATTACTCAACCGACAACCTGAACATCGTACTCCTGCTTTGCTAATAACTCCCTGTCAGCTCTAGTGAGTTGAAATGTTTTCTCAATCCTTTGCATTGGGCTTGAGCTGAAAATTTTTAAACTGTATAATATAACGTCAATGTAGTATGTTTACAATAGAACAAGCAGTTTAAAAAAAAGGCAAAATCAAAACATCAATATTGTATTTTTTGCAGTTCCCAAAATATGTAAATCTTATTTAAAAAAAACTAAGAAATCAATCCAAATTCACGCCAAAAATTGGATGCGCTGATCCTCATACTCCAAAAAACCAGCATTTCTTGTGATAGGAGCACCATCCAACAAATGAATCTTCCTATGTTCTAGATTACAACTTAATAAAGTAGACAAATACATATCACAAACCAGCATAGCAAGGGGGACGAAGCAAAGAAAGTCATATACTTTAAAGGGATAATACATATGAGCCCCCTCAACTAGTCCCGAAGTTTCAACTACACACCTAAAGTTTGTGGCAGTCCTATGACTGTTCTGATGTGGAATAATTACACCATCTTTTGATGAAATTACACAAAGAGTGTATTCACTCCATTTAGGGGTGTGCATAGCAAACTTAGGTTAAACAACAACATACCCAGTGTATTCACACAAGTGGGATCTGGGGAGAGTAGAGTGTACGCAGACCATACCCCTACCTTGGAAGGTAGGGAGGCTGTTTCCGAAAGACTCTCGGCTCAAGAGAAAGTAGGGCAAAAAAGTCAGACAAGAATTGATGAAAATAAAAGAGCCATGGAAAAATAGTACAAATAAGCAAACTTAGGTTAAAATTTTGTTATTTACAGTATTCCTTTTATCAAATATATTTTCCCACTTTTTTTCTTTTCTATCTTAATTAGTATAATTTATCCCTCAACACCAAATTAACGTCTCTTCCGCATCAGACAATAGGAGTCAGAAATGGAATGGCACCCTATTTTGCTAGAACCAAACCCCATCCTATCCCATCTATCCGAGGGAAAAGAAACAAAAATCTCCATTCTTAATAACCACCAAAACAGGCATTAAAAACTTCTGCTCTGACTTAGTTGACACTGTTCAATGCAGCGTTATTAAAAATCATGGCTTGTTCGATTAAAGCAACCAAGCAATGTGAAACGAGGGGTCATCACTTCATGGGAAAAGTCATGCACTTCACACAAGTTTGTGTTTCAAACAATGACGTGGAAAGTGATTACAACAAGAAGCGGTAAAATTCTTTGAATCTCAACTTTGATTAGTAAGATAAAGATCGACATTATTGTATATCTATGTCGGGTGATGAGATTAGTTATTTAACTGAAAGTTTATTATTATCATACTAAATTCATATACAAATCGTACTTTAAATTGTCCAAAACTATGTGCGTTACTTCTTGCTTTTTGCTTCACGACCTTGTCACCTTTTTTGCGCTTTTGGCAAAAAAAAAAAAAAACTTGCTTTTAAGGAGTTTAACAACATAAACTAACTACATAAACAATGTAACTTAAACCCAACAACAAGGAACAACAGCAGCAGAACTATTTCTAGACATAACACGTCACAAGACTAATAGGATACAAGTAACTCACCTATCTACAGGAACACTAACGATGGCCAACTTAGCAGGATATAAAGGGTTTCCCATCATCACCCAGAACCTGCATATAGATTGTTTCATTAGTGAAGGTCAAAGCATTTATTATTATGTAAGAAAAGATGCAACACCTAAGTATCTGTATGCATAAAAAATGAAGCGTCAGCTCTGAGGAGTCCAATAAACGCCAGCCTCCCCTTTAAGATTTACTCCCACACTGGCAATCCCAGGTTAGCACCTACATCTTGTGTACACAGCTTAACGACATCCAGTAACAGTAATGAATTAACGAAGCCAAATTAGCTGAACAGCTCCCTTCTAAGAAGGCCTGAATATCTTATTCCCATGCTTAAAGATATCAGACCTACAACAAGGATATAAATATGAAGTGGCAATAACTCAATCTGCCAAATAGAAACTTGCGCAAGCTCTTTAAAGCCAATTCTCCTACCGGCCCCCTCTCCCCACAAATGCAACCATATGTTACACCCCACACTTTCAGAGCATGAGCATGCCACGTACCTCACCGTAGTAATGGAGTATCGGAGACGTCCCACGAAGTTTTAGAAGGTACAAGCCATGGGAAGTACGTAACGATGAAGTAAAGGATGAATTACGATCTCGTAAGTCGTAACCGGGAAGGACAATCTTGAAACACAAGAACATGACCATTATCAAGTATAATAAATGATAAATATCATGTAGGGGGAGTTGGGGAAGATTCCAGGACCAAGCAAATCAACGAAAATAAGTTTGTCGAAAATTTGGAACAAGTTGGCAGAATTAAGGACAGAATTTTGGGTCAACTTTGGAGGGGTATATCTCCATGTATATAGGAAGTTTTAAGGTGTTTCAAAAGCCTAAAAATAAGTTCGTCGAGTCTAGTTTCCAACGCAATAAACCGCTCATCAATACAACATCAAAGCAGAGAATTATAGATGTTACAAGTTAGGCTGACAGAGCAGAAATGTGCGCTACAGTAATTGCTACAGTACTGATACAGTGCCACCGACTTTACCCACCTATAAAAGGGTTAAAATCCCTCTTTTTGGTCATAATAATCTCCCAAATATTCCAGAAAAATCAGCAAGAAAAAGAGAGAATATTTACCTCATAAAAGTGAGGATTTTGAGTAATTTTAAGTGACGGAATATTAATCGAGGTCCAGGCAACGTGCAGTTGCGATTATAGTTTTGTCTTGCGTGGGAATTGGCTTGGATTCAAAGTAGATATTGAAGATATTTTTGCTCTAGCATGAATAAGGTATGAATCTCTCCTTACTAATATTAATTTAAGTTTATTTACGGAGATAAAGTTATTAAATAGTCGTATAACAAGTTGGATAGTTGAGAAACTTGGAAAACATTGTGTGAGATGTTTTATGGAGCCTATGGGTGTTGATAATGTTGTTGTGATGTTGGTATTGTTGTTGTTGTTGTTGGTCATTGGATTGTGATTTCGGGCTAGGCATATAAACAGGGGAGATGCTGCCTGAATTTCGGCAGATTCTAAATGGATTTAAGTTAAGGGTTTAAGATGAGCTTATGACGATGAGCCTAACAATAGTATGAACGGTCGTATATGTAGATTACGAGGCTAAGAATGATCTTAAGTGAATTGCAAGACAAGAAGTAAGTTGGAAGTCGAGAAATTATCTTCCAGGTATGTTAAGGCTATTCCTCTTTCTTTTAAAGGCATGATTCTTTTCCTACCAACCCATGCATGAATTCCATAAAAATCCTCATTTCCAAGAATGTTAGAGATTCATGACTCTTAAAGTTTTATGGTGCTAAAGGTGGATAATTTTTTTATGATAACCATGACGATGATTATGATGGATTTATTTATCAAAGCTCCAAGGCATACGGATTTCATGATATTATGAGATGATTTTATTCATAGAGATTTCCAAGTACATGAGCTTTATATTATTATGAGGTGATTGAGCTTACTTTGCAATTTATTAATTTCCTTCATTGTTGGTAATCTCACCTTATGACCCTTGTTCCTTCAAGGTGGGATAAACGATGGTGATTGATCCATAATATAATTGGAGGCTACCGACCTTACGTCACTCCGATATAGTTGTGGCTTTTGATTGGGCTCTCACACATGCTTTATGTTAGAACCCGTATTTTTGTACAGTGGAATAATCTGGATTAATTACGATAAGTTAGGGACAAAATTATTTCGGGATACAAGTCGGGATTCTTGACCTTCGATTTTATTTTGAGATATAAGTTGTGCATGAATTTATTGGTATGGATCAATTAGGAAAAATTTGGGACCAAAAGTGATAAAATTAGAAGTGGAAAGTCATCCACAAATTCCATGTGGTGCCCACACAATTTGGTGTCATCTTTTAAGTGGTCCAACTCATTTAATGTGGGCCAAGGGGACAACAATGCACTTCATATTAGTTAAAAGATGACCATGTATTCATCTTTCTCACTTCCCACAAAAAAAAAAAATATCTAAAAGTTGAAGGAGAAAACCCCCAACCTCACGGCCAAGTTGAAAAAAAAATCAAGATCAATTCTAGCCTTCCAAAAATTATTTCTTTGGCACAAATCAACTATATTGAGGTCCCTAAGTAGCGTGGAAGCATTGTGGGAGCGATCAATCCACTATTTCTCATCTTGTGGAAACCCTAGGCTTGTGGAAGTTGAAGATAAAAAGGTAAGATTTGATCTTGTTCTTGTGTTATGATGGTTATATTCATGTTGTAGTATCTTATTATGGTTAAAAATCATGAAATAAAGAATGGTGAAGTGGATGCCATATGTATGAGGGTTGGGCGTGTGATGGGTGTTGTTGTGTTGTGATTGAAATTATGAATTAATGTTTAGTTAGTTGATTATGATCATTGTAAGGTGAAGAACAATTGGGAATCATCCATATATGTGTATGTGTAGTGTTGATTGAAATGGTTCACATTATATGACAATGAGCGAATGAATATCGCTTAATGTTTTAATCGTCGTCGCTTTGAATTTTATGCTGGAAATGAATGTTCATTGGTTCAAATTGAGGTTGTAGATGTTGCGGACTGATTTGGGGGCTTTTGTATATTTAATGTAATTGGTATATGGACGAGATAGTATTGTTAGAAGGTGAATTGTGAATACAAACCATAATTTGTAAATGAAGAAAAAGTTAGAGGGGCTGTTTCGGTTAGGGGGGCTGTTTCGGGTAGCTGGAGAAAAATTTGGATTATTGGAAATGTTGTATGAATTGCTTAGAATGTCCTTAAATATTGTTGGTAGGGGCATGGGTTAGTATGTGAATGTATAAGCGTCGATTTTGGCTTGAAGGTAAGTTGTCGAATTGAATTTATGTAAGTTGTTGAATAGTGGAAAAAGAAAGCTATTGTTGTTGTATTGCTTTCCGAATTAGTTGTTGATGTTGTTAGGTTGGTTGTTGCTGTTGTTGTTGATTGATATGGCCGAGTTAAATTCTCGGGGTAGCCTATTTACAGGGGAAATGCCGCCCAAATTTCCGTAGAGTTAAGGGCGAAATTGGAATTTAATGCCCAAAAAGTCTTTAGCTAATGTTTGGCATTTTATGGCTTGTTTGTAGACCTTGGGCAGCCCGAATCATAGTTTGGACTTAGCTGGAGTTGGATCATATTGGAGAGCGTTTGAGGTATGTAAAGCAACCTTCCTTCTTTTGGCGTGCCTTAGTTTCACATAGGCTAGATTGGAGCTTTAAGGGAACTCCAAATTCGAGATCCGAGCATGTTATGATCCATATATATATATTCTTTGGCACTCTTATGTATGTTTTTATGAAATATGAACCATGATGTATTTGAAGTAATCGCTTTCCGAAATTCGCATGGAAAATGTTCGCTTTAAGGAATTTTGTAATCTCTGAATGCCATATTTTTCGCATAGAGGCTCGGATCGCTCCAATAATTTTTATAGGAGTTTGCTTGATGTATAATGGGTATGTTTTTCATAGGCGGACTCAGTTCGGGTCTATACTCGTCCGTGGGTCCCGCGACGCCCTTTATGTAAATTCGACAACTTTGAATCAAAAAGTGATAATTATTACTCCGATTTCAAATATGACTATTTTACTTATCCTTCGGATTTATAATAATGATTTTATGCATATGATTCCTCACTACTCCGCTCGTGCCTACTATGATATCGTTCGCCGGTTCCCGGGCCGGTTCTGTTGTCGTGCGCTTTTTGATATATTCCGGTGTTATGCTGTGTTTATGGTTCACCGTGCTCCTTGCTCGAGGGCCGGGTTCCACTTATGTTTGGCGTTATGCTGTGTTTGGCGTTATGCTGTGTTGTGATGTGTGACGGGGATTCGGAGATTTGAAACTTTCTGGTGTTATGCTGTGTTGTGGCGCCATCGACAGGCGGGCGACCACATTTTCCAGTGCCCTATGCATAATTTATACTTTGGGAATAAACATTTTGATATGTATTATTTTCTATATATCTGATTCGATTATTATTCAGATTTATTTCTGTACCTTCTGCTTTGCATACTCAGTACATATTTCGTACTGACCCCCTTCTCCGGGGGCTGCGTTTCATGCCCGCAGGTACAGACGCACAGCCTGGTGATCCACCTGTTTAGGACACCCTTTCTGCTATTCGGAGTGCTCCTCTCTTTCCGGAGCTTATACTTTTGGTATATATATTTATTAGTGCATTTGTATATATTCGTTCATGGGTACGGCGGGGCCCTGTCCCGTCATATGATTCTGTCGGTCTGTTTAGAGGTCTGTGGACATGTTTGTGGGTTAGGGTCTTTCTGTATGGATGTATGTACATGTCGTTTGGGTGATCCCATACGCCGAGGCGGCCGGTCCGCATATGTTGTTTGGGCGATCCTATACGCCGAGGCGGCCGGTCCGCATATGTTTATATCTTGCTTGGTTAGCCCTGTGTGGCTTTTGTTGGTATTTTCTGCGTGCAGGGTATATTGGATAGTCCGTAAAACAAAGGAAACTCTGCCGAAATTTTTCTAGAAATTACTTAAATTTGAAATAAAGCCTTGTCGGCTTCCGCCATATACTAGAATGAGTTGATGGAATTTGAGATAATACTTAATAGATGGGTTCGGGTGCTCAGATCGGGCACTAGTCACGGCCTACGGGGTTGGGTCGTGACAGAAGTGGTATCAGAGCGGTTTGTCCTCGGAGTGTCCACAGATCGTGTCTAGTAGAGTCTTGTTTATCGGTGTGTTGTGCACCACATCTATAAACAGGAGGCTACAGGACATTTAGGATGTTGTCTTTTCTTCTGATCTTAGATCGTGCGATAGAACTGTGCTATTAGGATGATTCTGTTTTGATCTGTTGTTGTTTTTCTTTCAGTGATGCCTCCGAAAAAGGCGACGGCCGCCCTGAAGAAAAAGGGCGTAGTAGGAGAGACCAGCCGGGCTCAGAAGGATACTCGGACCCTTGCTCAGATGATGCGTGATATTACATCCCGGCCAGCCGACTCTGCTACGTCTTCATCGTCAGAGGAGTCTGGAGCAGCTTCACCATTAGCTCCAGGGGCTTCAGCTCCCGCGCCTCCAGCTCCTCAGCAAGGGGCGGAGGACAGGACACTGAGAGAGGCTGTGCAGTTATTGACCACTCTGGTAGCGGGACAGGCTCGCAGACGCGGGCGGAGAGATGATGATGATGACGATAGGCGTGACAGCCTGAGGGTTCGAGAGTTTCTATTATGTGGCCCTCCAGAGTTTTACGGGTCTAAGCCCGACGAGGACCCCCATGACTTTATTCGGGGGATGCGGCGCTCACTAGATTTGGTCAGGGCTTCAGAGACTGAGTCTGTTGAGTTGGCTTCGCATAGACTACGGGATGTTGCTGCTCACTGGTATGAGTCCTGGGAGCTATCCAGGGGTGAGGGTGCTACCCCAGCTACTTGGGACGAGTTCGTGACTGCTTTCACTCACCACTTTTTGCCCCCAGAGTTACGGCGAGCGCGGGTTGACCGATTTTTGCATCTGCAGCAGAGGGGTCGGAGCGTCCGTGAGTATAATATGGAGTTTGATTCTTTGGCCCGGTATGCACCTGCCATAGTAGCAGATATGGCCGATCGGATGCACAGATACGTGATGGGGTTAGACCGCTATTTGATTGATGGCTGTATGGCGGTGGCATTGCAGGCAGACATGGATATTGCCCGACTACAGGCTTATGCCCTAGGTATGGAGGACCGACATAGAGCTGATTATTCTAGCAGAGATCGGGACAGGAGGCCGCCCAAGAGGGCCAGATTCGCAGGTTATTCTGGAGACTCTCGAGGCGGACAGCCTCAGCAGCAGCAGTCAGGCAGACATCCTCCTCCGTCAGGCCGGGGTACACCCCCACAGTTTACCGGCAGGAGATCTGAGGGTGTCGGATATTCAGGGGCAGGCCCGAGCTCCAGGGCTTCAGGTTCACAGTTGAACAGAGGTTCCAGCAGTCAGATGAGGCCACCCAGACCTTTGTGTTCCTACTGTGGGAGACAGCACCCGGGAGAGTGTTTCCGAGCTACGGGTGCATGCTTTGTGTGCGGCCGTCAGGGCCATCAGATGAGAGACTGTCCGGCTAGAGGTGGTACAGGCAATTCAGCTCAGTCTACCGGGTCAGCCGGTGGTTCATCTTCAGCCTCGGTGGCGATGCGCCCTGCGGGGCGAGGTACTCCAGCACCAGCAGGCCGCGGCAGGGGTCGTGGCGGAGCTTCGGGTTCTAGCGGTCCTTCGAACCGCATTTATGCTTTAGCCAGCAGACAGGACCAGGAGGCTTCGCCTAATGTCGTCACAGGTATATTACTGGTTTTCTCTCGTGATGTGTATGCATTGATTGATCCTGGTTCTACATTATCATTTATATCTCCACTCGTTGCTGATAAAATTGGGATAGAATCCGAACCGATAGAGCCTTTTGAGGTAGCTACACCAGTAGGGGATTCTGTTATAGCCAGTCAGATTTATAGAGATTGTTCCGTGATTATCTGTGGCCGCTGCACTAAGGCGGATTTGGTAGAGTTAGATATGATCGAGTTTGACGTGATTATGGGTATGGATTGGCTAGCTTCTTGCTATGCTAATGTTGACTGTCAAAAGAAGATAGTCCGATTCCAATTCCCAGGGGAGCCAGTTATAGAGTGGGCAGGTAATACAGTATCGCCGAGGGGTAAGTTTATTTCATACCTCAAGGCTGAGAAAATGATCAGAAAGGGGTATATTTATCATCTGGTCCGTGTTCATGATTTAGAGGCAGAGGCACCGACTCTTCAGTCAGTCCCAGTGGTTAATGAATTTGTAGATGTATTCCCAGATGAGCTTCCGGGTCTACCTCCCGAACGGGAGATAGAGTTTGCTATTGATCTGTTGCCAGACACTCAGCCTATCTCTATTCCTCCGTACAGAATGGCACCTGCAGAATTAAAAGAATTGAAAGAGCAGCTGAGAGATTTATTGGAGAAGGGTTTCATTCGGCCTAGTGCGTCACCCTGGGGAGCTCCAGTATTATTTGTGAGGAAGAAAGACGGCTCGCTGCGGATGTGCATTGATTATCGGCAGTTGAATAAGGTAACCATCAAGAATAAATATCCCCTCCCCAGGATTGATGATTTGTTTGATCAGCTGCAGGGTGCCAGGTACTTCTCGAAGATAGACCTGCGATCGGGTTACCATCAGGTACGGGTACGAGAGGCTGATATTCCCAAGACAGCATTCAGGACCCGATATGGGCACTATGAGTTCAGAGTTATGTCTTTTGGGCTGACAAATGCCCCAGCAGTATTTATGGACCTGATGAATCGGGTATTCAGACCGTTCTTGGATATGTTTGTGATCGTATTTATCGATGATATTCTGGTTTATTCTCGGTCAGAAGCAGAGCATGCAGACCATTTGAGGACGGTACTTGGCACACTTCGGCACCAGGAATTATATGCTAAATTTTCTAAGTGTGAATTCTGGTTATCTTCAGTGGCATTTCTGGGACATATTATTGGGGCTGATGGCGTCCGGGTGGATACCCAGAAGATCGAGGCCGTAAAGAATTGGCCTAGACCTACGACGCCGACAGAGGTGCGTAGCTTTCTGGGATTGGCTGGTTATTATCGGAGATTCGTGGAGAAGTTTGCTTCCATTTCAGCGCCTTTGACAAGGCTGACTCAGAAGGGAGCTAAGTTTCAGTGGTCAGATGCTTGCGAGCGTAGCTTCCAGTTGCTGAAAGAGAAGTTGACTACGGCTCCAGTCCTGACTCTTCCGGAGGGTCCAGATGGGTATGTGATTTATTGTGATGCCTCTGGTATTGGTTTGGGATGTGTGTTGATGCAGCATGGCAGGGTGATAGCTTATGCTTCCCGGCAGCTCAGAAAACATGAAAAGAATTATCCTACTCACGATTTGGAGCTGGCCGCGGTCATTCATGCCTTGAAGATGTGGAGACATTACTTATATGGGGTTCACGTTGACATTTATACAGATCATAAGAGCCTTCAGTACATCTTTAGGCAAAAGGAGCTGAACTTGCGGCAGCGGAGGTGGTTAGAGTTGCTGAAAGATTATGATGTTGACATTCTCTACCATCCTGGGAAAGCTAATGTTGTGGCGGATGCACTCAGCCGCAAGTCTATGGGCAGCCTAGTAGACGTGCCATCAGAGAGTAAAGAAATGGTTCGCGATATTCATCAGTTGGCTAGTCTTGGAGTTCGCTTGGCTGATTCTGGAGATGTTGGGGTTTCTGTTCGAGGTATTGCTGAGTCCTCTATTACAGAAGATATTAAGCGGCATCAGTATGAGGATCCTATTCTGGCAAAGTACAGAGACGCAGCGCTGGCACGGGAGAAGACTCCGTTTGAGATTTCACCTAATGGAGTGTTATTTCACAGAGGCAGATTGTGTGTACCTGACGTTGCAGGGTTGCGGCGACAGGTTATGGGCGAGGCACATTACGCCCGATATTCTGTTCACCCAGGGTCGACGAAGATGTACCATGATATCAGATGCCTATATTGGTGGGACGGTATGAAAAGAGATATAGCAGAGTTCGTTGCTCAGTGTCCAAATTGCCAGCAGGTTAAGATTGAGCACCAGAAGCCCGGTGGGCTATTGCAGGAGATGGAGATACCGACGTGGAAGTGGGAGATCATTAATATGGACTTTATTACAGGTCTACCTCGCACTCCACGGAGGTATGATTCTATTTGGGTTATTGTTGATCGGCTGACGAAATCAGCCCATTTTCTTCCGGTTCGGACCACCTATTCAGCTGAGGATTATGCCAGGCTTTATGTCAGGGAGATTGTACGACTTCATGGAGTTCCGGTGTCTGTTATTTCCGATAGAGGTGCCCAGTTTACAGCTAGGTTCTGGAGATCGTTTCAGGAAGGATTGGGAACCCAGGTGAGCCTGAGTACAGCCTTCCATCCCCAGTCTGACGGACAGGCCGAGCGCACTATTCAGACATTGGAAGATATGTTGCGTGCCTGCGTTATTGATTTCAGGGGTAGCTGGGACGACCATTTACCGCTTGTTGAGTTTGCATATAACAACAGCTACCACTCCAGTATTCAGATGGCACCCTATGAGGCTTTGTATGGCAGGAAATGCAGATCTCCGATTGGTTGGTTTGACGTGGGTGAGACTCAGTTCATCGGTCCAGATGTGGTCCAGCAGGCCGTGGATAAGGTGAGACTTATTCGAGAGAGATTGCTAGCGGCCCAGAGTCGACAGAAATCTTATGCTGATAAACGACGTCGACCGTTAGAGTTTCAGATTGGCGATTGGGTGTTCCTGAAAGTGTCGCCTATGAAAGGTGTTATGAGATTCGGCAAGAAAGGGAAGCTCAGTCCGAGATATATTGGGCCGTATCAAATTATTCGTACAATAGGCAAGGTGGCCTATGAATTAGATCTGCCAGCTGATTTGGGAGCGGTACACCCGGTATTTCATGTTTCTATGCTTCGTAAGTGTATTGGTGACCCTTCCAGAGTTTTTCCTGTAGATGATATTCAAGTCACAGAGGAGCTATCTTATGAGGAGCAGCCTATAGCCATATTGGATCGTCAGGTAAAAAGGTTGCGGAACAAAGATATGGCTTCTGTTAAAGTGCTGTGGCGGAACAATAACCGAGAGGAAATGACCTGGGAAGCTGAGGAGCATATGAATAAGAAGTATCCTCATTTATTTTCGGAACCTACAGGTAATCCAATTCTCTATTTGACTTTGTTGTTTGATCAATAAATGTATGGTTGTGATAGTTGAGAAGGAAACTCCCCCAAATTGTTTGTATGACCCGTGAGATAAATCTAACATTCGCGGACGAATGTTCTTAAGGGGGGGAGGATGTTAGAACCCGTATTTTTGTACAGTGGAATAATCTGGATTAATTACGATAAGTTAGGGACAAAATTATTTCGGGATACAAGTCGGGATTCTTGACCTTCGATTTTATTTTGAGATATAAGTTGTGCATGAATTTATTGGTATGGATCAATTAGGAAAAATTTGGGACCAAAAGTGATAAAATTAGAAGTGGAAAGTCATCCACAAATTCCATGTGGTGCCCACACAATTTGGTGTCATCTTTTAAGTGGTCCAACTCATTTAATGTGGGCCAAGGGGACAACAATGCACTTCATATTAGTTAAAAGATGACCATGTATTCATCTTTCTCACTTCCCACAAAAAAAAAAATATCTAAAAGTTGAAGGAGAAAACCCCCAACCTCACGGCCAAGTTGAAAAAAAAATCAAGATCAATTCTAGCCTTCCAAAAATTATTTCTTTGGCACAAATCAACTATATTGAGGTCCCTAAGTAGCGTGGAAGCATTGTGGGAGCGATCAATCCACTATTTCTCATCTTGTGGAAACCCTAGGCTTGTGGAAGTTGAAGATAAAAAGGTAAGATTTGATCTTGTTCTTGTGTTATGATGGTTATATTCATGTTGTAGTATCTTATTATGGTTAAAAATCATGAAATAAAGAATGGTGAAGTGGATGCCATATGTATGAGGGTTGGGCGTGTGATGGGTGTTGTTGTGTTGTGATTGAAATTATGAATTAATGTTTAGTTAGTTGATTATGATCATTGTAAGGTGAAGAACAATTGGGAATCATCCATATATGTGTATGTGTAGTGTTGATTGAAATGGTTCACATTATATGACAATGAGCGAATGAATATCGCTTAATGTTTTAATCGTCGTCGCTTTGAATTTTATGCTGGAAATGAATGTTCATTGGTTCAAATTGAGGTTGTAGATGTTGCGGACTGATTTGGGGGCTTTTGTATATTTAATGTAATTGGTATATGGACGAGATAGTATTGTTAGAAGGTGAATTGTGAATACAAACCATAATTTGTAAATGAAGAAAAAGTTAGAGGGGCTGTTTCGGTTAGGGGGGCTGTTTCGGGTAGCTGGAGAAAAATTTGGATTATTGGAAATGTTGTATGAATTGCTTAGAATGTCCTTAAATATTGTTGGTAGGGGCATGGGTTAGTATGTGAATGTATAAGCGTCGATTTTGGCTTGAAGGTAAGTTGTCGAATTGAATTTATGTAAGTTGTTGAATAGTGGAAAAAGAAAGCTATTGTTGTTGTATTGCTTTCCGAATTAGTTGTTGATGTTGTTAGGTTGGTTGTTGCTGTTGTTGTTGATTGATATGGCCGAGTTAAATTCTCGGGGTAGCCTATTTACAGGGGAAATGCCGCCCAAATTTCCGTAGAGTTAAGGGCGAAATTGGAATTTAATGCCCAAAAAGTCTTTAGCTAATGTTTGGCATTTTATGGCTTGTTTGTAGACCTTGGGCAGCCCGAATCATAGTTTGGACTTAGCTGGAGTTGGATCATATTGGAGAGCGTTTGAGGTATGTAAAGCAACCTTCCTTCTTTTGGCGTGCCTTAGTTTCACATAGGCTAGATTGGAGCTTTAAGGGAACTCCAAATTCGAGATCCGAGCATGTTATGATCCATATATATATATTCTTTGGCACTCTTATGTATGTTTTTATGAAATATGAACCATGATGTATTTGAAGTAATCGCTTTCCGAAATTCGCATGGAAAATGTTCGCTTTAAGGAATTTTGTAATCTCTGAATGCCATATTTTTCGCATAGAGGCTCGGATCGCTCCAATAATTTTTATAGGAGTTTGCTTGATGTATAATGGGTATGTTTTTCATAGGCGGACTCAGTTCGGGTCTATACTCGTCCGTGGGTCCCGCGACGCCCTTTATGTAAATTCGACAACTTTGAATCAAAAAGTGATAATTATTACTCCGATTTCAAATATGACTATTTTACTTATCCTTCGGATTTATAATAATGATTTTATGCATATGATTCCTCACTACTCCGCTCGTGCCTACTATGATATCGTTCGCCGGTTCCCGGGCCGGTTCTGTTGTCGTGCGCTTTTTGATATATTCCGGTGTTATGCTGTGTTTATGGTTCACCGTGCTCCTTGCTCGAGGGCCGGGTTCCACTTATGTTTGGCGTTATGCTGTGTTTGGCGTTATGCTGTGTTGTGATGTGTGACGGGGATTCGGAGATTTGAAACTTTCTGGTGTTATGCTGTGTTGTGGCGCCATCGACAGGCGGGCGACCACATTTTCCAGTGCCCTATGCATAATTTATACTTTGGGAATAAACATTTTGATATGTATTATTTTCTATATATCTGATTCGATTATTATTCAGATTTATTTCTGTACCTTCTGCTTTGCATACTCAGTACATATTTCGTACTGACCCCCTTCTCCGGGGGCTGCGTTTCATGCCCGCAGGTACAGACGCACAGCCTGGTGATCCACCTGTTTAGGACACCCTTTCTGCTATTCGGAGTGCTCCTCTCTTTCCGGAGCTTATACTTTTGGTATATATATTTATTAGTGCATTTGTATATATTCGTTCATGGGTACGGCGGGGCCCTGTCCCGTCATATGATTCTGTCGGTCTGTTTAGAGGTCTGTGGACATGTTTGTGGGTTAGGGTCTTTCTGTATGGATGTATGTACATGTCGTTTGGGTGATCCCATACGCCGAGGCGGCCGGTCCGCATATGTTGTTTGGGCGATCCTATACGCCGAGGCGGCCGGTCCGCATATGTTTATATCTTGCTTGGTTAGCCCTGTGTGGCTTTTGTTGGTATTTTCTGCGTGCAGGGTATATTGGATAGTCCGTAAAACAAAGGAAACTCTGCCGAAATTTTTCTGGAAATTACTTAAATTTGAAATAAAGCCTTGTCGGCTTCCGCCATATACTAGAATGAGTTGATGGAATTTGAGATAATACTTAATAGATGGGTTCGGGTGCTCAGATCGGGCACTAGTCACGGCCTACGGGGTTGGGTCGTGACACTTTATATATATATATGTATGTATTTTCTCACACCGCACCGCGCTATAGTCGGTCGGGCATGGCACGTAGATATGCACACCACTGCAGTGGGCATGTTATGATATTGCCCCGAACACGGGCTAATGATGATAACACCGAGCCTTAATGGCCGGGCATGATACTATATATATATATATATATATATATATATATATATATATATATATATGCCACCGAGCCTTAATGGCCGGGCATGGTACTATATATATGTATAAATAAAAAAAAATTAAAAGGCTAAGCATGCATGACACCGCCTTATGAGGCATCCAGATGTACAAGCTATCTCTCATATTCCATGTTACCTTTCATATCTATATTATGTTGTTATTCATGCCTTACATATTCAGTATATTATTCGTACTGACGTCCCTTCTTGTGGACGTTGCGCTCATGCCCGCAGGTAGGCAGGGAGACGGGTAAGACCCCTAGGTGTTCTATCAGCGAATTCTCAAGAGCACTCCACTTACTTCAGAGCTGCAGTCTATTTGATATTGTCCTTATGATCATTTGTATTCTATGTAGAGGCTCGTAGACGTGTGTGTACAGTAGAATGTTTTATAGCTCCACCGGTTCATATTGTTGTATAATATATTGGTGGCCTTGCCGGCCTTATTTTGAGCTCTTGATACTTTACTGTTAGCCTTGCCGACTTTATGATATACATTATGATGTGGCGACCTTGTCGGTCCGCATATGAACGTATGAGCTGAATGATCGGATATTCCTATGTTGGGCCTTTTCTGCGTACAGGTGCTCTTTGAGTTATGATTTATAATGTTCAAAGTAACGGATAAGTCAGGTGGTTCCCGGCTTACGGGTCGGAGCCCGTCAAACTCCTTGTAGGAGTGTGACACAAGGATCTGACTACTTTTCATGCCCCTTTACTAAGAGATGCACTGTGTTGCTAGGAATCAGCAAAGAACTTGTACACGTCCTCGAGGGGTATAGCGCCCGATGAAATGAACATGCATATATCCATTCCTTCCCTTTCCTAGGCGGAATACTTTTCTTCTTTTATCTTCCTTGTTTGAAAATGGGTTCAATTGATTTGTTTCAGGCCATACTTTCAAAGGTTTGGTTCTCTGGAATGGTTCGAGCCCTAACTATACTATATCTGAATAGAACGGGCTTTATTTTTAATATTGGTGTTTTGCCGTCGTCAGCTACCATAAGTTTGACCCAAACTACGCCAAGGTTATATGAATCTACCGCCATCTCGTTCCTATACTAAAAAATTCACCTTTTTAAGGAAAATTACTCTCCAACTCACACTAATCCTACAGATATATACTAGTACACCTAAAAGTGACAACTGTAGAAGAAAGCAACAAATCCAATGACATACGACAAACGAAAGGCGGTTAAATATAAACTAAGGATCTGCCAGCAAGTTAGAAATTAAAAAATTCTCTAAATCTCACACTTACCCAACACGTATTTTCTACGTTGATTAACAATTGACTCAGGAAGCAAACAAATTCGTAGAAGCTCTTTAATTAATCTGTCTTTTAATTATATCTCATGCAGATAAAGAAACTCTTTAATTAATCTGTTACCTAGTTTGCTTTTTTAGTACTATTCCAGTTTTTCATTATTTTTAGATTTCTATTACTACATGTTGTTCCTTTAGTCTCGGTTATCTTATTATCTTGTTGTTGTTTCTGATTGTTGCTACTATCTTTTTTTATCGTTCTTTGAGCTGAGGGTCTATTGGAAACAACCTCTCTATTTTTTCAAGGTACCCTTCCCAAGCCCACTTATGGGATTACACTGAGTTTGTTGTTGCTGCTGTTGTTACCTACTTTGCTTTGTTTTTGTTACTATTATGTTATCGTATTTCCTTTCTACCTTGCTTTGATTACACTCATTTTGAGACGAGATTCTATCGGAAACAACTTCTCTACCCCACAAAGGTAGGAATAAAGTCTGCGTATATCCTGCCCGCCCAGACATCACTTATCGGATAACACTGGGTTTGTTGTTGTTACCTAGTATGCTTTGTTTATCTTGCTATTATGCTATTGTCATTTTCCTTTCTACCCTTCTTTGATTACACTCATTTTGAGCAGAGGGTCTATCAGAAACAGCCTTATGCCCCACAAAGGTAGGGGGTAAGGTTTGCGTACATAACATCCTAACACTCCCCAGACCCCACTTATGGGATTACACTAGATTTGTTGTTGTTGTTGTTGTTGTTGTTACCTAGTTTGATTTGTTTATCTTGCTATTATGCTATAGTTATTTTCCTTTCTATCCTGCTTTGATTACACTCATTTTGAGCTGAGAATCTACCGGAAACAACCTCTCTACTCAACCCCACAAAGGTAGGGGTAAATTCTACGTACATCACATCATATTCTTCTCAAACCCCACTTGTACGATTAAATTGCATATGTTGTTGTTGTTGTATAACTAGTACAACTAATATAAAATGCCATCGATAAGAGAGAGAACAAAAAATTCAATGACATTCAATAAAAACTAGTAGTAATTACCTTGCAGCTAGTTATCAAATCCATTTTGACACACCTCCTGATGTTAAACACAACGCAGATGATACCTAAACATCAATTCAATTTTTAAATTACTACCAGAAATAATCAAAACCCTAAAAAATACTTTAAATGGAATTCCCTAACAAGTTTCAAATAACAAACAGAGCATAAAATGTCAAAATGCACAAAAACTAACACTTAGAATTGAAAAATTAATCAAAAATATTACCATGGTGGCGAGATTAAAAGATGAAACTGAAATCACATATAGGGAATCAAAAATATTACCATGGTGGCGAGATTAAAAGATGAAACTGAAATCACATATAGGGGTTTTTACAGCAAAATGCTGATTCATATTATATAGCTTCTCTTTTCATTAATTGCTTACTAAGCTATAATCAGATTATGCTACCAAATATTACGGACGTATTGTTCATTATCAATTATGGTTTGTTTCATGCAAACAAATCCTGGTTTAGATCCAATGTGGGTTCGGCTCCCTATTCAGTGTCTGAATCAATAGTGATAATTCCATTTTATATTAAAGGTTCTATTCAGGCTTCCTCTCTTCCTTCCTTTTGCATTATTCATGGACTATCTAGTTAGCTAGTATGCCAAGAGAAGTTTTAAAATTAATCAAATCGATAATTAGTTTTTCTCTTTCTAATAAGAATTAAGTTTACGCACAACTCTATAAGACTGAAACCATACCAAATTATACAATAACAACATATATAGTATAATCTCACTAGGTGGGGTCTGAGGAGGGTAGAGTGTACACAGACCTTATTCATACCTTGTAATGATAGAGAGTCTATTTCTGATAGATCCTCGGCTCAAGAAAAGATGAAAAGGCAGCAGAGTCTATTTATGATAGATCCTCGGCTCAAGAAAAGATGAAAAGGCAACAGTAATAAAAGATAGTAATAACAACAACAACATAATAATAATAAGATAAACGAAGTGAAAGAAACAAGAAGGTTAGCACTAGAAGTTTGCACTTGAGATACCGAGCAGACGTGCTAGATTGATTCGTATAAAAGCAATTGGAGGAGACGTGTTTGTGGCGAGCAGAGGGTATCATGCTATATTTGATTAGTAAGCCTCTTCTAACCATACAATTTCGCGTCGATCCCATGCGAATGGTTTAATTTTTATTTTGATGGAGTTTCTCTCATATTCATATAATTCTGTATTTTAAAAAATTGTTTAATTTTAAGTAAAATAACTGGCCTAAGTGTGTAGAGCGAGCATCGGGTGGAAATCGGAAGACTCAAATTCATGCAACTAGTTTCTTGCATGGGACGGTCTGTGGTTAGAAAGATCTCATAAAATTTATGAGAAACATGTTGGACATCTTCCAGAAGACGTAACTAAGCTTATTGTGTTAAGTTTTTTCTCCCTTTTTTTTTTTTATCTATTAATTGTTTGTTAAGACTATATTCTTTTTAACGGTTTTTTTTTTTTTTTTTTGAAATATTTGTACAGAGACAAGTTTAGTTTAAGCATGCCATTTTACCTTTTGAGTCATTGTTTTAGTTAAGGGTTGTTTGATTCTGCTGTTGTATGCTTAAGACCCTGGTTTGTGATCCTAAATTCATAAGTTTTAATGTCTGATAAGTTATTTATTTTTTCTTGCTGGAATTATGTTTTAAGGCTTCCTTTAACTGAAACCTAAGTTGCTCGGACTCGGGTGCGGCCGTCCGATACAGGTGCAGATCTAGAGCTCGGGTCCTTCATGATCTAAATTTTAAGATTCGGGGATACAGATCCAGGTATGGATACGGGTGCGGGGTTTCGGCTAAAAATAATTGAAATATCTAAAAATAGAATTATATAACCTAACTTATGAGATATTATGTGGAAAACTTGAGGAGAAAACATTGATCAAGAGAAGAATCCCGGAAGGAGATAAAAGGAAAAGGAGTGACATGGATATTTCAATATTACGATGCATTCCATATTCTTCAAGTCCACTTTAACTTTTATCTTTTATTATAGAAATCATTGGATCTGTCCGGAATTTCTCCATCGATTTGATCAAAGTACCCAAAAACAGTTGACCAGATCGGGTATGGATCACACACCCATATCGTGTTGACACGGGTGCAGCACCGAAAGTGAAGATTCCGATTAACTTAGACTGAAACAACTAGTCTAATTTTGATAAAATCCAAGAATTATTGAGGACATGTTCACGATAGGCTTATTAAGTGTTTCCTGTTTCATCTTGGGCAAAAGGTTTGAATAAGTTAAGGTTGTTATGTTGAGGATCTTGGGAAAACTCTTAACTTGAACTCCCCCTATTTAAAATAACAGTTTCTTGAAAGCTAATAGGCTATGTAACAATAGGTGGATTAGCTGGGCTTATTATCCTAAGTAATAGGCTATGTAACAATAGGTGGATTAGCTGGGCTTATTATCCTAAGCTTCTTGTTATATTTTTCTTAAATAAATGTAACTGTTTGAATGCTCCTGTTTTAAGCGTATGATGGAATTAGCTAATTTACCCATTATTTGTTAAAGAATCAGCAAATAGAAGGTTAATGTAACGATCCGCTTGATCATTTTGAGCTTTTTGTAACTACTCGCTTAGTAATTTTGAGCTTTTTGCCTTATTTTACCCAAAATACCCTTTTCGTAGTTTTATCTTAGTATTTATGACTAGTGGGGATGGGTGACGCAGTTCCCGAGGCAATGAAGGTTTTTGACCAAAGCCAACATCGGGAATAAATGCATCATTTTTTAAGTTTCGTCAATTCCATTATATAGAAATAAGTAGAGGAGACATAATTTAAAAGAGATCGAAGCTAGAAAGGATTAAATCGATTAAATGAAAACCTAGTTCCACAAGAGCGTTACACAAGCCTTTACTTGATGAAAGACGCCCTGTAAGATGCACTATATCGACAAGGCAAGAAGAAAGTAGCCTAAAGGGAATAGCTACCAGCCAAAGCTACCCTCATCTCGATAAAAGAATTTCGCTTCCCTAAAAAAAAAAGTAAACTTACAAAAACATCTACCTCTATCACAAAAAAAAAAAAAAAAAAAAAAAAAAAAAAAAAACTATTTACGAACACTAATATATTATTCAAGGCATAAATGTCATCAAACCTTTATGATTATTTGGTAAAATTAACTTTGACATTTTTACCTTCCCACTTTTAGAATAGTATTGATTTATATATCTAGCACATATATGCAAAAAGTTAGTGTCATTTTTTTTCCCATACTTATTAGTTATACTATAGAACCTTATAAGAGAGTTAATTCAAGTTAATAATAGTCATGTGTTTACAATAAATTACCTTGGATTTTGTTTTTAAGAAGCTTTATTTACCAACTATCTATCCAATCCCCTTACGGCCCGTTTGTGGTCAAGTGATGGTCAACGAGTTTGATTATGTTTTAATACCACCCGAATCATAGTAGTTGTTTGAGTGATACGAGAATCAAGATAACACACAACAACTAACACTGTATAGAACATAGGTAGAGGAGATAAAAACTAAGAGAGATTCGAAGCTAGAAAGATTAAATTGATTAAATAAAAGCAAAAGAAAGATTTTTAAAATAAAATTTAGGCATAACACAAATTTAGTATTCAAGGCATAAATGACATCTAACTTTTCATTGTTATTTTGGTAAATTAACTTTGACGTTTTTACCTTTCCACTTTTAAAATAGTATTGATATATATATATATATATATATATATATATGTGAAAAAAGTTAATGTCACTTTTTTTTTCGTACTTATTATTTATTGTGCAAATTTTTTATAAGAGAGTTAATTCAAGTTAAATAAGATGTTAGTCATTTGTTTACAATACATTACCTTGGATTTTCTTGTTAGAAACTTTATTTACGAACCATTTATCCGACCCCATTATGGCCTCGTTTGTGGTCAAGTGATAGTTAACGAGTTTGATTGTGTTTTAATACCACCCGAACCATAGTAACTGTTTGAGTCATTCTTTAAAATTTTCCATTCGATTTAGGCGCTGGGAAATTTATTTTTGGCGTCAAGTTTCGGTGAGTCTTTGAATTTCTTTATCAATTGGCTCAAAGATAATTTCGGCATTGAGATCCATTTTTTCCCTTATCTATTGTTTTAATATCATTAAGTTCAAGTTTTGTAGGTTGAAGAAAGATTTAATAAAGAGGCCCAAGAATCTAGTATGACCTTGATAAGTTGGTTGACTCAGGATCGTACAAATTTGAACATACTCAGGTAATCTTTCTAGAAATTTTAAGGTTCCTCTTTAAGTTTTCAAATATTTGAAAATCCAATTGATATTTGGCACAAATATCTATATTTTGAATCATTTTCTCTCGAATATTGATTCTTTGCATTGATTCAAATAGAAGAATACATCATTATCTATAAACAATCCCGGCCCCTCACTATTTAACTTATTGTCTAATTTTTTGCAGTGGTTTGTTGGAGAAATTGCTTAAACATTATGCCTTGTGAGGGTCTCACTGTAATCTCATACCAACTAACGTTATGATTTCTCCCGAGGACGTGCAACTAGTTGACATGGTGTTTTGTTAATATGACGCCCAAACTGTCAGAGATGACTATAATAGTTTAGCTGAATTACTTAAGTTTTTCTGTTAAGTGTGGAAAATGTCAAAAGATGTCCTCCGTCTGTATAACTATCTCCGCAGGCCAGATCATGTCTTACTCTATAAGTTCTTCTCATTCAACCTATAAATGTTTCAGTACTTTCTCTTTGAGTTTCTACTTCAAATATTAAATATCTTTTATGCATTTCAGGAATCTCCTATCTGTACATTCAATGCAGGTTGCACTTGGGATACCGCGCAGACGTGTCAAGTTGTTTCATATAAAAGCAATTGGTTGAGACGTGTTTGTGTCGAGCGGGAGTATAATGCTATATTCGATGAGTAAGCCTCTCCATTCCATACAAGTGCGCGTCGAGCCCAAGCGAAGGGTTTAATTTTCCTTTCATGGAGCCTTATTCATATAATTCAGTATTTTTTACAAAATTTTTAATTATAAGTATAATAACTGGCCCAAGTGTGTAGAGTGAGCATCGGCTGCAAACTGAGAGAATCGAATTCTTGCAAGTAGTTTCTTGCATGGGATGGTCCATGGTGAGAAATATCTCATAAAATTTATGAGAAACATGTTTGGACATCCAACACATATATGCAAAAAGTTAATGTCACTGTTTTTTTTGTACTTATTATTTATTGCGTAATTTTATTTATAAAATAGCTAATTCAAGTTAAATAAGATGTTAGTCATTTGTTTACAATATATTACCTTGGATTTTCTTGTAAGAAACTTTATTTACAAATCATTTATCTGACCCCGTTACGACCCCGTTTGTGGTCAAGTGATAGTCGACGCTTCTGATTCTGTTTTAATACCACCCGAACCATAGTAGCTGTTTGAATCATTCTTTGAAGTTTTCAAGTCGATTTAGGAGCTGTAAAATTTATTTTTGGTGTCAAGTTCCGGTGAGTCTCCGAATTTCTTTATCAATTCGCTCAAAGATAATTTCGGGTTGAGATTCATTTTTCCCTTATCTATTGTTTTAATATCATTAAGTTCAAGTTTTGTTGGTTGAAGAAAGATCTAAAAAAGAAGCCCAAGAATCTAGTGTGACCTCGATAAGTTGGTTGACTCAGGATCGTACAGATTCTTTTGAACATACTCTTTCTAGAACTTTTAAAGTTCCTCTTTAAGTTTTCAATATTCGAAAATCCAATTGATATTTGGCACAAATATCTATATTTTGTATCATTTTCTCTCGAATATTGATTTTTTGCATTGATTCAAATAGAAGAGTACATCATTATTTATAAGCAATCGCGGCCCCTCACTATATTTTTAACTTTTGTCTAATTTTTTGCAGTGGTTTGTTGGAGAAATTGCTTAAAATTTATGCTTTGGGAGGGTCTCACTGTAATCTCATACCAACTAGTGTTATGTTTTCTCCCGAGGACGTGCAACTAGTTGACATGGTGTTTTGTTAATATGACGCCCAAACTGTCAGAGATGACTATAATAGTTTAGCTGAATTACTTAAGTTTTTCTGTTAAGTGTGGAAAATGTCAAAAGATGTCCTCCGTCTGTATAACTATCTCCGCAGGCCAGATCATGTCTTACTCTATAAGTTCTTCTCATTCAACCTATAAATGTTTCAGTACTTTCTCTTTGAGTTTCTACTTCAAATATTAAATATCTTTTATGCATTTCAGGAATCTCCTATCTATAAATTCAATGCAGGTTGCACTTGGGATACCGCGCAGACGTGTCAGGTTGTTTCATATAAAAGCAATTGGTTGAGACGTGTTTGTGTCGAGCGGGAGTATAATGCTATATTCGATGAGTAAGCCTCTCCATTCCATACAAGTGCGCGTCGAGCCCAAGCGAAGGGTTTAATTTTCCTTTCATGGAGCCTTATTCATATAATTCAATATTTTTTACAAAAATTTTAATTATAAGTAAAATAACTGGCCCAAGTGTGTAGAGTGAGCATTGGCTGCAAACTGAGAGAATCGAATTCTTGCAAGTAGTTTCTTGCATGGGATGATCCGTGGTGAGAAATATCTCATAAAATTTATGAGAAACATGTTTGGACATCCAACACATATATGCAAAAAGTTAGTGTCACTTTTTTTTTCGTACTTATTATTTATAGTGTAATTTTTTTTTAAGAGAGTTAGTTCAAGTTAAATAAGATGTTAATCATTTGTTTACAATATATCACCTTGGATTTTGTTGTAAAAAACTTTCTTTATCAACTATTTATCCGACCCCTTACGGCCCCGTTGGGGGTCAAGTGATAGTCAATGAGTTTGATTCTTTTTTAATACCACCCGAACCATAGTAGCCGTTTGAGTCATTCTTTGGAGTTTTCCAGTCGATATGGGCGTTGGGAAATTTATTTTTAGTGTCAAGTTCCGATGAGTCTCCAAATTCCTTTATCAATTCGCTCAAAAATAATGTCGACATTGAGGTCCATTTTTCTCCTTATCTACCATTTTAGTATCATTAAGTTCATGTTTTATTGTGATTTGTGAGGTGCTTTGTGCATTGATTCATGATATGTGTTCAGTATGGTTACACTTTGGTCTTTGCTTAGTATGGTTTCATATTGGTTGCTGTCTTTCTTTGATTAATCAAGAAATTACATAAATTAAATAAGTTGTGGGGTGATATTGAAAGGATAAAAATCGGGATTAAGTTAATTAAATTGGAAATGAAGGAATTTGGCTTGAGAACATGATTTAGTTGGTTTCGTTTTCGCCCAATTTGGACTGTTTAGGAGCAAAATTTATGATTACATCTTGGATGTTAGGAAAATTTTGGGTCCATTTATACTAAATTTAAAGTTCAAGTTACAATGCAATAATAATTTTAGTTTGTTGCGTAGGCTATAAGGAATCTACAAATGTAAGTATCAATAAAGAATCTACAAATGTAATTAGTGTGTCATCATTCGCTTTCTCACTACTTGTTGTGTAGTGGAACGCCCTGGCATGAATCCTAATTGATTCTCTAAAATGGATACCCCCGTGCTCACCCTCATCTCTACCACTCTCTTCCAAATCTTCAAAGTATGGCTTAGTAGCTTGATCTGTAACACCTCGTAACTTCGGACGAAAGTTTGACTCATAAGATGATAATATAATGGAACCAATATGAGGATTATAGGAAGTGTTTTGAAAACCAATTAAGTCATAAGAAATGTCTTTGGGCAAAGCAAAGTTGAAAACCACTCTACGGAACATGTTGGCAAGAGAGTTTATAGAAGGTCATACTTCCAACGATTATAACCCCATTATTAATTTGGAATTTGGGAAAACTTCCTTGATTAAAGTTGTATCCCTTTGAAATAGCTTTCCAACGGTATATTATGGAGGTCAAACGGACATCTTTGCAAAGAATTATGCCCATTTTACTGAAGCCTGTCTTCGCTGGAAAATGGGTGACTTCGACGGGAAGATCGACGTTTCGTCGATCTGATCGACGGTTCGTCCTTTGAACCGTCGATTGTGCATTGTTCACTGGAAATTTGACCAATTCGACGGAGCAGATCGACGCTCCGTCGATCTGATCGACGGTTCGTCGTTTGAACCGTCGTTTGGTCCGTTAAGTACGTTTTCGGGTCAAAAGTCGGGTTTACGCGTTTTCTTGTTATATTTGGGGTTGGGGTTTATTTCCCCAACACCCCATTCACGAAAATTCTCTCTAAACTCAGAGACAACAAATCCCAAACCTCAAGATCTTCCAAGGTAAGTTTTTATCATGATTCTAAGTTGAATTTAAGTCCCTAATCCCTTTCTAACTTGAGTAAAACTCTTCTAATCCATAGAGTTAGGATTGGAACATTTTTGTTGGATGTGGAAACCCTAGAACCCGAATTCAAGAGGATTGGACTTCAAAAAGGTAATGTTATTATCCCTAATCATTTATAGTTGTGAATTGATGAATTCTTGGGAGAATAATATTTGGGTTGGATGAAGAGAATTATATGAACTATGCTAGAGTTGTTGGATTGTTGATTTGGGATTGTTGTATTCATATGGGTGATGAAGAATGATGTTAATTACATCTAATTGAGATTTTAGCATTAGCTAGAAGTAAAAGAATGGAGATTGGGTGAAGAAAACACCATTAATGAGGGTTATAGAGCTTCATGCCCACTAAGTGTTTGATAAAATGCTTAGATGAACAAAACATGGATATTGTTGCTAATATAGGATCCCTATGACTTGTATTGCTATAGATTGAAGTTGAAGGGGTTGAAGGACATTGTGATACGCTCAAAAGCGGAAAGTTAAGGTATGTAGAACTTCCATCCACATGTGGGAATCTCTACGTTCTTCCCCATGATTCGTTTCGTAAAATATATGAAGTTCAAATCCTAGGGCATTAAACCCAACATATTGGTAGCCCGTAATTATGTATGTATGTACATGAATTTTGTATCTATGTTCGTTATTGTATTCCTAATCTTCCATTACGGATATTAGGAATCCTAGCTAAATCCATGAATCATGAATTCTTCCTCATGCGTTCTCATTATGTTTATATGAAACTTTATGATTTCATCCAGCAAGTTACAAGCATGTTTTCAAGTCAAGTATATATATATGATTATGAACTATTGTTATTACTCATGCATCAAAAACATGTTTTGCAAGACTATGACAAGTTATCTTATGAAACTATATTTACAAGTTATGATTTATGAAAACCATGTACAAGCAAGTTATGATTTATGAAAATCATGTACAAGTAAGTTATGATTCATGAAAACCATGTACAAGCAAGATATGATTCATGAAAACCATGTACAAGCAAGTTATGATCATGAATACCATGTACAAGCAAGTTACGATTCATGATATACCATGGGCAGCAAGTGCCACTATTTTCATGTTCATGTTTTGGGAGTTGCATTAATTACCGAGGAGGGCTTCAGATAGCCTGAAACTACGTAGCCACCGTAGGATGAGGATCGCTCCACCCATGTCCCGGACGATCTCTCATAATGACTGGATCCTTTCATATTTTATTAAATCTCATGTTCCCTGGCAAGGATTGAGTGTTCTGCTGGCGGGACGCAAGCACCAGACCATGGATCGGTTATAAGTTATTGCTCTCCCTACTTATGATATTTTTACCATGTTTTATATATATATGTATGCACTCATGTTCATGTCCAGGTTTTCAGTTTCAGTTCTTATCATGTTATTCCATGTCCCATGTTATTTCTTTCAGTTGTTTTACATACCAGTACATTCAATGTGCTGACGTCCCCTTTTTATTGCCCGGGGGCCTGCATTTCACGATGCAGGTACTGATATACAGGACGACACATCTGCTCAGTAAGACAGCATTCGTATCAGCTTATTGGTGAGCCCCATCTCATTCGGGGTTTAGTCAACTTTTGTTTTATGCTTAGTTATGCATCTGAAGGTACGCTGGGGGCCTTGTCCCAGTAAGTATGTTTTCCAGTCAGACTCATGATAGAGGTTTCATAGACTAGACAAGTCAGTTATGTTATGCCAGACATTCGGAGTCGTATAGCCATTTTTGGCTCATTCATGTTATTTCCGCACTCATGTTTAAACAAGTGTTTTTATTAAGTATTATGACTTACTACGTTTTATAAAGGCTCATAATGCATTCACGTTATATTTCCGCTCATGTATGTATCATGATGATTCAGCAAGCCATGTGGTTCGCTCGGTCACACGCAGTCAGGCACCGAGTGCCGTGTTACGTCCAGGCCATGGTTCGGGGCGTGACATGATCCCCCTATAATTGTTGCAGTTTTGAATGTCTCACCTGTTCTTGTACAACGGGATCATTGTACTCTACCTCCATTCGTCGGGCATTCTTTCTGTCTTAAAACGACATTAAACAACCCATTCAGCGACTCCAGCCTGAGCTCTTCCAAAGTTCCATTGGGATCTCGTCAGACCCGGTTGCTTTCTATTTGCTCATCCTACGAATAGCCCCTTAACCTCCTCAACCTTTATACACCTATAATGCCCAAACTCCCAATGACTCTCGCAGTGCTCCAAATCACTCAACACATAATGAACGAAATTCCAACATTACTGAACTGCATAGTAGTTGATAATTGGTAGAAAATTCTAATGTAAACTAATCAAAATTTCATCCACGAAACTTTGAATATTAGTAACATGTATACTTCACTAATTATTCCCTCCCTTTTTACAAGAATCCATTGATCAGTACTAACTCAAATAACGGAGGTTTTAGCCTCCACTATTTGCTAACGGAGCTTAAAACCTCGCGAATTGCAACTTTCAACCTTCACAAATTACTCATTTGTTTTGTAGTGATTTACCTTCATAGAAGGATTCTGGACTCGTGACATTATTAACACTCCAAGAGTATAGACTCGTTCCTATCGAACTCACCGATTCCACCACTTCTCTCATGTACTCCACCATCTCCTTTGCACTTTTCAGAGTATTAGAGTAGTTAAGTTATGGTAGTTTAATGGGAAAATAAATGCTCATAACGAAGGAAAGTGGTTTTCCATGTTGAACGTAAAGGATTTCTTGGCCAAAGAAACTAAACTGATTCAATGGATTAAATGAGAGATACTTACAATTGAAGGAGTAACTAAGTAATGATAGTTTAATGGCAAATAAAACTCATAATGGAGGAAAGTGGTTTTCCATGTTGATCCACGGAAAGAAGTGACTGTTAAGAGTTGTAGCCCCTAGTTTTTTTTTTTTTTTTTTTTTTTTTTTTAGAAAAATAAGGTAAAAGGCAAAAAAAAAGGAGAAAATAGATAAATATAATTTATGTGTTTCTGTTGCGCCACGTCACCGGGCCTATGTCCTGCTTTTATAATATATACTAGATGGCTTATGCCCGTGCTGCGCACGGGCCCAACACTTCGTATTATAGTGTATCTATGTATATGTAGTTGTGTTTAGATAGTGTATATATATATATATATATATATATATATATATATATATATATATATATATATACGATCAATATAACATTGTAGTTTGTGCTCCGTATCTAAAACTTTATTTTATTCGTATTTGCTACGAAAATTTATTAATACTTTTTAAAACAGAAGACTTGTTTAATAGAAAAAACTATTTTTCTCTGTTTCAGATAAAATAATAGCAATATTTAAGCATCAGTTGATACTTTCAATTTTAATTCGATTAATTTAAAAGTGTAAAATACTTATTATTTTTTATCAAATTTTGATTTGGCTAATTCTAATTCAAATTATTAAATTAATTTTACATGTTTGAAACGAAACAAAGTAAAAATTAACTTTCTATTTAAACGAAGAAATGCTATTTTTTAATTTTTGGTAAATATTCTCGGTTTAACTCATTTTACTTGTCATGTTGTCTTTTGCATGGTTTTTTTAAGGAAACGTGAATTAGAATTATAATTTGACTAATTTACCTTATTCATTATTTGATCTTCATTTGGTATTAATCTCTTTTCACATTTATTAGAGTAAGGAAAAAATGAAAAAGTAATTAAATTCTATCTTATTTTAATATATAAGTATTTTAAGTATGTTGCTATACAATAATTTCATTTGCTCCCACTAATGGGTTGATACGCATGTAGTAATGAGTCCATCATTATTGATTTAATTGTTTGATTTTCTAAGCACTTTTTTTAACATTGTTTGTTTTTTTAATATGAGATTCATTTATTTTATTTTATTAATATTGCTTGATTTTGTTAATATGGGGTCCACTGTTTTTTTCCCCGTGAGTTTTTTTTTTTTTTCCCCTCCCATTTTAGGAGGATTTATAGTGTTTCCACACTTCCCCTCCAGTTTGACTCGAACCCAGGACCTACCGGTCGTGGGTGGAGGTGCTTAACCAATAAGCTAAATTAGTTTGGATGTGGTGAGTTCCACTTTTTTTCTTCTCTTTTGTTTTTTTTAATACTGGTTGGTGTTTAATATAGGGCCATGAAGAACTTCTATTTTTTAATTTTTAGTAAATATTTTTTGTTTAACTCATTTTACTTGTCATATTGTTTTTTACATGGTTTTTTAAGGAAACGTCAATTAGAATTATAATTTCACTAATTTAGCTTATTAATTATTTGATCTCCATTTAATATTATTTTTTCTTTTATGACATTAATCTCTTTTCACATTTATTAGAGTAAGGAAAAAATGAAAAAATATTTAAATTCTATCTTATTTTAATATATAAGTATTTTAAGTATGTTGCTGTACAATAATTTCATTTGCTCCCACTAATGGGTTGATACACATGTGGCAATGAGTCCATCATTATTGATTTAATTGTTTGATTTTCTAAGCATTTATTTTTTAAAATTGTTTGTTTTATTAATATGGGATTTTTTTTTAATATTGCTTGATTCTGTTAATATGGCTAACACTTTTTTTTCCCGTGAGTTTGGATGTGGTGGGTCCCACTTTTTTTTTAATATTGGTTGGTGTTTAATATGGGTCCCACAATTTATTTTAACATTGTTTGTTTTTCAATATGGGATTCACTTTTTTTTTTAATATTGCTTGATTTTGTTAATATGGGGTTCACTTTTTTTTTCTCGTGAGTTTGGATGTGGTGGGTTCCACTTTTTTTCTTTTAATACTGGTTTGTGTTTAATATGGGGCCCACATTTTTTTTTTAATATTAGTTGTTGTTTAATATATATGGGGCCCATAATATTTTTGCTTGATTCTGTTAATATGGGGTCCACTTTTCTTTTCCGTGAGTTTGGATGTGGTAGGTTCCACTTTTTTTTTTTTTTTTTTAATACTGGTTGGTGTTTAAGATATTTCAATTCCAGCGAATGATGACGCCATATCCTCAATCCGATTAATTCTTAACAAATTAGTATTCGCAATTTGTGAGGGTCGTTCTAGCTAATTCTCTTGAGCCACCCACCATATACATTTATAACATGAGTGATTCGGCAGATTTGGATTCATATATATATCCACCCATGTGGTACTTCATTCTACGATATATATAAGATCCAGAGGTTAATCGTACTCTGGCAACTTTACGTAAGGCAGAGTTTGGTTTTTTTGGGGTGATAGTGGAAGAAAATCATGTATTGGTTCAGATAAATCCATTTTTTATAAAAAATCAAAAACGATTAATTCATTGTTAAAACAATTTGAATATAAGAATTTTTGTCAATAATTCTTGTTGTATAGGTTTACGACGTGTAATTAAATAAAATTCAATAACAAAAAGGTTCTTTTCTTTTTTATTCAGAAAATCTATACCTGAGCGTGAAAGGGGTTCAAGAATCAGTTTTCTTTTTATAAGGGCTAAAATCACTTATTTTGGCTTTTTTACCCCATATTGTAGGGTGGATCTCGAATGATATGAAAGATCTCCCTTTTTTCAAATTCGATAAATATTGGTTGATCGTATATTTCATTATAGTTCTATGATTCAGAGTATCCTTTCCTATTTGATCCCTTATCTTTGGATTTCTTCCATTTGAAATTCGATTTGAACCAAAGATTTTTTTTGATTTCTTTATAGGAGAGGACAAATCTCTTTTTTTCGATGCGAATTTGATACGACATAGGAGAAGCCGCCCTTTATCAAAAATTATATTATTATATTATTTTTAATAATAAAAGGGGGTTCTATTTCTTTATCTCCCCATGAATCGTATGTTTGTAACAATAGGGACAGAATTTTTGAGGTACAAATAGAAATTCCTCTTTATTTGATTTGTTGCGAAATCGACCATAGATCAATTCCCTTTTTATTTGGGAGTATTGACTAACTTTCAATTCGCCTCTGACCATCAAATGAAATGTGAATAACCTTCAACAATTTATGATCTCTAGTGGACCTCTCAGTAGGATTCGAACCCAGATGAAGTTCTGACCATCTATCAGAGAAAAAAGAACAAACGGATCTTGTAGGATTCCATGTAAAGGGTCCTGTACCCACGACTCAAAATTTCCTTGCCAAGCTACATGAAACAGATTTCCGGAAGTCCACAGAAAAATTAACTTGGGATTTGCGATCCCAGGTAAGATCGGTTCAGGATCATGGGATCAGTGATCGATTTCTAGGTTTCGTCGTAAACCTAATTGGTTATTTCACTTTCGTCTTTCTACGGAACCAATCTTCTCATTTACGATCAACATATTTTGGAGCTCGGATCGAATCGGTATTGATATACCGATTCGATCCGAGCTCTCTTATTGAGAATGCTC